>NC_091069.1:220436694-221049551 GCF_032405125.1 Capricornis sumatraensis
AGGAATCTCCATGCTGTTCTCCATAGTGGCTGAACTAGTTTGCATTCCCACATTCTCCACACCTTCTCCAGCATTTATTGTTTATAGACTTTTTGATAGCAACCATTCTGACTGGCATGGGATGGTACCTCATTGTGGTTTTGATTTGCATTTCTCTGATAATGAGTGAAGTTGAGCATCTTTTCATGTGTTTGTTAGCCATCTGTATGTCTTCTCTGGAGAAATATCTGTTTAGTTCTTTGGCCCTCATTTTGATTGGGTCATTTATTTTTCTGGTATTGAGCTGAATCAGCTGCTTGTATAATTTGGAGATTAATTCTTTGTCATTTGTTTCATTTGCTATTATTTTCTCCCATTCAGAAGGCTGTCTTTTCACCTTGCTTATAGTTTCCTTCATTGTACAAAAACTTTAAGCTAATTAGGTCCCATTTGTTTATTTTTATTTTTATTTCCATTACTCTTGGAGGTGGGTCATAGAGGATCTTTCTGCAATTTATGTTAGAGAGTGTTCTGCCTGTGTTTTCCTCCAAGAGTTTTATAGTTTCTGGTCTTACATTTAGATCTTAAATCCATTTTGAGTTTATTTTTGTGTATGGTGTTAGAAAGTGTTCTAGTTTCATTTTTTTACATGTAGCTGGCCAGTTTTACCAGCACCACTTGTTAAAGAGATTGTCTTTCCTCCATTGCATATTTTTGCCTCCTTTGTCAAAGATAAGGTGTCCATAGGTGCATGGATTTATCTCTGGCCTTTTTATTGTGTTCCAGTGATCTATATTTCTGTCTTTGTGCCAGTACCATGCTGTCTTGATGACTGTAGCTTTGTAATACAGTGTGAAGTCAGGCAGGTTGATTCTTCCAGTTCCATTCTTCTTTCTCAAGATTGCTTTGGCTGTTTGAGCTTTTATGTGTTTCCATACAAACTGTGAAATTACTTGTTCTAGTTCTGTGAAGAGTACCATTGGTAACTTGATAGGGATTGCATTGAATCTATAGATTGCTTTGGGCAGTATACTCATTTTTATGTTATTGATTCTTCCAATCCATGAACATGGTATATTTTTGCATCTATTTGTGTCATCTTTGATTTCTTTCATCAGTGTTTTATAGTTTTCTATATATAGGTCTTTTGTTTCTTTAGGTAGATTTATTCCTAAGTATTTTATTCTTTTTGTTGCAATGGTGAATGGGATTGTTTCCTTAATTTCTCTTTCTGTTTTCTCATTGTTAGTGTATAGGAATGCAAGGGATTTCTTTGTTTTAACTTTATATCCTGCAACTTAACTATATTCATTGATTAGCTCTAGTAATTTTTTGGTGGTGTCTTTAGGGTTTTCTATGTAGAGGATCATGTCACTTGCAAACATTGAGAGTTTTACTTCTTTTCCTATCTGGATTCCTTTTATTTATTTCTTTTTCTTCTTTGATTGTTGTGGCTAGGACTTCCAAAACTATGTTGAATAGTAGTGGTGAGAGTACAGTGTCCTTCGTGAGCTCTTTTATTTTATTTATTTATTTATTTATTTTTGGTGAGCTCTTTTAATCAAAAGATGCTGTGTTTGTTAAACATTAGGAATTGTACTTTGTTTTCTTAATCTTTTTAAAAAATCATTTACTTTTCCCTATGTACTGTTGTTCCAAAACTCCACTTACATAAAATTTCTAACACCAGGTCTAATCTCAGAGTCTTATTTTCCCTTAATTTTCAATAACTTTTTGTATGTAGTATAAATTATGAGAGATTTCTTTCATTTTCCAAATCACTGACTTGGTCATAAGGCATGTTCAGTTTACTATTTAGTTGGTTCACTAGATTTATTAGTTCAGCTATCATTTTTTATATTTTAAGTATTATTTCTTCTCTGATCTTCATGAAATCACTCTTCTGTATTTTTCTTATTCATAGTACATAGTATTATTCATAGTAGTATTTTATTACTTGCATTATAGACAAAAATTTGTCAAATTTCTGCAAGTGTATTTTTCAGGAAATCTTTAACTTTCTCTTTTGTTTTCTAAATTATTCAATATTTTATGCTTCTGACATCAGTTGTTCTGTATGCTCTGCTTTTTTCTTCTCATTTATGGATTTTGGTTTTGATTATGATTATTGCTCAGCTTTAGGTATCCCTATCTTTAAACACCTTTGACTCAAAGAAATCTTAAAACAGGATAAACGATAGGCTCACCTACACAATCAATTCAGTCACTCAGTCATGTCCTGCTCTTTATGGCTCCAAAGATGCAGCATGCCAGGCTTCTCTGTCCATCACCAACTCCCAGAGCTTGCTCAAACTCACGGTCATTGAGTCGGTGATGCCATCCAACCATCTCATCCTCTGTCATCCCCTTCTCCTTCTGCCTTCAGTCTTACCTAGCATCAGGGTCTTTTTCATTGAATCAGTTCTTCACATCAGATGGTCAAGTATTGGGGTTTCAGTTTCAGCATCAGTACTTCCAATGAATATTCAGGACTAATTTCCTTTAGATTGACTGGTTGGATCTCCTTGCAGCCCAAGGGACTCTCAAGAGTCTTCTGAAACACCACAGTTCAAAAGCATCAATTCTTCACTGCAGAGGTTTCTTTATGGTCCAACTCTAACACTTATGCATGACTACTGGAAAAACCATAGCTTTGACTAGATGAATCTTTGTCAGCAAAGTAATGTCTCTGATTTTTAATATGTGTCTAGGTTGGCCATAGCTTTTTTCCAAGGAGCAAGCTCTTTTAATTTCATGGTTGCAGTCACCATCTGCAGTGATTTTGGAGCCCATAAAAATAAAGTCCTTTACCATTTTCATTGCTTCCTCATCTATTTCCAATGAAGTGATGGGGCTGTTTGCCATGATATTGATTTTTTGAATGTTGAGTTGTTTTTTTTTTTTTTTTTGAATTTGTCAACGTATATTTATTTATTTTTTTTCTTTTTTTTTCTTTTTTTTATTAAATTTTAAAATCTTTAATTCTTACATGTGTTCCCAAACATGAAACCCCCTCCCACCTCCCTCCCCATAACATCTCTGTGGGTGATCCCCATGCACCAGCCCCAAGCATGCTGTATCCTGCGTCAGACATAGACTGGCGATTCAATTCTTACATGATAGTATACATGATAGAATGCCATTCTCCCAAATCATCCCGCCCTCTCCCTCTCTCTCTGAGTCCAAAAGTCCGTTATACACAGCTGTGTCTTTTTTCCTGTCTTGCATACAGGGTCGTCATTGCCATCTTTCTAAATTCCATATATATGTGTTAGTATACTGTATTGGTGTTTTTCTTTCTGGCTTACTTCACTCTGTATAATCGGCTCCAGTTTCATCCATCTCATCAGAACTGATTCAAATGAATTCTTTTTAATGGCTGAGTAATACTCCATTGTGTACATGTACCAAAGCTTTCTTATCCATTCATCTGCTGATGGACATACTTAGGAATATATCTACCCAAAGAAACTAAAGACCTATATATAGAAAACTATAAAACACTGATGAAAGAAATCAAAGAGGACACTAATAGATGGAGAAATATACCATGTTCATGGGTTGGAAGAATCAATATAGTGAAAATGAGTATACTACCCAAAGCAATTTACAAATTCAACGCAATCCCTATCAAGCTACCAGCCATATTTTTCACAGAACTAGAACAAATAATTTCAAGATTTGTATGGAAATACAAAAAACCTCGAATAGCCAAAGCAATCTTGAGAAAGAAGAATGGAACTGGAGGAATCAACTTGCCTGACTTCAGGCTCTACTACAAAGCCACAGTCATCAAAACAGTATGGTACTGGCACAAAGACAGACATATAGATCAATGGAACAAAATAGAAAGCCCAGAGATAAATCCACACACATATGGACACCTTATCTTTGACAAAGGAGGCAAGAATATACAATGGAGTAAAGACAATCTCTTTAACAAGTGGTGCTGGGAAAACTGGTCAACCACTTGTAAAAGAATGAAACTAGATCACTTTCTAACACCGCACACAAAAATAAACTCAAAATGGATTAAAGATCTAAATGTAAGACCAGAAACTATAAAACTCCTAGAGGAGAATATAGGCAAAACACTCTCAGACATAAATCACAGCAGGATCCTCTATGATCCACCTCCCAGAATTCTGGAAATAAAAGCAAAAATAAACAAATGAATGTTGAGTTTTAAGCTAGCTCTTTCACTCTTTTTCACTTTCATCAAGAGGCTCTTTAGATCTTCTTCACTTTCTGCCATAAGGGTGGTGTCATCTGCATATCTGAGGTTATTGATATTTCTCCTGTAAATCTTGATTCCAGCCTGTGCTTTATCCAGTAGAAGAACAATTTTCATCAGTGTCAGTGGAGCTGAGTCTGGTCATACGGTGATACATACTGAGTAGGGGCAGAACTAATGACAGCATTCTATACTGACCTTGATGCACAACACTCCAAGGTTCCTGCCCATTCTCTGACCCTGCTTCTCCAGACCTCCTGTTCATTCTGTGAGCTTGCTAAAACCATTCCAAAAACCCCTCTACTGTTGAAGACTTCAATGGCTAAAAAGAACTTATTCTAACTAGTATGAATATCCTTCACTGACCTTCACAGAAGTAAATGAAAGACTGATTATTTTTAACAGGAATCTGGGAATTGTAGATCAATTTCTCCCAATGCTTTTCCACTTATGGGACAGATACCTTCAGCTTCTGTGTAAATGAGAGTGAATGTGGAAAGAAGGTTTCTCTTTATGGAAGTATGCTGCCCTATGTTTGGCATTATAAAGAGGGATTCACACTGGGAGTGCAAAGTTTCAGTCAGTTCTTAGGAGAAGTGCCTTTCTCTGTCTGCAGTCTCCTCCCTTTCCCATTCCCTCTCCTCTCTTTTGTGTATTTGGAAGAGCTCTGATAATAACTATATTTCTGCTCTTTTTTTCAAGTCTCTGCTCATAGCCTCTTTATGTAATAAACAGGAACTGGGAAGGACCCAGTCACAATATTTGTTAAGAATGTGATTCTTTTATCTTTGTATAGATTGAAACTGGGTTTGTAGCTAGTATATCTTGCACTGTGGTTTCCTCTGATTAGATTTCATCACCAATTAATTCTATCTGTTTTTGTCTTATAAGATGTCTTATCATGCTTGGACCTCTGATAACACTTCCTTTCCAGAACTCGTATATATCATCATTATTATTGTTGTTTTTGTTACTATTGTTGTTCAGTCCTTAAGTCATATTTGACTCTTTGTGACCCCATGGACTGCAACATGCCAGGCTTCTTGTCCTTTACCATCTGCTGGAGTTTGCTTAAACTCATTTCCATTGAGTTGGTATCCAACCATTGAGATGCATCCAACCATCTCATCCTCTGTTGTCCCTTTCTCCTGTCTTCAATCTTCCCCAGCATCAGGTTCGTTTTCAATGAGTCAGATCTTTGCATCAGGTGGCCACTGTATTGGAGCTTCAGCATCAGTCCTTTCAATGAGTATTCAGGGTTGATTTCCTTTAGGATTTACTAGTTTGATCTTCTAGCAGTCCAAGGGATTCTCAAGACTCTTTCCCAACACCACAGTTTGAAAGCATCAATCCTTTGGCACTCAGCTGTCTTAATGGTCCAACTCTTACATATGTAAATTATTTAAACACTTATACATTCCAGTGGGAACTTTGGAGAGAAGGAAGAAAGGATATGCCGTCACCATCTAGTTTTGCAATTATATGAAATGTCCAATGATTCCCAAACTTAGCTGCACCTTGGAGCGTTTTTTTTGTTGTTGTTGTTGTTTGTTTGTTTTTCATAACAGTGCCAGAACTTCAGTCCCAAAGATGCTGGTTTGTTTAGTCTGGACTGGAACCCAGGTATCATTAGTTTTTTAAAGCCACCTAGATGATTGTAATGTGAAGTTAAGTTGAAGAATGACTCTTATAAGCATATACATAGCCTTATTTAAAGAGGAGTGAATTCTCAACCTTCTGTCTCTATAAGAATATTCAGAAAAGATTATAGGATCTCCTACTCACTATGTTGATTAGGTAGGTTCTGCTTTAGGTATCCTAAAGGAAAACAGGGACCTGAAATTTCCTTCATTGGTTTCTGAATGCTTCTGCTTCCTAATTTTATTTTTGTGCTTTCACCTTAATACCTATGAACGGCAGATAAAGCTACTATAACACAGCTTCAAAATCCTCAGTGCTATGAATCAAGAAGCTACCCCTTAATATTTAATTGAAGTTGACATGTAATATGTACCTTACATATTTTTCCCAACCTGGCCCATTCCAGAAGTTCTTAAATACCTGCTGGTTTATCATCTCAGAATCATTTTAATGGTCCATTCTGAGATTTGTAATTTTGAAAGGTAGTCAGTTTTTCACAGTTAAGGATCTGTCAAACAATACTAACAATCACAGACTAATTTTCATCAGGAAAATTGGAGCAACCATTCCTTCACAACATCATGGTGATATTTTGTCATATTTTCAAGATAAAATCAGTGAAAGGACCCAGCTTGTAACTCTTTACAGAGAATATGAATTTCTTAAGAGCAGGAAAAAAAAGAACTCATATCTATGCCCTTGTATGCTGTAACTGAGGATTCAGTTCAGTTCAGTCACTCAGTCGAGTCTGACTCTTTGTGACCCCATGAACTTCAACACACCAGGCCTCCCTGTCCATCACCAACTCCAGGAATTTACCCAAACTCATGTCCATTGAGTTGGTGATGCCATCCAACCATCTCATCCTCTGTCATCCCCTTGTCCTCCTGCCCCCAATCTTTCCCAGCATCAGGATCTTTTCAAGTGAGTCAGCTCTTCACATCAGGTGGCCGAAGTATTGGAGTTTCAGCTTCAATATCAGTCCTTCCAATGAAACCCAGGACTGATCCTCTTTAGGATGGACTGGTTGGATCTCCTTGCAGTCCAAGGGACTCTCAAGAGTCTTCTCCAACACCACAGTTCAAAAGCATCAATTCTTCAGTGCTCAGCTTTCTTCACAGTCCAACTCTCACATCATATATGACTACTGGAAAAACCATAGCCTTGACTAGACGGACCTTTGTTGGCAAAGTAATGTCTCTGCTTTTCAATATGCTATCTAGGTTGGTCATAACTTTCCTTCCAAGGAGTAAGCATCTTTTAATTTCATGGCTGCAATTACCATCTGGAGTGATTTTGGAGCCCAAAAGTAACTGAGTGTAGCACTTCTCTAAAACTATAATATACTTACAAAGCTCAGAAGAATCTTTTTCCATTATGATGCTGAGGACTGCTGCATAGGTTCTTAACCAAAATGGAAGTAATGTGCTTCCAAGCAGCCTGCCAAACTAGAAAGCCAGATATTTTCAAGTTCTATAAAAAATTGTAGAGACACTAGAGTTAAAGTTTTATTATAGCCCATTATCTAAGAGAGTATATTTTCCACAAACTAAAATTCTAATTTTTGTCTAATACAATTTTAATCCCATAACATTAAAATCAAGAGAATCAAAATTTTAAAAATTTAAATAATTCTTGTGTTTGTACTAGCATTATCATTTTACAAAGGGAATATGTCTGATTTTTAGTCCTATTATGAAACATGGATTCATATTCTACATAAAATGTGTAGTCCCTTTTAATTATATCCTATTTAACACAATACCACATCTAATTTACTAAGTGCTAATTACATATTATAGAAGCAGTCAAAAAAATATCTCTTCTGTTTATTGCTGGAAATTTTCCCATAGAAAGAAATGAAATGTAGAATGTTTTGAGAGCATATAATTAAGAAATCAGTATCTAAAATTTCACTTAAATAAAGTGTAGATTGAAAGTATATGTTTATATCATTTTCTAGAGATTCATAAAATTGTGTTTGAAAAATACAATTACACTGCAAGATGGGAAATTCAGATGAATTTAAATTATATCATTTAAAAACTAGATGAAACCTATTTTAGAAAAAGATGATAGTGACTGAAAGAAAGTGCATCAAGATATAGGGGAAGAGTGTGTCAGCATTTCCAAGGAAGTATATATTAATTAGGTAGATACTGGTTTGGAGAGCCACAACACATAGGATTCAGTCACTGATTCAACAGATGTTTATCAAATGGCAACCAGAATCCAAGTGCTACATATGATGCTGGAGATGTAATTGTTAGCATAAGAAATAAAAGTATCTCGTGTGGCTCTTGGCCTACCAGAATATGTATACATGCATTAAATGATTAAAAATAATCATAAAAATAAGAGCTGTGCCTAGCTCCATGAAGGTATGTGGTGTGACAAAAGTGTGGAACTAGTTGGTTCATGAAGCAAAAGCATTTTATAAAATCCAATGCCTAAATATTTTCAGTACAAAGAATTCAAATTCATCAAAATCCAGGTAAACACTTTTCATCAACAGTAAGACTCAGTATTGCACAGCCATAGCTCATTTTATTACACTCCAATTTTACACTCCAAAAAGATATTGTGCTTTTTATAAATTGAAGGCTTGTGGCAACCCTTTGTCAAGCAAGACTATCAGTGGCACATTTCCAACAACATTTGCTCACTTCATGTTTCTGTGTCATATTTTGGTAATTCCTGCAATACTTCAATCTTTTCCATCAGTATTATATTTCTTATGGTGATCTGTGATCAGCAATCTTTGAGGTTACTATTGTGATTGTTTTGGAGAGGCCATGAACCATGCTATGTAAGACAGTGTTCTTAATTGATAAATGTTTTATATGTTCTGATTCCTCCATAAACAGGCCATCCCCCCATCTCTGTCCCTCTTATTGGGCCTCTCTAGTCCCTGAGACACAACAGTATTGTCATTAGATCAGTTAATAACCTTACAATGGCCTCTACTTGTTGTTCATGTGGAAGGAAGCACCCCATGTCTCTCACTTCAAAGGCTAGAAATTATTAAGCTTAGTGAGGCAGGCATGTCAAAAGCAGAGGTAGGCTGAAAGCCAGTCTCTTGTACCAACCAGTTAGCCAAGTTGTGAATGCAAAGGAAAAGAGCTTGAAGGAATTTAAAGTGCTATTCCAGTGAACAGACAAGTGATAAGGAAGTAAAACAGACATTGCTCTTTGGAGAAAGTTGTAGTAGTCTGGATAGAAGATCTATCCAACCACAACTCTCCCTTAAAACAAAGCCCAATCTAGAGCGAAGTCCTAACTCTCTTCAATTCTGTGAAGGTAAGAGAGGTGAGGAAGCTTCAGAAGAAAAGTGAAGCTAACAGAGGTTGGTTCATCAACTTTTAGGAAAGAAACCAACTCCATAACATCAAAGTGCAAGATGAAGCAGCAGGAGTTGATGGAGAAGGTGCAGCAAATTATCCAAAATATCTAGCTAATCAATGAAGAGAGCTACACTAGACAAAAAGATTTTCAGTGTAGATAAAACAGCTTTATACTGGAAGAAGATGTCACCATGGATTTTCATAGCTAGAGAGAAGTTTATGTCTAGGTTCAGATGCCAAAGGCAAGGTTGCCTCTCTTATCAGAGGCTAATTCAGCTTGTGACTAACTCGAAGCCAATGCTTATTTACCATTCTGAAATCCTAGGGCCCTTAAGAATTATGCTAAATCTACTTTGCCTGTGTTCTGTAAGTGGAACAACAAAGCCTGGGTGACAGCACTTGTTTACAACATAGTTTACTGAATATTTTAAGTCAATTGTTGAGGCCCACTGCTAAGGAAAAAAAAAAACAAACAGAAGATTCCTTTTTAAAAATATTAGTGCTCATGGATGATTGGTTCCCCAAGAGCTTTGATGTAGATGTACAATGAAAGTAATGTTTTCATGCCTGCTGATAACAACAACCATTCTGCAGCTCATGGATCAAGAAGTAATATTCTGACTTTTAAGTCTTATTATTAAAGAAATACATTTTGAAAGGTTATAGATGCAAAGGATAGTGATTCCACTGATGAATCTAAGCAAAATCAAACTTTGGAAAGAATTCACTATTTAGATGCTATTAAGAGCATTCATGGGCTTCCCTGGTGGCTCAGAGGTTAAAGTGTCTGCCTGCAATGTGGGAGACCTGGGTTGGGAAGATCCCCTGGAGAAGAAAATGGCAACCCACTCCAGTATTCTTGCCTGGAGAATCCCATGGACAGAGGAGCCTGGTGGGCTACAGTCCATGGGGTCAAAGAGTTGGACATGACTGTGTGACTTCACTCCAAAAGCATTCATGATTCTTAGAAAGAGTTTGAAATATGAAGAGTAACAGGATTTTCTAAGAAGTTGATTTTGGTCCTCATATCCCTCAGATCCCTCAAGGGATTTGAGACTTCCATGGAGGAAGTAGCTGTAGATGTAGTGGAAAAAGCAAGAGAACCAAGATCAGAAGTGGAACCTGAAGATGTGACTAAATCACCACAATTTCATGGTAAAACTTTAATGGGTGAGAGGTTGCTTCTTATGATGAGCAAAGAAAGTGTTTTCTTGAGATGGAATCTACTCCTGGAAAAGATATTGTGAAGATTGTTGAAATGAAAACAAAGAATTTAATATTGCATAAACTTAGTTGATAAAGCAGCCACAGGGTTTGAGAAGACTGACTAATCTTTAAAGAAGTTCTACAATGGGCAAAATGCTGTCAAACAACACTGCATGGTGAAAAGGAATCATTCATGAAAGGAAGAGTCAATTGATGTGGCAAACTTCATTGTTGTCTTGTTTCAAGAAACTGCCACAGCTATCCCAGACTTCAACAATCACCACCCTGATCAGCAAAAGACTACAATCTGCTGAAGGCTCAGAAAATGGCTAGCAATTTTTAGTGATAAAAGTATTTTTAAATTAAGGTAATGTACATTGTTTTCTTAGACATGATGCTTTTGCACACTCATTAGGCTACAGTATGGTAAAAACATAAATTGTATATGCACTGGAAAGCCAAAAACTTCATGTGACTTACTTTTGCTTTATTGTGGTCATCTGGAAGCAAACCTGCAATATCTCTGAGGTATGCCTAGAAATGAATTAAGGATAAAAAAAACTTGAAAACTTCTAAAAACTGATTATGATAAAGTGTCATTAACATATATTGATATGGAAATACTGCATGCATAGACACTGGCTACTGATCCTAGAGTTGGCTTCTGAAGGAAATTTCTGTATCTGAAATTGAGCCTTGTATTCTTTTATTATTATTATTATTTTTATTTTTAAGTTGAGCCTTTTAGACATATTCAAACTCAAAGAAAGATATGAGAACTTGATAAGAATATGATGATAAATTAATGAGCTTAATCTTGAATGGGAACTCTTGAAGCAGAGGAGAAACATGAGCATAAACTTTGGGCTAATTTTGATTGTCATGTAGGCTGGTGCATTTCTGATTAATTTATTTCTAGTGACTAAGATAAAGTTGGATTAAATTATCCAATTGAGTACTTCTTTTACAAAGTAGAAGCAAGTATTTAATACAAAGTGAAATATCCACAGTACTGACATCTATCTTTATTTTTGATAATAGTGATCATGTTAAATTATTCAGGAAGTTTGTTAACATGGAATGTGTTGATCTATAACATTCTACTATGTCACAAGGACATCTTGAAACCTACCAATTATTAAGCTTTTTGGTCATCAAATGGATAAAAATATAAATTCAATTAAAACTGCTCTTTTAGTTTTAGATATTTGAAGAGTTTATTTCTAGAATTCAAAGGAAATCTACAAGTAGCTTACATGATCATATAATGTACTAATTATATAAATTAATAAGCTGAAACAATTCATAAAAGATGCATGCAGTGAAAGCATTTATTTCTTAACCAAGTCTTTAAAATACCCAATATTTCATTCCTTAGCCCTCAAGGCAGTGAGCAAATATTCTCACTCACAATGGAAAGACCATCTCTACATGAATTATTAAAAGGGGAAGAACAGGGCCTTTTACAAACCTACAAGAGAAAAATCAAACAAATCCAACCTCATGAATTTTTTAGCAGAAACATCTATTTCTGCTTTATTGACTATGCCAAAGCCTTTGACTGTGTGGATCACAATAAACTGTGGGAAATTCTGAAAGAGATGGGAATACCATACTACCTGACCTGCCTCTTGAGAAACCTGTATGCAGGTCAGGAAGCAACAGTTAGAACTGGACATGGAACAACAGACAGGTTCCAAATAGGAAAAGGAGTACATCAAGGCTGTATATTGTCATCCTGCTTATTTAACTTCTATGCAGAGTACATCATGACAAACGCTGGGCTGGAAGAAGCACAAGCTGGAATCAAGATTGCCGGGAGAAATATCAATAACCTCAGATATGCAGATGACACCACCCTTATGACAGAAAGTGAAAAGGAACTAAAAAGCCTCTTGATGAAAGTGAAAGAGGAGAGTGAAAAAGTTGGCCTAAAGCTCAACATTCAGAATACAAAGATCAGGGCTCTGGTCCCATCACTTCATAGGAAATAGATGGGGAAACAGTGGAAACAGTGTCAGATTTTATTTTGGGGGGCTCCAAAATCACAGCAGATGGTGACTGCAGCCATGAAATTAAAAGACGATTACTCCTTGGAAGGAAAGCTATGACCAACCTAGATAGCATATTGAAAAGCAGAGACATTACTTTGCCAACAAAGGTCCGTCTAGTCAAGGCTATGGTTTTTCCAGTCGTCATGTATGGATGTGAGATTTGGACTGTGAAGAAAGCTGAGCACCAAAAAATTGATGCTTTTGAACTGTGGTGTTGGAGAAGACTCTTGAGAGTCCCTGGGACTGCAAGGAGATCCAACCAGTCCATTCTAAAGGAGATCAGCCCTGGGTGTTCTTTGAAGGGAATGATGCTGAAGCTGAAACTCCAGTACTTTGGCCACCTCATGCGAAGAGTTGACTCATTGGAAAAGGCTCTGATGCTGCGAGGGATTGGGGGCAGGAGGAGAAGGGGATGACAGATGATGAGATGGCTAGATGGCATCATTGAGTCGATGGACATAAGTTTGAGTGAACTCTGGGAGATGGTGATGGACAGGGAGGCCTGATGTGCTGTGATTCATGGGGGTTGCAAAGAGTTGGACATGACTGAGTGGCTGAACTGAACTGAACTGAACTGAACTGAACCACCTGCGGATAATAAAGTAGAGCCAGAGAAGAATCTAGCATTCCTCACAAATGCTTAAATCTCTTTACCCATTTAAAGGCTTTATTTCCATTAGTTGCTTTACTGCACTTAGAATTACTGGGATTTTGAGGTACATATATGCAATACACAGACGTATAGTTCTCATTTAAGAAGCATTAGCCTGTGGCACCCTTCTCCAGTACTCTTACCTGGAAAATCCCATGGGCGGAGGAGCCTGGTAGGCTGCAGTTCGTGGGGTTGCTAAGAGTCAGACACGATTGAGTGACTTCACTTTCACTTTTCACTTTCATGCATTGGAGAAGGAAATGGCAACCCTCTCCAGTGTTCTTCCCTGGAGAATCCCAGGGATGGAGCTTCGTGGGCTGCCATCTATTGGGTCACACAGAGTTGGACACGACTGAAGTGACTTAGCTTAGCAGCATGGAAGAGTTATGAATGATTACCTCTATATGTGTTTGTATATGTTTCAATAAGTTAACAAAAAGGGTGAAATTATACACTTCAATCTTTGGACTTTTCTATGTTCAAATTCAGATAATAAGAATATTTATAACATTTAAAGTTCAGAAACATGGAGTAAAGAACATATCAGAAAATCAACAGGTTTGATAATCCCACAAGTTATTGACAAGACAAAGACTGAGAAGAAAATTAACTTTTTTCAATTGATTAAATATCATAAAATAATTTTTAATTATTGTGACTCTAATGTAGAAATATATATCGTGTCCTGCATCTTTTAGTAAAACATTTATGTTTACACATGTAAATTCAGAAAATTAAATGAGATTTTTCTATTAACGACTCAGATATATTTTTATCAGTTAGACTGGCATAATATTTTCAAATTATCTAAGGAAAAAATATAAGTAAGTATACATCAGTTTAGATCAGTCGCTCACTCATGTGCAACTCTTTGCGACCCCATGAATCACAGCACGCCAGGCCCCACTGTCCATCACCAACTCCCAGAGTTTAGCCAAACTCATGTCCATCAAGTCAGTGATGCCATCCAGCTATCTCATCCTCTGTCGTCCCCTTCTCCTCCTGCCCTCAATCCCTGCTAGCATCAGGGTCTTTTCCAATGAGTCGGCTCTTCGCATCAGGTGGCCAAAGTATTGGCATTTCAGCCACAGCATCAGTCCCTCCAATGAACACCCAGGACTGGTCTTTAGAATGGACTGGTTGGATCTCCTTGCAGTCCCAGGGACTCTCAAGAGTCTTCTCCAACACCACAGTTCAAAAGAATCAGTTCTTCGGTGCTCAGCTCTTTTTATAGTCCAAATGTCATATCCATACATGACCACTGGAAAAATCATAGCCTTGACTAGACGGACCTTTGTTGGCAAAGTAATGTCTCTGCTTTCCAATACACTGTCTAGGTTGGTCATAACTTTCCTTCTAAGGAGTAAGCGTCTTTTAATTTCATGGCTGCACTCACCATCTGCAGTGATTTTGGAGCCCAGAAAAATAAAGTCAGCCACTGTTTCCACTGTTCCCCCATCTATTTCCCATAAATTGATGGGACCAGATGCCATGATCTTCATTTTCTGAATGTTGAGCTTTCAGACAACTTTTTCACTCTCCTCTTTCACTGTCATCAACAGGCTCTAAATTCTTCTTCACTTTCTGCCATAAGGGTGGTGTCACCTGCATATCTGAGGTTACTGATATTTCTTCCGGCAATCTTGATTCCAGCTTGTGCTTCTTCCAGCCCAGTGTTTCTCATGATGTACTCTGCATATAAGTTAGATAAGCAAGGTGACAATATACAACCTCCCTTGTTGCTCAGATGTTAAAGCGTCTGCCTGGAATGCAGAAGACCCGGGTTCAATCCCTGGGTCAGGAAGATCCTCTGGAGAAGGAAATGGCTACCCACTTCAGTACTCCTGCCTGGAGAATTCCATGGACTGAGAAGCCTGGTAGGCTATAGTCCATGGAGTTGGAAAGAGTCAGACATGACTGAGCGACTTCACTATTCATTACTTTTCCTATTTGGAACCAATCTGTTGTCCATGTCCAGTTCTAACTGTGGCTTCCTGACCTGGATATAGGTTTCTCAAGAGGCAGGTAAGGTGGTCTGGTATTCCCATCTCTTGAAAAATTTTCCACAGTTTATTGTGATCCACACAGTCAAAGGCTTTGGCATATTCAATAAAGCAGAAATAGATGTTTTTCTGGAACTCTCTTGCTTTTCAATGATCCAGAGGATGTTGGCAATTTGATCTCTGGTTCCTCTCCCTTTTCTAAAACCAGCTTGAACATCTCTGAAAGTTCACAGTTCACAGTTATAATTTATTAATAAATTCTGTTAAATATTCAGGTTTGAATATCATATTTTGTGAGGAAAAAATATCATAGGTTAAACACTTATCAACCTTTCTTAGTGAGAAAAGAACAAGGGAAACATCTTTTTCTAACCACTGAAAAGCTTATGAAGTTGTTTAGATGTGAAATTTGACTTGACTATATTTCGGCTTCTAGCACTGTGTGTTCTAACAAATTTCTGGGACTATAAAAATACAACTCATCAGTATCATCAAGAAATAATCAAAATCTAAGACTGAAAAAAACATTGAGTTAGAATACAAAATGAGATTAAACAACTCACTTAATATAAGGCAGAGTGAATGTAAAAGGAACAATGCCTGGATATACTGATATTAAAATTATGTAATAAAGAATACCACCACCATCATGAAAGCACAAAGTATCTTAGAAATTAGGACAGAAATATTATGTTAATCATAAATTATATGGCATTAATCATAACACAAAACACATAGGTTTCAGTAAAATAGTGCTACTTAGATTAAAATTGATATATTTAAATTTTTTCAAAAATAGTAAAAGATTAAAATGACTGAGTTAGAAAGCTTTCAACTTAAACAGTTTAAAAAAATATTGTAAAGTAATTAACCTCCAATTAAAATAAATAAATTTATATTTTGAAAAAATATATGAATGGAGAGCAAAGAGAAAAGGACTCCTAATAAATCTTAGGACTGGTGTTATAACATACCGATAAACTAAGGAAATCCCAGTTGGGCCAAACAAAAGAAAGATGAACACACACACTATCAAGATGAAGACAAGAGATGAGAAACAATGAGACGAAGGGGAACAGAAGTGGCCATAGGTCTATTCATAGAAGAGCATGGAGGACGTGACACTGCTATAGAAAATTAATGTAAATATATTTGAAAAATTTAAATAAATGATTCTCTACCTAATTAATTCAAGAAAGAGTATATTTGGAAAGAAACCTGGAAATTGAAAAAACCTATTTTACTTAATAGACAAATGCAATTGAGTTGTAAAAATCTAAATATCAGTAATAAACCCCTTTTAAGGAAACATAATGGAAATAAAGACTTACAAGAACTTCTAGAACTAACACCCAAAAAAGATGTCCTTTTTCATTATGGAATGAAAAAGTAGGAGGTCAAGAGATACCTGGAGTAAGAGGTAAATTTGGCCTTGGAGTACAAAATGAAGCAGGGCAAAGGCTAACAGAGTTTTGCAAAGAGAATGTACTGGTCATAGAAAACACCCTCTTCCAACAACACAAGAGAAGACTACACATGGACATCACTAGATGGTCAATACCGAAATCAGATTGATTACTTTCTTTGCAGCCAAAGATGGAGAAGCTCTATACAGTCAACAAAAACAAGACCAGGAGCTGACTGTAGCTCAGATCATGAACTCGTTATTGCCAAATTCAGACTTAAATTGAAGAAAGTAGGGAAAACCACTATATCATTCAGGTATGACCTAAGTCAAATCCCTTATGATTATACAGTGGAACTGACAAATAGATTCAAGGGATTAGACCTTATAGAGAGTCTGAAGAGCTATGGATGGGGGTTCATGACAGTGTACAGGAGGCAGAGATCAAGATCCTCCCCAAGAAAAAGAAATGAAAAGGCAAAATGGTTGTCTGAAGAGGCCTTACAAATAGCTGAGAAAAGAGAGGTGAAACGCAAAGGAGAAAAGGAAAGATATACCCATTTGAATGTAGAGTTCCAAAGAATACAAGGAGCGATAACAAAGCCTTCCTCAGTGACCAATGCACAAAAATAGAGGAAAACAATAGAATGGGAAAGATTAGAGAGTTCTTCAAGAAAATAATAGATAGCAAGGGAACATTTCATGCAAAGAGGGGCACAATAAATGACACGGTATGGACCTAACAGAAGCAGAAGATATTCAGAAGAGGTAGCAAGAATACACAGAAGAACTATACAAAAAAGATCTTTGCAACCCAGATAATCACAATGGTGTGATTATTCACCCAGAGCCAGATATCCTGGATGTGAAGTCAAGTGGGTCTTAGGAAGCATCACTACAAACAATACTAGTGGAGAGGATGGAATTCCAGTTAGTTATTTCAAATCCTAAATGATGATGCTGTGAAAGTGCTGCACTCAATATGTCAGCAAATTTAGAACACTCAGCAGTGGCCACGGGACAGGAAAAGGTCAGTTTTCATTCCAATCCCAAAGAAAGCCAATGCCAAGGAATATTCAAACTACTGCACAATTGCACTCATCTCACATGCTAGCAAAGCAATGCTCAAAATTCTCCAGCCAGGCTTCAACAATACATGAACCGTGAACTTCCAGGTATTCAAGCTGGATTTAGAAAAGGCAAAGGAGCCAGAGAGCAAGTTGCCAACAACTACTGGATCATGGAAAAAGCAAGAGAGTTCCAGGAAAAAATCTATTTCTGCTCTAATGACTATGCCAAAGCCTTTGACTGTGTGGATCACAATAAACTGTGGGAAATTCTGAAAGAGATGGGAATACCAAACCACCTGACCTGCCTCCTGAGAAATCTGTATGCAGGTCAAGAAGCAACAGTTAGAACTTAACATGGAACAAGACTGGTTTAAAACCGGAAAAAGAGTATGTCAACGTTGTATATTGTCGCCCTGCTTATTTAAGTTATATGCAGAATACATCAGGTGAAATGCTGAGATGGATGAAGCATAATCTGGAATCAAGATTGCCAGGAGAAATATCAATAACCTCAGATATGCAGATGACACCATCCTTATGGCAGATAGCAAAGAAGAACTAAAGCACCTCTTGATGAAAGTTAAAGAAGAAAGTGAAAAAATTGGCTTAAAACTCAACATTCAGAAAATGAAGATCATGGTATCTGGTCCCATCACTTCATGGCAAATAGATGGCAAAACAGTGGAAACAGTGAGGCCCCCAAATCACTGCAGATGGTGACTGCAGCCATGAAATTAAAAGACACTTGGTGCTTGGAAGAAAAGCTATGACCAACCTAGACAGCATATTAAAAAGCAGAGGCATTATTTGCCAACAAATGTCTGTCTAATTAAAGCTATGGTTTTTCCAATAGTCATGTACAGATATGAGAGTTGGACCATAAAAATGCTGAGCACCAAGAATTGATGCTTTTGAACTGTGGCATTGGAGAAATTAAATAAGTAAGGTCACAATATATAGCCTTGACATACTCCTTTTCCTATTTGGAAATAGTCTGTTGTTCCATGTCCAGTTCTAACTGTGGTTTCCTGACCTGCATATAGATTTCTCAAGGCAGGTCAGGTGGTCTCGTATTCCCATCTCTTGAATTTCCCACAGTTTGTGGTGATCCAAATAGTCAAAGGCTTTGGCATACTCAATAGAGCAGAAATAGATGTTTTTCTGGAACTCTCTTGCTTTTTCAAAGATCCAGTGGATGCTAAAGCTGAAGCTCCAGTACTTTGGACACCTCATGCGAAGTGTTGACTCATTGGAAAAGGCTCTGATGCTGGGAGAGATTGGGGGCAGGAGGAGAAGGGGACGACCCAGGATGAGATGGCTGGATGGCATCACGGACTCAAAGGATGTGAGTCTGAATGAACTCCAGGAGATGGTGATGAACAGGGAGGCCTGGCGTGCTGCGATTCATGGGGTTCCAAAGAGTCGGACACAACTGAGCGACTGAACTGAACTGAACTGAAGTGGATGTTGGCAATTTGATATCTGGTTCCTCTGCCTTTTCTAAAACCAGCTTGAACATCTGGAAGTTCACGGTTCATGTATTGTTGAAGCCTGCCATAGAGACTTTTAAGCATCACTTTACTAGCATGTGAGATGAGTGCAATTGTGCAGTAGTTTGAGCACTCTTTGGCATGGCCTTTCTTTGGGTTGAAATGAAAACTGACCTTTTCCAGTCCTGTGGCCACTGCTGAGTTTTCCAAATTTGCTGGCATATTGAGTGCAACACTTTCACAGCATCATCTTTCAGGATTTGAACTAGCTCAACTGGGAGTCCATCACCTCCACTAGCTTTGTTTGTTGTGATGCTTCCTAAGGTCCACTTGACTTCACATTGCAGGATGTCTGGCTCTAGGTGAGTGATCACACCGTGTTATCTGGGTCATGAATATCTTTTGTAGAGTTCTGTGTATTCTTACTACCTCTTCTTAATATCTTCTGCTTCTATTAGGTCCATACAATTTCTGTCCTTTATCGAGCCCGTCTTTGCATGAAATGTTCCTTGGTGTCTCTAATTTTCTTGAAGAGATCTCTAGTCTTACCCATTCTGTTGTTTTCCTCTATTTCTTTGCACTGATTACTGAGGAAGGCTTTGTTATCTCTCCTTGTATTCTTTGGAACTCTACATTCAAATGGGTATATCTTTCCTTTTCTCCTTTCCTTTCACTTCCCTTCTTTTCACAGCTATTTGTAAGGCCTCCTCAGACAGCCATTTTGCCTTTCTTGCATTTCTTTTTTTTTGGGAATCCTCTTGATTCCTGTCTCCTGTACAATGTCATGAACCTCCATCTATAGTTCATCAGGCACTCTATAAGATCTAATCCCTTGAATCTATTTGTCACTTCCACTGGATTTGATTTAGGTCATACCTGGATGGTCTAGTGGTTTTCTCCACTTTCTTCAATTTCAGTCTGAATTTGGCAATAAAGAGTTCATGACCTGAGCCACAAGATCACGGGGATCTCAAGCTCCTGGTCTTGTTTTTGTTGACTGTATAGAGCTTTTCCATCTTTGGCTACAAAGAATATAATCAATCTGATTTCAGTGTTGACCCTCTGGTGATGTCCATGTGTAGAGTCTTTTCTTGTGTTGTTGGAAGAGGGTGTTTGCTATGACCAGTGCGTTCTCTTGGCAGGACTCTATTAGTCTTTGCCCTGCTTCATTCCGTATTCCAAGGCCAAATTTGCCTGTTACTCCAGGTGTTTCTTGACTTCCTACCTTTGCATTCCAGTCCCCTGTAATGAAAAGGACGTCTTTTTTGTGTGTTAGTTCTCGAATGTCTTGTAGGTCTTCATATAACTGTCCAACTTCAGATTCTTCTGCAATACTCTTTGGGGCATAGACTTGGATTATTGTGATATTGAATGGTTTGCCTTGGAAATGAAGAGAGATCATTCTGTCATTTTTGAGATTGCATTCAAGTCCTGCATTTTGAACTCTCTTGTTGACTATGATGGCTACTCCATTTCTTCTAAGGGATTCCTGCCCACAGTAGTAGATATAATGATCATCTGAGTTAAATTGTATATTGTCACCCTACTTATTTAACTTATATGCAGAGTACATCATGAGAAATGCTGGGCTGGAGGAAGCACAAGCTGGAATCAAGATTGTTGGGAGAAATATCAATAACCTCACATATGCAGATGACACCACCCTTATGGCAGAAAGTGAAGAACTAAATAGCCTCTTGATGAAAGTGAAAGAGGAGAGTGGAAAAATTGGTTTAAAGCTCAACATTCAGAAAACTCAGATCATGGCACCCAGTCCCATCACTTCATGACAAATAGATTGGAAAACAGTGGAAACAGTGGCTGACTTTATTTTTCTGGACTCCAAAATCACTGCAGATGGTGACTGCAGCCATGAAATTAAAAGACCCTTACTCCTTGGAAGAAAAGCTGTGACCAACCTAGATAGCCTATTAAAAAGCAGAGACATTACTTTGCCAACAAAGGTCCCTCTAGTCAAGGCTGTGGTTTTTTCAGTAGTCATGTATGGAAGTGAGAGTTGGACTGTGAAGAAAGCTGAGTGCTGAAGAATTGATGCTTTTGAACTGTGGTGTTGGAGAAGACTCTTGCGAGTCCCTTGGACTGCAAGGAGATCCAACCAGTCCATCCTAAAGGAGATCAGTTCTGGGTGTTCATTGAAAGGACTGACGTTGAAGGTGAAACTCCAATACTTTGGCCACCTGGTACGAAGAACTCACTCATTTGAAAAGACCCTGATGCAGGAAACATTGAAGGTGGGAGGAGAAGGGGTCAATAGAGGATGAGATGTTTCAATGGCATCACCGATTTGATGGACATGAGTTTGAGTCAAGAGTTGAATATGACTGAGCGACTGAACCTAACTTGATGGAAAACTGCCCTTCATAGTATCAATAAAAATATTTTTAATTAATAATCAACATAAAGTATGAAAGTTTATATAAAATATGAAAATCTCTGAAACATAAAAAGGTTTTAAATAAATAGAAAAAATACTGTGTTTTTGCTTGGAAAGACTGATACTTATTTTATTCTCTTCAAATTGATACTGATATCTAATATAATAGGGTAAGACTGTAGAGAACTTGAGCAAATGACACTGAAGTTCATTTTGAAAACTGGGTAATTTTATAAAAGTTAAAAGATGAGTTATTCTTTCATATATTTAAAATGTACTTTTAAGCTACAAAGAACATAATAACATGGAACTCATGAATGAAAATAAAGAACTATAATTAAAAAGCCACATATGAAACAGTCAAAAGTTTTGGAAACTAGAATAAGAATTGAGTTTATTGAATGTGGTATTTCACAAAGTAGAAAACTATCCAATTAACCATACTGAAACAAGTTACCATTTAAGAAAAGTTGTAATCAAAACTAATCCCAGTTAGAGCAAAAGTTTTTAAATTAAAAACATAGATTAATCTTTAACAATATATAAACTTTCTGCAGGTTAAAAACATGAAAAAAAGCTAAAAGAAATGGACACTTTAGGAAAAAACATTTGCAACAAACATACCATGCTATTAATCATCTTAACATTTAGCAAGTCTCAGGTAAACCATTCTAAACTGTGTCCAACATTCCAATAGAAAAATAGCCCAGGAACTTGGAGAGGCAATTTTCAAAAGAAATAACACACATGGTGAAAGCCATGAAAACCTGAGGTGATCGTTGCTTTCTTTGCATGCCTGCATATTTTCACTGTGGAGTTGCATCGTCCACTCCATGTGATTCTGGTGGGACCAGCAAAGTGAACAATGTACTCCTGACCACAGAGAGTATCATGTGACCTATGCTACTCTAACCAGACTCTTCCCCAGGAATTGTTATCCTAAACAGAGGCATGAAAGGAGGCAAAGTAATTGATGCTAAATCATTTGAAGGCAGCACCACAGAAGAGATGGTTCACAGTTACATGCTACTTTCCATCTCACAGTCCATGAGCTACTCAGTGTCCTTCCAGTTAACGCCCTTCTTTCCTTACTTAAAGTATACAGAATCTGTTTCTATAGATCAAAGAATTCTTAGTGAAACAAATTGTTGTGTCTCACTCATGATCAAAGAAATATAAAACAACTATCACCTTTTGTCCAAGTATTTAATAAATATCAAAACAAATGGTAATAGGTAAAAGGTTTTATGAGTGGAAAAAAAAACTATAAAAAGATTACAGATACATTTAATTTTTTCTTATATTTTGTGATTTTAAAAAATTGGATGATAAGAATATTAGGTGGAAAAAGAGAGAATTCAGTTTCTAAACTCACTTCTCAGATGGAACACTATTTTCACCATTAATTTTACTAAGCTAACAGGCTTCCTTGGTGGCTCAGGGATAAAGAATTCACCCGACAACGCAGGAGACACAGGTTCAATTCCTAGGTCAGGAAGATCCCCTAGAGCAGGAAATGTCAACCCACTCCAGTATTCCTGCCTGGGAAAATCCCATGGACAGAGGAGCCTGGTGGGCTACAGTCCTTGGGGTCACAAAATAACAACAGCATAATACTAATATTTTTTAAAGCCTGGCAAAGATAATGTATTAGGTCCCCACAGGGAAGAGATGTAAATAAAGTTTAGGTAATTTGAGAAGATTTACAAAAATGTAAGTGGAGTTCAGGGGAATCAACAGGCAATTGTGTAGGACCTTGGACTAGCAACAGCTAGACCCATTACCTTCTGGGCCTGAAATGGCAATACAGGGAAGGTCACAGAAATGTGAGAACAGCTGTTTGGATCTGTGGCCTTCAATAAAGTTTTGTCACTTTCCCTCAAATACTAAGGAAATGGCAACCCACTCCAGTATTCTTGCCTGGAGTATCCTATGGACAGAGGAGCCTGGTGGGCTATAGTCCATGAAGTTCCAAAGAGTCCAACAAGACTAAGCATAGCACGGCTCAGATACTAAACTGCTTTGGAAAACAAAGATGAATATAAGGTGCCAAACTTAGATGAGATGGACTGAGGGTTGTTTAGAAAACTTAAAACATGAAATTAAATGTATTCATCATTAAAATTAGTTCACCGTTTCTAAGAGGGCATTATTTTCTGAAACCTGTATATATAATTATATTTTTATTTTTATATATTACCTATAAATTTTTTTCAAGTAAAAGTATGTAAAGTTTAGAAGATGTGTTCGAGGGGAGAAAAGTATAAGCAAAGCCCAAGAGCAATTCTGATTCTAATTTTGTGTTCTGGACAAAAATTATTATAAGGCATACATTGTTGTTTCTTTAAGTAGGTAGGTATATATGTATTTGGCTGCACCAGGTCTTAATTGTAGCTTGCAGGAGCTTCAGTTGCAGCATATAAATTCTTGGTTGCGGCATGTAGGATCTAGTTTCCTGACCAGGAATTGAACCTGGGTCCTCTGGATTGGGAGCTCAGAGTCTTAGCCACTGGACCCCCAGGGAAGTCCCCATAAGTATTGTGTAATAGAGTTTCAGCCTCCCAGTTTCTCAATCAATAAAGGCTAACAAGAGGGTCATATCTGAGCTAGGACTGTAAGGTGAGACTCAATCAGTACATTAGAAAAGTAAGTCCAGTAGTATACTGGAGCTGACTAGTACTGGTTCATGAGAAATAACTATTAAATTTTTAGGAATTTTGCAAATTGGTTGTTAAACACAGTCTGTATTAAAGATTAAATTATATAAAATAATAGCTAAATTATGACAGGTAATAAATATTAGAAACTCATCACTTCCTAATTATTACATTATGTTTTTCTATGATCTATACTCTTGAGGCTATTTCCAGCTAATGAATCTGTATGATAGAAATACTATATAATGGTGCTATTGATTTTCTTACCAGCTTTACATTTAATGATATCAAATTGATAACTTTAAATCAGCTATGTGGAAATTTGCAACCTTTAAAATTAGATGGTTTTGTTTTTTAGAATCAGTTGTTAAGTGTTTACCAGCATATCAATGGAAAAAAATGAATAATGGATTGGGAAAATAAATCATGAATATCCTAAGCAAAAAGGCCTGCATAAATAATGATGAAGAAGGCAGCATAGTGGTGGAAATATCAGTAGGAATAGCATCAGTGTAGTAGTGATAGAGGGCTACATTGATGGCTCAGATGCAAAGAATCTGCCTGTGATGCTGAAGACCTGGATTGGGAAGATCCCCAGAGGAGGGCATGGCAACCCACTCCAGTATTCTTGCCTGGAGAGTCCCCACAGACAGAGGACTCTGACGGCTACAGTCCGTGAGGTCTCAAAGAGTCAGACATGACTGAAGCTACTTAGCACACACACAGTAGTGATAGAGGACGTAATGGTAGTGGTGTTGTGATGATCGGTAGTGGTGGTAGTACCAGTAAAATAATTTTTTATTAATAGCTAAGACTCTGTTAGATGCAGAGTCTCACTTAATCCTCATAAAAACCCCACAAGGCAGATAATGATATAATTTCCATTTTTCCAATGAAGAGACTAAGACCTGGAGATGCTAAAGAACTTGCCTATGGGCTCACAGTAGCAGAGATGAGCTATAATCCTAGGGATGCCAGACCACATAGTTTAAACTCTCAATCACCACATACTGTGTCTTTGGTATGGTATATTAAAAAATGCATTTTGGGGTGGGAAATGATGATAAATTGACTGGAGAGGTTAGCAGGAGTCAGAACATAAAGTATTTGCAACAAAATAATAGTAATCTTTCCAAGAGTCCATTACATGGTGAGTAATAAACATAGAACTTAATACACTTCACCCCAGGACTCCTCACAATTAGCGGTTAAGAGCCACTCTTCACTATTTTAGCAGGACATTATTGTTTTGATAAAAATGCACATATTCGTTATATTGAAATACAAAATAAGAAACCTTAAAATATACAAAGATTCAACCGTGAAATAATTATCATTAATATATGAACATCATTCTACACATCACTAAACACATGCATACAAATAGCAGGTGTATATATAGATAGATACAGGTGTGATTTTGTGGGGTGACATTCTTAGTCTATATTATTTTTAAATTTTTAATTCTTTTTTTATTTACTGGCTGTGCTGGGTCTTCGTTGCTGTCCAGGCTTTTTTCTAGTTGCGGTGAACAGGAGCTACTCTCTACTTGCCACGCATGGGCTTCTCACTGCTGTGGCTTCTCCTGTTGCTGAACATGGGCTCCAGGGCATGCAGACTTCAGTAGCTGCCATGTGAGGGCTCAGGAGTCATGATTCCCAGGCTCTAGAGCACAGACTTGAAAGTTGTGGCACACAGGCTTAATTGTTCCATAGCATACGGGATCTTCCCAGACCAGGGATCAAACCTGTGTCTGCTTCATTGGTAAGGAGATTCTTTACTGCTGAGCCACTCAGAAAGCCCTCTGAGTCTTTATTCTTAATGAACTTTTAAGTTTACAATATTTCTGATTTATTTTTAAAAAGTTACAAAGGTAGTACAGTGTTTTCATACGCCTCACACCACCCAGATGGTTTCACTAGTGAATTCTACCAATTCTAAAAATTCAAGAAAGAAGTAATACTAATGGTTCACAAACTTTTCCAGAAAATGGTAGCAGAGGAAACACTTCCTAACTCATCTGTTAAGGACAGTATTACCCTAGTAATAGAAACAAAGACTTCACAGAAAAGAAAATCTATAGACCAATATCTCTCATAAATATAAGTGGAAAATTCTTTGATAAATTCTAGCTAATTGAATCAACAATACTTGCAAATCCATGATGTATAATAAGCATTTTATACCATAACCAAATGAGATTTATTTCAAGTATGTTAAGGCTGGTAAAACACTTAAAATGCAATCTGTCATATTAACAGATAAAGAAGAAAAAAATCATATGATCAAATCAGTTGACAAAGAAAAACACATTTGACAAAATTCAATGCTCAGTTCTCTAGTGAATCTGCGAAACGTCATTAATTTTCAGTTTCTCTAGCTTTTTCTTATAGTAGAGACAATGGTAACTACTTTTAAGTACTTTATATGTCAAAATGAAACTGAAAGTCTGCATTCATTTTTAAATAAAAGCATCAATTCTAACTTTAAACAAAGTTAAAAGTAAAGGAGTATATATCATGAGATATACTACTCTCTAAAAGCTACTTCTAAGGTTAAGAAAAAGATATTGAAAAACATTAAAAAAATTTGAGTCATTTGTTAAAATTTTTCCTGTTTAGACAGTTTGACTGAAAAGATAAAATTAGTATTCTTATCATCCATTGTTCTCTAACTGTCCCGTCTAATTTTTGTGACTTATAATATTGTTTTTATAAATATATTGTTTATAATATGTCCATTTCTATTTCTGTAACTATTTAGCTATCATTTTCCATAAAACAAACACAATAGGCACAGACTTTTTACCATGCCTTTTTTTCTTCTATCTTTATTTTGATTCATTTCTTTATCACCTGGATTTGATATTAGTGTTAAATGGTATCTTTTGTTTGTTTTAAAGCGGGCTTCATATACTATGTTACTAGAGTTGTTTCATTTTTTAAAAAATCAAATTTAATAATTTATTAGTCATAATCTTACTTTTTCATGGACAGTCAAAAAGCTGCTACTGCCGCTGCTAAGTTGCTTCAGTCATGTCCGACTCTGTGCGACCACATAGACGTCAGCCCACCAGGCTCCCCCGTCCCTGGGATTCTCCAGGCAAGAACACTGGAGTGGGTTGCCATTTCCTTCTCCAATGCATGAAAGTGAAAAGTGAAAGAGAACTCGCTCAGTCGTGTTCGGCTCTTAGCTACCCCATGGACTGCAGTCTATTCGGCTCGCCCGTCCATGGGATTTTCCAGGCAAGAGTACTGGAGTGGGGTGCCATTGCCTTCTCCAGTCACAAAAGAGATAATAACAACAACAACAAAAATGAAAACAATAGTGACAGAAAACTGTTTTAAGATAACATGTAGCCAAGTGAACACCTAGTAAAAGTACTATATATAATTACATTTTTTAAGGAGGCCCTTGTGACAAAATTATGAAACTATGACAATAAAACACTGGATTTACATTTCCTTTAATCCCAAACTTCAGTCACTCAGTCATGTCCAACTCTTTGAGACCCCATGAATCACAGCACACCAGGCCTCCCTGTCCATCACCAACCCCCAGAGTTCACTCAAACTCACACCCATCGAGTCAGTGATGCCATCCAGCCATCTCGTCCTCTGTCATCCCCTTCTCCTCCTGCCCCCAATCCCTCCCAGTATCAGGGTCTTTTCCAATGAGTCAACTCTTCACATGAGGTGGCCAAAGTACTGGAGTTTCAGCTTCAGCACCACCCCCTCCAATGAACACCCAGGACTGATCTCCTTCAGAATGGACTGGTTGGATCTCCTTGCAGTCCAAGGGACTCTCAAGAGTCTTCTCCAACACCACAGTTCAAAAGCATCAACTCTTCGGTGCTCAGCTTTCTTCACAATCCAACTCTCACATCCATACATGACTACTGGAAAAACCATAGCCTTGACTAGACGGACATTTGTTGGCAAAGTAATGTCTCTGCTTTTGAATATGCTGTCTAGGTTGGTCATAACTTTCCTTCCAAGGAGTAAGAGTCTTAATTTCATGGCTGCAGTCACCATCTGCAGTGATTTGGGAGCCCCCAAAAATAAAGTCTGACACTGTTTCCACTGTTCCCCCATCTATTTCTCACGAAGTGATGGGACCAGATGCCATGATTTTTGTTTTCTGAATGTTGAGCTTTAAGCCAACCTTTTTACTCTCCTCTTTCACTTTCATCAAGAGGCTTTTTAGTCCCTCTTCACTTTCTGCCATAAGGGTGGTGTCATCTGCATATCTGAGATTATTGATATTTCTCCCAGCAATCTTGATTCCAGCCTGTGCTTCCTCCACCCCAGCATTTCTAATGATGTACTCTGCATAGAAGTTAAATAAGCAGGGTGACAATATATAGCCCTGATGTACTCCTTTTCCTATTTGAAAATTCAGATTTTATAACTATATCTATATTATCTGTTACCCTCTACCCCACTTTTATACTTATGAATGGAGTAAAAGTTCACTGAAATCTTTCAGATTTAAAGTGTTTTTCATGCTTACAAATGATTGATTTTTCTTTACATTATTTAAAAACTTTTTTTGATTCATTACTGAGGTATATTTGACAAATAAAATTATAAGATATTTAAAGTGTATAACACAGTGATTTGATACATGTATTATAAAAAGATTCCCACCATCATGTAAATAAATGTTCTTCATTTAAAAAATTTTTATTTTATATTTGGATATAGTTGATTTATAATGTTTTGTTAGTTTCAGGCATACAGCAAAGTGGTTCAGTTATACATACACATATATACAATCACTTTTAGATTCTTTTCCCATATAGGCTTTTATAGAATATTGAGTAGAATTCTCCATGCTATATGTAGGTCTTTGTTGACTATCTATTTTATTTGTTGCTGCAAATAGCATTTTTTCATTCAGTTTTATGGCCAAGTCCTGGGTGTTCTGTGGAAGGAATGATGCTGAAGCTGAAACTCCAGTACTTTGGCCACCTCATGGGGAGAGTTGACTCATTGGAAAAGACTCTGATGCTGGGAGGGATTGGGGGCAGGAGGAGAAGGGGACAACAGAGGATGAAATGGCTGGATGGCATCACTGACTCGATGGACGTGAGTCTGAGTGAACTCCGGGAGTTGGTGATGGAAAGGGAGGCCTGGCGTGCTGCAATACATGGGGTCGCAAAGAGTCGGACACGGCTAAGTGACTGAACTGAACTGAACTGAATATTCCATTGTATTTATGTACCACATCTTTATCCATTCATCTGTCAATGGACGTTTAATTTGCTTCCATGTCCTACCCATTGTAAATAGTGCTGCAATGAACATTGCATGGATATTTTTGAATTATGGTTTTCTCCAGATATATATCCAGGTGTGGGATTGCTGGATCAAATTGTGGCTCTATTTTTAGATTTTAAAAGGAAACTCCATACTGTTCTCCATGGTGTCTGTACCAATTTACACCTTCCCAACAAAAGTGTGAGGGGGTTTTCTTCTCCGTGACCTCTTCAGCATTTCTTATTTGTACAATTTTTGATGATGGCTATTCTGACTGATATGAGGTGATTCCTTATTGGAGTTTTGATTTGCATTTTTCTAGCAATTAGTAGTACTGAGAATCTTTTCATCTGCCTTTCACCATCAGTATTCTTTGGAGAAATATCTGTTTAGGTCTTCTGCTCATTTTATTTTTATTGGGTTTTTGTTTTTTTATAATGAGATAATATTTTGGAAATTAATCCCATCAGTATATCATTTGCAAATATTTTATCCTATTTCATATGATGTCTTTTTGTTTTGCTTAAGGTTTCCCTTGCTGTGCAAAGTTTATAAGTTCAATCAGGTACCCTTTGTTTAATTTTGTTTTTATTTCCATTACTCTAGGAAGCACATTCAAAAAGATATTGCTGTGATTTATGTCAATGAGTGTTCTATGATTTCCTCTAGGAGTTTTATAGTATCCAGTGTTACATTTAGGTCTTTTTTTTTTTTGAGTTTATTTTTGTATATAGTATTAGTTCAGTTCAGTCACAGTCAGGTCCAACTCTTTGCAACCCCATGGACTGCAGCGCACCAGCCTTCCCTGTCCATCATCAAATCCTAGAGTTTGCTCAAAGATGTCCATCAAGTTGGTGATGCCATCCAACCATCTCCTTCTCTGTCATCCCCTTCTCTTCCTGCCTTCAATCTTTCCCAGCCTCAGGGTCTTTTCAAATGAGTCAGCTCTTCACATCAAGCGGCCAAAATATTGGAGTTTCAACTTCAGGATCATCCTTCAAATGAATATTCAGGACTGATTTCCCTATTATTGACTGGTTTAAACTCCCTGCAGTCCAAGGACTCTGAGGAGACTTCTCCAACACACAGTTCAAAAGTATCAATTCTTCACAACTCAGCTTTCTTTATAGTACGACTCTCACATCCATACATGACTGCTGGAAAAACAATAGCCTTGACTAGATGGACCTTGGTCAGCAAAGTAATGTCCCTGCTTTTTTAATGCTGTCTAGGTTGGTCATAGCTTTTCTGCACGCACCTTTTAATTTCATGGCTGCAGTTACCATCCGCAGTATTTTGGAGCCCAAAAGAGTAGTCTCTCACTATTTCCATTGTTTCCTCTGCCTCCTGAGAAACCTGTATACAGATAGGAAGCAACAGTTAGAACTGGATATGGAACAACAGACTGGTTCCAAATAGGAAAAGAAGTACATCAAGGCTGTATATTGGCATCCTGCTTATTTAACTTATATGCAGATTACTTCATGAGAAATGCTGGGCTGGAGGAAGCACAAGCTGGAATCAAGATTGCCAGGAGAAATATCAATAACTTCAGATATGCAGATGACACCACCCTATGGCAGAAAGTGAAGAAGAACTAAAGAGCCTCTTGATGAAAGTGAAAGAGGAGAGTGAAAAAATTGGCTGAAATCTCAACATTCAGAAAACTAAGATCATGGCATCTGGTCCAATCACTTCATGGCAAATAGATGGGGAAACAGTGGAAACAGTGTCAGACTTTATTTTTTGGGGCTCCAAAATCACTGCAGATGGTGACTGCAGCCATGAAATTTAAAGACTCTTACTCCTTGGAAGGAAAGTTATGACCAACCTAGACAGCCTATTAAAAAGCAGAGACATTACTTTGCCAACCAAGGTCCGTCTAGTCACGGCTATGGTTTTTCGAGTGGTCATGAATGGATGTGAGAGTTGGACTATAAAGAAAGCTGAGCACCAAAGAATCGATGCTTTTGAACTGTGGTGTTGGAGAAGACTCTTGAGTATCCCTTGGACTGCAAGGAGATCCAACCAGTCCATCCAACAGTCCTGGGTGTTTATTGGAAGGACTGATGTTGAAGCTGAAACTCCTATACTTTGACCACCTGTTGCGAAGAGCTGACTCATTGGAAAAGACCCTGATGCTGGGAAAGATTGAGGGCAGGAGGAGAAAGGGACGACAGAGGATGAGATGGTTGGATGGCATCATTGACTCAAGGGACATGGGTCTGGGTGAACTCTGGGAGTTGGTGATGGACTGGGAGGCCTGGCATGCTGCGGTTCATGGGGTCGCAAAGAATCAGACATGACTGAGCAACTGAATTGAACTGAACTGATGGGATCAGACTCCATGATCTAGTTTTCTGAATGTTGAGCTTTAAGCCAAGCTTTTCACTCTCCTCTTTTACATTCATCAAGAAGCTCTTTAGTTCTTCGCTTTCTGCCATAAGGGTGGTATCATCTGCATATCTGAGATTATTGATATTTCTCCCAGAAATCTTGATTCTAGCTTGTGCTTCATCCAGCTAGCATTTTGCATGATATATCTACATAGAAGTTAAATAAGCCAGGTGACAATATACAGCCTTGATGTACTCCTTTTCCAATTTTGAACCTGTCTGTTGGTCCATGTCCAGTTCTAACTGTTGCTTCTTGACCTGCATACAGATTTCTCAGGAGGCAGGTCAGGTGGTATGGTATTCCCATCTCTTTCAGAATTTTCCACAGTTGATTGTGATCCACACAGTCAAAGGCTTTGGCATAGTCAATAAAGCAGAAGTAGATGTCTTTCCAGAACGCTCTTGCTTTTTCAATGATCCAGTGGATGTTGGCAACTTGATCTCGGGTTCCTCTGTCTTTTCTAAATCTAGCTTGAATGTCTGGAAGTTCACGGTTCATGTATTGTTGAAGCCTGGCTGGAGAATTTTGAGCATTACTTTGCTATCACATGAGATGAGTGCAATTGTGTGGTAGTTTGAATATTCCTTGGCATTGCTTTTCTTTGGGATTGGAATGAAAACTGACCTTTTCCAGCCCTGTGTCTACTGCTGAGTTTTCTAAATTTGCTGGCATATTAGTGCAGTACTTTCACAACATCATCATTTAGGATTTGAAATAGCTCTACTGGAATTCCATCCTCTCCACTAGTTTTATTTGTAGTGATGCTTCCTAAGGCCCACTTGAATTCATAGTCCAGGATGTCTGGCTCTGGGTGAGTGATCATACTATCATAGTTATCTGGGTCATGATCTTTTTTGCAGATTTCTTCTGTGTATTCTTTTTTTTTTTTTTTTACTTTATTTTACTTTACAATACTGTTCTGTGTATTCTTGCTACCTCTTCTTAGTATCTTCTTCTTCTGTTTGGTCCATATCATGTCTGTTTTTATCATGCCCATCTTTGCAAGAAGTGTTCCCTTGGTATCTCTTATATTCTTGAAGAGCTCTCTAGTCTTTCCCATTCTATTGTTTTCCTCTATTTCTTTGCATTGGTCACTGAGGAAGGCTTTGTTATCTCTCCTTGCTATTCTTTGGAACTCTGCATTCAGATGGGTATATCTTTCATTTTCTCCTTTGCCTTTTGCTTCTCTTCTTTTCTCAGCTATTTGTAAGGCCTCCTCAGACAACCATTTTGCCTTTTTGCATTTCTTCTTCTTGGGGATGATCTTGATCCCTGCCTCCTGTACACTGTCACAAAACTCCATCCATAATTCTTCAAACACTCTGTCTATCAGATCTAATCCCTTGAATCTATTTGTCATGTCCACTGTTTAATCATAAGGGATTTAATTTAGGTCATACCTGGATGGTCTAGTGGTTTTCCCTACTTTCTTCAATTTAAGTCTAAATTTGTCAATAAGGAGTCAGCTCCCAGTCTTGTTTTTTCTACCCGTGTAGAGCTTCTCTATCTCTGGCTGCAAAGAATTTAATCAATCTGATTTTAGTATCGACCATCTGGTGATATCCATGTGTAGAGTCTTCTCTTCTGCTGTTGAAGAGGGCATTTGCTGTGACCAGTGCATTCTCTTCACAAAATTCTGTTATATATTAGAGAACCTCTAATTCCATTCTTTTATATGTAGCTTTTCAGCTTTCCCATCACCACTTACTGAAGGTATTGTTTTTTCTTCATTGTATCTTCTTGCCTCCTTTGTCATAGATTAATTGATCATAAGAGCCTGGGTATATTTCTGGGCTTTCTGTCCTGTTCCATTGATCTCTGTGTCTGTTTGGGTGCCATCACCATGCTGTGTTGATTACTGTAGCTGTGTATATAGTCTGAAGTTAGCCTGATTCCTCCAGCTGTGTTCTTCTTTCTTTTGTCTATTCAGGGTGTTTTGTGCTTTCATACAAATCTTGACATTGTTTAGTTCTGTGAAAATGCTATGGTAATTTGATAGGTATTGGATTAAATCTGTGATTGCCTTGAGTAGTGTGGCCTTTTAAAAGATACTGAGTCTTCCAATCCAAGAATGTGATATCTTTCCATTTGTTTGTATTGTATTTAATACAAGTTAATTCATCAGCATCTTATAGTTTTCAGCATATAGGTCTTTTGCCATCTTAGGTAGGTTTATTCCTAGGTATTTTATTCTTTGTGATGGTAAATGAGATTGTTCCCTATGTGTTCTCCTCATTTATGTAAAGAAGATAAGAGGTTTAAAGAATTATTTAATTATAAGAACATCTAAGTTCAAAAAATCTTTTAAGAAATCCATAATTTTTGTGTTTCTATAGATTACATTTTGTTATTAATTTTTAAAAATCTTTAGTATGTGATATCTCCTTTTCTATCAAGTTAGTGTCATTTTGCAACCTCAGACATCTGGAAAAACAGAGTCTGTGAATTAAATAAATAAAATTTCTCCTTGCCATTGTGCTGCTAAGTCACTTCCATCGTGTCCAACTCTGTGCAACCCCATATGCGGTAGCCCACCAGGCTCTGCCATCCCTGGGATTCTCCAGGCAAGAACACTGGAGTGGGTTGCCATTTCCTTCTCCAGTGCATGAAAGTGAAAAGTGAAAGTGAAGTCACTCAGTCATGTCCAACTCTTCGCAACCCCATGGACTGCAGCCTACCAGGCTCCTCTCTCCATGGGACTTTCTAGGCAAAAGTACTGGAGTGGGTTGCCATTATGAGACCAAAAATAAAAATAGCTTTAAAAACCCCACAGAGTCCAAGATTGTAAACTTCATGAAAATGAGGATTTTTGTTTCATACCTGATGCACACAAGCCTGCCAATAGTATCTGGCATGTACTAGGTGTTCAGTATTTATTAAATGAATAAACCTGGTGGACTGTTTCAAGCTCTAAAAGGAAATTTATGATTTTGTTGCCTATAATAAAAAGTGTATGAAAGTTGAACCACTCATCCTAAATAGAAAAAAGAAAAAAGAGAGCTAAGGAAAGAAGTAAAAAAGAAACAAATAAGAGAAGATGAAATAGACTTGTCATTAGAAAATGGAAAAAGTAGTGATGTTGATTACAAAAAGAAATGGATCCAGGGACATTATACCCTGCCATATTGGAAAAGAACATCAGTGAAAGAGGCATAGAGGATAAAGCTAGTCCGTATTTGGATCTAGAGGCTTCCAGTTTACTAATAGAGTGCAACAATCATTAATCCATATGTACCTGTTTGGGTAGAATTTGAGGAGTAGGAAAAGGAAACCAGGAAGAAATATAGTTTTAAAGCAGTAAAGTAAATCCATTGATTTCAGTGGCACAAAGTATAATTCACAGAATTTTTCTCTTAAAGGTACAACCAGTCAACAGACTTGATCAGTCTAAGGACCAAGGTCTTTCTTTTTGTACAGTATCCTTCTAAATATTTTTTAAATAGACTTCTATATCCCGAATGTTGGCAAACTTAAGAAGCTTAGCATTTCAGAATTTCTCAATTAGGCAAAAGCAGAGGCTTCAGAAAGTTGTATCAATCTTCCAAGAGTAACAAATTAAAAAGCATAAAATCTGGGAAAATTATAATAAATCTGAATATAATATGTATTTTTCGGTGGATTGGGCATTTAATAAATATTTGTTACAGAATGATTTCAGTTTTATGGTATTAAAGTCCTAAAAGATTTAATTATGTGTGGTTTGAATCAAATGATGTCATTCACATACATGTGTATTCCCTTGAAGGTTGTTGCAGTTTCTCCTGTATGTTCATTATTTTGACTATTGTGTTATGAGACTGTGAGTCCTATTAAATCCTCTGGAGAAAACTGAATTGTTTTGTCTTAGCAAGCAATTAGTGTGTTTATGTTCAAGCTGTGAGTCTTGACCTGCCTTTTGTGGGCTGTGCTTTCAGTATCAGTTTAGTCTTCAGAGTTCCCAGTGCTGTTCTGGTTGACTTCTGTGCATCACTAGGGGCCAGTCTGAAACCTGGAGGGTGGTCCATACTGTAAATTCTCAAAGCATTTGCTGTGCTCACTCTGGTCAGTTCTATGCATATTAAGGATGGGAATTAACCTCTGGTGGCTCAGATGGTAAGAATTTGCCTGCAATGCAGGAGACCCAGGTTTGATACCCAGGTCAGGTCGGGTGGGGAAGATCCCCTGGAGAAGGGCATGGCAGTCCACTCCAGAATTCTTGCCTGGAGAATTCTGTGGACAAGGGAGCCAGGCAGGCTACAGTCCATGGGGTCATAAAGAGTCGGGCATGACTGAGCAACTAACACTTTCACTTTCATGGGAATTAGCTGAGCAATTCATATCAGATTTAAAGAATTCCTTTTCGTAGTTTCCTCATATCTGTGAATTGTCTCTCATTGTCTCTGAATCCTCCAGTCCTTTTTTCCTGATGCTGTGGCATTTATGGGTTGCCACAGCTCTACTAGATATCAGAAAATTAAAAATGACCCTCACTGGTTATCTTAGTCAGGGCTGGCTAGATAATGTGCAGGACCCAGTGAAAAATGAAGATGTGAAGCCCTTTGTTCAAAAATTCTCAGGATCTAAAGATAGTGACAGTGATTAAAAACCAGTGTGGGACCTTCTGAGCAAAGCCACTTCATTGAGTGCACACTCATAGCTCAACTGAAAATCAGAGTCCAGCCAGGGAAATGGCATAAGAAGCACACCATCATGTAAGTTCAGTATAAATTCAATATTTGGTATAAACACCTTTGGTTGACAATATTCATGTATATTTGGTAGCAAAAGGAAAATTTGCCTGTCATACAATATGTACATATATTTTTGTAAATATATTAGATCCTTATCATTTGTGAAGTCCACACTTGTGAATTTGCCTATTCACTAAAATTTATTTATTAACTCCCAAATCAATATCCCAAGATGGTGCTTCTGCAGTCATTTGTGGATGAATGCAGGGTGGCAAAAAACTTGAACAGCTCAGCAGATGTCAAATAAAACCACTCTGCTCTCTTTTTTTGGCTCTCATACTTTAAATGTGCCCTTTTGCAGTCTATTTCATGCTACATTTTTGCTTTTTATTTATTTATTTATTTGCCTTTTGTTGGTGATTTCATTGTTTAAAATGGCCACCAAACCTAGGGCTGAAGTGCTATCTGGTGTTCCTAAGTGTGATGTGCCTTACAGAGAAAATGTGTGTATTAGGTGTTTCTTTAAGAGTGAGTTATGGTGCTACAGCTGTGAGTTCAATGTTAATGAATCAACAATATACATTAAACGAGGTGTATTTAAAGAAAAATACTCATAACAATAGATTGTATTTTGGTCAATTAATGAAAATGTTGTGACTAGAGGCTTGTAGGAACCTAAATCTGCACTTCCCCTAAGAGCAACCATTCATTATTTGCCAGTTCAGTATTCACAGGGGCTTTATAGACTCTAATAGTGAATAACAAAAATCAACTCTACATATATAATATATCAATAGGTATCCAGCTATAGCATCTTAAACAGAATGTGTCTAGGGTACTAAAAATAAATTTCAGAAGGTCTTCTTTCCTACCAAAGGAGCTAAAGTACCAACAGTACTCATTACTTAAGTTGTACTTGATATCTTATATACATTATACATAATGTATAATCATTATAAGGTATATGGCAAAGGTGAGCAGAATCATTACTTGAAATTGTGTTGGGAATTAGCTCATATGACAATCAAGAAATCATAAGAGAAAACTGTCATACAGTAAGGTTTGGAAGGAACATAGATGACTGGTGAATATGTATGAAGGCAACTATTTCAGATGCTCTGTGAACCGTTACCTGACATTATATTTATTATCTAGTTGTTGTTTAAAGTCTGACTTTTTTGCGACCCCATGAGTTGTAGCCTGCCAGGCTCCTCTGTCCATGGGATTTCCCAGGCAGAAGACTGGAGTTTGTTGTCATTCCTTTCTCCAGGGGATCTTTCTGACCCAGGGATCGAACCTGTGTCACCTATTTTGGGCAGGCTGATTCCTTACCACTGAGTCCAGCATTAAATCCTCACAAAATCAGTAAGATAGAAGAATTGCAATTTATGTTTTATAGCTGAAGAAAGAGATCCAAACTATCACTCCTCTTAAATTATATAGCTAGCCACTGTCTAAGCCAAGATTCGAACTCTTGGGTCATGAATCTTGTCTCTAGAGTGTGTACAGAGTACACGGCCATTAGACTCATCCCCTTGGACATATCCTTGTCATTCCCATAAACACAAATACTATGATAATTCTGTACAGTAGGCTAATGGGAAAATGGCAATGAGCAAAGAATAAACAGGACCAGGATCAATAGATAACCCAAAGGGAGGTCTAAGTTCATCCCGTGTATAAAGGAAGCTGTGAAGTCACATTCATGACTGGTTGGAACTCACTTGCACGTTTAATTGAGGCTAGCTGTTGAGAGATGCATGTCAGTAGCCATCTCTTATGGACCTGAATTGTGGCTTCAGGGAGATCTATTTAATCATGATATGATCCAGTAGCTAGATATTTGAAGAATAGAGTTTTCCTTCATCTCTCATAATAAGCTACATGACAAAGGTGAGCAAAACCATTACTTAAAATTGTGTTGGGGGTTAGCTCATATGACAATCAAGAAATCACAACAGAAAACTGTCATACAATAAGGTTTGGAAGGAACATAGATGACTGGTGAATATGTATGAAGGCAGCTATTTCAGATGCTCTGTGAACCAAGCCAATTCCACTATATCTACTAAATAAAATAAGTAGATATCTACACTCACAGGCCCAGTCAGGATTTGTATAAAATGTATGACAAGGCTGAACTTGTGTGTTCAAAGTCTTTAATACCCATAAATAGAAAGGACACAAATGTAATGCCCCTTGAGCCACGAACTATCCTGAAATTTAGGGCCCAGATTTTATGAGGTATGTAAAGGCAACGTTACTAATTACCAGTACGTGGTAAATTAAGGGGAAAAAATCAATTGTGAATGATTAACCAAATAGCATATCTTATTGCTAATTTCCTCCATTGTTCTACTGTCCACATGACTCATGTGACATTTATAAAGCAGAACCAGATTTCCCCCCCACCAAAAAAAAATCCTGAAAAATTAAAGAATGCTTTCAAAATGAAAAATATGTAGATAATGAAAATAATTGTTTTCTACTTCTCTGAGTAGAGACTAGAACTGAGTAGGTGTAATGTGCTGCCACCTTTCTCTCTGCTAGTGGTTGTTGGAGCCACCCTGGCATTCAGTCCAGACTCTGGCCCTAGACCTGAGGCCCCTCACAGGTATGTTCAGTTTCCCCCACTCCAGAATCACCTGTAATGTGGCAACTTTTCATGTGCAAAAGTGAAATTAATAAACTTATTCTTTGTTTGGGGGTTTTTTAAAAAAAAAACATACATTAGAGAGAGAGAGTAGGTGAACTCTCAGCTGCCAACATAGCACAGATGGGCTCAGGAACAGAGAATGATGTAGACCGGGAGGACCAGAGTGAGCTGTGGGAAGTTTGGGCAGAAGGTCTGAGGCATAAAACAGTAAAGGACTACTGAATACTCCATGGTAGATGTGCTTGCTCCCTTGACCATATGCCCTTGATAAAAAGACATTTTGATCTCTAAGGTTGACTTGAAAAATATATAATTTAATCTAGTTTTGAAAAATAGCTCTGGTACACAAACACTGGTTTAAGTGTTAAAACATGTTTACTAAAATATCAAAAGGTTTTCATATTTCCTTACATTGCCTATCCTGTGTATCTGATATCACCAATTAATTGAAGATATCTTGATTCATTTAAAATGTATGTACCTACTAAGTCCATCATTACACAAGACTGCCTCCTTTCAGAAGAGAGGCACAAAAAAGACTTAACCTGTTTGCTTGTTTTATTTTTTTTTTCTTTTTCCTACCTCTACCTAGTCCCAAACTGCAATTTACCCTTCTTTCCATTTCTTTAATTTTCTCTTCTTTCTTTGGCCTTTCTCTCTTATTTTTACTCATTTTCCTATCCTCACCTCACTACTCTTTATATGGCTGCCTTGGGACTCCAGTTTTTTTAGCTAGTTAGTGAAATCACTGACCAGCCTTTGGTTTCAATAGGCTAAATATACAAACAGACAATAGCCAGAAGATATATAGAAACAAAACTCTGACCCACAACCTGCCACAACTAGTCCAGGAAGGTAAACCACATTTTCTGTAGCAGTTGACCGCAGATGATTGGGACTTTATTAATAACTCTGTGCCCACTTAGAAATTAGAACCCCCTGGAGAAAGCCTAATATGTACCCCTAACCCATCGTGTAAGATGTCCTACTTCTTGTTAGCCTACCTCCAGCTTCCCCCCACCATCAGCATCCAAAAAAAACCTTTTCATTTTCTTCATTCTAAACCTTTCCCATTTTGCCTGCCTTTGAGTTTCTACTAAGACACAAGTGATTGTAATGAATTCCCTTGCTAGAGCAAGTCCTGAATATTTAGTCTTTGCTTGTTCTCATTTGGGTGAATTTCACTTATCCCCACAGTTCTTTCATTCTATGAAATTGCCAATTACAGAAATTCTTTGACTAAATACTATGGCCATCGCTCCTCTGGAGGCATCAGTTCTTTCTAGCTCCTTTTCTTCAATTTTCCCTACTTTACCGAAGTGCAATCTACCCTTTATGAGGCTTTAGAAAGGATATCCTTATTTTAAACACACTTTTTATTTGACTGGCAAATGGTGAAATATTATTTAAATTGAATGTGCATCAATTCTGGTTTTGAAACAAAAATAAAATTGTAAATTTGTTTCCATAACTATGATAGGACATCTAATTATCCTTATTTTATCTGTCGATGAACATATTCTGAAAAGTCATTTGGTCTTGTGCCAAGTAGAAACTATTAAAATATAATGGGTTTTTTGTCTAGAACTATTATATAACGCTTCAGAGTTTTCTAATAGTTTGATGCTTTCCATTCTATTCACGTTTTTATTGCAGTAAAATGTAAAAGAAAATAACCTTGTGTATGCATATTAGAATTTCAACAGGTAAGGGTTTCCATGGATACTTTTATGTAGCCAGAGAGCTTGAGTGTAGAAAGAAGCATTCATTTCTCATTCTAAGAGATTTTCTTCTGATAAAAAACTCCTGCCAATCATTTTGTATGTCTTGACTTTCTAAAAGAATAAAATAGTATATATCATGAGTGTTATGTTGTAAGGTATGATATAGGTCTATCTCAGTAAACTTTTCAGTCATCTGGCCTATTCAAGAAGTGACTTGTCATTTTGTTAAAGCTTGAAAAATCTATGAAGATTCTGTAAGCAAATTTTTATGAGTTTTAAGTATGGCCTTCTAGACTTGTATAAAGTGTTTTCCTCTTGTTTTGTTATCATTTAAGGCTGTTTAAACTACGTATTACCAATGCTAAAATAAAGGTTTATCTTTTACTCAAAATAGCTTTTGGAACAGTTTAATCTTCAGTTTTATCTTGACTTGAACATTCTCAAGAGTCTTTGATTGAATCGTACTTCCTGACATCCCACCCAAATGAAATTTTTTCCAGCTTTTCTATCTTTTTGAGAAACATTGAAAAAGATGGAAGATTTCAGATCATAAAATTACTAGGTTAAATTTTGAGCTAAATAGTTATTATGAGCTTGATGAGGTTCTATGACATTTGAATCAGTGAAATCATTTTAAACAACATGTTTTTAATATAGCATCATTTTGCACTGACATGAGCCTAGCAGTTGCAGATTTTAGGCACATCCATAATACTGTTTTAAACAATCTGAAAAATGATTTTATTCTGATTTAAGAGTTGACTCTCAGATATCTTCTGTTTTTACTAGTCAACTCAGGCTCTGGGCTCCCTGGTGACTCAGATGGTACAGAATCTGCCTGCAGTGCAAGAAACCTGGGTTCAATTCCTGGCAGGAAAGATCCCCAGGAGAAAGGAATGGCAACCCACTCCAGTATTCTTATCTGGAGAATTTCATGGACAGAGGAGTGTGGCAGGCCACAGTCCATGGGGTTGCCATGAATTGGATACGACTGAGTGACTCACACTTTCACTTTCAACATGGGGTCTGGATGGCATCTGAGTGTAAATCATGATCCAAATGGTAAAAATAAGAGACAATCAAAATACCTCCAACCACCAAATTGCTCAAAGCTATGTTTTGATGACAAAAATTTCATAATTTCTTATTTCAAATCCACAGATGCAAAGGCTTTTCCATTTGAGAACAATATTGCCATGGCACATTATACTAGGATGCTGCTGCTGCTGCTGCTGCTAAGTCGCTTCAGTCGTGTCCGACTCTGTGCAGCCCCAGAGATGGCAGCCCCCCAGGCTCCCCCGGCCCTGAGATTCTCCAGGCAAGAAAACTGGAGTGGGATAAATGGTGTCAAAAATATGAGCTAAATAATATGAGAAGAAACAGAAGTGCAAACTCTATTTAGCACTAACAATAGGTTTGGCCTTGACATAAGATGACATTAACGAAATAGAGCATGATTACATTTCAACACACAACTTCTGTATAACAACAACAAAAAATGGTATTTTATTTGCAGTGCGTGACAAATGGTTAAGAGGTAAAGATCCTTAGTCATGAATGAGCTCTTAGAAATCAATAACAAAACACTAATATTCTAGGGGGGGAACACAGATAAATATGAAATTTTAAAAATCACTAGCCAGGATTAAGCATATATATAAAGATGACTGAGCTGAACAATAACTGAAGGACCAACATCTTTGTCATCACATTGTCAAAGATCAAACACCTAATGTTTGTACAGTTTTAGAAAACAGCTTTCAAACACTGGAAGACAAAATTGATGAGGACTACCTCTTCAATTAGGGGTAAATCTGCAGTTTTGACTCAAAATATAAATTTTGGAGATCCTCCCAGATGGTGCTAGTGGTAAATAACTTGTCTGCCAATGCAGGAGACATAAGACACGTGAGTTCGATCCCTAGGTCAGGAAGATCCCCTGAAGGAGGGCATGGCAACCCACTCCAGTATTCTTGCCTGAAGAATACCCATGGACAGAGGAGCCTGACGAGCTACAGTCCAGGGGGTTGCAAAGAGTTGGACATGAATGAGTGACTAAGCACACACAGTTCTAGCAGTTTCAATTCATTGAAATTAACTCAACAAATTAGTTGAGCATATTTAAAACAATTATTCAAATATTTATATAAATACATTTACTACACAGAAAATCTGTGGTTAATATATGGGCCCTGAAAAAACTACTTGCATATTAATTTATCAACATACCCAATAATGATGTGCACAAAGCTCCATTGATAGTAGATAATATTGAGAGGCAGAATTAGAAAAAAGGGCATTAAGAAGTAAAAAAAATATTATACTTCACAGATTTTTATGTCCTTTGAAATATTGAAAAATGTTTTTTTGTGAATCAGTTTTACATTACCTATGATAAAGGAACATTAGTATATGTAATTAATACTTAGGAAAGCATTGAATGAAGCCTTGCAGTTAAACCATCCTAAGTTTCTCCGTGTAATAACATCTCCACCATTCAAAATTCTGAGGTACTGTCCAGTGGCAACAATGAATAGTCAGCACGTTTCACTATAGTTGTCTCCAATGCCACCCTTTAGATCATTTTCAAACATGAGCCTTCTCAGTCCACTCTTTCTGATCTACAGTGTTTCCACTGAAACACATGAAAGAGAAGTCCACACACATTCGGGAAGATAGTGGCAGAAGCAATAGCATAAATTTCCTATTTAGTATCACAATCATATCACCAAGGGATACACCTGAAACCAAAGATGGGCATGAAAAAGTCTTAAGTCAGAAATATTGCAACAAGGAGGTATCACTAATTGAGATTAAAAAAATAAAGATGGCAAAAGTATCTTCAATTCTGTTCAGTCTCTCAGTTGTGTCCAACTCTTTGTGACCCCATGAACTTCAGCACACCAGGCCTCCCTGTACATCACCAACTCCTGGAGTTTACTCAAACTCATGTCCATTGAGTCAGTGATGCCATCCAACCATCTCATCCTCTGTCGTCCCCTTCTCCTCCCACCTTCAATCTTTCCCAGCATCAGGGTCTTTTCCAATGAGTCAGTTCTTTGCATCATGTGGCTGAAGTATTGGAGTTTCAGCTTCAACATCAGTCCTTACAATGAATATTCAGGACTGGTTTCCTTTAGGACAGACTTGTTGATCTCCTTGTTGTCCAAGGGACTCTCAAGAGTCTTCTCCAACATCACAGTTCAAAAGCATCAATTCTTCAGAACTCAGCTTTCTCTCTCAACTCTCACATCCATACATGACTACTGGAAAAACCCATAGCTTTGACTACGTGGACCATTGTTGGCAAAGTAATTTCTCTGCCTTTTAGTATGCTGTCTAGGTTGATCATAGCTTTTCTCCCAAGGAGCAAGCATCTTTTAATTTCATGGCTGTAGTCACCGTCCGCAGTGATTTTGGAGTCCAAAATATAAAGTTTGTCACTCTTTCCATTGCTTCCCATCTATTTGCCATGAAGTGGTGGGACCAGATGCCATGATCTTCATTTTCTGAATGCTGAGTTTTAAGCCAACTTTTTCACTCTCCTCTTTCATTTTCATCAAGAGGCTCCTTAGTTCTTCTTCACTTTCTGCCATAAGGGTGGTGTATCTGAGATTACTGATATTTCTCCTGGCAATCTTGATTCCAGCTTGTGCTTCATCCAGCCCAGCATTTCGCATGATGTACTCTGCATATAAGTTAAAGAAGCAGGGTGACAATATACATCCTTGACGTACTCCTTTTCCTATTTGAAACCAGTCTGTTGTTCCATGTCCAGTTCTAACTGTTGCTTCTTGACCTGCATACAGATTTCTCAGGAGGCAGGTCAGGTGGTGTGGTATTCCCATCTCTTGAAGAATTTTCCACAGTTTGTTGTGATCCACACAAAGGCTTTGGCATAGTCAATAAAGCAGAAGTAGATGTCTTTCTGTAACTCTCTTGCTTTTTTGATGATCCAGCGGATGTTGGCAATTCGATCTCTGGTTCCTCTGCCTTTTCTAAAACCAGCTTGAACATCTGGAAATTCACAGTTCACGTATTGTTGGAGCGTTTTGGAGCATTACTTTGCTAGCCTGTGAAATGAGCGCAATTGTGTGGTAGTTTGAGCATTCTTTGGGATTGGAATGACTACTGACCTTTTCCAGTCCTGTGGCCACTGCTGAGTTTTCCAAATTTGCTGACGTATTGAGTGCAGCACTTTCACAGAATCATCTTTCAGGATTTGAAATAGCTCAACTGGAATTCCATCACCTCCACTGGCTTTGTTCTTAAAACTATTATTTGCTTTGGTTCACAGTTAAGCATAAACTGAAACCGTAAAAGAGGAACATTCCTAATGATGTCAACTAGCCTCAGGCTTTCTACAACTATGGCTTTCTTTCATCATGCTGACCTCAAATTCCACTTCTCCCTTCTTCTTTCCTTGATGATCCAATATTCTTTGTTTCACTGTGTAAAACTCTCTGCCACACTAGTTTTTCAATCACCCACTCTTTGTAATCTCTGAAAAACTATTAATGACCACTGGGAATACAAAATCAGATGCAACAATCCAACACTCTCAGATCGTTGATAGGCGATGATGAAGATAGACAAGAATTGACTGTATTTTTCAAGATGAGATGTTAATGATTATTAGGGCTGTTGTTTTTAGACGGTTCCTTGGAACATGATTCATTAAAATATTGTGCCCTGCTAGAAGGGGGCCTCCATTTAAAAGCTACTCTACATAATTGTATTTCATAACATGTATTCAGTATGAATAACACTGCACACAGATTATTGCAGTACTTTACTTCTGTTCAACATTGAACTGGTAAACTTCTAGCCTGAGACATCATAAAGTTACTATTTGTTGATTTTTATTAATAATAAGGAATCTTATAGTTTTGTATCTTTTTCTCTGTTGCATCATTGGATATTGGTAATTCCCAAAGGTAACCATAAATCACTTTGACTTTACACTCTTCCTTAACAACTTACCCATTATAATGGTTTTAATCACCATATGTTCACCTCAAAAATCTACATTCCCCACTCACACTTCCAACTCACCATTTTCTACCCTGAGTTTTTTCAAGTTTCTGCTGAAAGTATTGACTACTTGCTTGAGAGTTCTGTCTTGATATGCATTTGGAACCAAGTATATTTCACACCAAACTTAGTAATTTCCTTCAAAATCTACTTCTCCTTCAAGACAGTGACCTTAGCACAATACTGGTCTATAACTTCTACCTCACTACTCACTTCTAGTGGGACTTTATTTTTCTGGGCTCCAAAATCACTGCAGATGGTGACTGCAGCCATGAAATTAAGATGCTTGCTCATTGGAAGAAAAGTTATGACCAACCTAGACAGCATATTAAAAGGCATAGACATTACTTTGCTAACAAAGGTCCATCTAGTCAAGGCTATGGTTTTTCCAGTGGTCATGTATAGATATGAGAGTTGGACTATAAGGAAAGCTGAGCACCAAAGGATGGATGCTTTTGAACTGTGGTGTTGGAGAAGCCTCTTGAGAGTCTCTTGGACAACAAGGAGATCCGACCAGTCCATCCTAAAGAAAGTCAGTCCTGAATATTCATTGGAAAGACTCATGGTGAAGCTGAAACTCCAATACTTTGGCCACCTGATGCGAAGAACTGACTCATCGGAAAAGACCCTGATGCTGGGAAAGATTGAGGCAGGAGAAGGGGAGACAGAGGAAGAGGTGGTTAGATGGCATCACCAACTCAATAGACGTGAGTTTGAGTAAACTCCAGGAGTTGGTGATGGACAGGGAGGCCTGGTGTGCTGCAGTCCATAGTGTCGCAAACAGTCAGACTGGGCTGAGTAACTGAACTGAACTGAACTGAACTAACTTCTAACAAGTACCAAAGTCCTCTGAGTTCTATATCCCAAGGCCCTCTCAAACCTGCCATTCCTTTCCAATCCCATTGCCTGCCACTGCCTTAATTTAAATACTCATCATCTTTTTCGTGATTTGCTTAAGTAGCTCCTGATGTGTTTCCTAGACCAGTCTTGCCTTCAAAATGTATTCATTGCAGGCAGAATAATCCTCTTGTAGCATAAACCTAATCAAGCTATTTTTTTTTTCTGTAAAATTATTTACTTTTTAAAGAACAAAGATCAAACTCCTTAAAGTGTTGTATGGAGTCCCTTATGATCTGGTCATGGTGATGCCATCCTCTGAAGTTTAATCTCCAGAAATTTGCTTCCATATGTAAAATGCTCTTTGGCCTGCCTTACTCCATGACACTTTGTTCTTTCATGTTTCCAAACCTTAGCACTTTCCATTCCTTTTGCCTCGCATGTCCTTCCAACCACTCACTCTCACCTTATTCTGTGGCCCTCACCCATCAGACTCCTGATGATATGAAGCACCCTTAGCACTACCTTTTCTGTGAAGAACACAGACTCCATTGCATTTTCTCCCCAACTCCCAACAGGGTCAGAAATTCTTTACTAGGCACTTCAGTATCTGTCACACATTCCTCCAGTACACCAGTGTCATGTTGCATGACAAGCATTTATTGATATGTCAGTTTCTCCACACAAAACTCAGATCATTTGCAGAAGATGCCTACAATCGTGCCACATTTTGAAATATAGTCTATGTTTGCCTTCTCAATAGAATTAGGTCTATTTAGAGGTAACTTTCTAGATTTAAGCAAACAAAATAGTAAAATATACGGGGAAAATAGTACATTACAAGAAATATATGTTTTAATAACTGTAAATGTAACAAACTATGTCATATGGTATAAGTCAAAAAGTCAAGATATTTGCTCAAATGCTTTCATCAGTTGTGAAAATATTTCAGAAATCCATGAGTTTTGATAAGACAAGTCTGTTGATACAGTTTTTATTTCTCATGGCAAGATGTCTAAGGAAATATAATTAAGTTCAAGGTGAAAGCATGTCTTTTCAGATTTTCACAAAGTCTGAAGAGGGGGTGTGTGTGTGTATGTAGGCTCTACTGTTCCATAACTATGTATCCCACTTACTTGGCTTTTCTCAATAATTTATTCAACAGCACATCTTACCACTACTTTCTGCAAAGTGCTGTGTTGGCACCATGGATATAAAGGGTCACATGAGGAATCTAAACTTAGCCAAAAGTTCATGCAGGTCCTGGACAAAGTCAGCCCATGAAGGATCTCTACTCCTATTTCTTCCTAGCATCAAGGAGAAAACTCATAGTGATAACAATATTATTCAGTACATTGCATTTGCCATTTGCCAAGTACTTTAACCTAATATCAACTCAATAATCAATGACAATAATAATTTATCATCAATTATTCCATGATAACTTCTTTAGAACTTCATCAGCTTCAGTAGAGTTAGTAATCTTTCACTTGTGCTTACCTCTAGTAAAGCGGCTGTCATATGGGTAGATATTATCATTTTCCTTGTTTCACAGAGGAGGAAAGTAGGAGACAGAAATGGTACATAAGCTGCATAAGTTCACACAGCTAGGAAGTGGCACCATTGGAATTTAAGCCCAGGGAATCTCTCTAAGTGAGTGCTGCTAAATGCCACATTATAGTTTTATCCTGGGGGAATTAGAACAAAGAAATTAAAAAAAAAAAAAAAAAAAAAAGGACAGATGCCCCTTTGAAGGAAATTTGGAGTCTATAAAGAGAGAAAGCTTTGGTCTTGAAGATGTTGAGATTTATGGGCCAATTAGATGCACGTGGTTGAGCCTCAGGTCTTTTTAGTACCAGCCAATCAACCTGCTTCCTCTTTTCCAAGCCATCGCCTGGCACCTAGAGCTCCAGGCATCTGAGATCCTGAAAATGGATCTGTCCCTCTGCTGAGATTTGTTCCAGCCCAGAAATAACTCTTCCCCTTGTGGGCGAAATGTAAAGAACTCTTAACAAACCGTGAATAGTTGCCCTGGGGGAGAACACCATCTAGTAGAGAAAACCAAGAGAAATGTGAATGGAAATTAAAGCATAATGAGGACACAAATACCAGTGCAATTAAGAGTCAGTGAATGCCACGGTGGACAAAAAGCAATCCCTTGTTCCACTGTTCAGAGAAGGAGAAATCCCTTTGCAGTTATGCTGTTTCGAAGGAAATAGCGCCTAGGGCTTAACCTGGAAAATCTGGTGAGCGTGGAAAGGGGATATTCTTGGAGAAAGAAAGAGTAAAATTGTGACATGAGAAATATGCATTCTCAAATGAAGATCTTGAAATGTCACTCTTGGAAAAGCCAGTTGGATTGCAGTGTGGGGGAAGAGTCAGGAATAGCTCAAGACCAGGTGCAGATTTAGAAATGAAACGATAGAGCTCTCCATGATTCCTAACTTGTAGAGCTAATTAAAACAAGTTCTCACTATCCAGACTTTTAAATAGAAGCCTATAATGGATGCAGCATTCAGAACAAGGAACACATGGTAGCCCGATCCTATCATGGATCCAAGTTAAGGGATTCCTGCTTATTTGTCCTCCTGGTGTCAAAACTTGTAGATGCTTATAACTGAGTCACTTTTAGAAAGATTTCCACCACCATCAGTTACCTGAAGATGAATTTAGGCCCCCATAGTCTGGAGAAGGCCTAGAAAAGCAATGATATATAGTTTGTATATTTTTCTTTAATTGAAAAAGAAAAATAGCTAGCATCTTTAAATGTTTGCTTCCATTAAAACAAACCACACATTTCTAAAAGGATATTTTGTGCATTGAAACAAGAGAAGACACAGAAAAAATATTTTTAATTGCTCTGAATTCCACCACCAAAAAGATCTCCATTATAAACATATGTGGTCTTTCTTTTCTTGAACTGATTGATTTGTCTCTTTATTTATTTATAATTTGTAGCAAGTGTGTGAAGTTGCCATGTCACAATTTTTCTTTTCCTTACACTTGAAGGACCATGTCCAGATTTTTTATTTGTCTGATACTGTGCAGCAGTGACTTAACTAACTTCTCCTTATTCTCATTCATTCGTATTCTCTCTCACTCTCTCATTTTCCCTCTGTGGTACAGTGTGAGAATCTGAGGGTGTGTACATTTCTGCATTCAGCAGACTCTCCCTAAGACTAAGATTAGAGGATGCCTAGGTTCTTTCTTCTGAAATTTGGTTCATTGTCCTAAGACCAGGGTTTTGTAAGTCTGGTTGGGGCTGCATTCCATTTCCTTTAGGAGGTAAGGGTGGAAGGAAAGAGTATCATTATACTTTGGACCAATTTCCAAGTTCAGATTGCAGCTGGGGGAATTTTATTTCTGAGAGCATCAACTTCCTTTTTTTTATTTTCCTCATTTTACCTGTGATTCAGTTCATTTCAGTCTCTCAGTCATGTCTGACTCTGTGACACCCTGAACCACAGCACGCCAGGCCTCCCTGTCCATCACCAACTCCCGGAGTTCCCCCAAACCCATGTCCATCGAGTTGATGATGCCATCCAACCATCTCATCCTCTGTCGTCCCCTTCTCCTCCTGCCCTCAATCTTTCCCAGCATCAGGGTCTTTTCCAGTGAGTCAGCTCTTTTCATCAGGTGGCCAAAGTATTGGAGTTTCAGCTTCAACATCAGTCCTTCCAATGAACACCCAGGACTGATCTCCTTTAGGAGGGACTGGTTGGATCTCCTTGCAGTCCAAGGGACTCTCAAGAGTCTTCTCCAACACCACAGTTCAAAAGCATCAGTTCTTCTGCACTCAGCTTTCTTTATAGTCCAACTCTCATATCCATACATGACCACTGGAAAAACCATAGCCTTGACTAGATGGACCTTTGTTGGCAAAGTAATGTCTCTGTTTTTTAATATGCTATCTAGGTTGGTCATAACTTTCCTTCCAAGGAGTAAGCATCTTTTATTTCCATGGCTGCAATCACCATCTGCAGTGATTTTGGAGCCCAGGAAAATAAATTCGGCCTGTTTCCCCATCTATTTGCCATGAAGTGATGGGACCGGATGCCATGATCTTCGTTTTCTGGATGTTGAGCTTTAAGCCAACTTTTTCACTCTCCTTCACTTTCATCAAGAGGCTCTTTAGTCCATCTTGTAGCAATTTCTACCATGGCTCTATTCAAGCAAAGATAATTAATTATAGTTTGCTTTTCTGAATATCTGGGAACACAGTGAGAATATCAGGATTTAGTGAATGCACCATACTGACTTTTGAATTTGAAAGCACTTTGAATCTTACATGTGCTGGCTTTCTTCTCTAAACCCTTCCACTTCCCTCCAGAACCTACATTTCATTCCTTGATTGTGTTATTGAAGCTAACATTGTCACATTAAGCTCCATTTTTCTTTTGTTTTATTGTTAATATATTTTTTATTTGTTTAAAATATATACAGAGAGAGATTCAGGATATATATTTATTTTTTTATTTATATATAAAATGTGCTCTGCTTGTTAGGAACTAGGGAAGAGAATTCTATGTAACTTAGGAGTCTGCAGTCTGGTAATAACAAATATTCTGGTGACTATCAAGAACCTTCATTCCAATAATAGTCCTCACAGATTTTTATTTCTCTTATGTGCCCTTTTCATTAATATCAAAAAGAGAAATAGTTCCTCACTTTAACCACATTAGAACTGGGAAAATTCCAATCTAAGGCCCCAATTATATTCTTAAATCTTCTGACATTTTAAAAGTTAGGGATATTTCTTTCTTTTTCAAGACTACCTAAGAAATTGACTTATAAGATACTAATTGCTCTTAAGATCCTTGATATAAATTACATTTTGTTCAGGCACACTTTAGAACATATTGCCCTAACAAAGACCATAATAGAGTCTTAAGATGTAATAAATAGCCTGTCATTGTGTTACCTACTCTGACGAACACATTCAAGGAGATTTAATATCATGTATTTTTTAATAGACATAATTAAGAGCATAATATAAATATCGAGTTATCTGAGAAAAAAATTTAATCATTTTATGACATGTTACAGAGGAACTAGAAAGGAATATATATTGTAAGTGGAAGATTTAGAGAATGAGTAACAGTAATTCACAGAGGCTAACAAAAGTCAATGATGATTGCTAGGTACTGAACTAAGGAGAGCTATTAATGCATTTAATAGTAAAAATTAGAAACAACCTAAATATCCAACTTGATGAAAGTGAAAGAGGAGAGTGAAAAAGTTGGCTTAAAACTCAATGTTCAGAAAACTAAGATCATGGATCTGGTCCCATCACTTCATGGCAAATAGATGGGGAAGCAATGGAAACAGTGACAGACTTCAGTTTTGGGGGCTCCAAAATCACTGCAGATGGTGATGGCAGACATGAAATTAAGAGACACTTGCTCCTTGGAAGAAAAGTTATGACCAACCTGGACAGTATATTAAAAAGCAGAGACATTACTTTGCCAAAGGTCTGTCTAGTCAAGGCTACAGTTTTTTCCAGTAATCCTGTATGATTTTGAGAGTTGGACTATAAAGAAAGCTGAGCACTGAAGAATTGATGCTTTGAACTGTGGTGTTGGAGAAGACTCTTGAGAGTCCCTTGGACTGCAAGGAAATTCAACCAGCCCATCCTAAATGAAATCAGTCCCAAATGTTCATTGGAAGGACTGATGTCGGAGCTGAAATTCCAATACTTTGGCCATCTGATGGAAGAACTGACTCATTAGAAAAGACCCTGATTCTGGGAAAGATTGAAGCAGGTAGAGAAGGGGATGACAGAGGATGAGATGGTTGGATGGCATCACCGACTAAATGTACATGAGTTTGAATAAACTCTATAGTTGGTGATGGACAGGGAGGTCTGGCATGCTGCAGTCCATGGGGTTGCAAAGAGTCGGACTCAACTGAGTGACTGAACTGAAATGAAATGTCCAACAATAGTGAAATATGTAAATAAACTTTGTAATGTCAACATAATGGAGCATTGATATTGTTCAGTCACTAGTAATGCCCTAATCTTTGTGACCCCGTAGACAGAAGCATGCAAGGCCTTCCTGTTCTCCACCATCTCCCAAAGCTTGCTTAAACTAAAGTCCATTGAGTCTGTGATACCATCCAACCATATTGTCCTCTCTTGCCCCCTTATTCTGCTGCCTTCAATCTTTCCCAGCATCAAGGTCTTTTCTAATGAGTCAGCGCTTTGCATTGTGGCCAAAGTATTGGAGCTTCAGCTTCAACATCACTCCTTCCAATGAATATTCAGGGTTGATTTCTTTAGAATTGACTGGTTGAATCTCCTTGCAGTCCAAGAGACTCTCAAGAGTCTTCTCCAATATCACAGTTCAAAAGCATCAATTCTTCAGTGCTCAGCTTTCTTTAAGGTACAACTATCATATCCATACACGACTACTGGGAAAAAAAAAAAAGAAAGCTTTGACTAGATGAACCTTTGTCATGATAATAATATCTCTGCTTTTTAATATGCTGTCTATGTTTGCCATAACTTTTTTTCCCAAGAGCAAGCATCTTTTAATTTCATGGCTGCAGCCACCATCTGCAGTGATTTTGTAGCCCAAGAAAATAGTCTCTCACTATTTCCAGTGTTTCCGCATTTGCTTCCCTTGAAGTGATGGGAATGGATGCCATGATTTTCATTTTCTGAATGTTGAGTTTTAAGCCAACTTTTTCACTCTCCACTTTCACCTTCATCAAGATATCCTTAAGTTCTTCGCTTTCTGCCGTAAGAGGGGTATAATCTGCATATCTGAGGTTATTGATATTTCTCTTGGCAATCTTGATTCCAGCTTGTGCTTCATCCAGCCCAGCTTTTCATATGATGTACTCTGCATAAAAGTTAAATAAGCAGGGTGACAATATACAACCTTGACATACTCCTTTCCCAATTTTAAAGCAGTCCATTGTCCCATGTCCAGTTCTAACTGTTGTTTCTTGACCTGCATACAGGTTTTGCAGGAGGCAGATAAGGTGGTCTGGTATTCCCATCTCTTGAAGAGTTTTCCACAGTTCATTGTAATACACACAGTCAAAGGCTTTGGCATAGTCAATAAAGCAGAAGTAGATGTTTTTCTGGAACTCTCTTGCTTTTCTGATGATCCAGTGGATGTTGGCAATTTGATCTCTGGTCTATTGATATCTCTCCCCTTTCCTCTCTCTTTCCTCTCCTTAACCCTTCCTATCCTTCCCTGTTTTTCTAGTCCCCCGGTCCTGGATGCAGGAATCTGGTCGAAGGGCCCTCAGCCTGAGCTGAGGATTGGAGACAGATCACCTCCTCTTGGCAGAGAACTCAAATTCTGGTTCTGGTCTGGTCTGATTTCTGGTAGGGCCGAGTTCCAGTCCTCCCTTCTCTGGAGGCCCAGGGAAAAGTCCCATAATGCCTGGATATCTGTAGGTGGCAGGAGACATCTGTAAGTCCACCCCTTTTGCCCCTGCTCTCCCACCTCCTCCCCCTTATTCTTTCAACCTGACTTCCTTTCCTCCCTTGAAATCTTTGATGTTAGTACTTGGATCTGAAGTTCTGTGTCTCTATAGGAGGTTTCTGAGAGACTGTATTCTTGTATTTAAGGGCTTCCCTGGTGATGCAGAGGTTAAAGCGTCTGCCTGCAATGTGGGAGACCTGGGTTTGATCCCTGGGTCAGGAAGATCCCCTGGAGAAGGAAATGGCAACCCACATCAGTATTTTTATCTGGAGAATCCCATGGATGGAGGAGCTTGGTGGGCTACAGTCCACGGGTCACAAAAAGTCGGACATGACTGAGCAACTTCACTTTTCTCTGCCTTTCCTAAATTCAGCTTGAACATCCAGAAGTTCACAGTTCACGGACTGTTGAAACCTGGCTTGGAGAATTTTGAGCATAACTTTGCTAGCATGTAAGATGAGTGCATATAAGTTAAATAAGCAGGGTGACAATATACAGCCTTGATGTACTCCTTTTCCTATTTGAAACCAGTCTGTTGTTCCATGTCCAGTTCTAACTGTTGCTTCCTGACCTGCATACAGATTTCTCAAGAGACAGGTCAGGTGGTCTGGTATTCCCATCTCTCTCAGAATTTTCCACAGTTTATTGTGATCCATACAGTCAAAGGCTTTGGCATAGTCAATAAAGCAGAAATAGATGTTTTTCTGGAACTCTCTTGCTTTTTCCATGATCCAGCGGATGTTGGCAATTTGATCTCTGGTTTATCTGCCTTTTCTAAACCAGCTTGAACCTCAGGAAGTTCACAGTTCATGTATTGCTGAAGCCTGGCTTGGAGAATTTTGAGCATTACTTTACTAGCATGTGAGATGGGTGCAATTGTGCGGTAGTTTGAGCATTCTTTGGCATTGCCTTTCTTTGGGATTGGAATGAAAACTGACCTTTTCCAGTCCTGTGGCCACTGCTGAGTTTTCCAAATTTGCTGGCATATTGAGTGCAAATAGGAAAAGGAGTATGTCAAGGCTGTATATTGTCACCCTGCTTATTTAACTTATATGCAGAGTACATCATGAGAAATGCTGGACTGGAAGAAATACAAGCTGGAATCAAGATTGCTGGGAGAAATAGCAATAACCTCAGATACGCAGATGACACCACCCTTATAGCAGAAAGTGAAGAGGAACTCAAAAGCCTCTTGATGAAAGTGAAAGAGGAGAGTGAAAAAGTTGGCTTAAAACTCAACATTCAGAAAATGAAGATCACGGCATCTGGTCCCATCACTTCATGGGAAATAGAGGGAAACAGTGGAAACAGTGTCAGACTTTATTTTTGGTGGCTTCAAAATCACTGCAGATGGTGACTGCACCATGAAATTAAAAGATGCTTACTCCTTGGAAGAAAAGTTATGACCAACCTAGACAGCATATTCAAAAGCAGAGACATTACTTTGCCAGCAAAGGTCCATCTAGTCAAGGCTATGGTTTTTCTAGTGGTCATGTATGGATGTGAGATTTGGATTGTGAAGAAAGCTGAGTGCTGAAGAATTGATGCTTTTGAACTGTGGTGTTGGAGAAGACCCTTGAGAGTCCCTTGGACTGCAAAAGGATCCAACCAGTCCATTCTGAAGGAGATCAGCCCTGGGATTTCTTTGGAGGGAATGATGCTAAAGCTGAAACTACAGTACTTTGGCCACCTCACGTGAAGAGTTGACTCATTGGAAAAGACTCTGATGCTGGGAGGGATTGGGGTCAGGAGGAGAAAGGGACGACAGAGGATGAGATGGTTGGATGGCATCACTGACTCAATGGACGTGAGTCTGAGTGAACTCTGGGAGTTGGGATGGACAAGGAGGCCTGGCGTGCTGCGATTCATGGGGTCACAAAGAGTCAGACACAACTGAGCGATTGAACTGAACTGAGCTGAAGATGAGTGCAACTGTGTGGTAATCTGAGCATTCTTTGACATTGCCTTTCTTTGGGATTGGAATGAAAACTGACCTTTTCCAGTCCTGTGGCCACTGCTGTTTTCCAAATTTGCTAACGTATGGAGTGCAGCACTTTCACAGCATCATTTTTTAGGATTTGAAATAGCTCAGCTGGAATTCCATCACCACCACTAGCTTTGTTCATAGTGATGCTTCCTAAGGCCCACTTGACTTCGCATTCCAGGATGTCTGGTTCTAAGTGAGTGATCATACCATTCTGGTCATCTCATGAAGATCTTTTTTTGTACAGTTCTTCTGTGTTCTTGCCACCTCTTCTTAATATCTTCTGCTTCTGTTAGGTCTGTACTATTTCTGTCCTTTATCTTGCCCATCTTTGCATGGAATGTTCCCTTGGTATCTCTGATTTTCTTGAAGAGATCTCTAGTCTTCCCATTCTGTTGTTTTCCTCTATTTCTTTGCATTGATCACTGAGGAAGAATTTTTCTTATCTCTCCTTGCTAATCTTTGGAACTCTACATTCAAATGGGTATATCTTTCCATTTCTCCTTTGCCTTTAGCTTCTCTTCTTTGCTCAGCTATTTGTACGGGCTCCTCAAATAGCCATTTTGCCTTTTCACATTTCTTTTTCTTGGAGATGATCTTGATCCCTGCTTCCTGTACAATGTCACGAATCTCTGTCCATAGTTCTCCAGTCACTCTGTCCATCAGATTTAATCCCTTGAATCTATTTGTTACTTCTACTGTAATCATAAGGGATTTGATTAAGGTCATACCTGAATGACCTAGTGGTTTTCCCTACTTTCTTCAATTTTAGTCTGAATTTGGCAATAAGGAGTTCATGATTTGAGCCATAGTCAGCTCCCAGTCTTTTTTTTTTTTTTTTTTTTTGACTATAGAGCCTCTTCATCTTTGGCTGCAAAGAATATAATCAGTCTGATTTTGTTATTGATCATCTGGTTATGTCCATGTGTAGAGTCTTCTCTTGGATTGTTGGAAGATGGTGTTTGCTATGACCAGTGCATTCTCTTGGCAAAACTCTGTTAGGCTTTGCCCTGCTTCATTTTGTATTCCAAGGCCAAATTTGCCTGTTACTCCAGGTATCTCTTGACTTCCTACTTTTGCATTCCAGTCCCCTATAATGAAAAGGACAACTTTAGGGGTGTTAATTCTATAAGATCATCATAGAATCGTTCAACTTCAACTTCTTCAGCATTACTGGTGGGGCATAAACTTGGATTACTGTGATATTGAATGAGTTGCCTTGGAAACAAACAGAGATCATTCTGTCATTTTTGAGGTTGCATCCAAGCGCTGCCTTTCGGATTCTTTTGTTGACTGTGATGGCTACTCCATTTCTTCTAAGGGATTCTTGCCCACAGTAGTAGATATAATGGTCATCTGAGTTAAATTCACCCATTCCAGTCCATTTTAGTTTGCTGATTCCTAAAATGTCAATGTTCACTCTTGCCATCTCCTCTTTGACCACTTCAAATTTACCTTGATTCATGGACCTAACATCCCAGATTCCTATGCAATATTGTTCTTTATAGCTTTGGACTTTACTTCCATACCAGTTGTTGTGGGTGTTGTGTGTGTTGTGGTATGTTGTTTTTGCTTTGGCTCCATCTCTTCATTCTTTCTGGAGTTATTTCTCTAATATTCTCTAGCAGCACCTACTGACCTGGGGAGTTCATCTTTCCATGTCATATCTTTTTCTCTTTTCATATGTTCATGGGATTTTCAAGGCAAAAATACTGAAATGGTTTGCCATTTCCTTCTCCAGTGGACCATGTTTTGTCAGAACCTTCCACCATGACCCCTCCTGGGTGGCCCTACATGGCATGTCTCATGGTTTCATTGAGTCAGACAAGGCTGTTTTGCATGAGATCAGTTTGAATATCCTCTTCTATCACAACAATATTCCTAATATTTTTTGGCATGCCTCTTTTAAATTTTCTCTTTATCCCAGAATGATTATCTTCAGTTCCATAAGACAGTTCTTCCTATAACATGGTTTCCAAACCCCTAATAGCTCAGGGCCTCTACCTTTAGAAATCATGATGAAATGTTCCATTAACATATTGGTTAATCTGGGAACTGTTTTTCCCACCATCTCCTTCCTTGTATGGTTCTGAGTGAAAGCACCCAAAAGGGGAACTTGCATAAGATTCACAAAGCAGGAGGAAGTAGAAATCATTATTTCTAAAGGTCTTAGCAGGCAAATGCAGTGATGAACAGATACAGAAGTGCTTCTAGCATTTTACTTTGACCTCATGCTTGTCCTGTATACCAAATTTAGGTCTTTTTCTTGACTGCAAATCCTTCTTCCTCAGAACAGCCCCAGCCCACCACTAGTCAGTTACTTGGCAGAAGACACAATGAGGTAGTAACAAGGAACAACCAGTGCTATTCCATAAAAGTATAATGTAAAACACAGAAACAATTTAAAATTTTCTAGCTAAATTAAAAATGTAAAAAGAAACAGGTCAATTTTATATACCCATATATGAGTATGTATATATTATATGTATGTATATTATATATACATATGTATATTGTATATGTATAGGTATGTATATATAGCCATGCTCCATGACATGCAGAATCTTAGTTCCCCAACTAGGGATCAAACCCACACCCCCTGCAGTGGAACCACAGAGTCTCAGTCACTGGACCACCCGGAAAATCCCCAAGTCAATTTTACTAATGTATTTTATATAACCCAACATAGCTAAAATGTACTGCTTTAACACAGAGACAATATTAAACATGATTAATCAAACAGTGAGGAGGCCAATATAGTGAAAAACAGCCAATGACGTGGAAGATAATACGGGACAAGGTAAAAATACAACCAAGAACCAGTTCATACAGGGCACTGTAGACCATGATAATGGTGTGAGATTTTGTAAGGTGTAATGAGACTTTCAAGCAGAGGAATGGCATGAGCTGACTTACATTGTTGTAAATGACTCTGATGCTTAGTGGAGAATAAACCGAGAAGAGAAATTCAGATGTAGAGTGCAGTTAGGAGGCTTTTTCAATGACCTAGATGAAAAATGATGGGGGCTTGAACTAGGATCATGTTATGAAAATAGTAAGATATTGAAAATCTGTGATATATTTTCAGGATAGAATAACAAAATCTGCCCATATTTGAATATGTAATGTGAGAGAAGGAAGAAAGACTTATGGATGGTGTCTATCTTTTAGGATTAAGCACTTAGAAATGATAATGCCATTTGCCATGAGAAGGAAGGCTAAGAAAAAAATGTTTATTTTGTTTGGTTCTATCATAAAATATGACTTTAAATATTGATTTTTCCTTTGTCATTCTGATAAGCATATCTTTATCTAAATCACAGGTGTAAATCTTGAACTGAGAGCTAATTATAGAGGTTATAGTTCCATTCCCGTTTATACCCAAGCATTAACATTACATCCAAAATATAGTTAATTCATCTTACTCTACTTATTATCAAAAAAATGCTTTTACACACCTTGCTCACAAGTATACAATTCATTGATTGCTATGTGTCATTTATGCATTACTTTGACCTCCCAAATTAGAAACCTCATTTCTTTCTCCCCTGCTTAGCCTGGACCACTATTTCAACAGATCTTGCCTATATCCCCTAGTTCCTCAATTCTTGTCCTTCCAGCTCATCTGAGTCACCAGCCCCTAACCTATGATTAATCCAACCATCTGCTTACTCAACAGATACTTCAAAGCTGCCAAACACTGCTGGAGAAAAACTGTGTAACTGGATTGCTTGGACTTTTCACATATTTACCACCTCCAACCTCAACTTGGTCCTCAGTATTGCTGGGCACCACTCTCATTTGCCTCTGCTGAGATATCTTTCCCACTGACTAAGGTCACCATTTTATGTTTTTGCACTCCTCTTCAACCTTCCACTTTTATATGCAGGAAGAAAAAGTACTGCTTTCTAGAAAACCAAATGAAATACTCCAGGTAATTTATTTATTTCAATTTTATCCTCCACAACATTATATATATATATAATTAATATATATCAATATATTATTAATATATAATTATATATTAAAAGCCATCCTCATCCACCACATTCAACCCGGGTCTTGTATTCATCTCCAAATATTCTTCCAGATCCTGTTCTACCATCAAATTTCCCCTGTTCATTGATGGCTTTTTCTTCCTCAATAAATATGCTTAAGTCTCCTCTCATCCTAAAGAAAATCTGCTCTCCTTGGTTCCTCTTAAGCTAGTAAGCTGATCTCTGTCTTCCTTTCACTGCAGATTCCATTAGAAAGTTTCATAATCTGCTATAATCACATCCCTCTACTGAATCCCTTCTTCCCCAAGGCATCAGTGACCTATCAGTCTTAAATTCAATAATGTATTTCACTTCTTTGTCCCATTTAGCATCTGTATAGCTTTTAATGCTGTTGATCATAGTCTTTCTTGAATCTCTCAACTCTTAGATCCTGGCCCTGATTCCTTTGATCAGTTCTATCTAGATTTTCTTGATTGATTCTTCTTCATGATCACTTGAGGATGGTACTTTGAGTCCTTCCTACATACTTTCTTTTCTTCTCATGCTCATTCCTCTCCTTGAGTGATAGGATCCACCCAGACAGTCTACTCCCACTTACTGTGACAGCCAAGCAAATAGGCTGCTTAAATCTACCGTGAGAAGCAATGCTGATTGACAGCCCTAGCTGACTCCCTTAGAGGTCAGCCGCTACATCTGCACCCAGGCCAGGCTTTTGTGGGCTGCTCCCAGCCAACAACTGAATATGGTTAGATTTGAAAGCAGGCCCAGCTCTGCAGCACACAGGACTCAGTTTTGGCTCTAGGACTCCCTTCAGTCTGGAGAAAACTTTCTTGGGATTGCACTATCTTGGACTCTGCCCAAATAAACCTCCTTCCGAACACTTCTTATATCACAGATGTCAAACTAGCAATGTGGCCTAAGGGTCTCCCTGCCTTCCTCTTCATCAGTGTTTCCCCCAATCATTCTGTTGCATTCTTGATTCTGTCTTGGAAACTGTCTCTTAGAGGATCAAATTTAACATATCTGCACACCAGCAGCTGATGAATATACCTCAAAGTTCTGCCTTGAACTTAAAATTCATATAAAAACTGCTTTCTCAATAACTTCTCCCAGGTGATTCTAATGTATCTCAGAGGTAACACATGTCATATTAAATTCCTTATTTTGCCATACACCATATTCCTTTCCAGCAATTCTTGCCTTGAGTAGTCACACCATCTTCTATCTTCTGCTGATTACCTCCTTCTCCATATGTTCAACTAAGACATTTATTAAACTCTCTGGGGTATGTGCCATGTCAGTTACGGACTCTAGCTTTCAGTCATGCCTCTCTCCAATTCTGTTTTACACAAAGGCTTTCCACAAACTAGCTCCATCATATATTTGCTGCTTTATCAATGTCACCTCCTCATTCATCCATCATTCCACCCATCATTTCTCCCACTCAACCAAATAAATATCTTGAACTTGCTCATGGCTCTGAATCACTGAAGGTACTATTTTATCATCCCCAAATTTCTCTGTTATTCAACTTATACATGTTTTTCAAGGTACAACTCAAATGCTACTCAGTGAAGCTCCACTCCCAAACCAGCTACCACTATAGACAAAGGTAGAAAATATTTCCTGTTTATTATCTTGGTATGCTATATAGACTGCAATTATAGCACTCCCTTCTTATATTTTGCTACAATTATGTACATATTATGTATGTATTTCCAAATATGAAAAGGAGTATGTCAACTCTGTTTATTGTCACCATGCTTATTTAACTTATATGCAGAGTACATCATGAGAAATGCTGGGTTGGATGAAGCACAAGCTGGAATCAAGATTTCTGGGGAAATATCAATAACCTCAGATATGCAGATGACACCCTTATGGCAGAAAGTAAGGAAGAACTAAAAAGCCTCTTGATGAAAATGAAAGAGGAGAGTGAAAAAAGTTGGCTTAAAGAGCAAAGATCATGGCATCAGGTCCCATCACTTCATGGCAAATAGATGGGGAAACGGTGGAAACAGTGTCAGATTTTATTTTGGGGTGCTCCAAAATCACTGCTGATGGTGACTTCAGCCATGAAATAAAAAGATGCTTGCTCCTTGGAAGAAAAGTTATGACCAACCTAGATAGCTTGTTAAAAAACAGAGGCATTCTTTGCCAACAAAGGTCTGTCTAGTCAAGGCTATGGTTTTTCCAGTAGGCATGTATGGATGTAAGAGTTGGACTATAAAGAAAGCTAAGCGCTGAAGAATTGATGCTTTTGAACTGTGGTGTTGGAGAAGACTCTTGAGGGTCCCTTGGATGGCAAAGAGATCCAACCAGTCCATCCTAAAGGAAATCAGTCCTGAATATTCATTGGAAGGACTGATGTTGAAGCTGAAATTCCAATACTTTGGCCACCTGATGAGAAAAACTGACTCACTGGAAAAGACCCTGATGCTGGGAAAGATTGAAGGCAGGAGGAGAAGGGGGGACGACAGAGGATGAGATGGTTGGATGGCATCACCAACTCAATGGAAATGAGTTTGAGTAAACTCTGGGAGTTGGTGATGGACAAGGAGGCCTGGTGTGCTGCAGTCCATGGGGTTGCAAAGAGTCAACACTACTGAGCGACTGAACTGAACTAAACTGATGTGTGTATTCTGTCCTTTCACTAGGACTTTGAAGCAATGAACCATGTATTATTAGTCAATATCTGTCCAATTTCTTGAATGGTACTTCCATCATAGCAGATATTCAGTAAATACTTGTGGAATTAACTGAAGCAGCAAAGAAATAAAGTTATATTGATTGGACTTTTCTTGAGAAATGCATACTAACTTTTAATGATTATTTCAGTGTTGCTTGAAAATAATCTGTTTTGTTCACTGTCTCCATCAAAACAGATAGGTTTGAGGCCACTAATCAAAATCAAATAAAAATCCAAGGCTAATCTATCATTTTCTTAAGTAGGGAAGAGTCATGCTAGACATACACAATCACATTTGAGCAAAGCAAACTGCTGATATTATATAGGTGTTTAGGGAAGAGTTCGTTTTGAGATGTGCTTGTTACTGAGGTAAGACTATGGTGTCAGTGTTAGAAACTGACACAAACATTCTATAAATACTTACTGAATATCTACTATGATGGAGGCACTTTTGTGTTGGATACAAAAGTGCATTCTGTGTTGGTTACAGAAGAAGAATGAGTGGATGTCAGCCTTAGAGTTGTGTTCAGGTTATTGAGTCTGCCACAGATGTAGTGATTTCTTAGAACCATGGCTATGAAACAATCAATTATTGACTAGACAGGTGTAAAGACATTTCAGTTGGATTTTTTTGTGATACAGTAGATCAGTTTTTTACTAAGAGTGTGAGGGGATATTTTTTTATCCTCAGGTATTATGAAGATACTTATATTCAGATTTCTTACCTTAATTCATGACCTTTAGATCCTCTAATAAACTCTAGGCTTACAAAATCATAGATACACATGCCTTTTTCCTACAACCAGTTAATTAGAAACAGGAATATCATAATAAATGTCATAGTTTAGTGTTACACAGTTTTCCCTGGAGGGTTGATCTTTTGCTTAGAGGATAGATGAAAATATTCATGCAAGGAACTCTCTGAATTGGGAACTATCCATAAAGCTGCTTTCCTTTCAATTTTTTTGTTGTTGTTGTTGTTTTGTTTTGTTTTATTCACAATAAGAAGCTCAAGAGCTGTAACACAGGAATTCATTGCTGAGTCAGCTGTTTTGAAAGTTATTCTTAAGAAGTGCAGAGAGCAGAAAGGATAAGTGCACCCACACATATGAAACCTGTGTTAATCACTTTTTACATATTATCAATTAATCTCCAAAACCACCAAGTAGGCATTCTTATGTCCATTTCCATGGGGGGCAGGGAGGAACTTAAAGGGATTAAATAAATTTTTTAACCTCATGAAGCTTGGAAGTGACAAAATTAGAAGTTGAATCCAGATTTCTATTTCAATAGCCAAAAAAATTTCTCCCTGTATCATACTGTGGCTCAGACAGTAAAGAATCTGCCTGCAATGTGGGAGACCCAGGTTCAATCCCTGGGTTAGGAAGATCCCCTGGAGAAAGGAAGGGCTAGCCACTTCAATATTCTTGCCTGGAGAATTCCACAGAGGGGTCTGGCAGGCTACAGTCCGTGGGGTCATAAAGAGTCAGACATAACTGAGCCACTAACACTTACAGAGCATGCTTCCTGTCATAAAGAAAAGTTGAGTACCTCAGTTTCAAAGAAATTAGTCTGGAGACAGCATAACAGTGGAAATTGGAAAAAAAGAAATCTCTACCAGTCATCCTAACCTGAAACGGTGATTCTAAATGTATATTTCTCACTAGCTGTTGTTTTGTATTTTCTTTAATTATCACTCACAAAGCAAAAACTAAAATATTCTTAAATTTAGAAAGTTACCCAATTTCCATATTCCAGCTATTCTCATACAAACATGTGCTGTGCAGAAAGCCACCCTACAGGAGAGTGTGGTATAATTAGGTTCCAGTGGGTGTATACAAATGGTTACTTCAACATATTCACATTTCAAAAAGGGGTCTATATGATTCAGTAGTTTCATCTCTTTATCTACACCATGCATTTTTAAATGAGTGAAATAAACATACAAATCTCTATAAAACAAATCAAAATATGAAAAACACACATGTCTAGCTTACATTTACTGGGGTTTTCTATGAGTCTTATGGGTTACTAAGCACTCACTTAAAACAAGAATAGGGTCATAAAAAGAGAAGAATGAGTTAGTATTTTTTAAACGCATTCAAGGAAGTCCTATTCACTAACTTTGGACAGATAACAAATTCAACCATTTTAAATTATATTTAAGAACAAAGGTTTGGTTTTTTAGTGATACAATTATAATTCAGATTGACTTTTTATATTTTTGATTGTGAAAAACAGGAGTGGACGGGATAAAACAATTGAGTATACATAAGCTGAAAATCAAATTGGACTATCAGAAGCACAACTTTTTCTTGAAACTAAGCCAATCAAGTAACTTCTTTTGTGAATATTCAAAAATATAGCATTGATTAATGGCCTTTAATGTGACCTTTAGAAGATACACTATTTTCGTTAAATTGTTTTGTATAGCATATGTGGAATACACAGGTACCTTTAGAATTTCAATACATTTTATTGACAGTGAGTGACAAACATTGCACAGTACATTCAATATTAAATAAAAATTCTAGTTTGCTAAACTATTTTATTTATTTTTGAATAGCTAATAACATGTAGCAGAGAACACAAAGAGTAAAAGTTTCTCCTAAATCTGTCCTCCTGCACCCCAGTTCCCAATGAAGGGAACTAATATTAAATACCATGGTTCAAGAAAAGTCCTCTGAAATAAAGACTTGGATCTGCATATTGAGTATTGACTGGCTCCACCTTTTATTCCCCCAAATCAATCTAGAACAGTTGACTGTGAGATATATCCTAGTAAAATCATTAAACTTTAAAAATGAAAGAACTCTTTGGGTTTCTAGGCAGAAAAAAAAAAAAAAAACAGAAAGAAAAGAAATCAGGTTGGCATCAAATTTATTGTCATTGACAATCAAACCAAGAAAGCAGTGCAAAACTCCATCAACTTCCTTCAACTTGAAGGAAGGGGTAAACATTTCATACACAGCCAAGCTGTTCTTTGAAATTAACACTACCCAGGAGTCCTTCCTGGGAAATCTACTAACAGATGAATTTCATTTAACATAGAGATGATTAAGGAAACTAGACAAAGGACTAGTAATGAGGATTAAATATACAGTTGACCATTGACCGTTGCAGATGTTAGGAGTGCAGACTCTCTGATGTAATTTCACAGGCAGCTGTCCAAAGCCAGGTCCACACCCACAGATTCAACCATCCCTGGATATTCATATATTTAGTGGGGGAAGAAAAAAAAAAAAGCACATGTAAGAGGACCACAATTCAAACTGACATTGTTCAAGAGTCAGCTATTCTTAACTGTAGATCTAAACTATAACAAGTGAGAATGAGAGAGAAAAATTATTATGTAAATATTCTTTGCTCTGTCAAAGTAAAAACAAACAAAAAAAACATTTTAAAAAAACACAAAATTTGAGAGATAAAAATGTGAGAAAAAGAGAAAAGAGTATATTTTCATTGAGTGCTGCAAAGTAATAAGTTGAAATGAAAGGAAATTATCTGAAGTTGACAATATAGCTGACATCCTTCCTACCAAGGAGGAAGGGGACTAAGAGTGTTAAATAAAAGCATTAAGATAAGGTAATAATTATGTTGAATATATGTCTTCTTAAACCCAAGAAAACACAAAAGAAAAAGTTTAATTAGAAAGCAAAGAAAATAGACTATTTAATGACAGTCATGCAGGCTGGATGAAGCACAAACTGGAATCAAGATTACCATGAGAAATATCAATAACCTCTGATACGCAGATGATACCACTCTTATGGCAGAAAGTGAAGAACTAATGAGCCTTTTGATGAAAATGAAAGAGGAGAGTGAAAAAGTCGGCTTAAAACTCAACATTCAGAAAACTAAGATCATGACATCCGGTCCTATCACTTCATGGCAAATAGATGGGGAAACAGTGGAAACAGTGTCAGACTTTATTTTTCTTGGCTCCAAAATCACTGCAGATGGTGATTGCAGCCATGAAATTAAAAGACACTTGCTCCTTGGAAGAAAAGCTATGACCCACCTAGACAGCATATTAAAAAGCAGAGACATTACTTTGCCAACAAAGGTCCATCTAGTCAAGGCTATGGTTTTTCCAGTGGTCATGTATGGATGTGAGAGTTGGACTATAAGGAAAGCTGAGCGCAGAAAAATTGATGCTTTTGAACTGTGGTGTTTCAGAAGACTCTTGAGAGTCTCTTGGACTGCAAGGAGATCAAACCAGTCAATTCTGAAGGAAATCAGTCCTGAATATTCATTGGAAGGACTGATGCTGAAGCTGACACTCCAATACTTTGGCCACCTGATGTGAAGAACTGGAAAAGACCCTGATGCTGAGAGAGACTGAAGGCAGGAAGAGAAGGGGACGACAGAGGATGAGATGGTTGGATGGTATAACCAACTTGATGAGCATGAGTTTGAGCAAGCTCCCAGTATTGGTGATGGACAGGGAAGACTGGAGTGCTGCAGTCCATGGGGTCGCAAAGAGTTGGGCACGACTAAGCAACTGAACTGAATGAAAGTCACATAGTAAACATAATTCGATGTTACAAAGACAAAACTTTCATCATATCAATAAATGTAGATAGGCTCAACTTACCTATTAAAAAAAAAAACAAAACAAAACTTTAGATCAGTTTACAGATCAAAACCAGAAGAACGAATATTCTTTAAGCCACCTAATTTTATTCCTTCCTAAAGTCATTCTTTGCTCTGTGTTTTCCAGTGCTGAGCATTTGTCAATATTGACTTTGTTTATACTATAAATTGCAAAATACATTTTTAATCCCTCATATCTTACTGCTCCAAATTTAGTTCTTCTAAAGACTGTAGCATTGGATATTTATGAGAGAAAAAAAGGAGCAAGTGTTGGGCTTTGAGGGGGAAAAATCCAGTGTAATGCATTTTATTCTTAAATGCTAAGTGTTTCCAGGCTTTCTCTTTCCATTTCTTATGGACTTGCATCGTCTTTTTTAAGATTATGTGTAAAAGATTAAAGATAAATAAACAAACATGTCAGGAAAAGGTATTTATCTAGTGAAAATTATTTTAAAGTGCTTTCATTTCCTTGCTGTGTAATCACAGGCAAATCACTAATCTTGGTCTCTTCTAGAATTCTGCATCCTTCCTACATTGCAGATAATGAAAATTAAGCTATTTTGAAAGCCAGTTAATAAGCAGTATATAGCACTGCTGCTCACAATCATATCTTACAAAATTTTCACTGACTTTTAGATTAAATAATATTACCATATGGAAAAATCAGAACATAGAGATAGAGGAAAAAGCAATAATTAAATCAGTCATTCTACCACAACAGTGTTGCAGATATTTCTATGTATAACCATCTGTATTTACTCTCTCACCATCCTGGAAAAGAAATCTGTCCAACAGCCACCAAGACTGCATGCAGCCTGCTGCCCCTTCTCCATCTCTTTGATTTGTAAATGGAGATGAAAAATGGGGCTGGGAAGGACTTGAATCTGGGAGGGAAAAATCAAAGCAAAGGCTCTGGTTGTGTCATAGGCACTATCACCTGTGTATGGAGAAGGAACTGGTAGCCCATCTCAGTATGGGCTCTCTCTTCCCGGAGAATTCCATGGACAGAGGTGCCTAGTGGGCTACAGTCCATGAAGTCACAAAGAGTTAGACACGACTGAGTGACTTTCACTTCCACTTCACCTTTAGTGTAGCTCTTACCAGGCCACAAGGTTAAATGCCAAAATAAAAAGTGTTCTTAAATAAATTATAATCCCCTTGGAATCAGAGACAATATATTTCTCTAAAATATTGATGCATATGATTTTTCAAATTATGAATATATTCAATGTAAAAAATTAGATGACACAGAAAAGAACAAACAAAAAGAAATTAAAACTCCCCATTTATGACCCCACACTGCCACCATATTTTACATCAACAAATCATTTTGATGTATTTTTAGTGACCAATAAAGTTTACCTTCAACTGCAAATATCAGTACATTGCCTAGAGAGGAAATAGACCATTAACCTATCAGTGTGTCTCCTCACTCTTCTCCTTAGTAAAGTCAGCTAGGATTAGTCCTTAACCACAATTAATTTTTTAATAATTTTATTTATTTATAGTTAGGACTGTGCTGGGTCTTCCTTGCTGTGTGCATTTTTCTCTAGTTGCAGCAAGTAGGGTCTTCTTTCTAGTTGCAGTGTGAGGGCTCCTCATTATGGTGGCTTCTCTTGGGTTGCTGAACATGGACTCTGGGGTTTCAGCAGTTGTGGCGCACAGGCTTAGTTATTCCATGGCATATGGGATCTTTCTGGCCCAGGAATCGAACCCATGTCTCCTGCATTGACAGATGGATTCTTTACCACTGAGCCACTTGGGAAGCCCCTTAGTGACAATTATAGTGTATCATGGCTGAGTAGTAAGTATTAAATGTCTAAGTGCTAATTGTTCCAGCTAACTGGAACAGTGATAAATAACTGACCAGTGATAAAAATTAATCTGGTTACTAAATATCCTCTCACAATTATAACAACTTCCTTATCTCCACATACTGATATTTATTTGAATTGGACCAGATGATCCTTGAGTTTCCTTCTAGTACAAAGATGTGGGTGACAAATCTCTGAAAAATAATATAAAAAGAAACTAAGACATGTACTGTAAATAAGTTAGCTTTTAGTGAGATTTTTCTTAAAGTTATCAGAAAATCAATTCAAGCCTTCCCATCTAATGTGTTTTGACATTTATTCTTTTGATATAAAGTTAGTTACCATGCAAAAGCAGATTCTTAATAATTGATGTTGTTTACTTTGAATGTGATTACTCATAGAAGGCTGGAGAAATGAATCAATACTTGCTTAGCTTCTCCAAAATAAATCAGAGTTAATTGTTAAAGTAATGCACGTTAATTTAGCCTGTCAAATTAATTTCCCAGCACCTTCTTATGCTACAAGAGTCTTAATTAAGAAATAACTAACGTTACTTTCCCTTATTACAGGTATTTCTGAGCCACTGGCTCTGAACAAGGTCATTTGACTCCTTTGATGTATGTGATTTAAAGAACACCATAGAAAATCTACAAAATATTACACAGTTTGAGAGTGATTCTATTTTCTTTCTGCAAACTGTGTTCTGTTCTTCAAGATGCAATGTGGGCCTCCTATGAAGCTGTGTGGAGTTTCAGTACTGTGTGGAGTCCTTCAGAGTGTTCAGTCCCAGGTTTCACAATTTTAGGAGGTTCACTGACTCCCTTTTTCTGAAAGAGAAAAGGGAGTGATGAAGTCTATGGAAATTATAATAAGAGGAAAGTCTGAAGAAATACGGAGTATTTAATCTCATAAAAGATGAAGGGATTGATACCTGTATATGTATAGCTGAGTTCCTTCACTGCTCACATGAAGCTATCACATTGTTAATTAGCTATACCCCAATACAAAATATAAGTTTAAAAAAAAAAAGATGAAGGGATATAACAATGAGAACATCCTCTCTTGTTTAAATGTATGTTATACACTAGAGGGCTTTATTTTATATCCGATTTAGATGGCAGAAATATCACTGGTGATTGATAATTACAGGGAGGTATATATAAAGATTTAACATGAGAACCTTTTGATGATAGAAAGGGCTCCCTTACCCATGACTGAGCTTCCCAGAATAAGCATCCCGTGAAGGAACACTGCCGAGGGGCAGGGGCTGATGCTGAAGGACAGTTCTCTAAGGCTCACAGTCTCAGTGTTTCAAGTGTACTAAACATGGGGAAGCCTTTCCTTCTTAGTCCAGCCCGCACTTCGACTCTTGTTACCCACATTAAATGGACATTTTAAAACTCCAAAAGACAGGGACTTGTTGAAAGTCCTCATAGTCCCCCATTACACGTCAAGTCATGCTTAAGAATTGCTGCTGTGCTGCTTCAGTCATGTCCGACTCTGTGTGACCTCATAGACGGCAGCCCACCAGGCTCCCCCATCCCTGGGATTCTCCAGGCAAGAACACTGGAGTGGGGTGCCATTGCCTTCTCCAATGCATGAAAGTGAAAAGTGAAAGTGAAGTCGCTCAGTCGTGTCCGACTCTTAGCGACCCCATGGACTGCAGCCCGCCAGGCTCCTCCGTCCATGGGATTTTCCAGGCAAGGGTACTGGAGTGGGGTGCCATTGCCTTCTCCAGCTTAAGAATTACTCATTGCTATTCTATGTTGTTATTTGGTCACTAGGTCATGTCTGATGCTTTGCAACCCAGTGGACTGCAGCAGGCTAGGCTTCCTTGTCCTTCACCTTCCAGAAGAGTTTGTTCAAACTCCTGTCTGTTGAGTCAGTGATGCTATCCAACTATCTCGTCTGCTGCCCCCCCTTCTTCTCCTGCCCTCAATCTTTCCTAGCTCAGGGTCTTTTCCAACGAGTCGGCTGTTTGCACCAGGTGGTCAAAGTATTGAATAGAGCTGGCCATTGCTGGGGTACAGGCCAGGTTGTTGGAAAGAAAATGTGAGACCAAGAGCATCATTCCTACTTTCCAAAGTTTACGGAGAGCACTGCAGTTCATACACAAGCGGTTGTACTCTGTCCATCCACCTGGTCTAGAAATTAACACATAATATTTAGTTAGTTTTTATAACATGATATGAGCTCCTTATGACCAGAGACTCTATTTCTATTTATCTTTATAACACCATAGCTTATCCAAGTGTTGGCATTTATTAGATACTCAGTGTGTGCTTAATGGAGGAATAAATATATTCCATTCCAAGTAAGCATTCCCTCAGTGCAGACACTATATCAACGGTAAAGCATAGAGAATTAAAATAAGGTTCAGTCCTTGCCAGTAAGGAGTACTAAAAAGAAAAAAAGTCAACAGAATAAATACATGAGTGAATGAGAGCACTGTATTGGATAGAGTTTTGCCTTTTAAGATTTCTTTCAACTCCAGGGAAGCCCTCTTTCAACTCTAGGAGTCTATAAATCTGTATTCCTTTCCTCAATTAAAATAGCTTAAATGTAAGAGCAGGAAAAGTAGTCATACAATATTAGGATTTTCCTAGGTTTTTAGTCTAAGGTGGGTAACAGCTCAGTTCAGGTCACTCGCTCAATTGTGTCTGACTCTTTGCGACCCTATCGACTGCAGCATGCCAGGCTTCCCTGTCCATCACGAACTCCCAGAGCTTACTCAGACTCAATGTCCATCCACATCAGTGATGCCATCCAACCATCTCATCCTCTCTTGTCCCCTTCTCCTCCCTCCTTCAATCATTCCCAGGATCAGGGTCTTTTCAAATAAGTCAGTTCTTCACATCAGGTGGCCAAAGTATTAGAATTTCAGTTTTAGCATCAGTCTTTCCAATGAATATTCAGGACTGATCTCCTTTAGGATTGACTGGTTGGATCTCCTTGCAGTCCAAGGAACTCTCAAGAGTCTTCTCCAACACCCAGTTCAAAAGCATCAATTCTTCGGTCTCAGCTTTCTTTATAGTTTAATTCTCACATCCATACATGACTACTGAAAAAACCATAGCTTTGACTAGATGGACCTTTGTTGGCAAAGCAATGTCTCTGCTTTTTAATATGCTATTAGGTTGGTCATAGCTTTTCTTCCAAGGAGTAAGCATCTTTTAATTTCATGGCTGCAGTCACCATCTGCAGTGATTTCGGAGACCCCAAAATAAAGCCTGTCACTGTTTCCACTGTTTCCACACCTATTTCCCATGAAGTGATGGGACTGGATGCCATGATCTTTGTTTTCTGAATGTTGAGTTTCAAGCCAACTTTTTCACTCTCCTCTTTCACTTTCATCAAGAGGCTCTTTAGTTCTTCTTCACCTTCTGCCATAAGAGTGGTGTCGTCTGCTTATCTGCGGTTATGGATATTTCTCCCAGCAGTCTTGATTCCAGTTTGTGCTTCATCCAGCCCAGTAATTTGCATGATGTACTCTTCATAGAAGTTAAATAAGCAGGGTGACAATATACAGCCTTGACATACTCCTTTCCTGATTTTTAACAAGTCTGTTGTTCCATGTCCAGTTCTAACTGTTGCTTCTTGACCTGAGAAATACAGATTTCTCAAGAGGCAGGTCAGGTGGTCTGGTATTCCCATCTCTCTCAGAATTTTCCATAGTTTGCTGTCATCCACACAGTCAACGGCTTTGGCATAGTCAATAAAGCAGAAATAGATGTTTTTCTGGAACTCCCTTGTTTTTTTGATTATCCAGCGGATGTTGGCAATTTGATCTCTGCTTCCTCCGCCTTTTCTAAATCCAGCTTGAACATCTGGAATTTCACAGTTCACATACTGTTGAAGCCTGGCTTGGAGAATTTTGAGCATTACTTTGCTAGCGTGTGAGATGAGTACAATTGTTCGGTAGTTTGAGCATTCTTTGGCATTGCCTTTCTTTGGGATTGAAATGAAAACTTACCTTTTCCAGTCCAGGCCACTGCTGAGTTTTCTAAATATGCTGGCATATTGAGTGCAACACTTTCACAGCATCATCTTTTAGGATTTGAAATAGCTCAACTGGAGTTCCATCACCTCTACTAGCTTTGTTTATAGTGATGCTTCCTGAGGCCCACTTGACTTCATATTCCAAGATGTCTGGCTCTAGGTGAGTGATCACACCATTCTGGTTATCTTGGTCATGAAGATCTTTTTTGTACACTTCTGTGTATTCTTGCCACCTCTTCTTAATATCTTCTGCTTCTTTAGGTCCCTACCATTTCTGTCCTTTATCGAGCCCATCTTTGCATGAAATGTTCCCTTGATGTCTCTGATTTTCTTGAAGCACTCTCTAGTCTTTTCCAGTCTATCATTTTCCTTTATTTCTTGGCATTGATCACTGAGGAAGTCTTTCTTATCTCTCCTTGCTAGTCTTTGGAACTCTGCATTCAAAAAGGGTATATCTTTCCTTTTATCCTGCCTTTAATTTCTCTTCTTTTCTCAGCTATTTGTAAGGCCTCATCACACAACAATTTTGCCTTTTTGCATTTCTTTTTCTTGGGCATGGTCTTGATCACTGCCCCTTGTACAATGTCATGAACCTCTGTCCATAGTTCTTCAGGCACTCTATCAGATCTAATTCCTTGAATCTATTTGTCACTTCCACTGTATAATCATAAGGGATTTGATTTAGGTCATACCTGACTGGTTTAGGGGTTTCCCATACTTTATTCTAGCTCAACTTCTAGCAAATCAAATAATTTGAGAAGTCAATTTACAGTTAAAGAGATGGGAAACAAAAGGTCTTGGTAGAAATTTGTGTTAAAGCCATATAAAATTTCAGTTTTCTCGTATGAAGAAAAACACTTTCCAGTTCTAGAATTCAAAGTGTTTGGTAATTTTCTCGATATACTAATTGAAGAATTCAAAATATTACATATATATTAAAAATAACAAATATCATCACAATGTTCACTCTCCATTTAATTTATATTAACATGAAATTCACTCATTTATAATTCAGTTACTTTCATTTTTCCTGTTTTACAGAGGATGTAACAGGACATAGAGTTAAGGTGTTTGCCCCTAGATCATGAAATAGCAAGTAGTATCCCTCGGCAGTTGAGCACTGGAGTTTATGTTCATAATCATTTCACTATATTACCTCTCATAAATAATATTCTCCTGTAGCATGGTATGAATTTTATTTATTACATCACATTAAGATTCTTTTTACCAGCTATTGCAAAAAGCAGAATCAGTGATCCATGATTAGTCTTGCTTCTGATGCAGTCATGATCAAAGATAAGCCTAGGCTTTGAGAGGAAGTATACAAAGCAATAAAACAGAGCCCATTAGCAGGAAAACAATGGCCATTATTTTAATTCCTTATTTATTATTTATACAAACAAAGACAGTCACCACTGTCTCTGTCCCATTCCCCACCCCTGTCCAAAAGGACACAGTTATATAAAGTAATAACTGATTATTCAAACAAATAACAATGTATTACTCTACATATTCACACACACACACACAAAGCCCTGCAAGTCACTGTTTTGCCAAACCATTTTGATACACTGGGAGTTAAGGTGCTTGCTCTGAAAAGCAAGGTACATTTAATTTGGGGAGTGAAAGATCTTTTTTCCCACTTAGTTTCACATATATTCTGTTTTTCACTTTGTGCTCTAAATAGTTAGTTAATTGGGACTATTTAACAGATTGCATAAGTGGCTGCTGAGAGTAATTGTATCTTAACAACAACTGAAGGAGTTTTTACTTAATTTGCAAGCAGTTTGGTTGAGAATGACCTTGCCCCCTATAGTTGGATTCAAAGAGTTAGGCAGAAGCTAAAGTGCTCCTGACTGCAGGAGGTGAAACTCATTCATATTCTTTTGTAAACAAATTAACAGTGAGTTGCCAATGTGTTTTCATCCTCCCCAATCACCTTAGCAACGAGGACATAGGAACAGCATGGACTTTCCTCAGAACGTGCAGTTTTTCCTAGCACAAGAAGACAGCAACAAATGGAACTGGCAAAATTCCCAATTTATTTTAATCCTTAAAATGAGTCTCAGCATTTCCATGAAACATAGATTCCAATGTAAAAAGAAAGGGCTCAACTTCTCTTGTATATGCAATTGTTAGTTATTTCTCAGTAGGACTATACTTATTTATTTTTAAATTTTTTCTTGACATAGCTTGACCAAGTTCAAATTAATTTCAGTCCAGAAAGAAAAGGAAGACATACTTCCAAGTAATTAGGCTAGGCTCATTTGAATGGCAGGCCACTGATAGTAGTTACATTCTATTCTTCTGTGTTTGAGGAATATGAGCTCTAGGAAGTGGAGAAAGATAAAACCGTATGGGAATTATGAAGTCTACTGGAGTCCTTGGGGTCAGATGGAACCTGGGATAGGACAAACCCTGCCAGAAGATTGAAGTCAGTTACCTGTAGGTAATGAGCCAGAGAGCTTTGTTTTGTGTGCTTTCCCAGCCAATCTCACCCTTCCCACATGGGTTCATTTGTGGATTTCTTACAGTTTTGATTGTTGCTGATCTTCTCTTAAGACAAAGAACTAGTAAAACTAAAGCACAAATGTACTTAGGAACTATCCCATAGGACCTCAACCACCTAACCTCTCTACCTTCACTCTTTAGTATTTATCTTCACTCTTTGATCCCTGAAAGATTAGTTCCTCAAGTAAATGTTCCACACAGTTCAAATATCAGTAGTAAGAATTTTATGTCTACACAGTTAGCAGATGGTTTGTCCCAATATCCAAAGTTTAAAAAATAGAGTAGATTATCAAAAGAAAAGGCATTTTTTAAAAGTCTTCATCATTGTTGTGTTTCAATCTAGAAATACTTGTATTTTATTGCTACATTTGAACTAACTTCTAGTTAGTGTCTGTGTTTAAAAGTTGTAAAAATAGTTTTACTTTGTTTAGTGAATTGGGATAGCATGAGCTTCTTTTACTCATTTTCTGTCTTGCGTTGATGTGAGGAGAATCCATGCTGGCCTTGTTGGAGAAAAGATTGTATAGCATGTATCCCTAGTACCCCCACTCCTACCTTTAAAATAGTACAAAGTCTGGGGTTTTAAATGCTGTCATGAAATGCAAAAAATAAAAACTATTAGATGCTGCAGGTACCCTTGTAAATTTGAAAACAGCTGGTGATATAAACCAAGTCTTGAACTAGTTCTTAAACAAGTTTGTAACACGAATCCTGTATCTTAGGTTAGGTTCTCCAAGAAACAGATTGAGACAGATTTTCATGCAGGAGTTCATTAGAGAGTAACCTTGGATTAGCATCAATAAGGAATAACAGAAGCAGGGTTGGAGAGAGGGAGAAGTTGAAAAAGATTGCATGAGAGCCTCAGCAAATCCCACACGGATCCCTGAATCTTGAATGGCTCTTCAGAGGTCACCCAAATTTACTTTTAATATACCACCACCATCACCAGCCAACATGGAGCAGTCACTAGATGTGGGTAGCCAGGGGGGAAAGGTCCTAACATTGGGCAGTGCAGCTCCCTTCCGTTGAGGCAATTCCTAGAAAAGAACTTAACTCTATAACAAAATCAACCACACTCATAACAGCTAGGGAAAGGAGGGCATTGATCCTGACATGGGGATCTGGATTTCAGAGTGCAGTATCCACAGATACAGTTCAGAACTTGCAAAATTCAGATCCTCTTGTTTCATATAAGCTCACCATCTAAAATAATCTTTTCTAGAATTCTGGGTTGATGTATGGGCTTTCCTTATAGCTCAGTCGGTAAAGAGTCTGCCTGCAATGCATGAGACCTGGGTTCGATTCCCAGGTCAGGGAATCCCTTGGAGAAGGAAATGGCAACCCACTTCAGTATTCTTGCCTGGAGAATTTCATGGACAGAGGACCCTGATGGGCTACAGTTCATGGGGTCACAAGAGTCAGACAGGACTGATGTATAAGAGGGAGGTTAGGTGGAAACAGCTACAGCCCTCACCACTGAAGCTGGTCTTGGGAACACAACTGATACTCATCTCCTTTCTTTACTATCCCTTCTAGATTCCCTTCCATCTCAAATAGCACATCCCTTGGTCCAGTTGGTTTACGTCATGAGGAAATCCAAGCCCTCATTCCTAAAAGTTCTGATCCCCTGATCACCATGCCCTTCTCAAGCTGTGGTGTCAGTACTTGACAATTTACAGTCAGAACTGGGTAAGGAATACCAAGAAACACCATGGTGGATCTCCAGGCTGCCAGAGGTATTTTTGCCTCCCCTAATATGTAATGGCAGTATCATAGACTCGTCATCATCATGGCCCATTATCTCAGCCAGGATGGTAACTTGTTTTCAGGCCTTTTGGCACAAGGAATCTGAAATGTTAGTTGACTGAAAACAGAACTTAAAAGTGTTATTGGTAAAAGCATTCATCTTTGATAACAAATTTTAGACCTGCAGAGTTTGTCATTATAGAGTCAGAGGCACAAATTCTTCAAGGGGCTCTATAGGACTGATAGTAAAAGGGGCTACTCACTATCTTTACATCTTTTATCCCCTGGGGACTTAGCACTGTATAATGATCACTAATTTAGGACGTGTCCTATGTCCTAGAGGATGACACCCCATCTTTGAAGAGTATTATCTTCAAGCTTAGGTTTCAGCTATAACTTCAAAAGGCAGTTCTATTACTCTAAAGGTCTGGTAGCTTTTCAGTGTATGGTCTTTTATAGGAATAGTGTATTCTTTTGTTATAAGTCCTCTGCCAAACCTCTTTTGCTTTTAAGTGGTCCTTGGTCTGAAACATTGTCAGGTGTAATACCATGTATGTGAATCAAACATTATGTAAATATTGGAGATGGCTGAGGTCCTATAAATGGAGAATTCAATCTGATACCTAGAAAATATCCTGATTCTAGTAAAGATAAATTGCTACATTTTCCAGGAGATAACTGAGTTGCCACCAAGTATCTTGTTGGTATCCCTTAGAGAAGGTGCCATATCAAGTCTTAGTATTGGTCTTTGTTGCTGTCTGGTTGGACATCTGACAGCAACAAGTAGATAGATCAGCCATAGTCATGGCAAGGCCATGATGTTGGGTGGACCCATGCCTAGTGTCTATCCTGACACCATGAATACCCTGTTCGTGCTCTTTTTGTGCCAGCACTGCAGCTGCTGATAGCAGGCTGGCTGTCACATGTCTGCCAGTAGCAGAGAGTCATTCTGTCTGTCTAGCCGTTTGGAGCCTCTTTCATGGTAAATGCTCCCTGGCAGGCGTAACAAGTTATACATGGACCTGTCACTATGACAGGCCCATCATCAGGCCTTTTCCTCAGACTTCCGATCCCTCAAAGTTTCCATTTTTCTCCTTACAGTTTCTCATCAAGAAGCCACACCAATGCCATCCAACCATCTCATCCTCTGTTGTCCCCTTCTCCTCCTGCCCCCAATCCCTCCCAGCATCAGAGTCTTTTCCAATGAATCAGCTCTTCGCATCAGGTGGCCAAAGTATTGGGGTTTCATCTTCAACATTAGTCCTTCCAACAAACTGATCTTCCAATGAACTCAAGACTAATCTCCTTTAGGATGGACTGGTTGGATCTCCTTGCAGTCCAAGGAACTCTCAAGAGTCGTCTCCAATACCACAGTTCAAAAGCATCAATTCTTCAGTGCTCAGCTTTCTTCACAGTCCAACTCTCACATCCATACATGACTACTGGAAAAACCATAACCTTGACTAGACGGACCTTTGTTGGCAAAGTAATGTCTCTGGTTTTTAATATGCTGTCTAGGTTGGTCATAACTTTACTTCCAAGAAGTAAGCATCTTTTAATTTCATGGCTGCAGTCACCATCTGCAGTGATTTTGGAGCCTGCCCATCCAAAAAAAGTCTGCTACTATTTCCCCATCGATTTGCCATGAAGTTATGGGACCAGATGCCATGCTCTTAGTTTTCTGAATGTTGAGTTTTAAGCCAACTTTTTCACTCTCCTCTTTCACTTTCATCAAGAGGCTCTTTAGTTCTTCTTCACTTTCTGCCATAAGAGTGGTGTCATCTACATATCTGAGGTTATTGATATTTCTCCCGGCAATCTTGATTCCAGCTTGTGCTTCATCCAGCCCAGTGTTTGTCATGATGTATTCTTCATAGAAGTTAAATAAGCAGGGTGACAGTATACAGTCTTCATGTACTCCTTTTCCTATTTGGAGCCAGTCTGTTGTTTCATGTCCAGTCCCAAGTGTTGCTTCCTGACCTGCGTACAGATTTCTCAAGAGGCAGGTCAGGTGGTCTGGTATTCCCATCTCTTTCAGAATTTTCCTCAGTTTGTTGTGATCCACACAGTCAAAGGCTTTGACATAGTCAATAACGCAGAAGTAGATGTTTTTGGGGAAATCTATTGCTTTTTTCATGATCCAGCGGAGGTTGGCTCTGCTTTTTCTAAATCCAGCTTGAACATCTGGAAGTTCACAGTTCACGTATTGTTGAAGCCTGGCTTGGAGAATAATGAGCATTCTTTACTAGCATATGAGATGAGTGCAATTGTGCAGTAGCTTGTGCATTCTTTGGCATTGCCTTTCTTTGGGATTGGAATGAAAACTGACCTTTTCCAATCCTGTGGCCACTGCTGAGTTTTCCAAATTTGCTGGCATGTTGAGTGCAGCACTTTCACAGCATCATCTTTCAGGATTTGAAACAGCTCAACTGGAATGCCATCACCTCCACTAGCTTTGTTCATAGTGATGCTTCCTAAGGCCCACTTGACTTCATATTCCAAGATGTCTGGATCTAGGTGAGTGATCACACCATTGTGATTATCTGGGTTGTGAAGATCTTTTTTGTATAGTTCTTCTATGTATTCTTGCCACCTCTTCTTAATATCTTCTGCTTCTGTTAGGTCCATACCATTTCTGTCCTTTATCAAGCCCATCTTTGCATGAAATTTTCCCTTGGTATCTCTGATTTTCTTGAGGAGATCACTAGTCTTTCCCATTCTATTGTTTTCCTTTATTTTTTTGCACTGATTGCTGAGGAAAGCTTTCTTATCTTTCTTTGGTATTCTTTGGAACTCTGAATTCAAATGGGAATATCTTTCCTTTTCTCCTTTGCTTTTTGCTTCTCTTTTCACAGCTATTTGTAAGGCCTCCTCAGACAGCCATTTTGGTTTTTTGCATTTCTTTTTTTGGTGATGGTCTTGATTCCTCTCTCCTGTACAATGTCATGAATGTCTGTCCATAGTTCATCAGGCACTCTGTCTATCAGAATAGTCCCTTAAATCTACTTCTCACTTCCACTGTGTAATCGTAAGGGATTTGATTTAGGTCAAAGCTGAATGATCTAGTGGTTTTCCCTACTTTCTTTAATTTTAATCTGAATTTGGCAATAAGGAGTTCATTAGCTGAGCAACAGTCCATATATAGTCCATATATAGCATTAATTTGGGCCATTTCCCTTCATATATAAAGTAAGTCCTCGGTTGATGCCTGAGTCTCTGTCCTTGAGAGAATTTTCACTGGTCACCAGCTTTTATGGCCACAACTGAATGGGACTATAGTAAGCATTGGTCTACTTTCAGGTTAAACATAGAGATTGAAAAGTGAAACTTGCTCAGTCATGTCCGACTCTTTGAGACTCCATGGACTGTACAGTCCTTGGAATTCTCCAGGCCAGAATACTGGAGTCGGTAGCCTTTCCCTTCTCTAGGGTATCTTCCCAACGATTACCCACCCATAAACCAAACTAAGACTTTTTCCTTCTTCATCAGCTAATCAAAATGCTGTAGGTGTGAACTGAGAGAGAGGCATGAATGTAACTGTTGTAGATGCCTATGGATCTGGGTCACCTGCTGTTTGTCTGTGTATGCTTAGTCCTGTAAGATTCTTTGAGACCCCGTGGACTGTATCCCTCTAGGCTTCTCTGTCCATGGAATTTCCCAGACATGAATACTGGAGTGGGTTGCTATTTCCTACTGCAGGGAATCTTTCTGACCCAGGAATTGAATCTGTATCTTTTGCATCCTGCATTGGCAGGCAGATTCTTTACCACTGCATGAGCTGGGTAGCTAGGGCCACCTGCTAAAGCAGGTTATTTGTGCTGCCCAGCCCTGCATGTGCAGAATCCTGGATGGACATTCTAATAAGAGAGAGCTGCTCATGATGGAATATTGCAGGACTCTTACTCTTGTGACTTTCTGAGTTCAAGAAAACCCAGCTTGGATTTCCCTGGTGGCTCAGTGGATAAGAGTCTGCCTGCTATGCAGGGGACACAAGTTCTAGCTCTGGTCTGAGAAGACCCCACATGCCTTGGGGCAACTAAGGCTGTGGGCCACAACTACCAAGCCTGTGCTCTAGAGCCCATGAGCTGCAACTATTGAGCCTGCCTGCTGCAACTATTATAGCCCATGAACCTAGAGCCTATGCCCCACAACAAGAAAAGCTGCAGCAATGAGAAGGCCATGCACTGCAATGATGAATAGCCCTCACACACCACAACTAGAGAAAGCCCACATGCAGTAACAAAGACCCAGCTCAGCCAAAAAACAAAGTTGGTTTAAAATAGAAAAACCAGCTTATCATGGACAGCCCTTTTATAAATGATGGACCATGTGGTCATGTGATATTCCATGGTCAGAGAGCCTAACTCTATCAGACCCAGTAGTAAGCCTGGAAATGTTTTGAGAAGATTGGTGATTCCCTCCTGCAAATAGTATGATCTTATTCCAAAATGCTGATGGACTTCGTTGTGATTTTTCTAGTGGAGCTTACCAGAAATTCCACATGAAATTGTTTCCCATAACAGCTACCTTTATGTCTTTAGAGTGGCACTGATCTCTGCCTTTCTTCCTGAGCTTGTTATCTTTGTTAACTTACAGTATTGGCAGATGTGGGCAATTTCAGCAGCTTTCACTTGACCTTCCCAATTAAATAACTGTTATTCTACAGGTCTAGTATTAGGGTTCTTACAATTCCTTTGTGCGTCCATTCCAACTATACATTTGGGGAACTGGTGACATCACCCATAGGTGGGTGTATAGAAAAAGGGACCTACTGTAAACCAGGCCTGTGATAGGACTCCACTTATTATTTGGCTCCTCTATGCCCCTACTCTAACACAAGAGCTGTAATGGTACTTGAGGTCCCTCAGTATCAATATTAACTCAAACCCCATGTTCAAGAATCATTACAATGTTTGGATTTTCTCTTTCTCATAGTATAAGTTTACCCATGTAAAGCATCATGTCCTTTTGACAAAGAACCAGAAGAATCATCACCATGCCTACTTGCAGCAGCAATTCAAGGCACTTCCTTATGGGGACCCAGCCTCTACTTTCGCCAGCGACTTCTGGGTCAGAAAACTGGCTGAGTTTGAAAATGGCAGATAACTATGAACTTATGTTAGGACAGCGTCCTCAAGCTCCTGATCATTTAACTTTGATTTCTTTAGATTGTATACATTGAATAGTTTCTGTTGGCCCATCTCTGTTGGCTCAGATGGTAAAGATTCTGCCTGCCTCCTTGGGAGACCTGGGCTCAATCCCTGGTTCAGGATGACCCCATGGAGGAGGGCATGACAACCCACTCCAATATTCTTGCCTAGAGAATCCCCATGGACAGAGGAGCCTGGCAGGCTACAGTCCATGGGGTTGCAAAAAGTCTCACATGACTAAATGTCTAAGTACAGCACAGCACTAGTTACGAATGTTTCATTAATCATCTCCACAGTTTGTTGATCAAGCCCCCTGGTACCACTCCATCATGATGATTATACCCACATTGTTTCTGACTGTTAAATGCCACCACCTGTTTTTTTAAATCTTCTGGTCCTATCAACCCTATTGCTATGAGGAAACCTACCATGAACACTGATCTTTTCCTGAAAGACCCTAAGTTATTCAGTGATACTGGGGTTCCTCTCACTGGTGCATTTCTTATCATATTGGTAAACAGTGTGTTCTCTGGGCCCTCCCACAGAACTTGGTCAGCTGCTAAACATTTGGACCTTATATAACATATCTATTCCTGTGCACTCACACTTCTCTAAGCCTTTTGATCTCTACTGTTTGCATGGCAGTTTGGAATTTCTAGCTTAATTAGTAAGGGTCATCCTTTTTTCCAGGATTCTAAAAACCCACAAGCCTCCTGGCACTGATTCCCAGGGTCCTTGCCAGCATATTATGTCCTGTGTCACATCCAAGTCAATATTATACCCACCAGTTCCTGATAGTATGTTTCCTAAGTCCTATGACACTCTCTTCCCTCCCTTAACAACCCCAGCACTTCCCAGACCAAACCATCTTGTCTCTTGACTGTAGTTTTTTTTGTCTGGTGGCCAAGAGAAAAGGTGTAGACAGATTGGAAGGGAGGAAGCTGCATATTTCTTTGCCAAACAATGACTTTCGAATTGTTTCTCAAGCAAAGTGAAAGTGAAGTCACTGAGTCATGTCCGACTCTTAGCGACCCCATGGACTGCAGCCCACCAGGCTCCTCCAACCATGGGATTTTCGAGTACTGGAGTGGGTTGCCACTGCCTTCTCTGTCTCAGTCATGAAGCTGTCATAATTACTGGGCAAGGGAAATTTTGATGACACATTTAGGGACACATTAAAAGATAAAATTGGTATCACTGTTAGAACATATGAAGATCATCTTTCCCAGGAACTGAAATTAAAAGTTTTACAAGAAACCAAAATTCTCAAGCAATATAATCATACCAATATTGTAAAACTCATAAAAGTTAGCACACAAATACAGCCTATCTACAAAATTAAGGGACTTGTTCCAGGACGTGATGTCCTCTCCTTTCTGAGAAAGAAGGATGACTTAAAACAGTTAGTGAAATTTTTATTAGATGCTGCTTCTGAATGGCAAATCTCAGGTAAAAATTGTATACACCAGGACCTTGTTGCAAGAAACTGCCTGGAGGTGAAAATAATGTTCTGAAAACCAATGACTTTGGAATGTCTCATCAAGAGGATGGTGGTGTGTATTCATCTTCTGATTTAAAGCACCAGAAGCTCTCAATTATGGGAGATATCATTCTGAGAGTGATGCATGGAGCTTTGGCATCCTCCTCTGGGAGAGCTTCAGCTTAGGGGTCTGTCCACACCCTTTTTGCCACCAGAGGAGATTTTATCCATCTTTTCAGATTTAAATGAGTTGCCACCTTTTTCTTTGCCTGAAGATTTTGACTTATTTTTTTCCTTGTCTCTCTCATTTGGATAAGGAGACTCACATGGACTTTCACTTTTGTGTTTTGAAATCCCCATTGTTCCATTTTCCTCTTTCCGCCTCTTGGTTAAGTCTGGTGGCACTTCTCGGTCATTGTTTGAGTGATCCCTTTTCCGCTCTTTCCTATCCTTTTCATCTTTCTTTTCTCTTTCTCTGGATCTTTCCCTTGACCTGTCCAAATCTTTCTTGTCCATTTCTCTCTCCTTATTCTTGGACAGTGGTAGAGGAGTATGATTAATGTAGAGCTTTGCTGAAGACTCCTTGAGTTCGATGAGACTGTCCTGTAGACAATGAATGGAGATGACAGGTGAGCTGGCATAGTTCTCAGAACCCAGAGGAACTTTGGGAAGTATGGCTGTAACCTTTACTGTTGAGGAATGTGATGGAGAAGGATGGGTATCAATTTTGCGATGTTTCTGTTCCCTTTCAGGCTCTGCAATATCTGATCGGGGAACAGGTGACTTCAAGGACCCAGAAACTGGTGTTTTCTCTCCTCCTTTAACATTTTCCTTTGATTTCATTTCCTTTGCTATATCTCGTTCTCTGGACAGCTCCTTCTCTCTTTCCTTTTCTTGAGTTGACTTTGATTCTACATTCGGGACAGTGGTCTTGAATTTCTCATCTTTAGCTTTTTCTTCCTTCTTGAATTTTTCTTTCTCTTTGTCAGATTTAGGTGTTCTTTCCTTCGTCTCTCTTGCTTTTTCATCTTTATTTGGCCGTTCTTCCTTTGGTTTTTCTTTACCATCTTTACCAAGTACTGGAGTCTTTTCTTTTTTCTCTTTTTCTTTCTCTTTTCCTTTCTCTTTGTCATTTTCTTTAACAGCTTTGCTGCTGTTAGAGCCACTATTTCCATTACTTGAATTCCCTTTTGGAGTGGCACTAGAAGCCTTATTAACAGCTTTCACACGACACTGAGATCTCTCCTTCGATTTATCAGTGTCCTCGATACTGCTTTCGTCCAACTTAGATACACTTCTGATCAGCGATGAAGAAGGTCCACCACCAGGCCTATTTTGTACACTGGCAACTGCATTCCTCAGAGGGGGGTCTTTGTGGTGAAGCTCATTTTCAGGTATCATGTATGACTTTCTACTTTTCAACTGCCCAGAGTAGCCCATAGCCAATGCATATAGATCTGGCCTCTTCTCTTTTTCCTCTTGGCAGATTTTATGCACTCTTCTTTCCAAAGCCTGACCCAGATTCAAAACTTTTGGGTACCAAGGAAGTATTTTTGTTAGCACAATCAAGATATTCCTGATGTGAGTATATTCGCCTGTTTCAAGGCAATGTACTGATGCCTTGGTTAGTTTGTAATGCCATTTGTGTACAACATGTCGAAAATTTTCATAGTCTAATTGATCAGCTTTATTTCCACCATCAAATCCAGTTGCTCGTAATATAGTAAGGAATCCTGGATAATTTCCACATTCCTTTTCATATATGGCTCTATCACTGTGCCACCTGGTCACAGTCTCTAACATGCAGCAAAGGAATCTCCCATATCGACTAGCTTCATTTTCAGTACAGCTTGCGACTGTGTAAATTATATCAGAGAAAACTCGATCATAGCAAAGAAGTGTGGAAAAATTTGGAGTTTTCTGTTGATGTACCAATTCAACAAAACGAGCACAGTAAACAGCATCAATCGCTGAAAAAATACATCGAGGAAATATACACAACTGTAGAAATTTTGTGATGGTCTCATTTTTGGTAGATTTTGCTAAAAGCCAGTTGTCCTTTTCCAGTTTCAGTCTCTGCAGAACTCGCTGTACATGTTCCATCTGTTTCTTTTCTTCTTCGAGAAGCTTGTCCTGAAGGGCAGTACATTGCTCCTTCTCTTTTTTCTTTTTATTTGGAGGCATTTCCTGATTGCCATCAATTGCTTTCATCTGGATTTTAAGTTTATTGACTTCCCGTTCATAGCTGGTATGTGGAACTGCAAGGTCATACATTGTCAATGACCAGAATGTGGCACAGAATTGAGGGCTGACGTCATCCCAGACTTTGGAAACGTGTAAGGAAACCACTGCTTCATGAACAGGAGCCATCACCATTTCACACGATGTGTACTTATGAACTTTATGCTGCTGTTTACTTCCCTTCTCTGATTTTTTAAGTTCATCATACTTTGACGAAATATGGTGTGCATACATTGGCCTGGACAGGAAAAACGCTGCATCGTGAGGTGTGTGAAATTCATTACAGAGCACATCAATTGAAGGCACTTGCTTTATATAATCTTCTGTGCTTAGATTAGATGCTAAAAACCCACCAAACTGTACCAGGGTATCATGGCACTGATCATAGAGTTTTCCCACAAGTTTTAAATGTTTCTCTCCACCTTCCTGAAAGATTATCCCATTCCTCTGCTGAGCCATAAGCAAGCAGAGAGGAAGAGCAAGATCATGGTCTAATAGTGCATCCTTTAATCTCTGGGAGGATTTTTTAGTGTTTCTTATCTGGCCAAAATAACCACCCTCAGCTTTTAGTTGCTCTCCACCAGTCATGGCTTCTAGTTGCTCCATTGTCATTTCTTCTGTAATTTCTATTCCTGCCATTTTTTGTATCACTTCTTTCAGTATAAGCAGGTCAAAACTTTTGCCTGCCTTTAGCTGATTAGCCACATACTGAAGAAGACCAGCAAGATCAATTGGATATTTACGAAAAACTGAACCACAGAAACTAGCCAGATTCTGAAGCCAACTTGAGATTGTTGTGTCGTCATGTTTCATTTTCTCCTTTTCTGGATTAGCTAAAGCTTCAATGATACAATAGGCCAATACATCATAATTCAACAAAGTGAGGTATTTCAATGAATCTATTATAGGTGTTATCAAGTTATCATACTTCTGTATTTGTGACAAGATATAATCAAACAAAATGGTTGGATTGCTGTGGCTCAGCTTCCCAATTTGTCTTCCAGAAGGCTTCACATTTTCCTTGGTTAGACGCTTCATGATATATTTGGCTCTGTCTATTGTTTGAGCTTTAACTTTTACTAAAAGTGCATGACTGTTGTAAGTTTCATTCTTCCACTGGCCATACAGACGATATCTATGCTGATATGGAAATATTTTAAACATTCCCCATAGTTCCTCAGACATACAAGCATTGCAGTCCATCAAAGAAAGAGATGGGAGTAATACCTGGTCAGTAATGCTAAGCAAACAGCTAAGGATAACTTCCGTTTTCTCTTTATCTTCTTGTTTGCTTCCATCAGACTGAAACTCCTTCATAAATGACTTGCCTATCCGCACCATTTTTGCGAATAAAATGGGATCGTGAGAAAGGTGGGGACCAAGGTAACAGAACATATTGAAGACGTCTCTCTTCAAATCTTCAAAGCTCTCTGCTTGTTTTGGTGCTCTCTTATTTTGCAAAGCACTAACAGGTGAGCCTTTAGCGCCTTTAGGAACACCAACTCTTCGGTAGAGAGGCTCAATAGTTATATGAATAAGCTTGCAAATAGCAAGGGCTATTAGTTTATGTGAAGCTGCGTAGTATGGCGGCATCTGATCCATAATGCTCTGCGCATGCTGCCAATCCCCAATCTTTAACAAGGCTTCCAACAAACCAAGTTTTTGGTTGTCAGGTGGTTTCTCCACTTTTTCCTCTTTTTCCTTTTCTTTCTCTCTCTCGTCAGTTTTATCAGAAGACAATACAACCATTGTAAGTTTTCTAATGATCTGCTTAGCTTCTACAATTTCTTGTTTGTGTTCATCCATAATGCAATTATCAGCTGGAAGAAGATGTACATAAAGATCATCTAAATCAATAAGGTTAAATTGTAGAAGTACTGCTGCAACTCTGTATAAAGATGAAGGAGTCTCTCCAATTGGTTCCTGATAAAACTTGAATTTGAACCCAAGAATATGACACAGTGTTTGCGGTTCACACATACTCATGTAAGATTCTAATAAAGATATAAAGAAGTCATCCTGTTCTGGCCTGCATTCAAACACTTCTAAAATGACATCCAGAACTCTATTGGGATCCAGATTAAAGCATCCTATTAAAGATTTTATATTTTCTAAGATTAAATCACCAGTAATATTTCCAGATAAATCTTGCCCCAGTTCAGCAATCAGCTTGGCATAACCTTCATTTTCTTCTCTTAACAAATTAAATTTTTGCTGCTTATAAAAGAGTTTTGTCTTGATTTTAACTGACTTTTGATTGAATTGCTGTGATTGTTTGATAAGCCCTAACGATTCCAATGTTTCTGGATCCAAGCGTTCCTTTAGAACTGTGTCTGAAACTAAATACAAACATGCTAATACCAATCGTGTAAAACAGTCTCCTTTGCTTTTTTCTTCTAAACAATTTGTCTCAATATCTAATATGCAGAATACATCAGCAAGAATGGAGGGCATATCCTCACGAAATTCACTAATGTCACTAAGAACATTAGACGCCTGTTCATGCTTTAGATTTCCTTTAATGACATGGTATGATAATTCATAAAGAGCTTGCTGGAAATCTCTATAAGTTGAACTATCGTGGCTTTTATTTTCACTGAGGATCCGGCATAAACGTAAAAATTCGCCTCTCCCTGATTTCTCCCAGTTCTTTATCCACTCTACGGGAATCACCACAGTTGCGGCCGCCATCTTCCCCTCACTAGTAACAGAGGCGGAACCGGAAGTTGTAAGGCACCGGTCCGCAGCATGGCGGTTCTTGTCTCTGCAGGCCGATTGCTCCCGAGACTGCTCAAGCAAAGGGGGAATGAAGAATTTTCAGTGGAGAGAATTGAGCCGTTGATGAATAACCAGATTGTCCAGAAAAAATCTAGGCCATGTTTTTTAGTGTGTAAACTCAAATATCACCATCACAGATCTCGGGGTCTCTCACTCCTGCCTAACCAACAAACTCTGACGTTAGTAAGTAGAGTTGCCTGGTAGAAGTGGAGAATGCAACTTTGTCCAGAGATCCACTACCTTTAGAATTAACTCTGCAAGTTTTTCTGCCCTTTCACAGCAGGAGGCAAATATATATATAGCCACCCAGTAAACCATCTAACTTTCATATTTTTCCCTAAATTAAGTATTAATCACCCTCAGCCTTTATTATTATTCTCTAATGAGTACGGAGAATATATTCATTTTCCTTTACCCTATTGAATTTTTGCTGCGACTTCTGTAGTAAGATTAACAAAAGAAAAACAATCAAAAGTTTAACATGCATACTTCATGGTATACATGGGAGATACTCAGGGAAAATTAAGTTCCCAAGGTAGCTTAAATTTTAGACTTAAATACCATCTTTACTGATTTCCCTGGTGGCTTAGCAGTAAAGAATCTGTCTGCCAATGCAGGAGATGCAGATTCAGGCTGTGGGCCGGGAGGATCCCTGGAGGAGAAAATGGATACCGATTATTCTTGCCTAGGAAATCCCAAGAGCAAAGGAGGCTGGAAGGTTATAGACTGTGGGGTCGCAAAGAATCAGATATGACTAAGTGACTAAACAACAACAACCATCTTAATAGAAAGGGGAGGGGAATATGGGATTCTTAGGGAAGAATAAATAATTTTTAGGATGATGAGTGGGCCTTTTCAGAAGACTAGATGGTAGGTATGATAGTCTGTGACAATGTTTGTCAAGTTGTCACCTTCTATTCTTCTCTCCTTTGATGAGTCAATCTCCCCTGACTGATGCAGTTCCCAGGGAGGAGATCTATGACAGTCAAGTCTCTTTTGGAGGATCTGTCTTTAGGCAAAAAAGGGAGTTCAGAGAAAGCCTCTTCCTGCATTTGCTGTTTTTCAAGTACCTATAGCTCAAAATAATCAATATACCAAAGTGGCATATTTTAGGGTGGCATGCTCTGAACTTTCGCAGTTGTATTTTGGAGTGACATATTCTGCTACCTTTTAAAGGCACTGAGGACCTCCCAGGTGATACAGTAGTAATAAAAAAAAAAAAAAAAATCTGCCTGCCAATGCTGGAGACACAGAGATGCAGATCAGTCCCTGGATGGGAAGATCCCCTGGAGCAGGGAATGGCAACCCACTCCAGTATTCTTGCTAGGAAAAAAATCCCATGGACAGAGGTGCCTGGCAGGCTACAGTCCATGGAGTTGCATAGTTAGACATGACTACGCAACTGAGCAAACATGGCACAACAAAGGCATTACTAGAATGAATCATTTGATTCCCCTTTTCTTAATATTACTGTTCCTTCCTGAAATTTATAATACCTGGGACAGTCCCTATTCCCCTCCAAGTTTACCACCTTGAAAGTTTAACAATTTCACCACTACAGCAGGCCAGGGTACCCATAATCTACCAGCCAACTGGTAGGTGACCCAACTCCAAAATCTTCAGTCTCCTTTCTAGGATGACTCCTGACATTAACAACCGTAGGTTGAATCCCATTGCATCCAGGTGGATTTTTGGAGAAACTCCTATAACTAACACCCACAAGGAACTGAAGGAAACAGGGTCAGGTCGAGGGAGAAATTAAACTGATAACAGTTGCAAAGGAAGTCTCAGCTGATCTCATGGGGAGCTCTGAAACTGGAATACTCACCCCAGTAGTGTATGGGGGCAGTGGAGAAAGGGGATCAGAGGTTAGTTTTGTAACTTCCTATATTTAAGAGTCATTGGATGTGTATTGCTTAGAATATTGGGCAAAGCAGGTCTTTCCACTTAAGGGCAATTCTCGGGGAGAGACTGCTGGGAGAGCTCTGCAGGCCTCTCACAGCCCTGGAGGTTAGGAAAATGAGAGTTTCTGCCTGGAAAGGGAATCTGGGCCATGCACCAAACACTTTACTTTTGGTTTTGAGAGTCCTATGTGATTTGGGGGCAACGTATTAGATAGATTAATGTTGTTAAAGCTTGTAAGCTCTTAACCACACACAAATGATATAAGGAAAGATAATCTAGAGCTATGTATGGCAAGGAGATCCAACCAGTCCATTCAGAAGGAGATCAACCCTGGGATTTCTTTGGAAGGAATGATGCTAAAGCTGAAACTCCAGTACTTTGGCCACCTCATGAGAAGAGTTGACTCACTGGGAAAAACTCTGATGCTGGGAGGGATTGGGGGCAGGAGGAGAAGGGGACGACCGAGGATGAGATGGATGGATGGCATGGACTCGATGGACGTGAATCTGAGTGCACTCCGGGAGATGGTGATGAACAGGGAGGCCTGGCGTGCTGCGATTCATGGGGTCACAAAGAGTCAGACATGACTGAGCAACTGAACTGAACTGATGGCAAAAGGGAAGATTCAACCTAGAATTATAAACTACAGAAAACTCAGAAGTACATAAATTTTTTTTTTTTGGTTTATTTATTTTTTTTTTTAATTTTAAAATCTTTAATTCTTACATGTGTTCCCAAACATGAAACCCCCTCCCACCTCCCTCTCCATAACATCTCAAAAAAAAAAAAAAGAAGTACATAACTTAACACCCCTGGATAATCAAGGATGGACTGTGTTCAGGAATTATCAAGTGCCCTTGTGCTAAAGCATGGTTTCTTATTTCATAAGTCACCAGAAATTTGAATTTTGTAAGAGGAAAGGAAAGCTTGTTCTCATCTGACTTTCCTGAAGGCTTGTGGTAAAGTAAGAGTTCATGGTGAGATTCTTTGGCAGTTAAAAACAAAAAGTCAGATTTCTGAACATTTACTGAGTGGTCAGTATGGAGACCTCAGATAAGCAAATGCACCAACTGGAGGTTTGATTGTGGCTTATTTAAATCTAGAAAGGGCCTGAAAAGTCTGTATACAACTTTAGTTGTGTATTCTGTAGGCAACTGTAAGTGCTGCATAATCTTAATTTTATTCTCTATATCATATTGGTGCATATGTTTGCCATGATTAGACAATGGCCAGCAATAACTAGACTTGAAATAGTGGATTAGGAAGTACTAGTTTTAACTCTTTGATGATTTCTATTATGATAATACAAAAGAAAAAAACCACCAAGCAGGGCATCCCAAAGAAACTGCATAAGCATCTAAAGTAAATAACCAAAGAGAAGAAGAAAGAGTAGATTTCAAAACAAGAACTTAGGTCTGTGCACAGTTGTCTTCAGATCAGTCAAGTTGTGTTAAAGGGAACCTAGGCAATAGAAAATGTAGGACTCTCCCATCTTCCATTCTCAGGCTAAAAATCATCTAATTAGTTTTTAAAAAATAAACTGACTTGAGTTTGAGATGGAAATAATTATCTAAATTCACTTGGTAATAAAGCAAGTTAGAATTTATTGAGTTATCGTAGCTGTACACTTAGACTTGTAACTAATTTCCTCATTTAGACATCCATTTATTAACAGTTTAATTGCACAAAAATGACTATGTCACTAAGGTATTCATTTCCTTTCCCCTTGTTCACTCACACCTACTATGTTTCAGACATTGCCTGGTATAAGGGATAAAAAATGACTTAGAAACAATTCCTATCCTCAAGGAACTCACTGTTTAGTAAGGTAGATAGACATGAATAGGATACAAGCTACAGAAAAATACAGGAAAGACAGTGAGTCATTAAATAGAATACTTATTGACTACCTATCATGTTCCAGGTTCTAATACTGATGAAATAGGGATAAAGCATTATATGTATTCTCAGTAAACTCATGGGAGGAATATCTTGCCTGGGCTCATTTGTCTTTGAACGGGAAGGGACATATCATCATCAGACTGGAATGATGTGTGAGAATATGTAAGTTTTAGTAATTTCATACTTAATGATTTCAATAGTCCAACTGAAATAGATTTCTATCTTTTCATAGAAATAGTGCCAAGGTGAATTTTGGCTTCCTCATAGTGCCAAGGTGAATTGGCAAGGTGCCATAGTTCATAGTGCCAAGGTGACTTTTGGCTTCCTCAGTAGTACTTATTCATCTGGTTATAGGAGCTGAGAAGAGAAAATTGTAGATGTCTAGGCTGGAATACTGCCATAGTGGTGAAGATGGAAAGGGAGTATGGGAGCTGAGGATACTGGCAAGAGAACAGTTCAGTAGATTACTGTGCTCTTTGTAGCTGAACACCAGAGATTATAGATTCTAAGCAAAGTCAGGAACAAAGTGAAGGTGACAGCTGAGAAATTGGAAAAAATAAATCAAGTAAATTTAATTTGATGAGACTAATGCGTATGCTAGGGTGATGGAGTAAGAGCTGGAAAAATATGAGATTGTTCTTTGATGGCAAGTTAATGAAGCTTCATGTTTCAAAGGAGGAGACTTCCAAGTCATGATAAGAGCAAGTGAATGTGAAAGCCAGTGGAGTTACAGAGATCAAAGCACCATGAAGGGGCGAGGGCGTCAGAGAACTCATCCATTTACAGCTGATAGTAGGCAGAATGATGGTGCAAGTTGGAGTGGAGAGGAAGGAAGTGGTCCTCAGTGGAAGGATGATCACCACCCAGTAGCTTGCTTCTCAGGGATCCTCAGAATTACACTGTTTGGTACATTCCCTTGCCTGGAGGAGAAGGTAAAGATGCCAGTGAGAATTATCTCTGGGAGGCCGAGTTTTATCTTGGCCCATGCTCTTCTTGTCAGAAAGATCTAAGGTCTCTAAATGAGCATCAAGGAGAGAGAACTTACTTCTCGATGCAAAACAGGAAGTTAGCAGTATAACCTGAAAGATCTCTTTACTTTATTGTGTTAATTTCCTCTTTAAAAAGTATTTTCTGCCTGGTTGCTTCCTAATTAGAAGGATGTGGGGCAACAGAAAACTCACTATCCTGGGTTTCAGAAAATCTTTATAACCCAGTTTTATCTCCTGGATGAGATATCACATAGACACTTCACATAATATCCCTTACCCCATTCCAGAAAAAGTAACAGCATTTGGAAACTAATCTGAGGTAGGAAGAAATATACTGTATTAAAGAAACTAAAAGAAAACCACTGAGATTAGAGGGAGACAATGAGGGGGAACGCTACCTCAGAGAGGGGTGAGGACAATCAAATAAGTAGTGGGCATGAGATTGCTTTTGTATTATAATACCCAAACAGATGTTATCGTTGTGGTTTTTTTGTTTGTTTGTTTGTTTGTTTTTTGGCAAGTGAGATGCTGAGAGTTACTTTAAGCTTTCTGTATCATTCAGGACATAGTCAGGAAAACACAAACTACTCTAAGACTTCCAAACAGAGGGGTTTAATTACACTGCTTCCTCAATTTGGGTCACCAAGAAATGACAACTTGGGACAAGGATTTGAGCACATGTAATTTTTCTGAAGATGTGCTCTTTAAGAAAAGTGAAGAAGAGAGCAAATCAGGATAGAGAAGAAGATAGAACCAAGCAAAGATGGGACTCAAGCCACGCACAGCCTTGGCCTGATCCACAGGGAGCAGTCTCTAGGTCATAAACCCCACAGAAGAATTGTCCCTCCCTTGACAAAACAGGGTCAGCATTTCATAACCATCAGCACTGGCTGTGGCTGCTTTGTCAACTCCATCAGACACGTCTCAGAGAAGGAGGCTGGTTTTGAACTCTCAGCAGTCAAAACTCATAGTAGCAGGGCAATGGGTACCTCAGGCCAGTAAGGAGACCTAGAAGGAGCTGCACTATCTCCTGAAACAGCTGGTGAAAAAACAGAGACACCTATGAGGAGATGGTGAGGCCACCCAGACTTTGGCAAAAGCAGAAAGAAGCTATCATTCCTAGGCCTGGAGGGAAGCAGAAGTGATATAAGAGCCCACAGCCAGGATGTTTTGTGGGATGCAAACATGGCAGACATTAACCAGAAGGAGCTGGGACCACAGGAAGAGGAGCTGCCTGGAAGAAGTCAGAACTAGGAAAGAGATGCTGCCACGCAGGCATGTGTGCTAAGTTGCTTCAGTCATATCTGACTGTTTGTGACCCTATGGACTGTAGCCCATGGTTCCTCTGTCCATGGGATTTTCCAGCCAAGAATACCGGAGTGGACTACCATGCCCTCTTCCAAGGGTTCTTCTGGAACCAGGAATCAAACCCACATGTCTTATGTTTTGTGCATTGACAAGCAGATTCTTTACCTCCAGCACCACTTGGTGCTGCCATAAATGGCATGAAAATCAAAAGGGGGAAAAAAAAAAAGAGGGAAAACATCACTGCCATCTTCCTTCCTCTGACCCCACTCTTGCCTCCCATTGGATGAATGAACCTACCCACAGCCTGAGGAAGGTCATTCCTTGCCATTCAAACCAGGGCAGGAGAAATTTGAGAAATAGACTCAAAGTCAACACATTAACTGGGCACCCACTAGAAAAACTGAGAGCAGCTACTGTTAGGAAGGTGAGGGCCATTATTTGAGGGCAGAGTATTTAGATATAAGATTTTCCACATTTAGTGAATCTTTGGATTTGCATAAGGAAAGCTGGTTAAGACATGGAGTCTCTGGAGGGGCAGCTACCCAAACAAAACCTGGGGGATCCATAGCCAATTTGCAACCCCAAAGGTTGCTCTGCATAAGGAAGTAGATTTATGAGTACAGTGCTTATTATTAATTTCTAGTGAATATTCTGAGGATATACAGGTATCCCCTCTAACTTCTTACCTTTGCTACTTTCTAAAGGAGTAAAATTCTATTTATAGGAAATTGTTTGGGGAGAGGGGTGGCAGGGAGAAAAGATGTCAGTCATCTTTGGGAAAGAGAAGAGAATTGTTAGAACCATTCCTGATCTTGAAAACCTGTATCAGCAACACAGCTTTGGCAATAGCATAGAGGGTTCCTGGGGAATGGAAACCAAAAGGGCAGTTGGGTAAAAAAAAAAGATATAACAAAATAAAATAGACCAAGACAGCACACAGGTTTTGGAAACTAAATAACCTATTTTTGTCATTCATTCCTCAATTAAAATTGATTTCTGCATTTCAAATCTGACCTTTTATTTTATTGATCACATTGCCTCTTTTCATTAAAAAAAAAAAATGCTATCACATTTCTCCCCAAGGTGACTCTGAAAATGTGCACTATGTGATAACTTGCAAGATACTTATTTAACACTTGAGAGAAATGATCTATAGACATTTTGATGAAATGCTTTATCCCAGTCTCATGCTTGGCTGGTGGTATTTTACAGGTTCTTTTGCAAGTAGGTTCATTTAAAAAAAAACAAACGTTTTTTTCAGGTGGTGATGAGAAATGGGTAATTTATAACTTGATAATATCATACCTAGGTGCTTCATTGTCTTGGGACTCATATATCTTGATTGAATATAAAACATCACTATTTGAGTCTTAGAAAGTATTTGCTAGTAGATATTTTTCTTCCTTATTAATGAGAATTAAAGGATTCTGGAGGCAGAAAGTTCTAATCAATTCAAGCATTACTACTTATTTCCCTGAGAAGCCTTTCAAAGATCAAATTCATGTTTTCATGCAAGAACTTTCTGAAGAACTTGAAGCAACTGTTAAAGCATCTGGTAGTTTAAATGGTTCTTTCTGAGAAATATTAAACATTAGCTTTCTAAAATTGCACGATTATAGAAAGAATAAAATGAATTCATGTACTAGAGTGGACTGAGGGTTAGCAAACAAGTTCCATATAGGAAGAAACATGGTTAGCTTTTTAATTTTTCTGCTTTAGGATCTCCCCTTTCACATCCCTAACATCATCATTCTTTTGTCTTAATGTTACACAATGGTGGGAAATGACAAGAAAGAGAATGCTGAAGAGGTATCAGTAGAAAAAAGCTGCCAAGAAGAGAGTGTTGTGGGATTTTAAATAGACTAGAGAATGGACATGGGTCTGCCTTTCATGGTGTAGGGAGTAGAGTTTTGAGCAGAAAGTCATATTTTGAGGTCATCTAGTCTCTCTTACACCCTTTAAGTAAAATTGTACCTGATATAAAATAGAACATGGGAAACATAAGAAAAAGCCCCTAAAGTATTACTTAAATGTTCTCTCTGCTGGCACCCCTATTCCCATAATCATAAAAGCCCCAAATACATGGCTTGATTTCTACAAGTTACTGAAACCAATTAACCCATGAATTTTGTCACCATCTCATTAAATGGGAACAGAAAGAGATTTTTTTTTTCTTTCAAAAAGAAGCCTCATTCTTGGATCCTATGGCTTTTATCCAGTTTTCCAGCAGCTTTCCTTCCCTCACTCTGGCTTCTAAAGTCCATCACCTTCATCAGCCACATATATCTACCAGGCTCCTACCTTGTGGGACACAAATTGACCTGTGCTATGTGCATGAGTGTGTGTGTGTGTGTGCTCTGTCGCTTTAGTCTATGTCTGACTCTTTGCAACCCTATGGACTGTAGCTTGCCAGGTTCCTCTGTCCACGGGATTACCCAGGCAAGAATACTGGAATGGGTTGCCATTTCTTCCTCCAGGGAATCTTCCCAACCCAGAGATCGAAACTGCGTCTCCCACATCTCCTGTATTACAGGTGGATCCTTTACCCACTGAGCCACCTGGGAAGCCCAACCTGAAATATGGAGGATACAAATAAAGGGGACTGGGCTCTGCCACTTAGGAACTCCAGACCTCGCCACCTCAGTATGACAGCCTGGTACTCTCCTCTTCCACCTTTTAGTGATTCTACCATCCTTGAAGCTTGAGACAGCTGCCCCCTTTCTATGAGTTCTCCAGTATGAATCTCCCTTACTTTCTGGAATTAGGAACTATAAAAATAGAGAAAGAGAGTTATCATAGGCCAGGAGATAGAGTGGCCAGGAGATACTTTTGAAGTAAAAAGACATGAAAAGCTCAGCCTGGAAGAGTCAGCCAGAATGGTTCAAGCATGGAGGGGTAGGAAGGACTGTCTAATGATGGAAATGATGCATGAAAGGGGCAGAGGTGTGGAGTCAAAAATCCAGTCTGTGTTTTGGTTAAACCACTTTGAAAAATTCTGTGTAGGAAAATAATGATGGCATAGATTAGTGGTTCTCAAATTTTAAGTCAGTGTTGTCCAAGAGAAATGTGTGTGTGTTTATGTGTGTATGCAATCGTGCACTCAGTCGTGTCTAATTCTTTGTGACCCCATGGACTGTGACTCCAGGCTCCTCTGTCCATGGGATTTCACAGGCAAGAATACTGGAGTGGGTTGCCATTTCCTTCTCCAGGGGATCTTCCCCACCCAGGAACCTGTGTTTCCTCCATTTGGCAGGCAGATTCTTTACCACTGTGCCACCTGGGAAGCCCAGTGCAAGCCATATATGTAATTTCTAGCAGGCACATTAAAAAATTGAAATAGGTAAAATTCATTGTAACAATACATTTCCTTTAACCTGCCCAAAATAATTTCAACATTTTATTAATTTAGAATATCATTTACATGACTTTCATATCCTCTTTTTGTACTGGGTCTTTAAATTTTATTGTGTTCTTGATATTATAGTCCATCTCAATTTGGACTAGCCACATCTCAAGTGCTCAATAACCACAGGTAGCTACCACATTAGACAGCACAGCTTTGATATATGTCAGAATCTTATTGAAATACAGTTTTCTGGTTTCATCTCAAGGATTTCTGACTCACAAGATCTGGGGTGAGGTCCAATAATTTGCATTTCTAGCAAGTTCTCAGGTGATGCAGATGCTCCTGGTCTGGAACCACTAGTTTGCATAAGTGGCTTTCAAACCTGGCTTCAAATTAGAAATACCTAAGTTAAGGAAATGGCAATCCACTCCAGTACTATTGCCTGGAAAATCCCATGGACAGAGGAGCATGGTAAGCTATAGTCTATGGGGTCGCAAAGAATCGGACACGACTGAGCGACTTCACTCTTCACTCACTCAAAGAGCGGAGAAGGCAATGGCACCCCACTCCAGTACTCTTACCTGGGAAATCCCATGGACGGAGGACCCTGGTAGGCTGCAGTCCATGGGGTCGCTAAGAGTCGGGCACGACTGAGCGAGTTCACTTTTGCTTTTCACTTTCATGCATTGGAGAAGGAAATGGCAACCCACTCCAGTGTTCTTGCCTGGAGAATCCCAGAGACTGTGGGCCCCCGTCTATGGGGTCGCACAGAGTCGGACACAACTGAAGCGACTTAGCAGCAGCAGCAGCAAGTTAAAGAGAAACACTTATCCTCCAGTCCACACCCCAGGTCACTTAAACCATAAGCTCTAGAGGCCAGGTCAGGAAGAGTGCTCTTTCAAAACATTTCCCAGGGGATTTTAATTTTCAGCCCAGTTAAAGAAACACAGAAGTGGTAGGAGAAAGTACCAGAAAGATATTTTAGGAGGGCTAAAATTTTAAAAAGAGAAATAGACTAAATCTAATAAGTAACAGGGAACCTCAGTAGGCATTTAAACAGGGCAGTGATATACAGTGAAAGCATTATTTTGTTGAGTTGCCTGCACTGGTAATGACCTGCATCAGGTCAGGAAAGGGGTTAGAGCAGGATTTAAAATTGTTCAAGGGCTCCATGAGTTTGGGGCAATGGAAGGAGGAGGTGGATGAGGGTCAAATAAGAGTTAGATACAGTGCGTTCATTATATAACTATACTACAGAGTGATGAATGAGGGGTATAAGTTAAACATCAACATGCAAATTGTGTTCATTGTTTAATAGAGCAACAATGTAGCAGTCACACACCAAAATGCCTACAAAGGCCATGTAAGAAAGGTAAGAAAAAAAAAAAAAAAAGGAGAGGACCACTAGGAGTAAATTCATATGTATACATCCTGTGAATGATGGAAGCTGAAGTTTGATTACATTTCTTGGGCTCTATCTCTAGAGGCCATCTCCTCATTACAGGACCCACTATATGCCCTACCTTTCTTGCCCCTAACAATTTTTTTTCCCCTTGGACCAGACTGGAAATTTCATTAGGACTCCTAGTCTCTAGGCAGTAGAGTCTTTGTCTGAGCCTCTGACTTCAGATTGAAACTTTGTGAAAATAGATTATCAAAAGTACTTAAAGTCAGTAGAAACTACAAACAAAAGCCAACAAAAGTCACCTGTTCCTTGAGAAATGATCCCCAGTCTGGGAGATGGGGGTGTGTGGGTATGGATGAACAAGTATAAATTCATGATGAAAATAAGATACCACAACCTGAAACATTATGTCTCAAATGCCACAGGCACACACTCTGGAACATTAACTGTTGCATATATGCCACAGAATTTAAATCACAGAAAAGCACTAGGGGAAAGTCACAACAATAAATGACACTCTGGTATCACAGGGCCTACCCGCATCCCCTCACTTATGCAATTTAACCTAACATGATTGAATGCTGTTGCTGTTCAGTCACTAAGGTCTGACTCCATGGACTGGAGCACACCAGGCTCTCTGTCCTCCACTATCTCCTGGAGTCAGCTCAGATTCATGTCTATTGAGTCAGTGATGCTATCTAACCATCCCATCCTCTGCCACTCCCTTCTCCTTTTGCCTTCAATCTTTTCCAGCATCAGTGTCTTTTCCAGTGAGTCAACTCTTCGCATCAGGTGGTCAAAGTATTGAAATGTCAGCTTCAGCATCAGTCCTTCCAATGAATATTCAGGACTGATTTCCTTTAGGATGGACTGGTTGGATCTCCTTGCAGTCCAAGGGACTCTCAAGAGTCCTCCAGCACCACAGTTCAAAAGCATCAGTTCTTCAGTGCTCAGCCTTCTTTGTAATCCAACTCTCACATCCATACATGTGATGAATGGGTCACATGTATGTGATTCAACAAAAATAGATAAATAAAATAGATTTCATTATATGGACCTTTGCAGGCAAAGTGATGTCTCTGCTTTTTAATATACTGCCTAGGTTTGTCATAGCTTTTCTTCCAAGGAGCAAGCATCTTTTAATTTCATGGGTGCAGTCATCATCCACAGTGATTTTGGAGCCCAAGAAAATCAAGTCTTGCACTGTTTCCATTTTTTTTTTTCCACATCGATTTGTCATGAAGTGATGGGACCATCTTAGTTTTTTGAATGTTGAGTATTAAGCCAGCTTTTTCACACTCCCCTTTCACCTTCAACAACAGCCTCTTTAGTTCCTCTTCACTTTCTGCCATTAGGGTAATGTCATATGCATAACCAAGGTTATTGATATTTCTCTCAGCAGTCTTGATTCCAGTGTGTGTTTTAACCAGCCTGGCATTTTTAATGATGTACTGTGCATAGAAGTTAAATAAGCAAGGTGACAATGTACAGCCCTGATGTACTCCTTTCCCAGTTTTGAACCAGTCTGCTGTTTCATGTCCAGTTCTAACTATTGCTCCTTGACCTGCATACAGGTTTCTCAGGAGGCAGATAAGGTGGTCTGGTATTCCCATCTCTTTAAAAATTTTTCACAGTTTGTTGTGATCCACACAGTCAAAGGCTTTAGCACAGTCAATGAAGCAGAAGTAGATGTTTTTCTGGAATTCCCTTGTTTTTTCTAATCCAGTGGAGGTTGGCAATTTGATCTCTGGTTCCTCTGCCTTTTCTAAATCCAGGTTGTACATCTGGAAGTTCTTGGTTCACGAACTGTTGAAGCCTAGCTTGAAGGATTTTGAGCATCACCTTGCTAGCATGTGAAATGAGTGTCATTGTGTAGTAGTTTGAACATTCTTTGGCATTGCCCTTGTTTGGAATTGGAATGAAAACTAACCTTTTCCAATACTGTGGCCACTGCTGAGTTTTCCAAATTTGCTAGCATATTGAGTGCAGCACTTTCACAGCATCATCTTTTAGGATTTGAAATAACTCAGCTGGAATTCTATCACCTCCACTAGCGTTGTTGGTTGTAATGCTTCCTAAGGCCCACTTGACTTCACACTCCAGGATGTCTGGCTCTAGGTGAGTGACCACACCATCATGGTTATCTGGATCATTAAGACCATTTTTTGTACAGTTCTTATGTATATTCTTGCCACCTCTTCTTAATATCTTATGCTTCTGTTAGGTCTGGTTAGGTTCAGTTGGGTATATCTTCCTTTTTCCCTGCCCTTTAACTTCTCTTCTTTCCTCAGCTATTAATATTTGTAAAGCCTCCTCAGACAACCATATGGCCATCTCTCATTTCTTTTTCTTTAGGATGGTTTTGGTCACTGCCTCCTGAACAAAATTATGAACCTCCATCCATAGTTTTTCAGGCACTCTGTCTACCAGATCTAATCTCTTGAATCTATTCATCACCTCCATGGTATAATCATAAGGGATTTGATTTGGTCACATCTGAATGTCTTATTGGTTTTCCCTACTTTTTTCAGTTTAAGCCTGAATTTTGCAATAAGGAGCTCATGATCTGGTTGAATACATGCTTTAAAAAAATAAGTAACCAACAACAAATATCTAAAATAGTAATTATAGGTATCAGCCAACACATGTCTAAATCAGTTGCTTCATGTGCATTGTAATTTATTTCCATCCTTCCTCCTCCTTTCTGTGTAAGAATTTGGGCATATTCTACAAAGCCTTTTAATAGGAGCTTTGATAAGATTATTAATGAGCTTTTAAGATAAGCTTCTATTACCATTACTCTGGGCTTCCCTTGTGGCTCAGTTGGTAAAGAATCTGCCTGTAATGTGGGACACCTGGGTTTGACCCCTGGGTTGGGAAGATGCCCTGGAGAAGGGAAAGGCTACCCACTCCAGTATTCTGGCCTGGAGAATTCCATGGACTGTATAGTCCATGGGGTCATAAGGAGTCGGACACAACTGAATGACTTTCACTCTCACCATTACTGAACTCTGGGTTCCTTGCTCTTCAGCTGATATTTTCTTTCTGTTCCCTTGGCTCCACCTTTTTCTTACCCATATATATTTTTTAAACTTTTTATTTTGTAATAGGATGTAGCCAGCTGACAATGTTATAATAGTTTCAGGTGAACAGCAGAGAGACTCAGCTGTACATATACAAGGATCCATTCTTCTGCAAACTCCCCTCCCATCCAGGCTGCCACATAAGATTGAGCAGTGTTCCCAGTAGGTCCTTGGTGGTTATCCCCCAGCAACCATAAATGAGTTCTCTAGGTCTATGAGTCATTTTCTGCTTTGTAGGTAGGTTCATTCGTATCTCTCATTCAATTCTTAAAACATTCCCACTGGGCCTATTAACAGACTGCCAAGTCAGATTGGCAATTAAATTGAATCCTTGAACCTAAGTTTTAATCCTGAAAAAAAAATTTTTTTTCTGTCTACAACATGCCCTCTAAAATTGCCAACTGAAATATTGCAGGGGGCCAGAGATCCTACTTTTGTGAAAGCATTTTATCACACTCTTAGACCCATGGTTAGCTTGCTGCAGAAAACCTCCACATTGATCTAGAAATTCTTCATGCCATATTCATTTATATTGTTAATATCTAAACTTCTATTGGTGTTTACCCACAAAGTCAAAGTCACTTTTGATTTAGGGGGGAAAGGATTAGTCTGAAACCTGTTAACCTCAGTTAAACATTCTGGATCCTACTAATCTCCATAGTCCCATTAGCTCTTATTTAGAAGTTTATTTCCTCCCTCTGTTTCTACATGTCCTATTTTCAATAGTGATTGAGAATAGCCAATCATTATGGTATGAAAAATAATTTCTTATCCTTCCTACTTACTAAATTTCAGACTAAAACAAGAAGCTATTAGTTTTCACTACCACTTCAGCTTTTCAAAGTTAAAGTTAATTTGGATTATTAAGCTTAAAATACACAGATGATGAACAAGTTCACAATTTTAAATGACATTAGTAAAGATGTTTCATCAAGGCCTTGTCAAGACAGAAATGAATCAGAACATTTACACTGAAAATGAATGAAACTAAAAGAATTTTTTAAAAAAGAAAAACTAATTTCTTAGAAATTCAAAAAAGCATTAGATCTACTCTAAGGATTTCTTCAGATGTCCAAGCCTGTTATAACTCATCTAATAGTTCTAGTGCAGTGCAATTCAGTAAATATTTCCCAAAACAAAGCGAGTTTCATTGGATTTCTTCAAGGCACTGTGCTTCGTATGTCTGGAAGATGCTTTCATCAGAGCTTAAATTTTTGGAAAAGAACTGCTTCTGCTGAAACTCTGAGTAGGTGTTAGAACATTCACTCTAGGCAAACATCTTACAATGTAATCTGTCAAAAAAATAGCTATAGCAGATACAATATCCCTACTTTCATGTAATTAGTATTTGGGGGAGCTTACTAAGAGAATTCATGTATAGATCAGCACTCATGAATATTAAACATAAAGGATAAAACTCTGACAAGTAATTCCTGCCCTATAAGTACTTTACTTGGTTAAGCAAATCTTGTGTATTTATCAGCTAGTTCTCAACTGGATCTTAATTCTTTTCAAATGAGCTAGCTCCCACTTGGATAGCATGCAGATCACAGCTTGATTGTGAACCTACACAACAAAATTAAGCTATACAAATAACAGTCCTCAATACGGTGCTGTTAGAAAGGCCTTAACTTATACTGCAGTGTGGAATGGAGCCTAGAAGTCTTGCGTGGTGAATTATGCTTCAAATTTGAGCTGATTGGTAAAAAGAAGAACAAATTTTGATTCAAAGTATAGAGAACAGTTACTAATAAACAGAAAATCTACATCCAAAGCCTAGTTATGAAACATCACATTTAGGACTCCAAAACCAAAGGAAAATTAAAAGAACCCCCTTGTTAATTTTTAAATATTTATACCAGGTCTGCAATGAAGAATCTATATTAGTTACTGAGAAATAAAAATTAGCCAGGCTACAGGCAGTTGTACCTTACTAGAATTCATATTAGCTCTTTTTTCTTCAGTTTCTTCTTCTTTTTTTTTTTTTTGCTTCTATATATGCCAGAACCCCTCAAAGTACGTACCTTCATTCATCTAACTGATTTTTATTGATAGGCTTAAAGCAAGATACATTCACTTATTTTTGCTAGATATTGTTGTTACCTAGCAAAATGTCTAGCACATAGTAGATGCTCAGCAAATATATGTTGTGAAAAGTTTAACAAATGGATATGTGTGTATGTGCTAAGTTGCTTCAGTCGTGTCTGACTCTGAAACCCTATGGACTGTAGCCCGCCAGGCTCCTCTGTCCATGGGATTCTCCAGACAAGAATACTGGAGTGGGTTGCTATGCCCTCCTCCAGGGATACAGGTGATATTATATAATCTACACAGAGTTAATGGAGATTTATAAAAGAATATCCACGATTCCATGACTTCTAAGTTGATTTGTGGGCCCTCAATGCTTGAATAATATATTTATGCAGGAACTAAGTCTGAATATGGAGGAAAAAAATCCTAAACTGGGACTGTGACTTGACTATTAAGAAACCAGGTTATTCATAAAACTGAGGGGAAAATAGCTGTGTGCAGCATACTAGTACCGCCAAACAATATGCAAACCTATAGCAGATTTTTTTTTTTAGCCATCCAAGCATTACCAACTGGCCTAAAATTTAAGCCTCTGAGAAACCTTAAAGTCTTTTTGCATCTGTGCCCATAGAAACTGACTGGTATTATTAAATTGGCACGTAGTTTTGAGGAGGGAGGTTGTTTCTTTTAATTTAAAATTTAACACATAGTTAATGTAGAACATTTGAAATATACAGGGATCTTTGAAAAAATCTAAGGCATTATTCTTCTATATGCAAGGGAAATATTAACATTTTAGTGATCACCTTCCTTTTCTTTTTTAATATGTGTAAGATACAACCCTCAAAGACAAGGCTCACTTCAATTAGAACTCCTACAGGGAAGCCTTCTCATACAGATCTCTCTAGGGCTTCCTTTTTATGTATTGACAGCCAAAAATACATAGGAAAAAAGAATGCAAGGACATGTATCATATGTTAAAAGTATTTTTGACAGAGAAGGAAAGTAGAATTCATATTTTATTGTACATATTTTGTTTGAATTGTTTAAATGAGATATGTTTGCAGGTTGCTTGTAAGAGAAACCACTTAGAAAGAGCTAAGCAGTAATTTAAAATGAGGGTAATATCATGCAAAAAATATAAAAGTATTATATAATCTAACTTAATTTTCTCTTTGTTTTCACTACCAACATATTCAAAATTTATTTTACATCCTATTGAGATAGTTAACCTATAATGAAATCTCATAGATGTGTTGTGTTTTCTATTTTTTTAAAGTTTATTTTTAACTGAAAGATAATTGCTTTACAATACTGTGTTGTTTTCTGCCATACATCAGCATGAATCAGCCATAGTTATGTCCCTCCCTCTTCAACCTCCCTGCCACCACCGACTCCATCCTACACCTCTAGATTGTCACAGAGCACTAGTTTGAGTTCCCTGAGTCATACAGCGAATTTATACTGGCTATCGATTTTACATTCCTTGGAAGAAAACTATGACCAACCTAGACAGCATATTAAAAAGCAGAAACATTACTTTGCCAACAAAGGTCCGTCTATTCAAAGCTATGGTTTTTCCAGTAGTCATGTATGGATGTGAGAACTAGACTATAAAGAAAACTGAGTGCCGAAGAACTGATCCTTTTGAACTGTGGTGTTGGAGAAGACTCTTGAGAGTCCCTTGGACTGCAAGGAGATCCAACCAGTCCATTCTAAAGGAAATCAGTCCTGAATATTCATTGGAAGGACTGATGCTGAAGCTGAAACTCTAATACTTGGGCCTCCTGATGCGAAGAATTGACTCCTTGGAAAAGACCTTGATGCTGGAAAAGATTGAAGCAGGGGGCGGAAAGGGGACAACAGAGGATGAGATGGTTGGATGGCATCACAGACTCAATGGACATGAGTCTGTGTAAGCTCTGGGAATTGGCAGTGGACAAGGAGGCCTGGTGTGCTGTAGTCCATGGGGTCGCAAAGTGTCAGATGCTACTGAGCAACTGAACTGAACTGAACTAATCTATTTTGCATATGGTAGTTTATGTTTTCATGCTACTGTCTCCATTTGTCCCACCCTCTCCTTCTTCCCACTGTGTTCACAAGTGTGTTCTCTATGTCTCCATCTCTGTTGCTGCCCTGCAAATAGGTTCATCAGTACCATCTTTCTAGATTCCATATATACATGTTAATACATGATATTTGTTTTTCTCTTTCTGACTTATTTCACTCTGTATAATAGGCTCTAGGTTCTTCTACTTCATTAGAATTGACTCAGATGTGTTCCCTTCTATGGCTGAGTAGTATTCCACAGTGTATATGTACCAAAGCTTCTTTAACCATTCATCTTTCGATGGACATTTGGGTTGCTTCCATGTCCCAGCTATTTTAAATTGTGCTGCAGTGAACACTGGGGCACATGTGTCTTTTTTAATTATGTTTTTCTCAGGGTATATGCCCAGTAGTGGGATTGTTGGGTCATAAGGTAGTTTTATTCCTAGTTTTTTGAGAAATCTCCACACTGTTCTCCATAGTGGCTGCATCAATTAACATTCCCACCAACAGTGCAAGAGGGTTCCCTTTTCTCCACACCCTCACTAGCATTTATTGTTTGTAGATTTTTGAACATTGTGAGGTGATATCTCATTGTAATTTTGATTTCCATTTCTCTAATAATGAGCAATATTGAGCATCTTTTCATGTGTTTATTAGCCATCTGTATGTCTTCTTTGGAGAAATGTTTGTTTAGGTCTTCTGCCCACTTTTTGATTTGGGTTGTTTGTTTTCCTGGTATTAAGTTGTATGAACTGCTTGTATATTTTGCAAATTGTTGCATTTTTTTGAAAAAATGCAATCCTCTTTTCATTTCCTACTCAATTGTCACGTTTACATTAATTTTTGGCACTTCTTACTTTGTTTTTATTATAATTTACTTCAGTAATTTTTTCAAGATTTTGTTTATTTGAGAACTAGATGGACTAATAGATTAATTAAATTATAAAGCCAGGAAAAAATTCAACTTACCCTAGCTATGGAAAATCAAACCAACCAACTCATGTAATGTTTAAGACTCTATGAGGAAAGCTGCTGAGAGTACCAAGGCCTTTTTCCACCGAAGATGCCAGCCCCAAAATTGAAATTATATTTCACCGACATCAGTAAGCCACATCCACAGGAACCTGTCCCACCTGATCTTTCAGAATTTTTTTCTCCTGCCAAGTTTCCCCATGCAGAAGCCTACAGGAAATGGATGTCTCACCAGAGCTGAGAAGCCAACAGCCATATAGAAATTTCCCTCCCTGCTCTGCCTCCCTTTGGAGATGTTCTTCCCTTTATCCTAAGGGCTTTACTCCAGGAACCACGTCCTTCGATGAGCATATTACATTCCTACTTCTGTGTGCTCCTTCTTCTGTTTCTGCCCTTCTGTTGAACTCCACCATTCCTTTGGGTCCTCCAGCTTTCTTTGGTGGGTACACCACTTCCCCAAAAGTCCTTCTTTCTGCCCCTTCCCGTCCTTCCCCCCACCCCTGTCCCTTGCAGCCGGGCAGAGTTGCTACCTCCAGCGGGTTGGCCAGGAACTCCTTGTGCATTGGTTCAAGTCTTACTTACTCACTGAATCCTGTGCTTAGCGCTGCACTGTGTTCTGTGGTGAAGGCTGGAGAAGACCCCTCTCCCATTTGGGATGATAATCTATTAAAGGAGTGCCAAAGAAATATGTTTGTGATCTCATGGCTGGAGCAGTTTATAGGAATACAGTATTTTCCTTTTTTGATTTCAGAGTGCTTCCTCTAGGAAATTTAGATATGAATAAGAACTGAGGGAAGGGAATGCAACTGAAACAGGAGATAAATATTGTGCTCTGTGCAGACCTCTCAGTCTTGCCTGTTCCTCACTTATGTTCAAGAATTTGATACTCATTTCACTAGTTGTCTGACACTCTGTTCCCTGAGACTTCGTTTTCTTCTAGCAGAAGGCTCATTCTCTCATGCAATCAAGCCTCAGGGGGAACTGCCCATTAATTTCCCAGATACACCTAAAATTGATAGAATCCAAAGGTGTACTCCATTAGGCTCAAGCCAAAAACTCCATTAGAGACAAAAATAAATGTGTTGAATAAATAAGGAGCAATGCTATATCATTGAGTGGGAAATTAAATATTATTCACAAGATCAATTTTTTTCTGAATTAAGTACTGACTTCAGTACATCTATTAAGTGTTACCAGCTTGGGGAATACAAAATAAAGTCATAATACTTTTAATATTTAAGCTAATATGACTCTGATCCTTATTATGCTCATCTTGAAAATTCATGATTGAAAACAAATTTTTCAGCCTGAACCTAAGGCAGGTGTACCTCTGAAATTCTGGCAAGTTTGATACTGTGCCTTGATTACCTTCTCCATAAAAATTATTTGGCCAATAATTATAATTTAACCAGATTAATAGAGGGAAGATAGTCCCTTTATTCATAAAATTTTCATATGTTTGGCTTATAAACTGATTCATGATTAAAGAAATGAATATTACATCATATATAATTATTAGTCATGTAATTATTGGCCAATAAGATCAACATCATTATTAATAAAATAAATAATTTACTTCTTTCTATAAATTTCTGCATTTAGTTAACACAATGTCATTGACTACATTTATATTTTAACCTTCTAGGAAGCCTCCTGAAAAAAATTATTTATCATATAATTGACATGATATTGTATTACTTTTAGGTGTACAACATATTGATTTGCTTTATGTATCCTGAAATTTAATTTAGTAAGATACCCTTCCTTCTTATATTTTATGGTATCTCTTAGTTGATCAGTTGATAATTAGTCATCAGCAAATGAAGACTGAAGACCCAACCCATTTAGACAGGAAAATGAGTCAATAGCAATCTAACTCTGGAAAGCTCTTTAACAATCATCATATTCAAAAGTCAAAGAAGAAATAACATTTCAGTGAAATGAAATCTGCTTTAGCATAATTGGAAGCCTCAGGGTAAACCTTTACTTATGTATTTTACAATGAGTAGAATTTTAAAACATTACCAAGTTAATTTTAATGTTTTAAAATGCCAGGAGGGAAGGGATATAGTGGCCTTAAAAGTTCTTATGAATGGGTGGTTGATCTTTTCTAATAATTCATTAGAAAATATGCTCAATTTTTCATGGTAAGAAAATGTCATTAAAAAGAAATATCAGCTGCTCAGTTTTATGTTTAAAAAAGATGTCTAATTGACTGTAAAATGAAAGCATGCATAACCTTTTAAAAAATTATCAAAAGCATTGTCCTAGATGTTAGCCTGACATTTTTTTCCCTTTGATTAGTAAAAAATAACATCATGGACCTATATAACACTCTCCTTCAAAGGGACCAAAGAACCTGCTTTAAAAAAAAAAAGTCATTATCCCATTACCTTTACAAGGATGAAAGTACAAGGGACTTGCTAATGAATAGAATTGCTATCTAAAACAAAAGTAACAAGTCCACCTGTGATCCACCCTTCCCAGCCATCTACACTGATAGTCCTCCCCACACAGTTCAGTGTCTCTTAACAGGCCACAGGACAACATCAAATGCAGCCTCAAATGACTACTACCAGAAAGGCATTTGATCCTGAAGCTTTATCAACCATGACTCCAAAGGAACTCTTCTTAATCGGGAACAAGGAATTTCAAGGCATATTGGTTCTGTCTTTCATCTTTTCTCTATTTATTCAACTAAAATCTATTGAGCCCCTAGTATGTGTAAGGCTCTGTGGTAGGTACAAGAAAATTAATGCTGAGTGAGATCCAGTAGGGCCCTGCTCTCATGAAGCTAACACTAGGTATTAACTAATTAATTACATATTTTTTAAGTGAAATTATGAAGAATATTATGAATTAGAAATAGCAGGCATTATGAAAGCATAGTAAGGGTAAATCTGGAGGACCACAGATGTCTTCCTTGAGGCAAAGACATTTGACCTGGACTCTGACATAGTAGGAGTTAACTAAGTTAAAATAGACGGAAGAGCATTCCAGCAGAGGCTACAGATTACTCCACTATCCTGTATTAGAAAGAAAAGCAAAATTGATTATTGTTGTATTGAGCAAGACCAGGAACACAATGTCTATAAGTTAGACCAGTGATCCCCAACCTTTCTGGCACCAGGGGCTGGTTTCACAAAAGACAATTTTTCCATAGACTGAGTGGAGCTGGAGATTATGCTGCCACTGATCTGACAGGAGGTGAAGCTCAGGTAGTAATGCAAGCCCGTGGGGAGTGACTGTAAATACAGATGAAGTTTTTCACTTGCTCACCTTTTGTGCAGCCCACTTCCTAAGAAGCCACAGACCAGTAATAGTCTATGACCCGGGGACTGGGTTTCCCTGAGTTAGACAACAATAAAGTGTTTCATAAAAGGTAAAACCCTGAAAATAGGTTTGTGGTTACTTTTGTTAACTATTATTATTGTTGTTATTGTCTGATATTAGTGGAGAATCAGGGCTGTATTTTTCTCTCACTGACTTTAAGCAGTGAGTTAAATCACCCTTTTCTACCTCTTGGCAATGTCGTAAACAGGTACAGTAATTGCTTAGAAAACTAGTTTAAGACTAAATCAAAATTTTCACACCATATCTAATTCAGTATTTACTCCTACAATAAAACCTCTACTCTCTTATGCCTGACTCCATCCTCTCAGGTCAGATCTGAGGCTTGAGAAAGTTTGCTGGCATTTTATTCTTTCTCTTTTATGTGGTCTGGCACTGGCACTGCTGGGGTTTTGGGGGGAGAAGAAAGTTGGAAGATGAGAATAGCTGATGGAGAGAGCTTAAAAGAAAAGGTCAATTTCTTGCTTGTCTAGTGATATTACAACCCACCCATGCCCTCAGCTGTGGGAAGTTCTAAATGCAGGCTCTTTCCTAGAGAAAATTCGAGGATTGTCTGGAGAATCCCTCTACAGGGTCCCTACAGGGCACCGTCCCCTGACACAGGTCATGACCTTTCCTGCTGACCTCTCATGACTCCTCTCAGCTCTGCTGCCTTTCCCCTTCTCTCAGTGGTGAACCCACAGACTCTTTCAGCTAAGACTTTCACACTTCTTAAACCACCTCCTTCAGTAGAATTCGGCCAAGATGGCATAAGTGGGTATTTTCAGTGGATTCACTTGACCCATAGAAATTTGCATTCAGGCTGCTGATGCCAAAACTGCCTTCTTTGTTCCTCCTGCTCTCATGGTTAGCTCTAACCTATCTCAGACTTCAGCATTCCTCAGACCAAATGCAGGTGCTAGGCTCTATGTCAATATACCTTTCTTGATGCTCTCAAGTTCAGCAAGAGAAATATAAGGCATAACAATGCATCACTTCAGTTCAGTCACTCAGTCGAGTCTGACACTTTGCAACCCCATGAATCGCACCACACCAGGCCTCCCTGTCCATCACCAACTCCTGAGTTCACCCAAACTCATGTGCATTGAATCGGTGATGCCATCCAGCCATCTCACCCTCTGTCGTCCCCTTCTCCTCCTGCCCAAATCCCTCCCAGCATCAGGGTCTTTTCCAATGAGTCAACTCTCTGCATGAGGTGGCCAAAGTATTGGAGTTTCACCTTCAACATCAGTCCTTCCAATGAACACCTAGGACTGATCTCCTTTAGGATGGACTTGTTGGATCTCCTTGCAGTCCAAGGGACTCACAAGAGTCGTCTCCAGCACCACAGTTCAAAAGCATCAATTCTTCGGCACTCAGCTTTCCAACTCTCACATCCATACATGACCACAGGAAAAACCATAGCCTTGACTAGATGGACCTTTGTTGGCAAAGTAATGTCTTTGCTTTTTAATATGCTATCTAGGTTGGTCATAACCTCCCTTCCAAAGAGCATCTTTTAATTTCATGGCTGCAATCACCATCTGCAGTGATTTTGGAGCCCCCAAAAATAAAGTCTGACCCTGTTTCCACTGTTTACCCATCTATTTCCCATGAAGTGATGGGACCGGATGCCATGATCTTCGTTTTCTGAATGTTGAGCTTTAAGCCAACTTTTTCACTCTCCTCTTTCACTTTCATCGAGGCTTTTTAGTTCCTCTTCACTTTCTGCCATAAGGGTGCTGTCATCTGCATATCTGAGGTTATTGATATTTCTCCTGGCAATCTTGATTCCAGCTTGTGCTTTAACCAGCCTATCATTTCTCATGCTGTACTCTGCATATAAGTTAAATAAGCTGGGTGACAATATACATCCTTGACATACTCCTTTTCCTATTTGAAACCAGTCTGTTGTTCCATGTCCAGTTCTAACTGTTGCTTCCTGACCTGCACACATGTTTCTCAAGAGACAGGTCATGTGGTCTGGTATTCCCATCTTCTGAAGAGTTTTCTACAGTTTATTGTGATCCACACAGTCAAAGGCTTTGGCATAGTCAATAAAGCAGAAATAGATGTTTCACTGGAACTCTCTTGCTTTTTTGATGATCCAGCAGATGTTGGCAATTTGGTCTGTGGTTCCTCTGCCTTTTCTAAAATCAGCTTGAACATCTGGAAGTTCATGGTTCACGTATTGGTGAAGCCTGGCTTGGAGAATTTTGAGCATTACTTTACTAGCGTGTGAGATGAGTACAATTGTGTGGTAGTTTGATCATTCTTTGGCATTAACTTTCTTTGGGATTGGAATGAAAACTGACCTTTCCCAGTCCAGTGGCCACTGCTGACTTTTCCAAATTTGCTGGCATATTGAGTGCAGCCCTTTCACATCATCATCTTTTAGGATTTGAAATAGCTCAACTGGAATTCCATCATCTCCACTAGTTTTGTTCATTGTAATGCTTTCTAAGTCTCACTTGACTTCACATTCCAGGATGTCTGGCTCTAGGTGAGTGATCACACCATCATGATTATCTGGTTCGTGAAGATCTTTTTTGTACAGTTCTTCTGTGTATTCTTGCCACCTCTTCTTAATATCTTCTGCTTCTGTTAGGTCCATACCATTTCTGTCCTTTACTGAGCCCACCTTTGCATGAAATGTTTCCTTTGTATCTCTAATTTTCTTGAAGAGATCTCTAGTCTTTCCCATTCTGTTGTTTTCTTCTATTTCTTTGCATTGATCACTGAGGAAGGCTTTCTTATCTCTCCTTGCTATTCTTTGGAACCCTGCATTCAAATGGGAATATCTTTCCTTTTCTCCTTTGCTTTTTGCTTCTTTTCTTTTCAAAGCCATTTGTAAGGCCTCTTCAAACAGCCCTTTTGCTTTTATGTATTTCTTTTCCATGGGGATGGTCTTGATCCCTGTCTCCTGTACAATGTCATTTTTGCTGACTGTGTAGAGCTTCTCCATCTTTGGCTGCAAAGAATATAATCAATCTGATTTCGGTGTTGACCATCTGGTGATGTCCATGTGCAGAGTCTTCTCTTGTGTTGTTGGAAGAGGGTGTTTGCTATGACCAGTGCATTCTCTTGGCAAAACTCTATTAGTCTTTGCCCTGCTTCATTACTCCAAGGCCAAATTTGCCTGTTACTCCAGGTGTTTCTTGACTTCCTATTTTTGCATTCCAGTCCCCTATAATGAAAAGGACATCTTTTTTGTGTGTTAGTTCTAAAAGGTCTTATAGGTCTTCATAGAACCGTTCAGCTTCAGCTTCCTTGGCATTACTGGTTGGGGCATAGGCTTGGATCACCATGATATTGAATGGTTTGCCTTGGAAATGAACAGAGATCATTCTGTCATTTTTGAGATTGCATCCAAGTACTGCATTTCGAACTCTTTTGTTAACCATGATGGCTACTCCATTTCTTATAAGGGATTCCTGCCCACAGTAGTAGATATAATGGTCATCTGAGTTAAATTCACCCTTTCCAGTCCATTTTAGTTCACTGATTCCTAGAATGTTGACGTTCACTCTTGCCATCTCCTGTTTGACCACTTCCAATTTGCCTTGATTCATGGACCCGACATTCCAGGTTCCTATGCAACATTGCTCTTTAAAGCATCAGACCTTGCTTCTATCACCAGTCATATCCACAACTGGGTATTGCTTTTGCTTTGGCTTCATCCCTTCATTCTTTCCTGAGTTATCTTTCCACTGATCACCTGTAGCATATTGGGCACCTATAGACCTGTGGAGTTCCTCTTTCAGTATCCTATCATTTTGCCTTTTCACGCTATTTATACTTTCATGTCATAACAATACATTTATGCTGTTAAATAAATGTCCAGGTGGGAAATAAGATTCAGTTCTCTTCTTCTGAAACAAAATAAAAGCCAGCACAAACAAACAACATTAACAACAAAAACAAATCTCTTTAGAAAGCCCCTGGTTTTGTCTTAAGAGAGTAAAGACTGTTACACAGAAAACTTTTTTTCTTTTAAATTTCTCACATTTTGTTACATAGTTTGTTTTGAAGTAATAGACACAAAATGATAGATATACTTTTTAGCAAGCCCTCCTGGAAATGTCAACTGTACCCTTCAGCTGATATTCTGAAACAATGGGAAAAGGACCTTTTTACACTCTGTTACAGAAATATCAGTTATTCTTATTTATCATTTTCTTTTTATCATCACTGTTTTTAGTGTTGTCACATTTATTGTTTAGGGAACACTAAAACACAACATTGTAAAATTAACATCTTTCCCACTGAAAACTTATATAATGGATGCTCGCTAGAGAGCCCTTCATAACTGAAGGACTTACTACCCCAGCCTCTGGGGGTACTTCCAGCAGGGAGCCTTTAGTTGTCCACCTCTTTTAGAAATTGTACTGACTGAAGAATCACCTCATTCAAAGGTACATCACCTTCCTCACCTGGAGAGTCCTCAGCCACTCACTGGTTAATACAGAGACACAAGACTTGGTCCTCTTCTCCCACTTGGAGGGACTTGAAAAAGATATCTTGGCTTCAGAGGTCCTCATGGGTTGCCTGAGGCATTCTCTGAGATCACATTGTAGCCCAACTCTTTTTCAATCCAGTCGTCCTGTGACTTCATCCCATCTACCCAGTAGATCCCAGGACCACTTCTAACACATTTTCCACACACTAATCTCCATCTCAAGATCTGTTTCTGAGGCCACCCAACTTGTGACAGATCATGATTAAATAAAAGATGTCCACTATTTCCACCTCTACTAAACATTCTGCCTGAAGGTCCTAGTCAGTGCAAAAAGACAAAAAAGAAATGAAAGATATAAATATTGCAAAGGAGAAAATAAAGTTCTCATTATCTATAGACAACATAATTGTACATAGAAGATCTGAAATAACCTTCAAATAAAGTATTAGACTAAATAAAAAATTTTAGCAAGATTGGTGAATAGTATAATGTTTATATTTCCATCAAAAATTTCAAAGTTTTAAAAATATGCCATTTGCAAAAATAAAAATAACCCAAGAATAATCAATGATTTCAAGATAATCATTCAGTAAACCATAGAGTATTATTGACAATAATTAAAGAATACCTAAGTGAACAGAAGAGTAAATCACAATTATGTATTAGACTTGATACAGAGATGTCAGTTTCTTTAAATTGTTATAGATTCAATACAACATCAAATGTATCCATCAGTAATTGTCATAATAAAACTGTGTAACAAGTCATCCCCAAACTCAGTGTCACTGGACAATATTTATTTCCCTCTTGTGGATCTATGGATTAGTGCTTGATCTAGGTGAAATTTAGCTGGATCAAAGTTGGCTCCAGAAGAGGGTTGGACCAGGTCTATTTCACATGTCTTTCATTGCTAGGAACCAGTGGCTACCCAAGTTCTCATATAATGGGATAAATGCAAAAGTCAAACCCAACTGTACATGCCTATTGCAGCTTCTTCTCATGTCATGTCTATAAACATCTCTTTGACTAAAACCTGTCAGATGGCCAGATCCAACATCAAAGGGCTGGGGAGTATTCTTCCTCCCATGAAGGTTGTGGGGTTGGGGTGGGGGGAGAGAAGAATGAATGCATGTTTGCTAAGCAATAATTCTATTTACCACATTCATCAAGCTGAACACCTTTCAGTACTTTTCTGTTTGTATATTGTTAACAATAAAATTAAAATTTTAAAATGTTTACATGGTTATAATATTGAACAGAAAGGTCTAGAAAAGATTTTAAGGTTTAAAAAATTAATATTTTTATTTAGTGAGCTTTCACTGAATTCCTACTTTATACCAGGGCTGGAGATAGTAAGCTAGCTGGGTGACTATCTCATAGAATAAAGAGGGTAATTTCCATCAAGAATCTAACAATTAGGTTGAGAAAAATAAATGTTCAGAGTAACAAGTCTGAGAGAAGAGAGGATTGTTTCCATGTGAATAAGGGAATACTTAAGAATATTTTACCTGATACATCCACAGAAAATATCCACAAATTTGAAATGTCACTACCTCATTGTTACATTTTCACATTAAAATGATTTTTAATGTGACTATGGCTATCTTCTGAAATTTTTATAACCAGAGTAAACATACTATTTTATGTTTTGCTTTTTCATATCTCACTGATGAATAATTTTCCATTTATCAGGATATTCCACGTTTTTGGAATCTTAAATGACAATATAGCATCCGCTGTTATTTGTGGATCACTCAGTTATGTTCAAAATTCTTCAGACCCAATTTATTACCAAATTTTCACTGTTGAAATTTTCCACTTCAAAAGTGTGTTTATGTGCGTGTACCCCAATGTTCATCGCAGCACTGTTTACAATAGCTAGGACATGGAAACAACCTAGATGCCCATCGGCAGACTAATGGATAAGAAAGCTGTGATATACACAATGGGATATTACTCAGCCATTAAAAAGAATGCATTTTAATCTGTTCCACTGAGGTGGATGAAACTGGAGCCTATTCTACAGAGTGAAGTAAGTCAGAAAGAAAAACACCAATACAGTATATGAATGCATATATATGTGGAATTTAGAAAGATAGTAACGATGACCCTATATGCGAGACAGCAAAAGAGACACAAAGAACAGACTTTTGGACTCTGTGGGAGAACGCAGGGGTGGAATGATTTGAAAGAATAGCATTTAAACCTGTATATTACTATATGTGAAATAGATCACCAGTCCATGTTCAATGCATGAAATGGGGCACTCAAAGCCAATGCACTGGGACAACCCTGAGGGATGGGATGGGAAGGTTTGGGAGGGGTATTCAAGATGGGGGACACATGTACACCCATGGCTGATTCGTGTCAATGTATGGCAAAAACCACGACAATATTGTAAAGTAATTAGCCTCCAATTAAAATAAATTTTTTAAAAAGTGTGTGTGTGTGTGTGTGTGTGTGTGTCCTCATTTTGGGTCATTTTCTCAGAGGGTATTTTTTAATGTTTTAAAATAGATTTAGATTTTTAGGAAAATTGTGAAGACAGCTCAAAAATGTGATTTATCTCAAATGTGCACAAACCTTTGTTTGTGAAAGGGACCCTTGAGGGAGAGAACACTCTCCATATGGTGGGTTCTCCATCCTGGAATCTGTCACCTTCAGAGATCCATGAAATTGCTAGAAGTCTGAATAACCATCTCAAACTCTGATTTATTGCTGCACTTGAGGCTTGAATCTTCAAGCTTATCCAAATGAGTCTTTCCTGCATATATTTTATGTGATCATATTTGTTGGAATAAATGATAGAAAAAAACATGATATGCCACTAGCATTCCCTGAGAATCTGCCAAGTGTCAAACACTGTATTAGACACCTTACCCAGGTTATATCATTTAACACCAACAATAATGCTACAATAGAGATATTGGAAGGCCACTTTATTTATAAGGAAGAGAGTCCAAAGTATGTAGTTTTTAATAAGGGAGTCAGGGAATTCCTGAGTTGCAGAGCTGCAAATTATACTGCAGTTCCACTCCAAATGAAATAAACCTTGAAATATTAGAAATCAGGTCACAGTCAATAATTTTTATTTCATAATTTGTTAAACATATGCACTTAAACATAGTGACCTATGGCAGGGGGACAAAATATTGGACTCTACTATGGATCAGATTTGTTGAAAACCTACATTTATTTGTAGCCTAAATCTTCCAATAAAGTTAAGGGCACAAAGAGGTTTTTACCAGAGGAAACATAATTTGCACATTTCCCATGTTTTCTTATTCTCAACAAAGACTGAATTGGTCATAAATATTTTATGAAATCTTCAGGCATTGTAGCAGAGATGAATTTTCATACATATTAGAACTTAACTAGAATAAAGCATTGTAATATTTGGGCTTTATGTTTGCAAAAGTGATTCAATGATGTATCAACATTGAAATGGGCTTAAATATTCCTTGGGACAGCACATGAGATCAGTAGGATAACTAAGGACCTGTGTTAGCAAGGAACACAATATTTTGTTCCTTTCTTGTCTTTAAGGCCATGCTTGAAAAGTGAAAGTGTTAGTCACTTAGTCGTGTCTGACTCTTTGCAACCCCATGGACTATAGCTCGCCAGGCTCCTCTGTCCATGGAATTCTCTAGGCGAGAATATTGTAAGGGTGTAGCCATTCCCTTCTTCAAGGGATCTTCCCAACCCAGGGAATGAACCTGGGTCTCCAGCATGATGGGCAGATAGATTCTTTACCATCTAACACAGCAGGAAAATTCAAGTCCATGCTTGCTATTCCTAGATTTCATATGTGGAAAACATCCATACATTTTTCTGGATAGTTTGTTTTTTAAACACTACCATTTTATTTCTAGATCTGATAGAGTACTTGATGAACTATGGACGGAGGTTCATGACATTGTACAGGAGACAGGGATCAAGACCGTCCCCATGGAAAAGAAATGCAAAAAGGCAAAATGGCTGTCTGAGGAGGCCTTACAAATAGCTGTGAAAAGAAGAGAAGCAAAAGCAAAGGAGAAAAGGAAAAATATACCCATTTGAATGTGGAGTTCCAGAGAATAGTAAGGAGAGAGAAGAAAGCCATCCTCAGCAATCAATGCAAAGAAATAGAGGAAAACAACAGAATGGGAAAGACTAGAGATCTCTTCAGGAAAATTAGAGATATCAAGGGAACATTTCATACAAAGATGGGCTCAATAAAGGACAGAAATAGTATGGACCTAACAGAGCAGAAAATATTAAGAAGTGGTGGCAAGAATACACAGAAGAACTGTACAAAAAAGATTGTCATGACCTAGATAACCACAATGGTGTGATCACTCACCTAGAGCAAGACATCCTGGAATGTGAAGTCAAGTGGGCCTTAGGAAGCATCACTACGAACAAAGCTAGTGGAGGTGATGGAATTCCAGTTGAGCTGTTTCAAATCCTGAAAGATGATGCTGTGAAAGTGCTGGACTCAATATGGCAGCAAATTTGGAAAACTCAGCAGTGGCCACTGGACTGGAAAAGGTCAATTTTCATTCCAATCCCAAAGAAAGGCAATGCCAAAGAATGCTCAAACTACTGCACAATTGCACTCATCTCACGTGTTAGTAAAGTAATGCTCAAAATTCTCCAAGCCAGGCTTCAGCAATATGTGAACTGTGAACTTCCAGATGTTCAAGCTGGTCTTAGAAAAGGCAGAGGAACCAGAGATCAAATTGCCAACATCTGCTGGATCATTGAAAAAGCAAAAGAGTTTCAGAAAAAAAATATACTTCTGCTTTATTGACTATGCTAAAGCCTTTGACTGTGGATCACAATAAACTGTGGAAAATTCTTCAGAAGATGGGAATACCAGACCTTCTGACCTGCCTCTTGAGAAATCTGTATGCAGGTCAGGAAGCAACAGTTATAACTGGAGATGGAACAACAGACTGGTTCCAAATAAGAAAAGGAGTACGTCAAGGCTGTATATTGTCACCCAGCTTATTTAACTTCTATGCAGAGTACATCATGAGAAATGCTGGGCTGAAGGAAACACAGGCTGGAATCAAGATTGCTGGAAGAAATCTCAATAACCTCAGATATGCAGATGAAACCACCTGGCAGAAACCACATGGCAGAAAGTGAAGAAGAACTAAAGAGCCTTTTGATGAAAGTGAAAGAGGAGAGTAAAACAGTTGGCTTAAAGCTCAACATTCAGAAAACTAACATCATGGCATCTGGTCCCATCACTTCATGGGAAATAGATGGGGAAACAGTGAAAACTGACAGACTTTTATTTTGCGGGCTCCCAAATCACTGCAGATGGTGATTGCAGCCATGAAATTAAAAGATGCTTACTCCTTGGCTGGAAAGTTATGAGCAACCTAGACAGCATATTAAAAAGCAGAGACATTACTTTGTCAACAAAGGTCCATCTAGTCAAGGCTATGGTTTTTCCAGTAGTCATGTATGGGTGTGAGAATTGGACTATAAAGAAAGCGGAGTAGCCAATAATGGATTCTTTTGAACTGTGATATTGGAGAAGACTCTTGAAAGTCCCTTGGACTGCAAGGAGATCCAGTCTGTCCATCCTAAAGGAGATCAGTCCTGGGTGTTCATTGGAAGGACTGATGCTGAAGCTGAAACTCCAATACTTTGACCACCTGATGTGAAGAGTTGACTCATCTGAAAAGACCTTGATGCTGGGAAAGACTGAAGGCAGGAGCAGAAAGGGACAACAGAGGATGAGATGGCTGGATGGCATCGCTGATCAATGGACATGGGTTTGTGTAAACTCCAGGAGTTGGTGATGGACAGGGATGCCTGCCATCCTGCAGTTCATGGGGTCGCAAAGAGTCAGACACGACTGAGCGACTGAATTGACCTGAACTGGTTTTATTTCTAGTAGCATGTTGTTCAGTCTCCATAAACTCATTTTTTTCTCATTACTTTTCCTGTGGTTAATTTCTAGTGGTATGCCATTATGGTCAGAAAAGATGTTAGAGAAATTTCTATACTCTTAAATTCTTTGAGGCACCATGTATTTCTTAGCATTTATTTTAGTGGAGCCAAATATATCTCAGCCACTACAAACTTCAGTTAAGTAAATAGCAAACAAATATTTGCTATGATTGCAGAAAGAAAAATAGTTTCCACAATTGATTATGAAACCCTAGGCCTGTCTTTTAGGAGACTGATCAGGGTTTGTTTGTTTTTTTTTAATCTAAATAGGGTTTTTAAAAATGTACAAAGCACAAAAGCTAAAACTGGTCTGATGGGAGTATTCAGAACCACAAAGGACTTCTCCCCTTAGGTGCTAAACACCAGAGTCAGGAAGTGTCCCAACTATACTGTGAGAAACTGTGCACTTTGTGGTGGAGGTTGGGGAAATGTAAGAATAGGTTGCATAAGTGAGAAAATTCTGCTTAATGGAAGAGCAGAAGACTTCTGAGAGCAAGGATGCCATATGTTAATAACAGTTGCTGTGATCCTAGTATTCATATCTCTTTAAAAGTAGAGAGAGACATAAATGAAAATGATATTCCACCTGGGTCCAGAGACTATAAAAGGGATATTGCTCCTGGATTAATTTAGAGATTATAGCTTAATAAACTTCACATATGTTTTGAGAAAATTCCATAGCCTGATTTTATCTTTTAGAATTTAAAAATATATTTTCATGTCAATAATTATAAATCTTTATTATCACTTGTATATGCTTCCAAGTATTCTCTAGTGTGAATGAAACACATCCATCATTCCTCTACCTCTGGTTTGATAGACTCTTCCTCAATTTTCATTGCTGTAAACACAATGGCAACATAATAAATTAATGATATAATCCTGAACATCTATCTTCCTATTTCCTTGAAAAATTAATGAGTCAAAGATCATGAATATTTTTAAGCTTTTGGATATAAACTCCAAAGTGTCCCCCATGAAATTTTATAACAATTTATACTATCAACAGCAACATATGGAGGTCTTATTTTCTTACGTGGCATATTTCTGAGACATAAAGTAATATGTAGATAAATACATAATTACTTATGATTTTTATCTAAAATGAGAGTGAAGCATCTCCATTCTCCCAATGTCCCATTCAAGCTGACATTGAGGAAATATAAATTGCTTGAGTTTGCTCAAATATGAATAGACTGTCTTAAATATATGCCACTCAAATTGCTTCTCAAGATGTATGCAGTTCCCAAGGCTCCATTGTTTACAGAATCTATTTGAATCTTCTTGTCAATACTCAGACAGTATTCACGACACCATGCAGTTCTGAACTTACCCTTGTGAGATGTCTTAGAAGTGTCCGTTCGCTGCAGCATCCCTTTCTCTTTTGATCTGCAGAATTCCTAAACCAATTTTGGCATGAAATGTGTCAGTGTGGTTGTGGATATCTGGACATCGTCATGGGAGTTTTTGAAAACAAAATTAAAGTGGCAGAAGTCACAGCAGTTTGCTAATATGTATTTTATGCAGAAGCTGGGTTTTGACACATTTGCAACATCAGTTGATATTCTGAAAATTAATCATGCCTGTATTTTCTTATTTTCACTATCCCTTATTTTAGAATTTTCTACAGATCTCCTTGATAGCAAACAGGAGTATCCCTGAGCATGTTTATTTTGGTAAGGTTTTCTTTAATAAAGAAAAAAAAGTATTTTCAACTCTCGGATTTCCCCAGTTTGGATTTTCTGGTGGATTTCTGCCATCTGGGTGACAGTTGAGACCTTTCCACAATGCAGGGAAAACAAAATAGAAACTGAAAATAAACTTTGCCAAAAGGTCAGGGCCTAAGAACAGAGAAATGAGAATAATTAGGCAAGTGAAAAACAAATAAAAATACCTTACAAGCTTACATTAGTTCTTTGCATTTCCTTTCTTAGCAAATAAGACAATTTACTGAAAGAAAACCACGTAGAAAAAACACAATACTGTGACCTTTAGTAAATTAAGAAGTGAAATGTTCATGGCACAGAACACTCTGATCTCAAGGAGGGAAACAAAAGGAACTATAGTGGGCATTTTTTTTTGTCTTTGCCATGTGAGGCAAAGCAAGGTGGAAAAAGACAAACCCTAATCCTCAAAGTCTGGGCTTTTTCTCTTAGAAATTCAAAATGATTTACAGTTAATTTTATCTGTCTTAAATCTTTCCACAAAGGAACCACACAGATCTCTAGGCAATTTCATGCTCACTATAGAGTTGAGGAAGCTAAAACACTATTAAAAACACAATCAATCAGGGGCAGAATTGATCACAGCACCCTGCTTTTATTTTCTCCTCCATGGGTCTCTGATAATTTGGCATTGGGAGTTTATCCTCTTTACTGAGAAAAGGAAGAAAAGGGGGCCTAAAGGAATATTTGCACCCACCTTCATCTTCAATTTAAATCAAAGCATCATCTCAGAGGGCACGATTCAATATATTTTCTTAATTAGAATTTTTTTTCTATTTTTCTCTTTCTTTTGTTTGTATAAATCCTTATGTTTTTCTCCCCACCCAAATTTTTTTCAAGGATAAAGAACTTACCTTAGGTGTAAAGCAAAAACATACGAATTAAGATTATCCAGATAATATAATTTTGTTGTTGTTGTTCAGTCACTAAGTTGTCTCTGACTCTTGTGATCCTATGGGCTGTAGCACACAGGCTTCCCTGTCCTTCACTATCTCCTGGAGTTTGCTCAAATTGATATCCATTGAGTCAGTGATGCTATCTAATCATCTCATCCTCTGCCTCCCCTTCCTCCTTTTGCCTTCAATTTTTCCCAGCATCAAAATCCTTTCCAATGAGTTGGCTGTTTGCATCAGGTAGCCAAAGTATTGGAGCTTCAGCATCAGGGCTTCTAAAGAATATTCAGAGTTGATTTCCTTTAGGGTTAATTGGTTCACTCTCCTTGCTGTCCAAGGGACTCTCAAGAATCTTCTCCAGCACCACAATTTGAAAGCATCAATTTTTCTGTGCTCAGCCTTCTTTAGAAGTAATTATTCATAATCTCCAGAGCCCTACATAATTGTCCCCTGACTAGTTTTCTGAAATCCTCCATTCCTACTCTTCTTCTTTTTTGCTTTACAAATTTCTGAGCCTTCAACCCTCCACACTCATTCCTTAAAGACTTCAGGCTTTTAGACATCCTGTTCTGTCTCCCTGGGCTTTCCTGGTGGCACAGTGGTAAAGAGTCCTCCTGCCAGTTCAGGAGACTCCGGAGAGTTGGGTTTGACCCCTGGGTTGGGAAGATCCCCTGAAGTAGGAAATGGCAACCACTCCAGTACACTTGCCTGGAAAATTCCGTGGAGAGAGGAGCCTCGTGGGCTACAGTCTATAGGGTTGCAAAGTGTCAGACCCAACTGAGCACATAGGCATGCCCATGTTCTGTCTGTCTAGAGGACTATGTCCTGATTGTTCCCGTGATTATCTCATGTCATTTAGATTTGAGCTCAAACCTTCCTTTTGCAGAAAAGTTGTCTCTCATCCTTTGTCCTCTGAAAAATTATAATTTTCAAACAGTCAAAATCAAGATTCTCATCTTAATCCCGAAATAGTATTAAATGTTTAATCTACTAATAAGAAAATAGTAAACAAGATAAAGGGCTTCCCTGGTGGCTCAAATGGTAAAGAATCTGTTTATAATGCAGATACTTGATTTTGATTCCTGGGTCAGGATGGTCTCCTGGAGAAAAGAATGGCTACCCACTCCAGTATTCTTGCCTGGAGAATTGGACAGAGGATTCTGAAGGGCTATAGTCCATGGGGTCACGAAGAGTCAGACACGACTAACACAGTCAGAGTGACTAATACTTTCACTTCAAACAAAGTAAGGCTTTTTCTAAGGAGAATTTGTGGAATAAATGCTTATTTATTTCCTATGTTAGACACAAAAATAATTATATCCTATAAGGCAATGAAACCATGAAATTAAGGGCTTCCCTGTTGGCTCAGACAGTAAAGAATCTGTCTGCAGTGCAGGAGACTCAAATTTGATCCTTAGGTCGGGAAGATCCCTGGAGAAGGCAATGGCAAGCCACTCCAGTATTCTTGCCTGGAGAATTCCATGGACAGACCATGGGGTTGCAAAGAGCTGGACACAACTGTGCAACTAACACTTTCACATTCTCTGCCTGATAGAACTCATGGGTATTTCAATTGGACAGTTATAGTCATGTTAATACATAATTTTGCAGAGTCTGGACCCTAATCACTAGTAAATTCTAAGTCAAAGATCTATTATTTCGTATCCTTGTTCCCTGAGCCCTCAAAACAATGCTGAACATATAGTGGGTGCTCAGTAAACATTTGGGGAGGGGTGATAGGGTGACCAACAATATTTTAGAAAAAGTAGCTAATGCATATCAATTAGAAAGCAGAGGGAAAATGAAAATTTATTGAAATGTGAAAACATGAACAAATAAAGAAAGAAAAAACAGAAGGTGAGATACAGTAATGCTAAGTAACACACATACTATGTGTTTTCAGAAGCACTGTCAAGCTGATAACATCCACAGGAAAATATTATAATTTCCAACTATTAAAAGTTGACAAACACCCCAGAAATATTTATGGCTAAATTTGGTACTAAGGAATCCCTGTAAAGATCGCACCCTTATTAACTAGCTTTTAGGGAGAAATATAAGCTATGTTTTTTTAATGTTTGTGTTACAGAATTTGTGTTAGGATTCATGTTTAAGAGGCAGTTGAAGGTAAAATTATGAATGGACACTTGAAATTTACTTAACACAAAAACCATTTAAGTACCTACTTTGTTTAAGGCAGACTATATCTCATGGTAGGTTATGACCTCTGGCTTTTGTTTTTCAGGAAAATCGCTTTCTCCTGGTCTGATGAGTGGTAGCTAGCCCTCAGTCATTTACTTCTTTGTAAAGGCATGGCATTTGCTGTGGTGGAACAGGAAAGGAGTCAGCACTCCCTTTCTGTTTTATTTTTTTGCCTGAGGCTTATTAACTCACTAGTATATGGAAGATGCAATAGAAATTCCCCAGAACATTGAGAATTTATACTCTCTCTTCTGGTGAAATGATGACATTTTTCCCAATAGTGCTTCCCTCTTTATTGTGTTCTCTGCATTTGGCTCCTATCATCCCCAAAATTAACTCACGGATATCTGAAAATAGACTTGGAAAAAGTGAGGGTGGATTTTGTAAGACGTATGATTCTTTAAGGAATTTTGCAGCCTTTCCCCCAAAACAGAAGTAAACAAAGAAGGAAGGAAATATTAGACTGATAAGCCTGTTTAGAAAGAAAATACTTTTTATTCCATTCAAAATTCTTAACAATATAACATTTTCTGTATGTGTATATAGAAATAAACAAGCAGCTTGATACTATTATTTATTCAATTCCTGCTTAGCTTTATAAACTTAAAAGCTAGATTAAACTTAAACATTATTTAACTCATCTGGAATTGTGTGGTTGGCATTGGGTTTGTAGGAAGAATTCAAACACAATATAAAACTGCTACAATAGAAGAATTTGCATTTCTTTCCTTGTAATCATGATAAACATTTTTTTCTAATTAGGGGAACAGTTAGTCAATATTAAGCTTTTCAACTGAACTTTCATTTCCAATAAAAGTAAAAGACAGAAATTCCCAGGCCCTCTAGTAATTATTTGTTTTATGGTGCTTAATCATTGGCATGACATTTCTGTGAATAATGGTTAGTTTATTTTTAAGGGACTGAAAGCTTTTTATAGAATCTCACAAACAATCCTCAACAAATTTGAAAAAAAGGCAAGTTGCAGATAAGTTGTACCAATGTGATTTTTATGTAAAGTTTGAAGACATACAAAAGTAAACATTATTTTAAGGGATATTGCATAAGTCATGAAATTATTAAGAAAAACAAATGTCACCACAAAATTCAAGATAATTGATATCTCTATGAGGAAGGGAGGGCTATGTAATCATGGAAAGCAAACAGGAAGCTTCAAATATACTGAAAATGTTCTAGTTCTTAAGCTGGTTGGTGGGAATGGATATTATGTATATTAAGCTTTACATTATATATATATGATAATATTCATAGCTTTTAAAAATGCCTGTATTTCTCTTTCCAGTGTCTTATTTCCATTATTATGGTACACTAATAATTCTAAATTTCTTTATGTATAAAATGCTAATGCCATACAAGATTTTTTTAAATTGATGGACTAGTCTCCAAAAAAATTTCAGTCTATGCCCTGCAGCCATGAGCAAAATAGAATCAGAAAACCTCACCAGGTGTGAAAGCCTGAATGTGCAGCATAACCTGAGGGCATCAGTGGGATTCATGTAGGTAGCCTAGAGTCTCAGGCACCTGTGCAGAAATAGATAAAAACATCTGAACCCACCACCCCATATAAAGCTGGCACTTTGGTAGTACTATGTGTATAAAAACAAGATGATCTAAATGAAAACCATTTTAGCAATAGTAGACTAAAAAGAAAACTCTCACTTCTGTGTTGTAGTTAACAGGAAAAAAATACCCATAGGATTTAGTAAGGACAAAGCAGCCCACAGAGGTCTAGGATCACACGTCTAGGTGGTCCCAAAATATTCCAAGCATTATCTTATTAAATAGCAGTAAATGATGTGGTATCCTCAGCACTCTAGCAGAAGTAAATGCTGATTTTCTCTCCACCTAGTCCTCTTAGAATTCCTTCATAAAATTGTAAAAAATTAAGAACTGATAATTACCAACACACATACACAAGGAAAGAGGAGTTAAGAGCCACAACAAGCAACAAAAGCAAAGACTTCAAATACTGAACTTGTTAGATACTAAATGTAAAGTAAATATATGTTTACTGTGTTAAAAGATATAAAAGGCAAAATAAAAGACAAGTTAGAAGAAAGAGAATATAAAAAATTGACCAAATGTGTCTGAAAAAATAGAATGTTTAGAAATAAATATATAATAATTGAAATAAAATAGAGGGATAAAACAGAAAATTAGGCCAAATTAACAAGAAAATTAGTGAAATGGAAAGTAGACCTGATGACATAATGTGATAGGTGCCATGAGGAAAAAAACAACAGGGCAGCGTGAGGAGGATCAGGAGTGCTGCTGGAGGGATGGTCTGAGTGCTACTTTAAGGGCAATCAGATAAGTGTCACTGAGAAAGAGGTGAGGGAGACAGCCAAATGGATACGGGGGTAACAGCGTTCCAGAAAGAAGGAACAGCCGTTAATTGACAGCAGAGCCACATCAATGTAGTTACAGTACGTAGAAGTGACTGAATGCTGGGGATAAAACAATGATCCTTTAAGCTTCCAAAAAGAGAAAAAAATATTGTCACAAAGTATATGGATTCATAGTGACTCCAGATTTCTCAATAGCAGGATTTTGAAGCTAGAAAATTCTAAGTGAGCCTTTCAAAAGTCAAAAGGAAAACTTTACATAATTCTACCTAGCCAAACTCTTCCAATCAGTGTAAAATACATTTTCAGACATGCGCATCTCAAAAATTAGGTAAATTTGTTTGTTTTCTACCTCCCTATCAAAAATCTTTGGTAGACTACCATGTAGTCTATCAAAAGAAGGAAATCAACCAAGAAAGAGGAAGTTCTAGTACAAAAAATAGGTGATCCAGCAGAGGAGCATGATGAGGGGAATCCCACGGATGGTGCAGAAGAAAGATTCCCAGATGGCAGCTGACCACCAGGTAGAGAGAGCCCCCAGTGTGGTTGGGGTAGACTTGATGGCTTTGAGAAGGACTTCTGAGAGAACAGCAGACACACCTGGCATCTTAAGAGATCCAGGAAGCTGGCAAAAGGCTGAAACTAGATTATGAAACAAAAACAAGCAGACACATTAGTCCTAGGCAAAGAGCAAATTGGGTAGAAAAGACAGTCATGGCTCCCCACTGCCTCAGCTATGAATGGGGCTCTCATATGACACAAATACAGCTGTGGGCTGGGAAATAATGCTTGACGGCTGAAGGACAACAAACTGGGAACTGGATGCGAAGAGATAATGTCTAAGCCTGAAAAATCAGGAAGTAGCAGCAAAATTGTGTTATTCAGAGAAGTTATAATGACCAAATCTCCAAAATGAATGGCCTTAAAGAGGTAAAAAGACATAGAGAAGGTGAAGGTTGTGGAGACAATGAAGAAGAGGGAGGAATACTGCTATTTTTCTTAAACTCAAAGTATGATAGTGCTTTTAATAAAATATAGTGAGAGCCGCATATATAAGTGTAGATTTTCTAGTAGACACATTTTTTTTAAAGTAGAAAAAAAAGAACAATTAACTTTAACAATATATTTTATATAACCAAATCTATTCAAAATATTTATTTCAACCAGCAATCACCACCAAAAAATTTATTAAAGATCTACTTAGCTCTTTTTTCCCATACTAATTCTGAAATCCACAGTGTACTTTATCCTTGCAGCCAATGTGAATTAGGACTGGCCACATTTCAATGCCACACAAAGCTAGAGCCACCTTATATGACAGTAAAACTCTGAATTAGATGAATGGTTTTGAAAAAAATTTTTTAAGTTGTAAAGGAGCACTGATGTGGAATTCGTCTGCTTATTTTGTGAATGTAGAAATGTACTAATGCCATCAAAACAGGGGACCAAATAATTGAAAAGCCTAGGGAAAATGGGAGCTCCTTGAGAAGACTTCATGAAAAAGCAAAACGTGGATTTTTCATTGGCCATGAGGACATGGGATCTCATCACTCCTATAAACTAGTCCTAATAAATTTTATGTTTGTTTGGTTTTTACCACCTATTCACTTTCCCTTGTAGGTGAATAGATGTAGATAAGTAACTTGCTCAAATTTGTCAAGTTAATAAAGCAGCAAAGCTAGACTCAAATTCTGACACCACTGACCACAGTCTTCACCACAGCACCCTGCATGGGCAATTCCCTCTGAATGCATGGGCACAGTTTAGTTCATTGAACATGATATCTAAATAAGTACTGATATTTATTCATTTTGATCTGAATGTAAGCTAACATAACAGTGACAAGATCAAGAGTGTTTCTACTTATTCTTGATGAAGAAATTCAGGGTAAATATCCCTATTTTAACTATTTGAAATAATTTGTGACTTTGATAAAGTAATTTGTTTTTTAACTATGCTGCTGCTAAGTCATTTCAGTCGTGTTCGACTCTGTGCGACCCCATAGACGGCAGCCCGCCAGGCTCGCCCATCCCTGGGATTCTCCAGGCAAGAACACTGGAGTGGGTTGCCATTGCCTTCTCCAATGCATGAAAGTGAAGAGCCTGGCCAGTCTGGAGCCTGCCAACCACAATGATAATACTTATTCAACACTCCACTCATGGAAAGATGCAGTTCCTTTCCATCATTTATTCATCCATCAGTAATCACTGAGCACCTATTTTGTGCCAGGCCCTAGTCGGCAAACAGATACTCTCATAGCCTTCCTAAAACCTACAGTCTAATGTCCTCAAAATTAAGTACCTAAATGGTTTTGATCAAAAAGAATCAAATGTTTTGAACAGGGAGAAAGCATAGTTCAAGAGCTTCTGTCTCACTAACTGCCTTTTCCCAATTGCCACACTTATAAAGCAAATATGAGTGCTGCTGCTGCTGCTAAGTCGCGTCAGTCATGTCTGACTCTGTGCGACCCCATAGACGGCAGCCCAGCAGGCTCCTCTGTCCCTGGGATTATTCAGGCAAGAATACTGGAGTGGGTTGCCATTGCCTCCTCCGAAATACGGATGATCTTTCAGTAAAGATGAAGAGACACCCTGGTCTTCTTAGGTCATAACTGTCATATCCCCTTGCTCGGCTCTACCAGTTTCCTAGCTCAGTGAGAGTCTGAGTGACTTCCTTTAATTTCTGTACTGACATTACGATGTTAAGGCCTGAGGGTCAGATGCCTGAGTTCATCCAACTGTAGAAAGAAAAGCGGCTCAAGAATTTAGCCTCTTGACTGTCCCTCTAGACTGTAAACTGACAGAAAAATATATGAGATCAGCTCAATTCAGATCCCATGCACTCTTTGTCCTCTAAATAAGCACTTGGTTTTTGGTTGAAACCAGAATGATTCCATGATTTCAAAATAAGCGCATGATCAGTGGTTGAAGGTGCCTGCACATTTTTTTTTCTAGAATTCTTCAAGTTTTTTCTGTTAACCTTATCAGGCTCCCCCATCAGTAAATATTTCATGTGGTGCTGAGTGTCTATATTCTTATACTCTGGTCCATTTCTTAAGAGTGTGAGTGAGTTTTATTGTCAGATTAGATATCACCACACCTTCAGATTTTCAGTCACCAATTTGAGTAGATATACAGTAGCTTTGTGTACAAATATACCCAAACACACCGTCTCCACTCCTAGTCATCAACAGAGCTTGCATCAGAGATGTCTTAGCCAGACTTATTTTCCACTTAGTTGGGTTTGAACAATCTGAGTGTTTCAAGGTTGTAAAAAAGAATGGCTTATAAAAAATTAAAACAGATAATTAAGCTTTGAATAACACCACTGAATGCATGAGAAGCAAGTTTATGTTGCAAATCGTTTAGTATAATTGCAGATAAGGATGCTGACATATCTAATAAAAAGAAATATGCCATATATTTGTGATATCCATACATGTTTTAAAGGAACAAACTGACTCTATATTCATAGGTTCAGATGGTATAAAGTTCACTAAGACTTGAAAATCCAACTGCTCCAGAATCCAGCAGTAGCTTCAATTCTGAGGGCTCTGCTACTGTATTCCATCTCTTATCATGGGAATAATACACATGTACCTGTTCATAACTCAGCAAGTCACAGAATTTATTACAGAATCTAGTCCGTGAATGAACAATAATCTCTGCTACTTGAACAAGTTTAAATGTTTTCCTCCACTTTAGTTAAAACTATTCCTTATAGACAGACTTTCTTTTTTCTCCTAAATAAGTAAGATACTGACAATCTCATCCTGAAGATGTGCTAATGGACCCTGAAATGAGAATTCATTTTACTCTGATTTATTAATAATAATCATAGATTAAAAAATCATTTCATTTACTTCTTAAAATTAATGGCCAGATAATTCATTAATGAAAGCACCTATGCTGCTGCTGCTGCTGCTGCTAAGTCGTGTCAGTCGTGTCTGACTCTGTGCGACCCCATAGATGGCAGCCCAGCAGGCTCCCCATCCCTGGGATTCTCCAGGCAAGAACACTGGAGTGGGTTGCCATTTCCTTCTCCAAGGCATAAAAGTGAAAAATGAAAGGGAAGTCACTCAGTCATGTCTGACTCAGCGACCCCATGGACTGCAGCCCACCAGGCTCCTCCATCCATGGGATTTTAGAGGCAAGAGTACTGGAGTGAGGTGCCATTGCCTTTTCCGAAAGCACCTATAACAAATGTGAGCTCCAGAATCAAACCACAGAGTATTTTGAACCACAGAATATTGAAAAACAAAATAATGTTGAATTTGATGAACTCAAAAAGTGGGGTATCCTTGGACTATATTTAGTGACTACCTAGTGATGATGTATTGGCAAATATTTGTATACAAAACTAGAATTTATCCCAACATGGCATGAGTAATTATAAAATAAGAAATATGTGATCATATGCTTTATAGTCACCTATAAGGGAAAAGAACACACACACACACACACAATTGAGTCACTTTGCTGTACGCTTGAAACTAACACAACATTGTAAATCTAGACGTCAATAAAAAAAGTGTTGAACATGCCTTAAAAAAAGTTGGCAGTCTGTATAATCCTTGCCACTTCTGGATAATGTCATAATCAGAGATAAAGACACAGAAACGCATTAAGATTTCCAAGTAATGCACTGTGATTTTTGCCTTTTTTTCATTTATTTACTTACCTTTTTTTTTCATTTATTTTTCTGACCCTTTATTGTATGAGATTCTACTGCAATTTAAAACCCATATTTTAAAGGAGTGATTTAGGGAATATCATACCAGTTGTGGGCTTTTTGAGAGGCCTTTTGAGACAAACTAAGTTACTAACTAGTTCAGGGTTAAAAGTTTTATATGTTGTGACAGCTTCCCCCACCCCAGCAGAATAGTCTGGAAATATATCAAGATGATATCTGAAGAATGATGTTGAGGTCAGTTCACTATAGTGTGTCCATTTCTGAAGTAGGGATCTGAGAAGTAATATCTGAGAAGATTGGACATTATGGGTAGGAAAAGAGAAGGTTAGTGTTTTGGAAATGCTTCAATAGGAACTTGTCTGAATGAAGCCTAAGAACACAAATGTACCTTGTGTGTGTGTGGGTGTGTGTGTATTTCTTTTCTCTTGTGGTTTATTACAAGTTTTTTTTTTTTAAATTGTGTCAGGTCTTAGTTAAGGCATGCAGGATCTTTAATTGTAGCATGTGAACTCTTAGTTGCAGCATGTGAACTTAGATGCAGCCTGTGGGGTCTAGTTCCCCAACAAGAGATTGAACCCAGGCCCCCTGCATTAGAAGCATGGAGTCTTTAGCCACTCCTCCACCTGAGAAGTCCCTATTACAAAATGTTGAGTGTAGTTCCCTGTCCTATATAAGTGGGACATTGTTGTTTGTCTATTTTATTATAGAGATTTATATTTGGTAATACCAACATTGTATATTTTCAAATGTAAAAATTACTGATACCTGGATATGTGTGTATATATATATATATATATTCAATTAAAACAAACAAACAAATGTGATCAGTCATTGAAGAAGCCTGTACTTTTTATTTCTAGGATACTATCTCCTATAGAAATTCACACACTACACACATATGTGCAAAGATATTCATTACTGTTTTTTTGCAAAAACAAAAGGCATATTAAAATTTAAAAACTTGAAGGAAACCTAAACTTCTATTGGTAAGTGAATGCTTATAATGATTCAACTTCTATTAATAGGAGAATATTGCTATAGAATATTCTACAGCTTTTGTGGAATATAGAGTAGGGCTATATGACGAAGCAGAATCTATTATAATTTGGAAAAAAAACACATGTTGCCTAACAATATGTATATTGTGTCCCTTAAAAATAAAAATAATATATCATTATCTTATTTAAAATAAGTAAAGCATACTATAATATAATCTAATCAAAATATCTATGTGGGCAGAACAAAATTAAAGGATACATATCAGCTATTAAACTGTTTACCTGAGAGGAATAAGATTAGAACAGTGGGCAAGGAGGTAGTAACTTTCACTTTTTTACTTTAAGTGCTTCCATATTTCTTTTCTTTTACAAAAGTACATATTACCATTGCACTACTCTCTGCAGTATCCAGCACTTCACTCTTTATAAGTTAGGACATTGCACCCCATTATTTGCATATATAGTTAAGTACAGACATGTTGATACATAACCTATAAATCTCAGTGATATTAAATAACAGTGTTACAATAGCTATAATGAATATTAAAATACTTTAATATATAAAATTATTATATATGTGTATATATATATATGTTTAGCTTGTGCATTAATCCTGAGACCAAAAGCTGTAAGTAGCCTGTGGCATGGTCCACTTGCCTTTTAAATCAGGAAGAGTGTTCTTCAAAGGTACCTGTTATCCGTATCTCTATCAATAACTTCCTACAAATCAGGGCTTGATTTATTATTTCATTATTTAAGAAAATGATGGATAAAATGTTAATGAAAATTAAATTTAAATGTTTTTCACATATATAGCCTTTTACTATAAATAGGACAAAAAATTGAAGAACTATTCTATTTGAAAAGATACCTGACTCAGCAAAATCACATATATCACTGATGGTCAAATGAGCCTCCAATATACATCTTCAGTGTTTCACTTCCACCTTACTCATTAACAAAAGCAAAAACAGTAACTAATGTTCATGAGGATCTATTCATTCAGTAACTGCAACCTCAGGTTGGCTACAGATGCAAGAGTTTGGTCAAAATCAATGAGGCATTCGATTAGATTCAATTAGCTATACGGAATCTGCCATCATGAATACTATATATGCTGTTACTATTTGTGAAAAGTGCTTCACATCCCTTATAACACACACACATATTTTCCAAAGGTGATTGTTAAACATTTATCAAAACACTGCTGAGTTATGGTCACATAAGTAGTGTCCACCCAGTTCAAAACCTCATTAGTAGATACTATCATATATCTGCTCAAAAGAACTCATGCACTGAGTATGACCAAATTGGCATAGGTAGGTTCCAAACAATGAGATGGTGGCAAAAGGCTACATTTTAAGCCCAGCATCCACTTTTCTACTTGGCTGCATGCTTTTTAGGACTAGTTGCTTAAAATCAAATTCTTTTACAAAGGCTATGAATAGGCATTCTTGCACAGGACTTAATTAAAATTTCACACACCTATGAAAAGCTGTTTTGAAAATAAGCCTTGGAAAATGGATTGGATTTTTAAATAATAACAAATAATTATTCCATGTTAAAAGAAGTGAGCTTTATTTTTAAATTGAATTAGATTTAAACTCCAGAAAAAAATATTCATCATATACACACTTTCACACAAAAAACATCAAGGCTCTGGGGGAACTGGGGAGAGGAAATGGGTTTGGGTTTGGGATTTGGCAGTGCTAATTTGAGGAAAGGAAATTGTTGAAGGCTAGATATGCACTCTGTTACAGTAAAACCTTTTGATGTCAAATTGGGGAGCTAGATAAAGCACAATAGATTTACCAAATTTTCTTTCATTATCTTGGTCGATTGAAATATGAATGAGATTCTAGGATTTTCTTTCTGTGTGCTCCAAATGCAGAATTCTTATAAACACACATGAAAAATGATGGAGGAAATAATGGAGACATGTACCATCAATAACAATAAAATAGAATATAATTACCTTGTTATATTTAATATGCAGCCCTGCTTTTGCATATTATTTGGTCCAGAATTGATTTGAAACCAACCAGTGATTTGCTGAATTCCTCTCATGTATAAATTCCAAAGGCTCAGTATGAGCAGCAGAGCCCAGTGAGCTTCGTTCACAAGCTGAGCCTCCAGTCCTCTTGCCTTTAGCTACTATTTAATACTAGCTGTTTTTTCTTTCCAGTCCTCCCCCTTCTCTACCTCCTCCAGGTCTCATTTTGAAAACCTACCCCGTAGATATCCTATTCAATCTTTCTGAGTTGCCTTGGCAACTCTCAAAGCTGGGATAGCTCACGGCCTCCCAGTCTAATTCTATCACATCCCTCAATTAGTTTAGTTAAGTCTTTTATGGGCAGTCAAATATTCTTTAGAACTGTAATCAGGAGTTGGCTCACTCTAAATTGTGTTTAGCGATTGTCACAAGGTGATTTCCTATGCACATCCTCCCCGGCTCTCTTCCTGCAAGGTTCCTTTCCTTAAAACCAGAAAGCAGAACCAGACTGTTAAAACCCATGTTCTTGCTTCCCTCCACTATCTTTTGACTTTACCTTGAAGATTTACTCTTTTTTTGAGTCTTTTGGCTGCCATGCCCTTTGGCATCTTCTGAAGCTTGGCAGCGTTCCTTGATTGGCAGTAATTATCAGGATTGTCAGGTTTTCAACATTTAGGTCCTTAGATGAAAATCATAATTGTTCATGTTTCCAGCCAAATATTTCATTGCATATGATGTTTGCAAAGAGCACAGAGGTAGATCATTCTTTGTTTATATTTTGAAAAGAGAAAACTCACCTCTGGCCCACCTTTCCAACCAAAAGGATCTACCACACAAGGGACAGCGCCACCTGCCAACAAGGTCTCTCTAAATTATTTCATCAAGCCTTGCTAAGGAAGGCTGCCCAAACGCAATTACCTCACTATTCAGATTTGTAGAGAGTTGTGCTAGCTTTGAAAAAAATCAGATGAAAACAAATTTTTGTCATGAGAATTTGACAGCACTCTTGAAAATCTAGTTCTGATTATTAAGACATTTAACATAATAAGGCACAATGTGTTTGTGCTCAATTGTGTCCAACTCTTTGTGAACTCATGGACTGTAGCCCGCCAGGCTCCTCTGTCCATGGGATTCTCCGGGCAAGAGTACTGGAGTGGGCTGCCATTCCCTTCTCCAGGGAGACCTTCCTGACCCAGGGATGGAACCCACATCTCTTACGTCTCACTGCATTGGCAGTCGGGTTCTTTACCACTAGTGACACCTGGAAAGCCCATAATAAGGCACAGACAAAACTAAAAAAAGTTGTTTACTTTATTTCACAGAATGTATGAGTTAAACATTTAATACCGCACTAAAGATGGTTGTATACAAAGAAACAAAATCTTGAGCTGGCTTACTCTCTTTTATACTCAAATTGAAATTATATTTTTAACAAGTTATTTATGTTGAATTAAACCAATAGTTTGTTATCATACATTTACAATGAATCAAGGCAATAAACATGGAGTTTTTATAAAGGAATAAACCACACCTATAATGTGATGAATAGGAACATCCTCTTGAATATTAATTCAATTTGGAGTGGCTATCTTGGGCACAGGCACTGTCGTTAACAGAGCTGAGACTGCCTCTGCAAATCTAATGGGAATTGTGAATTCACATAGTATAGAAAATAAATTTGTTTCCATACTGACTTGCCCAATGGGCATTTAGGAAAACTGAAATCACAATCTGTGGCAATGTCCCCTGCTACTGGGAACATTTTGCAGTGAAAATCTACTTTCTTTCTTTCTTTCTTTCTTGTAGCTCTTGTCTTCAAAATATGTACATTACACACTTGATCGGAGCTAAGCCAGGAGGTATGATTAACAATTACCACCTGTAAATTTAGACAAAACAACAGATCTTATATCTTCCATCTCTGAGGTGGTCATGCCAGAAAATTTTGCATTCTGCTTTCCAACAATTTCCTAATCATCAAAGAATCGAACACTTGATTATTCAGTTGCGCTCACCAAAACAACTTGGAAAAAGCATTGGATTCAACAAAAAGCTATGATCATACAGGATTTGTTCACTTGCTTCTAAAGCCATAAGCCCATGAAAAGTTATATACTTATTTTCATTGTGCTATGTTCTGTGAGAGATGGTCATTTATCAAAACTTCATAGAACTGAGGAAACAATTAACATTGGCATGGACCTGGAAAACCTAACAAAAAGTTTTCCATCTCTTAAGTCAGAACTTCAATTTGAGCCAAGTACTTTAATTTATTTGTTTAATCATGGGAGGGAGATTCAAAGTTTACCATTAAAAAAAAAAAGAGATGCTGAAATTTGCTTATACACTAAGCAATCTACATACAGTATCTTACAGATTATTTCAACAGGTATAATGGCTTCAAATATTGTCCTGAAGCTGTTGGCATTACTGAAGAAACTTTGGATGTATTTTCAGATAAGTGGAGTTATTCCCCTCTCCTCTCTTATGGATTAATATTTATAGAAACAGATTTCTATGGAGATAAAGTTTATTGTTTCTTTATCAATCTTCCATATAAAAATATTTTCTTACGATCTAGTCTAGGTGGCTCTTGATAGCAACTAGTTTTTAAGACTGATTTACTGCCAAAAATTTTGTCTCTGTGTTTAACTCCAGTCACTGTTTCTTTAATTTGTTCTTATTATGTTTTCAGTAAAAGGAGATGTTAGCAAGCTATTCTTACTCATATAGAACTCAGCATGAATATTTGCTACTTTTATTTTTAAAGGCAAGTAACACTCCCTAGTTGCTGATTTGTTTGTTCCATTGTATGTCCACAGAGGAAAATATTTAATTTTTTTTAAGTGTAAGTAAACTCTTTTATATTTACTGAAAATGCCATCCAATTTAGCTTGTTGAGAAGGACATACACAAAAGACTTTGAAGTCTTTCTGATCCTAAGAAATACAAATCTATATCTTACAATGAGCTATTTAGTCTTTCTTGCTTATGTTCCCAAAGTAATAAAACTTCTTGCAAGTAGCAGCTTCTAACCTGAATACACGTTTTTGCTTCCTGTTATTCCAGTGAAGGCATTTATCATAATTAAATTCTAATTGGGTTTCTTTATGAAAGTGAATTAACTTTACAAAAACATTCTTAAGGAATTTTTAGGGACTCCCTAGTTGTATTAATGAGATCACTTTTCTTTTTAACGTTTGATGTAAACCTGCTTTTATCTTAAATCTTCTCTGTTTCTGCATCATGGACCAAATTGCACAGACCCAAATAGAGCCATCATCCTTGCTCACTCCTCTCTCCTTGGGCTTCATATCAAAATTCAACAGCCACGCCTGTCATCTGTACTTCTGAAATAGATCCACAATCTGATCATTTCCCATTGGCCTCACTGGTACCATCTTCGTTCCCACAAGCATCCTCTCTGCACTTTCCCATGGTCAGTTCTCCACTTCACACTCAAAGGGGTCTTTGTAAATCAGATCATGCCCTTTCCTCTGCTGTAAAACTGATCAATGTCTTCCAGTGAAGCTTAGAACAAACACCTCTGGGTCTTTTCTCATGTGTTTCCTTCTGCCATGAAGGCTCTTTCCCCACAGCTTCTTATGGCCTGACCGTACCTCACAATTCAGGTCTCTACACAGGGTTTCACCTCCTCAGAGAAGGATGTTCCTAAATGTTTTCTTTACCCTCCCTTACCCTACTTAACTTTTTGAACACTTATTACTATAGAAACCACCTTTTTTTCCCTCTCTTTCTTTCTTATCTGTTTCCCTTACTGGAATGAAATGTTCATGAGCACATGAACTTTGAATATTTCACTGCTGTATTCTCCAACACCACAAGTCTCAAACAGAATCTCTTACATAGTGAGCATTCAGTATTTCTTTCTTTCTTTTTTTTTTTTTTTTACTTTATTTTACTTTACAATACTGTATTGGTTTTGCCATACATTGACATGAATCCACCACGGGTGTATACAAGCTCCCAGTCCTGAATCCCCCTCCCACCTCCCACCCCATATCATCTCTCTGGATTATCCCCATGCACCAGCCCCAGGCATCCTGTATCCTGTATCGAACATAGACTGGCAGTTTGTTTCTTACATGATAGTATACATGTTTCAATGCCGTTCTCCCAAATCATCCCACCCTCTCCCTCTCCCTCTCCCTCAGAGTCCAAAAGTCCATTCTATACATCTGTGTCTCTTTTGCTGTCTCGCATACAGGGTCATCATTACTATCTTTCTAAATTCCGTATATATGTGTCAGTATACTGTATTGGTGTTTTTCTTTCTGGCTTACTTCACTCTATATAATCGGCTCCAGTTTCATCCATCTCATTAAAACTGATTCAAATGTATTCTTTTTAATGGCTGAGTAGTTCTCCATTGTGTTATATGTACCACAGCTTTCTTATCCATTCATCTGCTGATGGACATCTAGGTTGTTTCCATGTCCTGGCTATTATAAACAGTGCTGCGATGAACATTGGGGTACATGTGTCTCTTTCAATTCTGGTTTCCTCGGTGTGTATGCCCAGCAGTGGGATTGCAGTATTTCTTGATTGAATAAAGAACTTACTCTTTTAAAGATGGGTTCCACTTGTAAAATCCCATTCACTTGTAATGTTTCCTGTGTCTTTCTTATTTACCTCATGTTTCTTTTTTTTAAAAAATTCTTCATTTGGCTGGGCCAGGTCTTAGTTGCAGCACACGGGATCTTCAATCTTGGCTGCAACACGCAGGATCTTTTGAGCTGTGGTATGTGAACTCTTAGTTGCAGCATGTGGGACCTAGCTCTCTGACCAGGTTCCATCCTGGGCCCCTTGTACTGGGAGCATGGAGTTAGCCACTGGACCACCAGGGACGTCTCCTCTTAACTCTTAGGAACAAAAGAACTACCCAGGCTTTTCATAAAGTATTGCTGTTAGCATCGCTAACAGAAGAGAAATGTGCGTTCACAATAATCTACCTAATCTGAGGTGTATTTAGGTTAATTCATATTGCTCAAATAAGTCTTAATCTCTAAAGGAACATGTTTAAAAACATCTCCCTTTGATAATGAGTTTAAGGCCAGTTCTCTTTTTGGCAGTATGAATCTAATAATTAAGTCATTTGTCATCACCAAGACTGTTAATTAGCTATCCTATTAGTAATGTGCCAATCAATTTATCAATTGATGAATGTCAGTCACAAATACTGATGTCATTTTTTCTTTAATACAGTCATTAGGGACCATTTATAAATCCTAGAGAAAGTCTCAGACAGCCTTACATGAACAGTATATTCTCTTCTGATGGCAGAAAGAGCTGATCAAAATTCTGAGCAGATTGACCTAACTTTTCCTTTATCTGAATTGATCAGTCTGCTATTGTGAGCTTAAATGAAGTCACTTTTAATAAGCTTTCCAATACAATCATTATTGTAAACTTAATATGGAAAAAATTATTCGAAGTGACTTAAAGTTGCTAAAAAGTATATATAATCTTATTGACTTAAAACTATTGTATCAAGAATTTAAATTGTGATAATAGTGATAATAAATGAAAGTCAGAATGTATAGCTCTTGGGTACAATTAGGAAGAAAATATACTAAATTTAGTCATTGCTCTAGTACTTTATGTTTTTTAGTCATAATTTTCATACCCTAAAAAGTTAACATCTTGATTTTTCTTTCACCAGTGCATTCTGACCTGATAAATATAAGTCAGCATTCTCCCAAATGTGTTCTGCAGAATGCTAATCTTAGAAAGTTAAAAGGTACTTTGCATATAATAATGATGCTGATGATAAAGTTCTTGTATTGGATCTCCCAAATTATTTTAGCATTATTTTAAGGAATATCTTTTGGACATGTGTTCCAGAAAATGCTTCTGTAATTCATTACTTGCAAATCTTTGACACTTTTTTGTGACACTTTGATGGTAAGACTGGTAGAACTTTCCCATTGACAATGGTAGAATCATTCCCATGGACAATGATTTCAACAAAACTGTGGTGATCATAACTGATCCTTTTATTTTCTGCTTGGTACCTGAAATTCCAATGCATAATCATTTATTATTCATTGGTTAAATCACCTGGCTCAGACGGTAAAGCGTCTGTCTACAATGCGGGAGACCTGGGTTCGATCCCTGGGTAAGGAAGATCTCCTGGAGAAGGAAATGGCAATCCACTCCAGTACTATTGCCTGGAAAGTCCCATAGACAGAAGAGCCTGGTAGGCTACAGTCCATGGGGTCACTAAGAGTCAGACACAACTGAGCATCTTCACTTTCAGCTTTCACTTTCATTGTGGTCCCAGGTGGCTCAGTGGTAAAGAATCTGCCTGCCAATGCAGGAGACACAGAAGACATGGGTTCAATCCCTGGGTAGGGAAGATCCCCTGGAGGAGGAAATGGCAACCCACCTTAGTATTCTTGCCAGGATAATCCCATGGATAGAGGAGCCTGGCAGGGTACTGTCCTTGGGGTCACAAAGAGTGGACACAACTGAGAGTGACTGGGCATGCACACATGCACGTGTGCACATGACCTTCTTAGTGATAAACCCAAAGGATTCTTTCTTTTCCTTATTCCATTTAATCTCCTTGGGGCATTTGGTGCAACTGATCACCAGTTCTTGAAATCTTGGTTCTTCCACTTCCTGAGACTCTTCTCTCAGCTTCTTGTATGATTCCATTTTTCTCTGTTTGCTCCTTATATGTGATATCCAATTTTTGCTAGCCTTCTCTTCTCTTTCTACAGTCTCTCCCTGTTTTATCTCATCCATATTTATTGCTTCAAATGCCATTACAGACTGATGGCTCACAAGGCTATATCTCTGATTGCCTACAAACTCTCTCAACTTGAATGTGTAACTTCCATAATTAAAAGCCCTCTTCACTATAGAGTCTGCATGCATGCATGCTCAATCAGTCAATCCTGTCCAACTCTTTGCAACCCCATGGACTGTAGCTCACCAGGCTCCATTCATGGGATTTTACAGGCAAGAAGACTTGAGTGGGCTGCTGTTTCCTCCTCCAGGGGATCTTCCTGCCCCAGAGGTCAACCCCACATCTCCTATACTGGCAGGTGGATTCTTTACCCCTGAGCCACCTGGGAAGCCCCAGGTATTTCAAATTCAGGGTTGCAAAAAGTTAATTCATCATTGCTCCATCCACTATGTAACAATTTTTTTGCTTCCTGCTATTAATCTTCATTCGGTGTTGAATTCACAGAAATTATCATGGTTGATAATGTGATATGGTAGGCACAACATTCAGCTTGGAGACAGACTGCTAGAGTTTGAGTTGTATGGCTGTGTTAATAATTTGCATAACCCTGGGTAAATCAGTTCACAATTCTGGCTCTCAGCTCTTTCATGTATAAAATATTAGATAATCCTACACTTTGTTGTAGTCTTTCACTGACTATCTCATTTCCCTTCATTCTTGAAGATTTTAGTTCCTGGCTCAATGGCATTCTATCCAACACTGTCCCTTTAGTGATTTAATCTATTTGTATTACCCTTCCAACATACTTATCACTAAATTCTCAGAATTCCTCTGCTCCAATGGTCATGTCCTTTATAAAACCCCAGCCACTTCCATGGTTGAATCCTAGACCTTGTCATTGCAAATAAACAATACCTCTAAAATCTTAATTCCAAGCACCCATTCAAGCCTATCATTCTCTCAGTGCTTTAACTGCACTGAGACCAACAATCCATTGATCTAAATACTTTTCTCTGGCATGCCTCTCCATCTCCCACCCTCCCAAGAAATACTGACTCAACCTGCAAATATGTAACCCATTTCTTCCACTGTGAAAAGCCCATATATTTTGGCAGAAGCATGCCTAACTTTCAAAAGGGTTGATTAGTACATTCTTTGTCTTCAAGGCAGCTCTAAGCATAATTGCAAATTATTGAACCTAAAGTTAATATTTTCACTTTGAATATGTAGCTTTCATATCAAATATGTGATAATTTGCAGGAACCGTGGCATTTTCCTGCCTTAAAGCTTTGAAACAATTATATCTTTAACTAATTCATTATTGTAATATGGGAGGTTTAGGCTAGAATGTTATAATATTAGTGTTTTAAGGATGACAGGCAGCCAGCAAGACTCCAGTATCCATAGCAACATGAAGTTCTTCTTTTCATCTTTAAGTAACCAAAGGTGATTATTATTTTTTCTTTTATATTATTATAACAGAGTTTATCACAGAGGTAAAGGGCATGTACTAGCATTCAAGGGAGGAGAAGATATTTAAGGCAGAAATAAATGTAATTGCCACTGAATCCTCAGAGAATCCTTCTTCCTCCTGCAAATGAAGGAATTTATAGCTCTATTCAGAAGGGGTTTTAAGCAAGACTTGAAATATCAACATTACTTGCTAATTAAAAACTTTCAACTAGGTTGGGAAGGAAAACAACTATGATACACAACTTTTTTAGCTCATTTTAACATTTTTTTTCTTTATTTTCTTTTTGGTTGTGCTGGGTCTCTGTTGCTGTGTGGGCTTTTCTCTAGTTGTAGCGAGCAGGGTCTACTCTCTAGTTGCACTGCACGGGTTTCACATTGCAGTGGTGTCTCTTGCTGCTGAGCACGGACTCTAGGGTCCATGGGCTTCAGTGGTTGCAGCTCCCAGGCTCTAGAGCACAGGGTCAATAGTTGTGGTACACTGGCTTAGTTGCTCTGTGGATCAGGGATCAAACCTGTGTCTCCTGCATTGGCAGGAGGGTTCTTTACCACTGAGCCACCAGGGAAACCCTGATATGCAATTTGAATCATTAAAGTAATGCCATAAAATCTTAGGGAAGTAGAGGAGTACCCATGAGATCCATACAAACCTTGAGATGTTTGGCCTCACTGAAATATAACAGAAGTTCTTTAGGTGGCAGAGTTTACAAGACAGGAAGAGATAATGACAGAGGTAGAGACAGACCTAAAGACAATATAGCAAAAGTTGATATGATAATGATGGATTTTTTTAAAACAAGGAAAAGGTTATATTATTTTCACTATTTTAACATATAGTTGAAATAATTCATAATTAAATAAGCTGAAAGTTAAAGAGAGAAATCATGAAATCAATCACGGAGATGATAAATTGCAGCATTAAAGGACTTGAAAATGAAGTTTTGCCTAAAACTGTTTTTGCTGTATGTGACTTGGTCAGTTCAGTTCAGTTGCTCAGTCGTGTCTGACTCTTTGTGTCACCATGAACTGTAGCACGCCAGGCCTCCCTGTCCATAACCAACTCCCGGAGTCTACCCAAACCCATGTCCATTGAGTCGGTGATGCCATCCAACCATCTCATCCTCTGTCGTCCCCTTCTCCTCCTGTCCTCAATCTTTCCCAGCATCATGGTCTTCTCAAATGAGTCATCTCTTTGCATCAGGTGGCCAAAGTATTGGAGTTTCAGCTTTAGCATCAGTCCTTCCAATGAACACCCAGGACTGATCTCCTTTAGGATGGACTGGTTGGATATCCTTGCAGTCTAGACTGGTCATATTTTTTTCTTTCAAGGAGCAAGCATCTTTTAATTTCATGGCTTCAGTCACCATCTGCAGTGATTTTAGAGCTAAAAAAAAAAATCTATCATTATTTCTGTGGTTTCTGTATCCATTTGCCATGGAGTGATGGGACCAGATGCCATGATGTTAGTTTTTTAAATGTTGAGTTTTAGGCCAATTTTTTCACCCTCCTCTTTCACTTTCATCAAGAGGCTCTTCAGTTCCTCTTCGATTTTTGCCATAAGGGTGGTGTCATCTGTATATCCGAAGTTATTGATATTTCTCTTGGTAATCTTGATTCCAGCTTGTGCTTCCTCCAGCCCAGCATTTCTCATGATGTACGCTGCATATACGTTAAATATACAGCCTTGACTTACTCCTTTTCCTATTTGGAACCAGTCTGTTTTTCCATGTCCAGTTCTAAGTGTTGCTTCTTTACCACAGTTATTTTCTGAATGCAAATAAGAAGCAATCACTTATGTTTACAGCCGGACTTCTAACACATTTGGATTTTCCCCATCCCCTCTTAGAAATCACCCAAATCCAGGAAGTAGAACAAGAAACAACACGCAGGCTCCATGCTTAAAAATAAATAAAATCCCAAATCAGGACAGAAGCAGAAGGGCTACGAAAAGCAGAACAGGTCCAATAAGCATGAGGGAAGATGTGAAGCCAAAACCCTTATGGTCCACATTCTCAGAAAATAATGGCAAAGCTCTCTCTTCCAAAAAAAAGAAAAAAGTGTTTTCAACACAAGCAAGTCCTAATCATGACACCTGGAAAAGGCTGAGAGATCTGGCGGTGAGAGCATGTCTAACTGCAATGCAGCTCTGAGGAGCAGAGGAGGCAGGGCTGAGACCCTCTGCCTTATTATCAGCCCTGCAGTGCTAATCCCGGTTGATCTTTGGAAGAAAAAAAAATGCCCAAGGCATTCACATATGCATACAGAAAGTGTCTGTGGCTATGGAGTAATGGCCTGACCCTCCCTGACATAAATTTACAGCAAATAGCTGATCTAGAAAGAATGTATCTAATTTAAAGATGAACAAAGATAAAAAGGAACTTACATCACTTATATGCTAAATCTAAAAAATGATACAAATGAATTTATTTACAAAACAGAAACAGATTCATAGACTCAGAAAACAAATTTATGGTTACCAAAGAGGAAAGGTTGGGGGAGGGGTAAATTAAGGGTTTAGGATTAACAGATATGCACCACTATATATAAAATAGATAAGCAGCAAGGACCTACTGTATAACACAGGAAACTCTACTCAGTACTCTGTAATGATCTATATGAGGAAAGAATCTGAAAAGGAGTAGATATATGTATATGTATAAATGAATCACTTTGCTGTACACCTGAAACTAACAGAAAGTTATAAATCAAATATTTTCTAATATAAAATAAAAATTAAATAAATAAAGAACCAATACAACCATTACAGAAAATAATGTAGGGGGAAAAAAAAGACAAAAATAGCAAAAATAAAGGATAAGGAAACTAGAAAAAAGAATTGTCAGGGAAAAAAATTTTAAATGCAGTCTAATTTACTGATGCAAACTTTTAAAATTAAAAAGAGCATTAATTGATATGTAAGGGCTTAGATTGGGGAGAAAGCAAAAGGAGATGAAACATAAGCTGGCAGAATTCAAGGAAGAAAAGAAAAATTTTTAGAAATGGAAGTCAAGAAGCATATAGAAAGCAGATGAGAATGCAGTGAGTCATATAAAGACAGCTGAGAAAAGTGAATAACGTATATGGACAAAATATTGTTAAAGGTAAATAATGCGGCAGATGGGCAAAAGATGGAAAATATGTACATGATTGGTGTTCACAATCAAGAAGACTGAATTAGAGAAAATAACAAATACTTAAAGGTTAATTTCAAGAAAACTGGCCAGAAAGAAAAGAAGAGACGAACCTACTGATTGAAAGAGCATATTGTATCCAAAACCAAAAAAGGTGGGGGAGGGAACCGAGATATTTCCTAGGAAAGTTTTTGGAGTGTGTGTGTACTCAATCATGTCCAACTCTGTGATCCCATGGACTGTAGCCCTCCAGCCTTCTCTGTCCATGGGATTCTCCAGGCAAGAATACTGGAATAGGTTGCCATTTCATCCTCCAGGTTATCTTCCTGAGCCAGGAATCTAACCTACATCTCCTGTGTCTCCTGCATTACAGGTACATTCTTTCTGCTGAGCCATCAGGGAAATCTAAAACTTTGGATACTACAATAAAGAATCCTTTATAATCTATGGTGAGAAAACAAGCAGACAGGCTTCAGATATCTACAAAGAAACATTCAACCCTAAACAACATTGGAGCAAGTCCTTCAAAAGCCAAAAGACAGAGTGACCCAAACATTGTCTTCCTAGCTGAACCATTAGAGGCCAAATCATAAAGGCCATTAGAAAAAAAAAAGTCTGAATATGCAAGAGCCCAAAGAATATATTTCCCATCAATTATTCTTCATAAGGGTTTCCAAGATGGTGCTAGTGGTAAAGAATCTGCCTGCCAAAGCAGGTTAGATATAAGAGATGTGGGTTTGATTCCAGGGTTTGGAAGATCCCCTGTGGGGCGTGATAACCATGGACAGTCTAAAATTTTTTAGACTTAGTCAAAATTAACTAGCCCTATAGCTCAAAACAAAAAATACTTAAGAAGTGGTTAAGTATAGAACTACATTTCAAAATTATTCTAGATCTCAGTTTTGGTTTTGTTTTTCTAATCAACTAAACAATGTCCTGGAGAGGCAATGGCACCCCACTCCAGTACTCTTGCCTGGAAAATCCCATGGACGGAGGAGCCTGGTGGGCTGCAGTCCATGGTGTCGCTGAGAGTCGGACACGACTGAGCGACTTCACTTTCACTTTTCACTTTCAGGCATTGGAGAAGGACATGGCAACCCACTACAGTGTTCATGCCTGGAGAATCCCAGGGATGGGGGAGCCTTGTGGGCTGACGTCTATGGGGTCGCACAGAGTTAGACACGACTGAAGCGACTTAGCAGCAAACAATGTCCTCTAAAAGTACAAGAGATATGAAATCCTAGAAAAAGAAAGAGGTTAGCTTGCTTTTATATTACTAATCTTTAATTCTTGCATATGAGATGAAAAGGGGGCTTTTTTCTGTAAAAATTCTAGTGGGTGTCCAGTTTTATTTATTCCAATGGTTGGAGAACTATCTTGATAGAAATCATTCAATTTAACCCTGATCATCTCAGGATATAGCTCAGCAGTATAGCTAGGGTATCAGAGAAGGTGATGGCACCCCACTCCAGTACTCTTGCCTGGAAAATCCCATGGACAGAGGAGCCTGGTAGGCTGCAGTCCATGAGGTCGCGAGGAGTCGGACACGACTGAGTGACTTCCCTTTCACTTTTCACTTTCATGCATTGGAGAAGGAAATGGCAACCCACTCCAGTGTTCTTGCCTGGAGAATCCCAGGGACAGGGAAGCCTGGCGGGCTGCCGTCTATGGGGTCACACAGAGTCGGACACGACTGAAGTGACTTAGCAGCAGCAGCAGCATAGCTAGGGTATAGCTCAGAGTATAACTCGTGGATATAGCTCAGACAGTAAAGAACATGCCTGCAGTGTGGGAGACCTGGGTTCATCCCTGAATCGAGAAGATCCCCTGGAGTGGCTATCCACTCCAGTATTCTTGCCTGGAGAATTCCATGGACAGACAAGCCTGACAGGCTACAGTCTATGGGGTTACAAAAAGTAGGACAGGATTGAGTGATTTTCACTTCTACTTTCCTCAGGGTAACCTATATCATGCTGTTATATCATTCTGTGAGCTTAATGCAGTTAAAACTTGAGTTCAATTCCAGAATATGCCAAGGAACTTTACAGAGAGGACAACTCTCCTATTTTCAGACTAAGTCATTTAATAAACCAACAAATGAAACTGAGTGACCATCATTGTTGCTGTAGAGGGAATCTATTTAACAGCAAAAAATCAGGTAGATAATAATGATTAGAATATTGTTTCTATGGAAAAAGCCTTGGTGTGATTCCAATTTTGTTGTATTAATGAAACTCCTTAAGAAAAGCTAATAAGATGACAAGATAGCTTGCCAGTTCTACCATGACTCCCTCTCATATCACTTCTCTGGGATATATTTAAAATATGGTGAACTTATCAGTAAAATATTAGTGTTTTATTTCCCCAAAATCCTACATTAAATTAGAATTAGAAAATCATGGATATTAAATGATTTTTCTAAGCCCATGAGCAAAACTGCTTTTAGTATTTATCTTAAATCATATTTCCAGCAACCATGTCATAATTACCAGCACTTTAGAAATAAGAGATCAATGTTTATGTGTTCTAAAAGAATCATATTTATAAATGCATGTTATATTAACAACCCCCCAAAAACCCAACTTAAATAGGGTTTCAGAGTATTTGAGAACCCAAAACTGACAATATTTTTATATGAGTTCTATTGCATAAAATTATTTATTAATTAAATATTTATTGAGCACTCACTATGTACCAGACCATTGGAACACAATGAATTAAACAAAAATTCCTACTGTTGATCCTTGTGAGTGACTGTTCTTTATCTTGACTATGATGATGGGCACACAAGTCTACACACATGATACAATTACAGGGAGCTAGATACACACACAAATGAATTCATGAAACATTAGTGAAATCTGAATAAGGTAGACAAATTAAATCAATGTCAGCTAAGAGAGGAACACAACTGAGCGTCTTCACTTTCACTTTTCACTTTCATGCATTGGAGAAGGAAATGGCAACTCACTCCAGTGTTCTTTCCTGGAGAATCCCAGGGACAGGGGAGTCTGGTGGGCTGCCGTCTATGGGGTCGCACAGAGTCGGACACGACTGAAGTGACTTAGCAGCAGCAGCAGCAGCAGTTTGATAATCTTTTGTAAGACATTGAGGAGGTGGGGTCATGGTTTACAAGACCTTAATTATCCTTAATTATCTTTTACTACTGTGAATCCTTAATCATCTGAAAATAAATTTTAAAAATAAAGTTTAAATAAAAAGCAAGTTTAAAAAAATCCTTATCTTCAGACCTTAAACTCTAGTGTCTGTGGACACAAAAAATAACAAACATTGTAAATAAATAAATTATAAAGTAGGCAAGAGCATTATTAAGTATTATAGACAAATAGGATGGGGAAGGGGAACTAGGAGTATCCAAGATCTATTATGAAGATGTTATTTGAGCAAAGACTTAGGATGCTGGAAATGCTGTATGAAAAGCATTCAGTGGAGGAAGCAGCCTGACAAAGCCTCTAAGGTAGGAATGAGCTTGAGCATTAAAGGAGAGACAAGGGCCCAGCCGGCTGGAGCTGGGGGAGCAGACGGAGAGCAGTAGGTGATGAAGTCAGAGATTATGAAGCACCAAAACCCAGAGGACCTCAGAGGCCATCGTAAAGACTTTGGCTTTTTCTCGGAGTTGGAGTTGGGTAGTCTTTGAATAGAGTGTAAAGGATCACTCTGGCTCAGTGATAAAAAATCTGCCTGCAATGCAGGAGACCCAGGTTGGATCCCTGGGTCAGGAGGATCACCTGGAGAAGAGAATGGCAACCCATTCCAGTATTCTTGCCTGGAGAATTCCATGGACAGAAGAGCCTGGTGGGCTTCAGTCCATGAGATTGCAAAGAACTGGACATGACGGAGTGACTAACACTTCACTTCCAGGGTAGTCTTTGAGCAAAGCGTAAAGGATCATGCTGGCTCTCATGTTGAAAACAGAGTGTAGGTGAAAAGAGTGAAAGCAGAGAGACCTGTCAGGAGGCTAATGCAGGTACCCAGAAGAGAGAAAAGAAAAGCTTGGATAGGAAACAATGAGAACTATGACAAAACCTAGCAAATTACCACTTCTGTACACTAACTTGCACATCAGTGCTTAATGTGACAATTACAGTTTCCACAAACTCACCATGCATTTCCAAGGAGAATTCTATATAAGCAGATTATTCAGTGCCTATCTGCCTAATGAGAAACCAGAAAAAATCCTATTTGCAAATGCTAAGTCTTTTCTTTATGAAACACCAAAGCACTTAAAAAGTAGTCTTGCTATTTCAGACTCAGAAACCTTGTGCTATCCTCCTGAACCTATTCTGATTGCTTGGAACACAAAGTAGGCTACATCTCCTTTGCTTGCTTGCCTGACTGAAGCATGCTAGGTTGGGACCACTGGCTGGTAACTCTGGCTCCCTCTACTGACTCAATCACAGGGCCAACAAGAAACCAGGTTCATCAGTCCCATATAATTAGAAAGAAAAATTGAAAGAAGAAAATTTTTCTGTATGTTATCCAAGTGTGGTGTCATCCCAGATAAAGATGTTAAGCTTTTGAAAAACACAGATGCCTGCACTGTCTATTGTTTAGAAACTGAACATTCTTATAAATTGAATACAGTGGATACTGAGTTGATTCTGTATTAGCCAGTCTATTGTTTCTCTACCTCTGTCATTCCATTCTGAGTACATTACAGGTGCTTTAGTGATTGTTTATATGGCTCATAAACAATGCCTCTTTAAAATCATTAAAATATCTGTACTTGCTTGCTAAATTAATGAATGAAATTTTGAAACAATTCAATCTCTTCAGCATTCAAAAACAGATGTTCTTATGAAAATGTAGTGTGCCCTAAAGTTCTGCCAGCCAGGTGGGAAAGTTTTAGTACGATTTAATGTGAGTAAAGCTGAAGTAGAAGAAAACATGCACTATGTGGTAGAATGAAAACCCAACATTTTACTTAAAGAACTCTCGAAAGTAATAGAAAAAACTACATATTCACATAGTGAAGATGGCTTCTATTTTTCTGTAGCAACAAGGATATTAACAACGAAAGTGTTTACTCATGTGATCCTGGGTACGAAAAGAAGGTAATCTCCACACTGTTAATTCTATTGAAATGAAAACCTCCATACGTTAACATCTCTAAACCTCAGGCTTCAGTTTTCCTGTTCCCAGATATCACAGCAGGGGGAGTTGCCTCCTACATGAAAGTTTTTTTCAGTCAAAAGGTATTTCATATGATAGAACGTTTCTTTAGGCTTTTCTAGATGTCATATCCCTAAGAAGTGAAACTAAATGAAGATTTTTTTAATTCTCCATAACTTCTTATCCTGCTAACAAATTCATCTATAGAAGGAGATTACAGATCTGACTTGAAAGAATATGTTAAGGAGAAAAAAAACACTTATAACTCAGATGCAGATTCCACAAACTCAGTGGTTTTACAAGTTAACAAGTAACTTAATTATGCATCATTTGTTTATTTGCACATTAATTTTTTAAGTTAGTTTAAAAAACCATCATACTGCATCACATTAAGGGTGATATAAGGGAGTCTTTAAATTTGAAGCAATAAAATTTTGCATCCATTGGACACATTCATTATATTGTCAATATTGAGAGTAGATCTTAAAAACCTTTTTAAACATTGTGGAAATAATGCTTTATTTTAAATAAAAAATTGTTGCAGAAAGGGCTTCCCTGGGTTTATCCAGCACCTGATATTTGTAACATAATTAAGCCATTCTTTTCGACTTTTAAATAATCAAAGAGAGAAGGAAATAATCTCATTTGCTACTTTCTATTAATTGTATTTCTCCCCAGAGTAGGAAATATGCCGTACTGTGTCTGCATCTGAATAAACCTTTTACAGCTATGTACCTCCAACTCTGTCATTTAACTCTATTGCAAAGAAAAAATGCTTTGATCTCTATAGTTGAGAATTTATTTCCTCTTCTTTTTTGCTGATCTCCAAGCAAGTTAACAGATGACAACAAACTGCTTTCAATACTTTGCCCACCAGCAATTTTATTCAAACAAAACAAAGTCATTGCACTTCCTGTTGCTAGTCACCCTTCTGTGGAGTCATCATCACATGGCATTTTTCTGTAATGCTGCTGCTGCTGCTAAGTCGCTTCAGTCGTATCCGACTCTGTGCGACCCCATAGGCAGCAGCCCACCAGGCTCCGTCGTCCCTGGGATTCTCCAGGCAAGAACACTGGAGTGGGTTGCCATTTCCATCTCCAATGCATAAAAGTGAAAGTGAAAGTGAAGTCGCTCAGTAAGTGTCCGACTCTTCTCAACCCCATGGACTGCAGCCTACCAGGCTCCTCCGTCCATGGGATTTTCCAGGCAAGAGTACTGGAGTGGGTTGCCATCACCTTCTCCGAAATATTTATTTGAGCCCATGTTTTGGGGGCAGGGGGGAGGCAAGAATACTGGAATGGGTTGCTATTCCCTTCTCCAGGAGATCTTCCCAACCCAGGGATTGAACCCAGGTCTCCCTCATTGTAGGCAGACGCTTTACCGTCTGAGCCACCATGGAAGTCTAGCTTACCTTAAACCTAGGCATAATAAGAGTGTTATATAATGTTGATGACTTAAGACATATCTTAATTAGATTAGCAAACAATTATATTTAGGTTATATTTATATTTAAATAAACATTATATTTAATATTAAATATTTTTTAGTTCACATAAATTTGAATTTAAATAGAGTTCATTAATTTCATATTATCTAAAAACAAAGCTGGTATATCGACGGCAGCACTGCCGGATGTTGAGGGTTTGAGGCTGATTAGCTCCCTCTAATCTCTTGACTCTCCCTCTCTTTTATCTTATTAACATCTTTGCTGCTCTCTCACCTTGCCACCTCCTGGAGAAGAAAATGGCAACCCACTCCAGTATTCTTGCCTGGAGAATCCCATGGACAGAGAAGTCTGGTGGGATATAGTGCATGGCATCACAAAGAGTTAGACACGACTGAAGCGACTTAGCACAAAAGTACCTTGCAACATATAGGTTCCCCAATTCAGAAGCCTTTGGCCACACACTCCCCCTTCTCTCTGCTTCTCATATCATTTACTCAGACATCCCCTGCTGCCTACAATATGACTTCCCAAATGTTATCTTCACACTCTGTAAATGAAACCTTTTTTTCCTTCAGTTTCCTAGTAAATCAGATTCATATGCCTTACATAAAGTCTTCTGTCTTCCAATTCACTACTCCATCCTCTCACTCTGCTTCTCAGATAGAAGTTCTGCTAATTCACTTCTCTCAAACATGGAGACAGGAAGTCAGGAACCCAAGAGATGGCAGTCTGAAACTGACACAGGCAAGAGTGCAAAACTGACCCAAGGGCTTATCAGGGAGACTTGCTCTCCTCCCAGGTTCTCCACACAGCATCCTCAAATTGTACCAGAAACCAAGAAAAAGCATGAAATCAACGGCCGATGTGGTGAAATTATACTGACTGACATAAATATGTATTAAACAACCTGCTCTACTAATGGAGGAACCACTAGCGGTGGTGGTACTAACTCTGCCATTTAATTTTAAGCTGCTTTTTATTGTCACTTTTCAGAACTACAATATTGACCATGAAAGTACTTACTCTTCTATCTTTGTCACTTACTCTGAGGATATTACAGGCACTTTAATACTGTATTAAATATATAGGTGCTGTCACAAGAGAGGTAATATTCCATCTGTCAGTACACGCTAGGAAAGAACCGTTGTTGACTTTACACCTTCTGAATTCCCCAACACAGTATTCTGAACATGGTAGACTCATGTTGAATGATAGTGTGGTACCTATATGCCAATTCATGTGATTTTTGTTCTCTAATCCATCAGTCCATGTTTTCATGTGATTATCGTTAAATCATGATTTTATATATAACCTTTTCAATCCAAAGCAACACACACACTATTCTTGATAACTTGTAATCTTATATTCAAGGACTTCCACAATCAATTCCTTGTTGATTTCTCTGCTCTCCTCTCTATATCTCTATGTAAATCATCAATTCCAGCAGCAAGCACAAGAAAATGGCTTTCCACCTTTGCCAAATCCTAGGTTTTGGAATTCTAGGACTTCTTAATAAACATCAAAGTTAGCGTAGACTAGATAATGTAGACAAAATACTCGCAAGTTTTTTTCACCCAACAGTGATACCAGCCAAAGTCAGCAGCAAAAGCAGCAGGTAAGGAGTGCCTGGAAATTCTCTTCTTTACCCCAGTTATATACTGTATTTGTCTTTAATGAAATTGCCAGAAGGCAGAGATACTATTGGCAGGGCAAAAAGGAGAATGTGCAAAAATTTTGACAAGTTTTAACTAGACCTGGTCAAAAGTCCACTGTCTCTTAAGTTACACTTACTCTTGTAGTTAAAAGAATGCAAACCAGACTAGGGTTCTGCATGTTTACTCTGTTGTTTTGTCTTTCCCTCCTCACAAAGTTTAGCTGACCTCTAGACAGTTTTTTCTAAATTTATTAGATTAATTTCTCTTTAGCTCTACTAGCTAAACAGGACATCTTTCACCTCACCTTATACACAGAGTCATACTATGATAAAAATTTCCCACTCAACACATGTATTAGCTTGAGTTCTCCATAAAGATGGAACCAATAGATATAACAGAAACAATATTATATATATTTATATATAAACTAGCACTAATTTATATAACATATATAAATATATATTATATACACACAATTTGTATTTGTATAAAGAGAGAAAGAAATGTATTTTAGTATTATAAGGAACTGGTTCACAAAATGATTATGGATGCTGGAAAGTCTCAACATCTGCAGTTGGCAAGAAGGAGAGTTGATGACATAGTTATGGTGCAAGACCAAAGGATGAGGACCAGGAGAGGCCGTGGTGTAATTTCCAGAAGATAGACATCTCAGATCAAAGATGGGGAGAGAAAGCAATTTCTTCCCTTATCAGCCTCTTTGTTCTATTCAGGTTTTCAGTGAATTGAATGAAGTCCACCCACAATGGGGAGGGCAGTGTGCTTTACTCAGTAGGCCATTTCATATGTTAATAACATCCAGAAGCACTCTCACAGACAGGCCTAGAATAATGTCTAACCAGATATCTCTACATCCTGTGACCCAGTCAACTTGACACATAAAATTAGCCATCAGAACACATGACATGTGTTTTCATCCTGTACATCTGCTCAAATTCACATCCACATGAAATGTTCCCTACTTTTTCTACTTAATTCAGGATCATACTTCCTTCAAGGTGAAACCTATGACTCCAGAGTTCATGAAAGTTTTCTTAACCACATTCAACCCCGATCGTTGTTTTTTCTGTTGAACTCTTGTAGCATTGATGTGTAGACACATAGAAAACACACGTAAAAAAGGGAAAAAAACTACCATATAAGATGATATATGCTAAATCCTTAGTATGCATATTAGCTTAAATAATTACTAAGTGCATATCCTTCACACTGAACAATCCTGAGGACTGATCAGCAGTTCCAGGGGCTCTCACATTGTCAGGACTCACACTATTCAGGTTTCTTCTTCACCTCTCTCTGCAAGTAGGTTATGTTCCCTCAGACAGGCTTTTCTGAGAAGGAGATCTGACTTCCAAAAGCTCCTGAAGCTTCCAAAAGCTTCCATTACTCCCTTTGTCCAAGGAGGAAACAAACTCTCACAACCCCAGCTATTGACACTACATAGAAGGATTCTTCCTGGCTGACTGAGTTACAGGTCTTACTCTAGACCTAGCACTGCATTTGCGTTCAGAGACCTGCCCCCCCAAAATCACTGTAGCCAAGGATTTCATTAGGATGAGGCTCTCATTACAATTATATGGGGGTAGGAAGTAGGGAGAGGGAGGAGTAATGCTATTCCCGAAAGAAGAGACGAAACAATTAATGATAATGATCACTAAATTGCAATAATTATTTAGCATATTAATTTCAAAATGTTCTCAAGTGGTCTATTTACTTGTTCCTTTGCCAACATTCAAAAATTATTTTTTTCTTCTCCATTAAGCAACCACAATCCAAGTGTTCATTTGATTAAGAGCAATTCTGCCTTTGAGAACCATTATAATCTCAGTTTGCATTGTTTCTCAGTGTTCCAACAATCAGTGCTGGATTCGTAATGTGAATCAAATCTTCCTATATCCATTCGTAGCACAGATCCATACATAATAGAAATTTGTCACTGAAAATAGAAATGGTGAAAATAAATTCCTTCAGGAATGAATTTTATCAATAAGTGGAAAGACAAAAATAATAAGCAGCAAGAAAGACTACAGAGTATTAAAAATCAAATTACTTTGCTTTATAAAGTCATATATCCCACAGGTACTTAAGAACATGACTTTAGTCAAAGCTTGAAGGTAGAGAAATTTATCTTGGACAAGAAACCTTCTGTCAAAGATGTACTTTTTCTGCAGAGAGGAAAAGGTGTTTATGTGATTCCATCTTCTGACCTGGTAATATTACTAGCCTAGCACCACAAGCTGTGCCATCAGGCATGTGTGCACATGAGGCTGAATAAAAGAAAAAAATGTTGAACATAGCAGCCTAGTCAGATTAGAAATGTGAGACACATTCTCATTTTTACCTTTCCTCTTTACCTAAGGACCTGAAAGTTTGAGCATGTAAAATATGGGTATCTTTGCAGGAGAGCAATAATGGAAGGATTCATGGAAAAACAGTGTGATTAAGTGAAATGAGCCCAAGGTTTAGAGAGATTGACTCAGACTCTCTGGTACTTCACCTCTCTGAGCTGTTGTTCCTCTCGTGTGAAATAAGGATGAAGCTAATAATAACCAACTTACAGGATTATTATAAAATATTTAAAAAGCTTTTTAAGTTGCAAAGTGCAAAATTCTCCAAGAGTAATGGATTGAATGCATATTGATAGATAAATCTTCTCCCTATCAGACTTCAGAAATACAGGGTGCCATTTTTTTCCATTAATAAGTGATAAGGGTATTCTGAGCAAATTAATGAGTTAATGAGACCCTAGGAGACTTGTTTATAATCTATTTAAAGAAATGAATTTATCTTTTTTGGAATTATAAATTAACTATTTCAAATGACTCATTCCTTTATGATAACTGGTTAAATCAGGCTCTACCATCCTAAGTGAAAAATTGACTGCGTTAGTATATTCAGTCCATGGGGTTGCTAAGAGTCGGACATGACTGAGTGACTTCACTTTCACTTTTCACTTTCATGCATTGGAGAAGGCAATGGCAACCCACTCCAGTGTTCTTGTCTGGAGAATCCCAGGGACAGGGGAGCTTGGTGGGCTGCCGTCTATGGGGTCGCACAGAGTCGGACACGACTGAAGAGACTTAGCAGCAGCAAATTCTAGTTACTGAATATAACTGCAAGTACTAAAAGTAAGTTTCAAATATATATAGTGATATAATTATTGTGGTCATGTTTTTTAAAAGTCTATATCTTATACATAAAGTGTTAGTTGCTCAGTAATGTCTGACTCTTTGTGACCCCATGGATTGTCGCCCACCAAGCTCCTCTGTCCATGTAATTCTCCAGGCAAGAATACTAGAGTGGGTTGCCATTTCCTTCTCCTGGGGATCTTCCCAAGCAAAGAATCAAACCCAGCTCTCCTGTATTGCAGGCATATTCTTTCTGTCTGAGCCACCAGGAAAGCTATAAAGAAATATTTATAATAAACAATATACAGTCTAGGTTTTCCATAGAAATATGAGGAGGGTATGAATGAGGGAGAGTATGAATGAAAGAAGTTTGACCATGAGTTGATAATTATTGATCTATAGGGATTCATTCTCTGCACATTTAGATGTTTAAAAATGTCTATACATTTTAAAAATGTAATTAACATTCAAGGATCACATTTCCTCAAATTTGAAATGGCTAAGTATATATGTATATGTATTATTTTGTGTTATATGAATGATTTTAGCAAATTTTTATAGGTACCACTTTCTCAGGAAATTGACATCATAGATAAGCTGAAATGCCTGCCAATAATGTTACTGTGAATTATAAATACACACGCACTCACACACACGTATGTATTTTCTTAAAGAAAGGAGAGAGAGAGTAGAAATCATTAAACAAGAAGACTTTATGACATTCCAGGCCTTAGTTCCCCCAGCATTTTGTAATTCGATGGAACACATTTACTTTGGCCTCAAGAAAGACTTCTGCTAGGGTAGCTAACTCCTTTCTCTAAGCTGGCCTTCCAAACACTACACACTGTGTATAAGAGGATAAGTAGAAAGGTGTGTCCTTACCAGTCCAGTAGAACTGCCACCTATCCTCTCTGCTATCTGGAACATTTCTTCTTCTTCTTTTAAAATTTATTTTATTTATTTGTCTGTGCTGGATCTTAGTTGCAGCACACAGGATCTTCACTCTTTGTTGTGGCATGCGGGATCTTTAGTTGCAGCAAGAGAGCTCTTAGTTGTAGCATGTGGGATCTAGTTCCCAGATCAGAGATCGAACCCAGGCCCCCTGCACTGGGAGCCTGCAGACACATTTCTTTTTACTTTCCATATTTTTTCTTCTCCTACAATCTACTTCAACATACGAAAAGATTCTGGACTGCAGCTCTGTCATGTGTGATGTTCCTACTTTTGAGATAATTTCATACAGCAAATGTGTGGAACACCCACGGCAGTTCAGGCACTGAGTCAAATGCGGAGGTAACAATGAAACACAAGATGGACAGATGCCATCTCTACCCTCAAAGAGTGCATTCCCTCAGGAAATATTAATTTAAAAGTACGTTTTAAGAGGGTAACACGCAGGGAGCTATGGCAAAATCAAAGCCCTGGCCTGTGTTGGACTACCAGGATTCAGCTGGGTCCAAATTATCCCATGACACCTCCTGATTTTGTACACTTAGTAAACAGTTCTAGTTGTGACATATCAAACTTAAAGTTGCACTATTTCTGATAAAGAAAACTTTTCAAATTACTCAGTGATCAAGTTTTTAAATTTGGTGATTAAAACATAATGCAGTTTTTGAGTATGTAGCAGCAAGAACTGATATTGTAAAAGGCTGGTGTTTCTGGATATTGTATTCTGAGAGTCTGAGATTCTTTCCAAAGCATGCTGCTTACACCTTGCAGGAAACTGTTGACTCCGTCTAGCCTAGCCTTATCCTTCTAGGTTGGACTCTACACCCATGTTTGTGTAATGCCTATATATGGTCTCTCAGTATATTTACTATATAATTGTGTTCATCTGAACTTTCAGAAGTTCAAGGAAGTAACACTAGAATAGGAATGGCTGAATATCAGTGATCAAAAGATGTCACACTGACTTAGTCTCTTTTTATCTGTTACTGACAGTTTCCTCTGGCTCTGCTGTTCTCATTCTTAAGCTTGCCCTTTCTACATGGGAGGCTACTAGTTGTCCCCAGTTTGAAATCCAAAAAGAAAAGACATCTTGTCTCTCTCGGTATTCACACATCAAATTTATGAAAGGGCCCTGACTGGAACTGTTTGACACATGTGCGTTTTCTTGACCTTGAACCAGTCTTCCCTGTCTACTTCACTTCGTGAAGTAAACATGGAGTGATGGAGTTGTTTCTTAGAGGCACACTTACTATGCCGACAAAAGTACAAGTATTTTATGAATATTTGATTGTGTCCATCTCCTCTAATGGACTACATGCTAGAATAAAGGCTGTGTCTTATTAATCTCTACATACTCAATATTACCCCAGGAGGTATTCAATAAATGCTGATGGAATAAATATAATGTAAAAGAATGTGAATAACCATCTAGGAAGAGAAGTGGACAGACTGTGTTGAAATAAATTCTGAAGTACATCTGAGTGTATGAGTGCAGGGATTGCCAAGGCCAAACAATGTGTGGAGGATCAAAGTGTTAAGAATAAGTAGCTCTTAACCTTTAAATCACTTTGAAAATGTCTCTAAGAGAATACATTGCCTTATTACTCAGTTGACATTAGTCACAGAGAGGCTTCATTTAAATTTGTCTGTCTTTTTAATAACAGGTAAGAATGCTCATGGGATGATTAAAACTGTACCACATACCCTTAGTTTTGTACTAACACTGCCACTGAATTACTGAAAGTTCTAGTCTGGGATGCATTAAAGACTTGGAGCCCAAGGTGCCAGCTGCAATACCAGAAGACTTGCTGACCTCGACTTAATTTTCAGGAACTTTGATGGTGCAAGTATTCAAAGACAGAAAATTCCATGCCATTTTTATTATACTCTGATGTTAAGTGTTTACATAACTTAACGTTATTTTTTTCGTAAATGATGAAGTAGAGTCTGGATGAATGTATCATATTATGTTGGGAGCAGTGGTGATAGTTCAAAGTGGTCCAGCAATTATAGCCAGAACCACATCAAAACAGACCAAGGAAAACAGAGTTTTAAGAAAGAATGTAATTAAATCACCAAGTACTCAGAGAGGTTGAGGGGGCTGGAACAGCACATCAGAGAATTGTCTGTTACTGGGGACCTTTAAGATGTCAGGGCAGTTGAGAAAGGAGCAAGTCAGATGATAAGAGAGGGGTTATTGAAACAAAGTAGCCCAGGGTAGCTTTTTCAAAATATCTAGTAAAAGAAGCGGCAAGACAGAAAATGGGGTTTTGCTTATTTGTTTTCATTTGCTTCTTTAAATAAGGAAGGGTTGGCAGTGTTTGCAGGTAGAATAGAAGGACCCAGTCAAGAAACAGTCAGTTATTTCAGGAAAAAGGAGGTATTTCATGGAGGAAGATCCTGGAGAAGATGAAATGTGATACACAGCTGAACAGGTTACTGTAGGTAAGGGAGAAAAGTCAAAGGCCTGAGGAAGGTACTTCTTTTGCAATTATATAATTGTTATTTAAAAAAGATGCAATAGTCAGGTAATTTCAATACCCGAATAATTCAGTCAACGCTAAACAATCATTTTTCACATTTACTTTCTTGTTTTTAAAAAAGGCTGAGATTACAACAGAAAAATTCAATAATAAAAACGGTTCCTCTACTTCAGTTCAGTCACTGTCGTGTGTGACTTTTGGCGACCCCATGAACTGCAACACGTCAGACTTCCCTGTCCATCACCAGCTCCCAGAACTTACTCAGACTTCTGTCCATTGACTTGGTGATGCCATCCAACCATTTCATCCTGTCATCCCCTTCTCCTCCTGCCTTCCGTCTTTCCCAGAATCAGGGTCTTTTCCAATGAGTCAGTCCTTCACATCAGGTGGCCAAAGTATTGGAGCTTCAGCTTTAGCATCATTCCTTCCAATGAATATTCAGGACTGATTTCCTTTAGGATGGATTGGTTGGATCTCCTTGCAGTCCAAGGGACTCTCAAGAGTCTTCTCCAACACCACAGTTCAAAAGCATCGATTCTTCAGTCCTCAGCTTTCTTTATGGTCCAACTCTCATATCTATACATGACTACTGGAAAAACCATAGCTTTGACTAGGTGGACCTTTACCAGCAAAGTAATGTCTGTGCTTTAAGTTTCTCTACTTAAGATATTATAAAATAAAAAGGGGAATATAAATATATAATATATAAATATGGGAGAAATAAACATATAAAACACTGGGGAAATGGAATAATCAGATTATTTAAAAACAGAATAATTCATAATGTTGAGTTAATATGCCAAGAAATAAATATGCAATACAAAATTAAAGTACATGAATGCAAAGAATGTTCATAGATATCAGTCTTTTCCAGTTATTGTGCTATAGGGGCTAAAATACTTAAAATAACTTAGTGTCTTTCTTTAAGAGAGTGAATTCTATGCACACAAAAAAATGTGGAAAAGCAAAAAAAAACAAAAACTTTTTGTTAATGCATTGAGCTGACTCATTGGAAAAGACTCTGATGCTGGGAAAGATTGAGGGCAGGAGGAGAAGGGGGTGACTGAGGATGAGATGGTTGAATGGCATCATCGACTCAATGGATATGAGTCCAGGAGCTGGTGATGGACAGGGAGGCCTGGTGTGCTGCGTCCATGGGGTCGCTAAGAGTCGGACATGACTGAGTGACTGAACTGAACTAATAAGGAAACAGCCTATATATATACCAATAAAAACGTAGTTGATAGTAGGGGAAGTCCAGAAATTGATTAGTCATCTTGGGGAGGTACATCAGTTCTTTTAGATTAGTTGAATTGTTTTCTAATTAACTTATTCAGGGCATTAGTGCAAACTATCCTTTTCAATCCAAAAGTTAAGTCACCGAAAACAAAAGTGACAGAAGTAGTTTGATTTTAACTCTTATGATGATGATGCACAAGTAAATTTAAGACAGTTCTCTGAGAACCAGCAAAATATGAAACCATCCCTAGAACAAATGATACATAGCTACTTATGACAGTTCTCTCTATTTTTATTCCTGTGTTGGGAGAGGTTTTGGTTATATAACATAATAAAAATAAATCAGACAGACATGATCATATTAAAGTGAGAGCATGAGCTAATCAGTCAAAAATGCACTATAGTTATTTTCAAACTGGCTCCACACCTGGAAGCAAACTTAGTCATCATCCTGATCTTGTCATCACTATGAGAGATTTTGAGTGACTGCTTTAGACAGAAGCTGCAGGATTTCAAAAGACCCAAATTCAGACTGATAAATCGCTGAACACTACTATTTGATAAAGGATTCAGCATTATTTAGATCCATTTAACTTGGGGAAACTACTTAAGATTCACTGCGATTGAATCTTACCCATTCCAAAAATGTTGCTGAATGCATTAAAAAATAACTCTTAGAATTAATATGGGCCCTTGTAATTACTGCCAGGCCGTATGTTAGGTTCCCCCTGCCTCACCAACCTGGAGATCAAATGAGGTCACATAACAAAAAGTCCCTCCTAACAAGTCTCTTCAGTATTTCAGGTAGTCCTCAGAATAACTCTCCACATGCCCCCAAATAGATCAGCTCACATTCTTCCAGTGGGGCCACTAAGTGACACTTGGCATCCACAGGGCCATTTAGGGGACACTGGCCACCACAGCCCAGGCCCTCCATGAGATACCAAAACATCCCTGCCTTCCCTTGAGCCCTCTGTCCTCAGAGATGCACTATTCCTTCCTCGATCTCCAAGGACAGAATCTCCTTTCTGCCTCACTCTCTTTTGAGGGTCAATATATAAGTTATTTTCTTAGCTTGAATAATTTTGAGAGTGAAAGGGGGCTCTATTTAATAGTTACCCCAAGACAGAATAATAAACTTGACCTAGCCCAGGCAGACTAGGACATACAGTCATCAAATGCATGGTTCCTTTCTTATCCAGGGTGCTCAGGCAATGGGCCTGCCTCCTGCTTCTTCACCAGTCCTTGAGTTAAAACAGTTCTTTTAGTTCCTTCCTTTTCTTCACAGGCCGTGGGATTAGTCCCCAGGGCTGGCTGTGGGGTATACCCCGCCCCAGTGGTCCTCCCCATTGTCCACCAATCTCACGCCAGCTCCCTACACAACAAATTCCACTTCACAGACACCCCCTCCCCTAAGACACACCTAGATCAAGATGGCCAAATCCAAAAATAGGACATCACAGGGTGGCAAGCCCAGTCTAAGCTCAGTAAACAACAAATTATCCCAATAGGGAGAAGAAGAAGGAAAAAAAAGGAGAGATAATAACCTTTTCTTTGCAAAGGCCAATTAATAAGTTTGCCTATTATGTGGGCTTCCCAGGTGGCACTAGTGGTAAAGAACCCACTTGCCAATGCAGTGAGACAGAGACTCGGGTTCGATCCCTGGGTCGGGAAGATGCCCTGGAGGAGGTCATGCAACCCACTTCAGTGTTCTTGCCTGGAGAATCCCTTGGACCGAGAAGCCTGGTGGGCTACAGTCCATGGGGTCACAACAAGCCAGACACAACTAAAATGACTTAGCATACACACTATGAATGTATAAAAAGAACTCTTGATTACTGCCCATCTCTTTATCATTGTATATTCATAATTGCATCTTTCTTGTATCTAAAAAATTTTATACTGAAGAAAAAGTAGTTAAATAATGGTTATATGGCATTATTGAGCCCTGGGAGAAGTGAATTACATTAGTGGTAATAATAATGTCTTCAAAAGACAAGTTGAGATAGAAAATAACAATTTCCTACCAGAAAAACATCCATGAAATTTCTTTAATATTGATTATTTTAAATGAATATATCAATCACATTTATTAACATTTACTGACTGTGGTTAATCCATAAAAAGCTAATGATCACAGTCTAATAGTTTAGTGTCTATACTCCACAGGAGACTCCCACATCTCTGAATAGAGTTTTTAATAAAGGATTCCATGACAGTCCCTCTGAAGCAGAAAGCTTTAGAGACAGATCATGATCCAATTATATGCAAAACTTATATAGAAAACAATTTTAGTGGTGACCTCAACAAAGATATTGCTTTGTTTTCATTTTGCATTCTAAATAAGAAGACTATGACATTTGGTTAAACATTCAGCAATCAGACTACTAAATTTAGGTTTGTTCCACTAATCTAGATTGTTCCTAAGGAACAGGGGAAACTATTTATGATATTAGGCAAACATAAAGCATAGGACTGTGCACATTTTGGTTGCTCAATGGACACACATTGAGTTCATAACCTTGAAGTGTTCCCCAGCCAGACAGGCAATGTCTTCCCTTAAGATAGGATACTGATTTTAGGCTCAAAACTAAGGATATCATTTCTGAGAATGGAGGAGTCATGCAATTTCTCAGACTGCTTTTCTAAGCTCAACAAGAAATTTCTCAGGGAAGGAGTGCAGCTCTGAAGTAGGGGAAAGGCGGGGCAAGTGATAACATGAAGTTTGTGAATAACAGAACAATTCAGCCTGAATCCAAATCAGGACAGCATACTGCAAGTTGGAGCTCTTAATAAGATCTTCCATGAGGTCATCAGAAGGGCAGTATTATCAGGCAGGATACATCAGACCTGTGCCAGAACAGTCTCTCCTCCTCTTCATAACTTTCCTGACTTTCTTAATGCCTGAAATTCCACAATTAGAGCGTCATGAAGTCTTTCTGGTCTTCTAGAGATTCCGATCAAAATGAAAATCACCCCTGGGAAGATTAGATATTCAATCCAGTATTTCCAAAAATATATAGTTCTAGTCTTTCAATATGTTTCAAGGGGAAAAGAAAAACAAAAGCTCTGTGGTCAAAGAACTTTTGGTAAATGCTCCATACTTTGTTAACTCTTTAAATTTCACAATGCCAAAAAAAAAAAAATTAAAGGTCCCAAAGTATACTTCAGAAAAGAAATATACATATATATATATAATATATATCTCCACTATTTGCAAAATTATTTTAACTAGAAAATAATTTGGAATACATTTTAGCATTTAGAATACTGTACTATCAACTCATAATCATCATGGTCTGGAAACATATACAATGTCATCAGCAGCTAGGAAAAATAGTTACTGGGTGACTAGACCCATAGGCATTACAGGTGTTCATTAGATATTATTGAATTATATCAATAGTGTCAGTATTTTTCTAAATGTTTTTCAGTCCCACAGAAAAGTATCTATCATGGACCATACATTTAAGAATTTGTCATATGCACTATTAGAGAAATAAGATACACCCTATGTGAAAGGTTAATTGACAAGGAAATTCTGGATTGAATAATGAATTCGTTATATGTTTTTGAATTCTAGGAAAGAAGTGGAACTAAGCTGAGCTATGAATGGGTGGCACTTGAATGAGCAGAGGAGGAAGGTGGTCCTATAGTTGGAACAGTGAGAGCAAAGGAGAGGTGGTGGGCACCAGGAACCACAGCCAGAGCAAACCACTGCTGAAGCTAAAGTAAACACTTGTAGCCTGCAGTCGGGTTAGGCATAATGGAGCCCAGAGTGGGACTCACCAAACACCTGCTTCCACAGAGTCTTTCTCAAAGGGAGATGCCTCAAGCAAGAGCTGCTGTCAAGAAACACAGCAGGGAGCCATAGACAGTAACCTGGAACCCAGGGCAGGCAAAAAAGAAAACAGTTTCTGACCAGCCATTGCCAATAGGAACTATCATTTCAGGAGCCAGCAAATGAATTAGGCTGAAGGTGCCTTATTATTCAACAATTCTAGCCTTCTCATGATCTCCTATTAGTCACTCAGTCATGTCTAACTCTTTGGGACCACATGAACTGTAGCCCATTAGGCTTCACTATCCAAGCAAGAATACTAATGTGGGTGCTTGGTGGTGTTGTTTAGTCACTAAATTTGTGTCTGACACTTTGCAACCCCATGGACTGCAGCACTCCATACTTCCTTGTCCTTCACTAACTCCCAGAGTTTCCTCAAACTCATGTCCTTTGACTTGGTGATGCTATCTAACCATTTCATACTCTGCCACACCCTTCTGTTTTTGTATTCAAACTTTGCCAGTATCAGGGTCTTTTCCAGTGAGTCAGCACTTCCATCAGGTGGCCAAATTATTGGAGCTTCAGCAATAGTCCTTCCAATGAATATTCAGGGTTGATTTCCTTTAGGATTGAGTGATTTGATCTCCATGCTATCCAAGGGGCTCTCAAGAGTCTTCTCCAACACCACAATTCAAAATTGTGCTCAGCCTTCTTTATGTCCAGCTCTCACATCCATACATGACTACTGGAAAAACCATAGCTTTGACTAGATAGACCTTTGTTGCCAAATTGATGTCTCTGCTTTTTAATATGCTGTCTAGGTTTGTTATAGCTTTCCTTTCAAGGAGCAAGTGTCTTTTAATTTCATGGTTACAATCACCACCTGCAGTGATTTTGGAGGCCAAGGAAATAAACTCTGTCACTCTACTTTTTCCCAATCTATTTGCCATGAAACTGAAAGATAGGGAACTGAAAGATAACTCCCCAGGTCAGTAGGTGCCCAGTATGCTACTGGAGAACAGTGAAGAAATAACTCCAGAAGAATGAAGGGATGGAGCCAAACCAAAAACAACATGCAGTTATGGATGTAACTGGTGATTGAAGTAAAGTCTGATGCTGTAAAGAACAATATTGCATAGAAACATAGATAGAATGTTAGGTCCATGAATCAAGGTAAATTGGAAGTGGTCAAACAGGAGATGGAAAGAGTAAACATCAACATTTTAGGAATCAGTGAACTAAAATGGACAGGAATGGGTGAATTTAACTCAGATAACCATTATATCTACTACTATGGGCAAGAATCCCTTAGAAGAAATGGAGTAGCCATCATAGTCAACAAAAGAGTCCAAAATGCAGTACCTGGATGCAATCTCAAAAATGACAGAATGATCTCTGTTCGTTTCCAAGGCAAGCCATTCATATCAGAGTAACTCAAGTCTATGCCCCAACCAGTGATGCTGAAGAAGTTGAAGTTGAATGGTTCAATGAAGACCTACAAGAACTTCTAGAACTAACACCCAAAAGAGATGAACTTTTCATTATAGAGGTCTAGAATGCAAAAGTAGGACGTCAAGAGATACCTGGAGTAACAGGCAAATTTGGCCTTGGAGTACAAAATGAAGCAGGGCAAAGGCTAACAGAGTTTTGCCAAAAGAACACACTGGTCATATCAAACACCCTCTTCCAAAAGCCCAAGAGAAGACTCTACACATGGACATCACCAGTTGGTTAGTACTGAAATCAGATTGAATATGTTCTTTGCAGCCAAAGATGGAGAAGCTCTATACAGTCAGCAAAAACAAGACCAGGAGCTGACTGTGGCTCAGATCATGAACTCCTCATTGCAAAATTCAGACTTAAGTTGAATAAAGAAGGGAAAACCATTAGACCATTCAGGTATGACCTAAATCAAATCCCTTATGACTATACAGTAGAAGTGACAAACAGATTCAAGGGATTAGATCTGATAGACAGAGTGCCTGAAGAACTATGGACAGAGATTCATGACATTGTATAGGAGGCAGGGGTCAAGACCATCCCCAAGAAAAAGAAATGCAAAAAGGCAAAAGGTTGTCTAACGAGGCCTTACAAATAGCTGAGAAAAGAAGAGAAGCTAAAGGCAAGGGAGAAAAGGAAAGCTATACCCATTGGGATGCAGAGTTCCAAAGACATTTTGGAGAGATAAGAAATCCTTCCTCAGGGATCACTGAAAATAGAGGAAAAGAATAGAATGAGAAAGACTAATGATCTCTTCAAAAAAATTAGAGATACCAAGGGAACATTTCATGCAAAGATGGGCACAATAAAAGACAGAAATGGTATGGACCTAACAGAAGCAGAAGATATTAAGAAGAGGTGGCAAGAATACACAGAAAAACCGTACAAAAAAGATCTTTATGACATAGATAACCACAATGGTGTGATCACTCACCTAGAGCCAGACAGCCTGGAATCCAAAGTCAAGTAGGCCTTAGGAAGCATCACTGAATAAAGCTAGTGGAGGTGATGGAATCCCAATTCCACAGCTATTTCAAATGCTAAAACATGATGCTGTGAAAGGGCTGCAGTTAATATGCCAGTAAATTTGGAAAACTCAGCAGTGGCCACAGGACTGGAAAAGGTCAGTTTTCATTCCAATCCCAAAGAAAGGCAGTGCCAAAGATTTTTCAAACTACTGCACAATTGTACTTATCTCCCAAACTAGCTAAGTAATGCTTAAAATTATCCAAGCCATGCATCAACAGTACATGAATCATGAACTTCCAGATGTTCAAGCTGGATTTAGAAAAGGCAGAAGAATCAGAGATCAAATTGCCAACATCTGATGCATCATCAAAAAAAGCAAGAGACTTCCAGAAAAACATCTACTTCTGCTTTATTGACTATGCCAAAGCCTCTGACTGTGTGGATCACAATTAACTGTGGAAAATTCTTCAAGAGATGGGAATACCAGACCACTTTACCTGACTTCTGAGAAATCTGTATGCAGGTCAAGAAGCAACAATTAGGACTGGACATGGAACAACAGACTGGTTCCAAATCAGGAAGGAGTACATCAAGGCTGTATATTGTCACCCTGCTTATTTAACTGATATGCAGAGTACATCATGAGAAATACTGGGCTGGATGAAGCACAAGCTGGAATCCAGATTGCTAAGAGAAATATCAATCACCTCAGGTATGCCGATGACACCACCCTTATGGCAGAAAGTGAAGAACTAAAAAGCTTCTTGATGAAAGTGAAAGAGGAGAGTGAAAAACTTGGCTTAAAACTCAACATTCAGAAAATGAAGATCACAGCATCTGGTCCCATCACTTCATGGCAAATAGATGAAACAATGGAAACAGTGACAGACTTTATTTTGGGGGGCTCCAAAATTACTGCAGATGGTGACTGCAGCCATGAAGTTAAAAGACACTTGTTCCTTGGAAGAAAAGCTATGACCAACCTAGACAGCATATTAAGAAGAAGAGACATTAATTTGCCAACAAAGGTCCATCTAGTCAAAGTTATGGTTTTTCCAGTAGTTATGTATGGATGTGAGAGCTGGATTATAAAGAAAGCTGAGCACCAAAGAATTGATGCTTTTGAACTGTGGTGTTGGAGAAGACTTTTGAGAGTCCCTTGGACTCCAAGAAGATCAAACCAGCCAGTCCTAAAGGAAATTAGTGCTGAATATTCATCAGAAGGACTGATTCTGAAGGTGAAACTCCAATACTCTGGGGACCTGATACAAAGAACTGACTTATTGGAAAAGACCCTGATGCTGGGAAAGACTGAAGGTGGGAGGAGAAGGGGACGACAGAGGATGAAACGGTTGGATGGCATCACCAACTCAATGGACATGAGTTTGAGTAAGTTCCAGGTGTTGGTGATACACAGGGAAGCCTGGTGTGCTGCAGTCCATGGGGTCGCAAAGAGTCAGACATGACTGAGTCACTGAACTGAACTGATTTGCGATGATGTGATGGGACCAGATGCCATGATCTTTGTTTTCCAAATGTTGAGGTTTTTTTTGTTGTTTGTTTTTTCTTTTTCCAAATCCTTGTGTCAAAGGCTGACTTTCAATAGATCGCAGCAAGGGAGCTGCTCTGTTACGAACAAAACCCCTACCCAGCAGCAGGTCCTCTACCAATGGTTTAGCACCAGGTTCCCCAGGAACATGGAATGTGGGATGGGTGAGGGCATGGCTGCCTTTCCAGCCATGCCCCATTCCCATGATGAAGGGCTCTCTGCACCAGACCCCGGTCCTGACTCGCAGTGAATGTTGAGTTTTAAGCCAGATTTTTCACTCTCCTCCTTTACTCTCGTAAAAGGCTCTTTAGTTCCACTTCACTTTCTGCCATTAGAGTGGTATCATCTGCATATCTGAGGATGATATTTTCCTGGCAACCTTGATTGTGATTTCCACCTTGATCTTCCACCTTGTGGTTTATCCAGTCCAGTATTTCACATGGTATACTCTGCATTTAAGTTAAATAAGCAGGGTGACAATATACAGCCTTGTCATACTCTTTTCTCAATTTTCATTGAGACATTTCATGGAACTATTCAGTTGTTCCATGTCCACTTCTAACTGTTGCTTCTTGACCTGCATATGGATTTCTCAGGAGGCAGGTATAGTAATCTGGTATTCCCATCTCTTTAAGAATTTTCCACACTTTGTTGTGATCCACACATTTAAAGGCTTTAGTGTAGTTAATCAGGCAGAAGTAGATATTTTTCTGGAGTTCCCTTGCTTTCCCTAGGATCCAACAAATGTTAGCAATTTGATCTCTGGTTCCTCTGCCTTTTCTAAACCCAGATTTTACATCTGGAAGTTCTTAGTTTTGTACTGCTGAAACATAGCTTGAAGGATTTTAAGCATAATCTTACCAACTTGTGAAATAAATGCACTTGTACTCATAGTTTGAACACTCAGCATTGCCCTTCTTTTGGATTGGAAGAAAACTGACCTTAGTTTTCCAAATTTGCTGGTATATTGAGTGCAACACTTTAACAGCATCATCTTTTAATATTTAAAGATTTTAAATAGCTCAACTTGGATTCCAACACCTCCACTAGCTTTGTTTGTAGTAATGCTTCCTAAGGCCCACTTGAATTCACACTCCAGGATGTCTGGGTCTAAGTGAGTGACCACACCATTGTGGTTATTCCAGTCATTAAGACCTTTTTTGTATAGTTCTTCATGATAAAGGATATAAATGGCAAGGACCTAGCAAAAGCAGAAGAGATTAAGAAGAGGTCACAAGAATACACAGAAGAACTGGAATAGGTAGCCTTTTGCTTCTCCAAAGGATCTTCCCAATCCAGGGATCAGACCCAGATCTCCTGCCTTGCAGGTGGATTCTTTACTGGCTGAGCCACAAGGGAAGCCCTAGCATGAACTCCTGGAAACACTCAGAATTTGTTCTGGTTTTGAACAGAGTGGTGGCCATGGAAATACACTGATCAGACCTCCTGCCATTGGGAACATGGTTGACTGATGGCCCAGATGCTGCCTCTCTGGATCCACGACCACATCTGATCTCAGGGCACATTCCCCATGAGTGTTCCCACCCAGTGACAGCATGGGAAGGATTTAGGCAAACCCATTTCCTGATAGCTCAGTTGATAAACAATCTGCCTGCAATGCAAGAGACCCCAGTTTGGTTCCTGGGTTGGGAGGATCCACTGGAGAAGGGATAGGCTACCCACTCCAGCATCCTTGGGCTTCCCTTGTGACTCAACTGGTAAAGAATCTGCCTGCAGTGTAAGAGACCTGGGTTTGATCCCTGGGTTGGGAAGATCCCCTAGAGAAGGGAAAGGCTGCCCACTCCAGTATTCTGGCCTGGAGAATTCCATGGACTGTATAGTCCATGGGGTCACAAAGAGTCGGACACGACTGAGCATCTTTCACTTTCACTTTCACTCCTGAGATGTAGGATTGTCCTGATGGGCAGTTTCGGTACAAGATTTCCCTTTGACCTAGCTGAACATTTCTTGGAACTGTGCTGAAGCTTCAGACTCTTCCTACCCAATCTTCCTTCCTTTTCTGTCCCCTTCACAGGTGTCAAATTAGAATTATGATTGAAAGGCACTGCTTGCCTTCTCCAGATACTTCTTTACCCTTTTCCTCTATCCTTCTTAGGATACATTTTCTGCATGTCTAATATTAGTTTGTTGTCTGCTTCTTAGAGGAACCCAACTAACATAGATACCAAACTATGTTGCAATCCATTATCAGGTTTCATTTTGTTGGGATTTTAGGTGAAGTCTTTCTCACAAGCATCCTAACCCTCCATGATCATGCAAAGGAAGAAAGTCTCTCTATCTCCCATTAGTACCTTTCCCTTGATATTAACCACCAGGCTTGTATCTGCCCTTCTTCCTGAAACAAGTTTGATTTGGAAAGGATCTTGTAATTTGATAAAAGCAAAGGAAAGGAAATTAGCACTGGGAAATTGATCACTCAGAAAAAGTGAAAAAGAACATACATGCAGAATAGAAGCACTTATCTAAATTATCCTTTGAAGAGCCTAATGGAAGGTACTACTAATTTTTCAACTAGCAAGTACTTACTATTTTTTCATGCTTAGTGTATATTAGCTAGATTTCTAGAGCTGCAAAATAAAGTACTGAGTAACTTTGAACAATAGAAATTTATACTCTCAAACAGTTTTGGAGGTAAGAAGTCTGAAAGCCACGTCTTCAGGGCCAAGCTGTCTCTGAAGGCTCTAAGGGAGAATCTTTCCCATTCATTCCTCTCGTTGTTGTTACTGTTCAGTTACTCAGTCATGTCCGACTCTTTGTGACCCCATGGACTGAAGCACGCCAGGCCTCCCTGTCCCTCACCACCTCCTGAATTTTGCCCAAGTTCATGTCTATTGCATCGGCAATGCCATCCGGCCATCTCATCCTCTAATGCCCTCTTCTTCTGCCCTCAAACTTTCTCAGCATCACGGTCTTTTCCAATGGGTCAGTGTTCACATCAGATGACCAAATTACTGGAGCTTCAGCTTCAGCATCAGTCTTTCCAACGAGCATTCGGCGTTGATTTCCCTAAGTTGATTTCCCAGCGTTGATTTCCCGTTGGTTTGATCTCCTTGCTGTCCAAGGGACTTTCAGGAGTTTTCTTCAGCATCACAGTTTGGGTATTTCCAACAATCCTTGGTGTTTCTTGGTTTATCATTCATGAGTCCAATCCCTACCTTGGTAGTCACACAGTTCTCTCCTTAGATGTCCTTCTGTCTCATCCTCTAAAAGGACAGCAGTCATAATGGATTAGGGACCTCATAGTAACCTCATGATCACTTGATTATATTTGCAAAGATACTATTTCAAACTGAGGTCACAGGTACCCAGGGCTAGGGCTTCAGTGTATCTTTTGGGGAAATATAGTTAAACCCCAACATGGGTAGGGGCACATATATTTGAATAGGAAAATGAAAAACTACATAATTAAAATTTCTGAGCTACCTGGGAGATAAGGAAACAAAAAGTCATGCTTTTATTCATAGCTAGTGATTTGTGCTGCTCTTTGAAGCGTCTGCCTGGAATACAGGAGACCCAGGTTCGATCCCTGCATTGGGAAGATCCCCTGGAGAAGGAAACTGCAACCCACTCCAGTACTCTTGCCTGGAGAATCCCATGGAGGGAGGAGTCTGGTGGGCTACAGTCCACGGGGTCGCAAAGAGTCGGACACGACTGAGCGACTTCACTTTCACTTTCACTAGACGTGAGAGTTAGACCATAAAGAAAGCTGAGCACTGAAGAATTGATGCTTTTGAACTGCGGTGTTGGAGAAGACTCTTGAGAGTCCCTTGGACTGCAAGGAGATCCAACCAGTCCATCCTAAATGAGATCAGTATTGGGTGTTCATTGGAAGGACTGATGTTGAAGCTGAAATTCCAATATTCGGCCACCTGATGCGAAGAACTGACTCATTTGAAGAGACCCTGATGCTGGGAAAGATTGAGGGCAGGAGGAGAAGGGGACAACAGAGGATGAGATGGTTGGATGGCACCACCAACTCAATGGACATGGGTTTGGGTTGATGAGGGACAGGGAGGCCTGGAGTCCTGCAGTTCATGGGGTCACAAAGAGTTGGACATGGCTGAGCAACTGAACTGAACTGAACTTGTATTGTGCTCTTAGTGTATGTCTGATGTGTCCACATCCTCTATATCCTCAGGTGCAGATAGCACCTGGCACTTGGGACACTGCAGAATACTGCTGGATAGGAAACGAAACCAATGTGGGTCTTTTAAACATCAGCCTGCAGATGATATGAATTGATAGGCATGTTTACTACAACTGGTAAAAGCACTGATGGTTTGAAGTAGTGACCTTTCTAGCTGAAATTAATTGGGTCCTTTCAATGACACTACTTGTACATGAATAGACTTTCCTAATTCAGAGAAAACAGAATTTAAAAACATCACCAAGCAATCAGTTGGAAAGGATTTCATGAAGAACTTTCTAGATAATAAATCACAGCACAGTAAGACCTCACATATATATGACTAAACATCTTGCTAAGTGCTAAGTCACTTCAGTCGTGTCCGACTCTGTGCGACACCATAGATGGCAGCCCACCAGGCTCCCCTGTCCCTGGGATTCTCCAGGCAAGAACACTGGAGTGGGTTGCCATTTCCTTCTTGAGTAGCTTTCAAATCCTTGCCTATCTCATCTGCCACAGAGAAGAAAGTGAACTAGAATGGAAATTTAGCAAATATTGTGGATGGGTTATTCAAAAATCATTCACATATACCCTTCTTCTTCTATTACAGAGACTGTTAAAGCTAAGAATTTGAACTCCTAGCTTTTCCCATCGAAGAAGGCAATGGCACCCTACTCCAGTACTCTTGCCTGGAAAATCCCAGGGATGGGGGAGCCTGGTGGGCTGCCGTCTATGGCGTCACACAGAGTCAGACACAACTGAAGTGACTTAGCAGCAGCAGCAGCTTTTCCCATGAGTAGAGGTGGTTATGTGATATACTTCCAGCAAATAATATGTATGAAAAGTCACTAGGGAGGGGCATCCCTTCTCAATAAAAAGATGGCTTCTTTGGAAGGAGTGTTCTTGCCTCTTATAATTTGTCAATTTCCCATCTTCCTGAAAGAAATGTATACATGATACTTGGAGATGCAGCAGCCATCTTACCATCATGAGTTCAAAAGTTGTCATAAAAATAGTGAAACAAGACCATTGAAAGTGGATAAAAAGCACCAAACTTGGAATTTAATAATGGATTCTTCAATGATTGAATTTCAACTTAGCTGCTTTATCAGTGATTATCTAGAAGGGGCTATTTTGCCTACCATGTCACATGTGGCAATGTTTGGAAACATTTCAGGTCATCACAGTTGTGTGAGGGGGAAGCTACTGGCATCAAGTGGAATAGAAACCAGGATGCTGCTAAACATTTTCCATAGCAGCCCCCAACAGCCCCCAACAGCAAAGAATCATCCTGCCCAAAATGTCAGTAGTGCTGAGATTAAGAAACTCTAGTTCATAGGTCTCAATTTCTTTAAAGTTTAAATGAGGGAATTTCTAAAAGATGACATATACAGTTCCTTAAAAAATAGAAGTTAGTCTGAAGATTCGTGACAAGAGACTATTTGAATTATAGTGTACCCATTCAATAGCAATTTAAGCTATCTTTAAGAAAATTGTTATAAAGACTAACAATAGCAAAAGTTGCATATTAAGTGAATAAAGTCAATATACAACAATATAGGCATTAAATGACTCAGTTTAGTCGCTCAGTCGTGTCCGACTCTTTGCAACCCCATGAACCACAGCATGCCAGGCCTCCCTGTCCATCACCAACTTCCGGAGTCCACCCAAACCCATGTCCATTGAGTTGATGATGCCATCCAACCATCTCATCCTCTGTCATCCCCTTCTCCTCCTGCCCTCAATATTTACCAGCATCAGGGTCTTTTCAAATAAGTCAGCTCTTTGCATCAGGTGGCCAAAGTACTGGAGTTTCAGCTTCAACATCAGTCCTTCCAATGAACACCCAGGACTGATCTCCTTTAGGATGGACTGGTTGGATCTCCTTGCAGTCCAAGAGACTCTCAAGAGTCTTCTCCAACACAAGAGTCTTCTCAAAAACATCAATTCTTTGGTGCTCAGCTTTCTTTATGGTCCAACTCTCACATCCATATATGACTACTGGAAAAACCATAACTTTGACTAGATGGACCTTTGTTGACAAAGTAATGTCTCTGCTTTTTAATATGCTATCTAGGTTGTTCGTAACTTTCCTTCCAAGGAGTAAGCATATTTTAATTTCATGGCTGCAGTCACCATCTACAGTGATTTTGGAGCCCCAAAAAATAAAGTCAGCCACTGTTTCCCCATGTATTTGCCATGAAGTGATGGGACTGGATGCCATGATCGTAGTTTTCTGATCTTAGTTGAGCTTTAAGCCAGTTTTTCACTCTCCTCTTTCACTTTCATCAAGAGGCTTTTTAGTTCTTCTTCACTTTCTGCCATAAGAGTGGTGTCATCTGCATATCTCAGGTTATTGATATTTCTCCCAGCAATCTTGATTCCAGCTTGTGTTTCCTCCAACCCAGCATTTCTCATGATGTACTCTGCATATAAGTTAAATAAGCAGGGTGACAATATACAATCTTGATGTACTCCTTTTCCTATTTGGAACCAGTCTATTGTTCCATGTCTAGTTCTAACTGTTGCTTCCTGACCTGCATATAGGTTTCTCAAGAGGCAGGTCAGGTGATATGGTATTCCCATCTCATTAAGAATTTTCCACAGTTTATTGTGATCCATACAATGACTACTATGACTTAAAAAGAGAAAGTGAATGTAAATGATTATAAGAAAGTGATAATAGTAGTGGTATTGAGAATTTTATGTGAATTTTTTCCCATCTAGTTTGCAAAGGTTATTCAATGCAATTATGCTATTTTTATAGTTTGGAAAATAATTTTAAGTAATTAATGGGAAAGAGATTAAAATACTCAGTGTTTATTTTTCTGACGTTTATGAAGTTTCTTCTTGGCCTGACAAAAACACTATATAGGCAAATGAAATAGTTTATGCAATAGGATACTATTTCTATTGAATCATCCTGTCAACATCATTCCTTTTCTAGTTCTTTATATCTCCCTAAATATAGAATTCTTGTTGTTCATCACAGCAATTCCTCTCCAGGGTTTCTGTGAAAATATCAGAATTACCTGCAACATTAAAGTGATTGGGTGAAAATTTGCCACTGTAAAATTTATATTTGTTTTAGATTCCTGTGGCTGCTATAACCAAGTACCACAACTTGGTGGCTTAAAACAAACAGAAGTTTATTCTCTTACAGATCCTGAGGCCAGAAGTTCAAAACTCAATATCATTGGGTCAAAATCAAGGTGTCAGGGCCACACTTTCTCTGGAGGCTCCAGAGGGAAATCCTTGCCTCTTCCCACTTCTGGTGGCTACAGGCATCCTTTGGCTTGTGGCCTCTTCACTCAGTCTCTCTCTCTGTCTTCATACATTCTCCTCTGTGTAATTTTCAAGCCCCCCTCTGCACCTCTTCTATAAGGATACATGTGATGACACTTAAGGACCACACAGATAATCCAGGATAATCTCCCCATCTCAAAATTCTTAATATAATCACACGTGCAAAGATCCTTTTCCCAAATAAGATAAAGAAAAAGTTCCAGATATCAAGATTTGATATCTTAGGGAGCCAGCATTCAATCTATTCTGTTCATGGGATTCTCCAGGCAAGAATACTGGAGTAGTCATTCCCTTCTCCAGGGGACCTTCCTAACCCAGGGGTTGAACCTGGGTCTCCTGCATTGCCGGCATATTCTTTACCATCTGAGCCACCTAGAATATTATATAAAGAAAATATAAATCTAATTACTAATCTCATCTGATAATCTGAATTTCCATCCATTCCATCTGATAATCTGATAATTCTGGCCATTTCTATAGCTAGAAATTAAAATCTGGCAGAATCATCCAATACCTAAATCCTAGGAAAGCAGAGTGAAAATAAAGAACCTATCACCCTACTAAATGAAAGAAGCATGAAATGATAAATTTGGGAGAAACTAATTCTTTTAAACACATCAATGTAAAGTGTTTTTTAAATTGTGAGTTGATCAAAAAAATTTGTTTTTACCTGTATCAATATTTGAATGTATAATGGCCCCTTATATCTAAAAATGGAAAGCTTAATATTCTTTTATCATATTTCAGCAACTATCACGTGTTCTGAAAACAGGCAGGACTGTACTAATTTTTCCTGAGTTGACAAAGAAGCTGAAAATATCTTAATTACCTATCCAATTAAAGGATATTTTAGCAAAATTATGAGCGTACACAAATAATGAAAGCCCTAGAGTTTCCATTTCTTTGCCCAATTTGGTTAGTTTAATTCTTCGGATTTAATTTCAGAATAATCCCATCAAAGGTTTAAAGCTGTACATACTTACATATGATAACTGTTTCTACGTTTTCTGTTTTTGGCCAGGAATATTTCTATACTAAACATTAATTTTCATAATACTTGAAATATATTTGATCTTGAAGTTTAAGAGCCTGTAATTCTACTCACTTAGTTGCAATTACAGATTTCCCCTATATCCAAATGTTAAGCCAAAATGGGGTAAAGTGGTGAGGCAATTACCTTAGGACACATGTTGCTAACAGATGCAGACTAAACTGAGATAAAGCAGAGAGGCTCACATACATAGTTCAAAGCTATGGTGGCTTGATGCGGAGATGCTGGTTGGTGCTGCTCTCAACACTGCACAGCTCAAGGGGTATGCTGCCTCTATAAGGGCTACTGCAAAACAAATACTGAATGCTTTAAAAAAAAAAATCCCCTTCAGATTTTTTTTAGTTAGCAAAGATGGGTACTAATGTGGACCTTTTGTAAAAAGCAAATTAGCTTAAAAAAATGAAGGAATACCTGTAATCAGTAAAACCTACTCAATCCCTGATCAAACATAAGATTTGCAAATATTTTCTCCCATTCCATGGGTTGCCTTCTCATTCTGTTGATAGTGTTCTTTGCACATAAATAGCATAACACTATTTTAAGCACAACTCATTTAATCTTCATAATGACACTATGAGGTTGGAACAATTATTATCATCCCCATTTTATAGATAAGAATACTGAGAAATAGTGGGTTTAAATAATGCGGCAACATCCCATGATAATGACTGAGCTTAGGTTTGAATCTGTTTTGAACTGAATGTGTCTTCTCAAAATTTGTATGTTGAAACTTTACCCCTCAGGGTCGTGGTATTAGGAGGTGGAACCTTTCAGAAGTAATTAGGATTAGATGAGACAATGTGGGTGGGGCCCTCCTGAGTGGGATTTGTGCCCTCACAAGAGTCATGAGACAGCTTGTGTCCCCTCTCTGCTCTCCTCCCAGTGAGGATATAACAAGAATTTGGCAGTCTATAACCTGGAAGAGGGCTCTCACCGGAACCAGTCATGATGGTACACTGATCTGGAACCTCCAGAACTTGTAAAATAAATTGGTTATAACCCTTTCAGGCTATGGCACTTTGTTACAGCAGCCAAAACTAAGATAGAGCCCACAGCAGGTATCCCAGAAACACTATGTCATACACCTCTCTTACAAAGAACATCAGTGACCTTCTGATCACCAATCCAGCTATCTTTTCCTAGTCCTCATTCAGCTGCCTAATTTTTCTCTCTATCATTTAAAATCATGATCCTTTCTATGTGAAACTTGCCTTCCCTCAGCGACTACATTGTCTGCTCCTGCTAAGTTGCGTCAGTCGTGTCCAACTCTGTGCGACCCCAGAGATGGCAGCCCTTCAGGCTCCCCTGTCCCTGGGATTCTCCAGGCAAGAACACTGGAGTGGGTTGCCATTGCCTTCTCCAATGCATGAAAGTGAAAAGTGAAAGTGAAGTCATTCAGTCTGTCTGACTCCTATTGACCCCAAGGACTGCAGCCCACCAGGCTCCTCCATCTATGGGACTTTCCAGGCATGAGTACTGGAGTGGGGTGCCATTGCCTTCTCTGACTACACGTTCTAGGTTCTCCTATTTCCATGTGGTAGTTACATCTTCTTCTTCAGTCTTGTATGCCTTTCTTCATGCTCACAATGTCAAAGGCCTTACTTCAGTGCCCCGTCTTTGCTTGTTCTCCCGGGACCATTTTCCTCTGTTATGGGCTAGACTGTGTCCTTCAAAAAGATGCTGAAATCTTAACACTCGGGGTCTGTGAATGTGACCTTATTTGAAAATAGGGTCTTTTCAAATGATCAAGTTAGGATGAGGTCATTTGGGCAGGTTCTAATCCAATATGACTGTGTCCTAATAAGAGGGCAACATTCAGACACAGACATGAATAGAGGAAAGACTATGTGAATACACAAAGATAATATCATCTGCACACTAAAGAATGCTGGCAGTACCAGAAGCCAGGAGAGAGGGTTGTAACATCTGACACCTTGATTTCAGATTTCTAGCCTCCACAACTGTGAGGTGATAAATTTCTACTGTTTAAGCTTCTTAATTTGTGGTAATTCGGTATGGCAGCCCCAGGAAAAGAAACACTTTTCAAGGGCTTGAAGGCAACTATTCTGTGAACAGTTTATCAAACTTATACCTCTGGTCCTAATATTCCTTCTGAGTTCTAGGCATAAGGTATCAACAGCATCTCCTGACTACTTGACCATGATCCTGCATTTCCAGAATATTACTCTGCTCTCATCTCCCTCCTTTCTCACCTTTGGCCCCCAACTTAGCAACCTTTGTAAATGAGATACCTATGGCCCCAGCCACTCTGGCTAAAAACCACAAAGTCACCTTTGAGTCCTCATCTTCCACCCCCTTGAAACTGTCTCCATTTCTGTAATCTAAGAATCATATGTGGTCCATTAGTTTGAGGGACTAGTATCAGGTTCCCAGACTTGGCAGCCATTGCACCTCATGGTCAGAGCTCAATAAAAGGATTGGTGGCACTTTAGCCCAAATATTGGGATACAGACTCAAGGAATATGACCCAGTATCTGGGCACTGACTTTGTTAGTACCTATTTAAATACCCAGAGTTTTACCTAGCTTCTTTGTATACCTAAAATTAGGGCTTTCTGCCTGAACACAACCCAGAGGCTGGCATTCTGATAGCTGCTCACAGATGTCCTTGAGATCTGAGATTCCACCTCTCACTCAGATCTGGATCACCCATCATGGAACCTGATGTCGCGTCACCGGCTATGACACCAGCCTATGCCGTATTAGGAATTCAGACTCAGTGTGATTGTCTAATTTAGTGCCCACTGTCCATCTTTTTTTATTTTTTATTTTTAGCTAAAATGTACTTAACAATTTATAGTCCACAGAGCACACTTAATCTATTTTCTTATTCAATCCTAATAGCCTTCATAAAAATCTAGAGCAATGAAAAGTTAAATAACCCACACAAGCTGATTGGTGGCATCAGTGCTCACATTTAAGCCTCCTGGCTCCAAATCCTATGCTCTTTTCTCTTCACCGCATTGCATGCTCCCACATTCCTAGAATCCACTGGAAAGTAACTTCTTTCCTGCTTCATGGGGACCTGTAATTCCAGGTCCCCCTTTTTCCTCATCTGCCCTTGCCCCTGATGTAGGTAACTGACCCGTATTCTATCATATCCAGATTGACAGAAGTGACCTTGAGACTAATGATCCCCCTTCTCAAAAGGCTGAAAACTATTTAAGGAATTGCAAAACTGCTTAGTACCATTAACAAGTATGCAAGCTGCCAAGTATAAGGGAGACATAATATTCCTATGTAGAAGACATATTTTCAGGGAAGTTTTAAAGATGATATGAGGTTCCATGCAGTGCCTCTGCAAGCTCTAGTTTTGAGAGGTAGGAGCACAAATACTGACTTGAATAATGGCCACCTGGGACAAACTTCTGTCCCCAGTGTTTTGTCTACTTTTGCATTTCAGGATGATGAATGTTAATCTTGTATTAATCCTCTCTTTCTTGCTTAAGTTTTTAAAGTTTATTCATTCTTTCTTTTTCTTATTTTTCTTTACTTGCGCTGGGTCTTTGTTGGGGCCTGTGGGCTTTCTTAAATTACGGCAAGTGGCGATGCTCTTCAGTGCTGTCCAGAGGCGTTTCAGTTGCGGCACACAGGCTCAATAGTTGTGTTTGGTGGTTTCCAGAGCACGGGCTCAGTAGTTGTGGCGAGGCTTAGTTGCTTCACAGCATGTGGAATCTTCCCAGAGCAGGGATTGAACCATTGTTCCCTGCACTGGCCTGCAGATTCTTATCCATCATACCACCAGGGAAGTCTCCTTTCTTACTATTAAAAGATAGCATGATGTGGTGATGTGCACTCCAATTTCCAGCACTGGCCTGTGAGGTGCTGGGCATGTGGTGAAAAACATGAGCTCTGGAGCAAGACTGTCTAAGTCTTGGTCCCCCGTGACTAGCACTGATCTTGAGCAAGTTACTTAACCTCTCTATACCTTATTTTCCCCTCTGTGGAATGGAGCTATTAATGGTATCCTGGCTGCAATGCCATTGGAAGGATTAAATAATTAATGTAAGTAAAGTGCCTAGAACAGCACTTTGCCGGTGGAACTTGCTATTTAACTATTTGCTCTTCTATATGGACAGGAATGAGGAAGTAGCACACCAAATCCCTGGAGGAATCATTACTACTGGAGAGTCAGGATATTTAAAAATGAAGATTTCAGGAAACTCATGCTCTTAGTTGCCATGAAGTGTCTCCATCCTCCCTCTTCTTTTTTGAAGATTTATAGTTTTAGCACCACCACCCTCATTTGTTAGCATTAGCCATTTTTTTAAAATTTTCTTTATTTTTGTTTCCGGCGATGCTGGGTCTTGTTGCTGCGAGGCTTTCCTGCCTTGTGGAGAGTGGAGTCTGCTCTCTGGTCGTGGTGCACAGGCTTCTCACTGCAGCGGCTTCTCCTGTTACAAGGCCTAGGCTCCAGGGTGCATGGGCTTCAGTAGCTGTGGCACGTGGGCTCAGCAGTTGAGGCTCCCAGGCTCTAGAGCACAGGCTCAGTAGTTGTGGCATGCGGGTTTAGCTGCTTCACCGCATATGGGATCTTCCCATATCAGGCATTGAACCCATATCTCCTACACTGGTAGGCAGACTCTTCACCACTGAGCCATCAGGGAAACCCTGAGTTACTTCTTTACAAAAAAAAATTTCCTGTGATAGTGTCAGGCTATACAGACTCTTTAATAATATAACATATACAGAATTATCCGTATTATTAGATCTAATCATTTATCAATTGTTGTAAAAACTGAGCCTGCAATCAGAAACATTTTGACAAACTATATTATTTCTTTAGATTACAATGTAATGCAAGAAATTAAAATATGAACACTATTTAGAAATATAAAGTAATGTTATATAAAAAAATAAAGCTGACACAGTTAGATGAATTATCACATAAAAATTACATAGGTACCTTGTAAAGGAAAAGAAAGAGCGAGGACATACATATTTTTAGGTATAAAAGATCTATAGTTTTTTTTTTAATAACATCTGATGTATTCATTTTTTAAACAAATTGTGACTGAAAATGAATGTGTCACTTTTCAAAACCCTATGTAGAATTACATTACAAGAGAAGCAGCCACCAAAAAATAAAGACCAGGAATAAGACTTTATTTAAAGAGGGGAAAAAATGAGAGACAGGGATCAAATGAAATTTCACTCTCTTGATGAATTAATTTAAAAGTTTCTTTGCGATCTTGATCTACAGAATGTTGTGATACATTGTTACCACATTCTGTGTGCTTAAAGGACCACATAGCATGCTGGGAAAGGCTGATTAAACTAGTTCTTTTTGGAGAAGTTAGATTGAATATCCAGTGGTAAGACTCCTGTTCTGATAAACTCTTCTTTATCTAAATACCTGCTTTTCTCCTAATCTCATTGACTCCACCAGCCCTGAAGACAGCAGCCTGCCATCTGATAGAAGATAAACCCTTGTGCCTGTTTTTTTTTTTTTTTTTTTTTTACCCTTGCTAAAGAAAACCTTTGAATTTGTAACTTGGGCTGAAGATACTTATCAAACAATCTTTAGTTGCCAGGAATTCAAAAGTGGGCCATGATAGCCAGTGATGAAATCTGGTCTCTCTGCTTCTATTTGCTTTAAAAAAAAAAAAAAGTATCAACATGGAGTACTTAACTGAAGCTTAGTACACTTAACCAGAAAGATCCTGCAATACTTTCTGTAGAAATTTATTTCAACTGTGTGGTAAGCCTGCTGAATAGAAAAAAGCTATTCAAATGTTACAGATAATGCCCTAGATCCCATTACAGTTCTAATTTCATTGAGGCTCTGGAATCTTTTAAAATAGTATATGTTAACAGTTTCTAACCTGAGGACACAAGTTGATTTTTCTTTGGAGAAGTCAGCTCAAAGGAGACCCAAGGCTGAATGTAAAGTTAAACTCACCTTCTAAAGTTAAACCAATCAAACCTTGTTTAAGGATTTTTTCCTCTCAAGTTTTTTTATTTTTTATATTTTATATTAAGAAAAATTACTTATTTAGGCTGTGCTGGGTCTTCCTTGCTGCCCATGGGCTTTCTCTAGTTGCAATGCTCAGGGTCTCCTCTCTAGTCGCAATGCATGGGCTTCTCATTGCGGTGGCTTCTGCAGCAGAGCATCGGCGCTAGGCCACTCTGGCTTCAGTAATCGCGGAACATGGGCTTAGCTGCTCCACAGCATATGGAATCTTCCCCGACCAAGGATTAAACCTATGTCCCCTACACTAGTAGGTGGATTCTTAACGACTGGACCACCTGGGAAGTCTACCCTCAGGTTTTTTAAATCCCCCTCATACAACACGAAGTGTTAAAACAAAACTTTTAAATTAGCTTATTAGTGTTCATTTCCATTAAAAAGAGATTTAAAAAAAAAAGGTTTCATGTTCCAAAAACCCAATGATCCTGGAGTTAAGAGTATTTTTATCCTCAGTTAGACCAGTGTGAAGAAAGCTGAGCACTGAAGAATTGATGCTTTTGAACTGTGGTGTTGGAGAAGACTCTTGAGAGTCCCTTGGACTGCAAGGAGATCCAACCAGTCCATTCTAAAGGAGATCAGTTCTGGGTGTTCATTGGAAGGACTGATGCTAAAGCTGAAACTCCAATACTCTGGCCACCTCATGCAAAGAGTTGGCTCATTGGAAAAGACCCTGATGCTGGGAGGGATTGGGGGCAGGAGGAGATGGGAACAACAGAGGATGAGATGGCTGGATGGCATTGCCGACTCGATGGACATGAATTTGGGTAAACTCTGGGAGTTGGTGATGGACAGGGAGGCCTGGCATGCTGCGATTCATGGGGTCGCAAAGAGTCAGACACGACTGAGCGACTGAACTGGACTGGAGGCCAGTATACTCAGTGGGGAATTATTTTCAGCAATTTTTATTCCCCAAATTTTGCTCTTGCCTGCAGTTTATCTCCCTGGGCTACTGTCCTGCTCTCCCTTCCTTCATCATATCAAAGCTCCCTTGGGTTGGACATCAAACTAACCTAATAAATAAATCCATATTGATATCCTAAAGGACCCCAAGAAATATGAATTCAACTGGGCTCTCTTAATAACTTCTCCCCTGTACTGTTAAATAAGTGTACCCTTTCCTCCAATAAGAACTTCCCTCATTGGCAGTCAGAGAGTCATTTGTTTTCAGTTCACTGGTAACCAACTAAATTTAATATTTATTTTTCTCCTCGGCATCTTAAAACTCTTGGTCTCCTTCCACTATTAATATGAAACCAACATTTATTAGCTCCAAACACGATGCAAAGTGTTGAGGGCTGCATACAGAAATGATAACCAAATGGGCTAGAGTATAAATATTGTAGAAGTAAACGGAATGTTTTGTGAAGGCAAGAACTACATCTGGTTGTCATTTTGGCTTCTTCAAGGGCCCAGAGTTTCCAGATCCTGAACAACTATTTTAGGCCCAAGGAGATCCAACCAGTCCATTCTGAAGGAGATCAGCCCTGGGATTTCTTTGGAGGGAATGATGCTGAAGCTGAAACTCCAGTACTTTGGCCACCTCATGTGAAGAGTTGACTCATTGGAAAAGACTCTGATGCTGGAAGGCACTGGGGGCAGGAGGAGAAGGGGATGACAGAGGATGAGATGGCTGGATGGCATCACTGACTCGATGAACGCGAGTCTGAGTGAACTCCGGGAGTTGGTGTTGGACAGGGAGGCCTGGCGTGCTGCGATTCATGGGGTTGCAGAGTCGGACACGGCTGAGTGACTGAACTGAACTGAATTGAAAATTAGTTTATGTTTGCTATTGTTGTTTGGTTGCTAAGTCATGTCTGACTCTTTGTGACCCCATGGACTGTGTAGCCCACTAGCTAGACTTCTCTGTCCATGCCACTTCCCAAGTATTGAACCCATGTCACCAGCATTGGCAGGCAGATTCTTTACCACTGAGCCACCTGGGAAGCCCAGTTTATGTTTGGGTGGGGAGTAATTATAAGGATGGAGAAGTGGGGTGTACAAACTGTTGGGTGTAAGATAGGCTCAAGGATGTATTGTACAATGCAGGCCATATAGCCAAAATTTTGCAATAACTGTAAAGGGAAGCAACCTTTAAAAATTGTATAAAAATCACTATTTGAAAAAAGAAAATTTGTTTGTAATCCCTGCAATGGGAAGATGAAATGAGTCCACAGTGTCTCATTCAGAAAATTGGAAGAATACTGGGTTTGGAAAGTTGCTATAATTCATAGAATCAAGTCTCTACTTCTAAATTTCAAAGATTTCTGTCAAAATTAAAATAGTAATCAAGGTGAAACTAATTTGCTAATCAGGAAAATCACATAAATTAGTGAATAGTCATTTTAAAATATCTAATGACATTTATTTATGTTGTTTTATCTTTGTTGTTATTGGTTGGTTGCATCATGACAGATAGTACCTGGCTTGGGGAAATGGAGGGAGAAGATAGTTGTACTACAATATCTACCGATTAATGATCTATAACAAATAGTAAATTGCATTTTTTGCAGTGTTTTAAGGACTTTTGTGTGTGTGTGTGCTCAGTTGGGTCCAACTCTTTTGAGACCCCATGGACTGTAGCCCACCAGGCTCCTCTGTCCATGGCATTCTCTAGGCAAGAACACAGGAGTGGGTTGCCATTTCCTTCTCCGGGGGATCTTCCTGACCCAGGGAACGAACCCACATCTCCCGTATTGACAGGCAGATTCTTTACCACCAAGCCACCAGAAAAGCCTGTCTTTAGGTTTATTATTTATTTATTTCCTTGAAAATCAGATTGAATAGGTCTAAAAGGTAGAAAAGTTTCCAAGGAAAAATCAAAAAATTGCTTAAATCTTACCTTCCTGACAGGACCTTCACTGAATCACTGCCATTTATTTTAGACAAAGAGTTGTTCATTTCCCTAGTTCTTTTGCATTTAATGAAACATTCAATTCTGAGTAACATTTTTCAGAATCTCTGTCACTCCCATATAAACCCTTCTCTGCTTCCTGGATGTGGTAGGTAAGGAAACACGGCAGGACCTGGTACTGCCTCAGTCACCAGCTTCCAAACAAGTAACAACTGACTGGTAGTTTGAATAGCGGTTTCTCTCATTTTACTTTCCTCCTCGGACTTGAAGCCTTACCCATGAAAGTCACGGGGACATTAGATGTGATAGTGAGCCTGTGGAACCAGAAAGAAACAAGAACTATAAACCATGGAAACCCCTTGGGGAACTGGCTCTGACCAAAATCAGTGTATTTATTTTTTCTGCCCATATTTGTTCACTTTATTTTACTATAGCCTGGAACCCTGCCAGTTCAAAATTCACTTGACTTAGCAAATAGACACTGCTAAATGTGAAAACATTTAGCCCTCTGGGAGAGTTAAATTTAATACCTTTCATAGGAATACACTACTTGCTGACTCTGGGCTAGGATCTGCCGGTAGAAAAGGAAGATATCAGTTCAGATGAAGAAAACACAATCCCTCCCCACCTAAAACTAGTCTGGTAGGAAGAAAAGGTGTATAAACAGATAGCTACTCAACAATGTGTTGCACGTCATAACATATTTTTTTTTTTTCCCACAAAGTGATTTCTTGAGGTATTAGCAAAGGCTTCATTGTGAGTCTAACTTTAGAGCCAGACCGTGAAGGGTCAGCTGAAGTTCCATATCAGAGGAGAGGGGTCAAGGCTTCAGAGAGAGTGGTTTACACAAAGAATGCTTGGCAACTGGGAAAACAACTAGCCTGTCCACAGGGCATGCAGTACACATGATTCTGTGAGAATTACAAAAATGATAAGGAATAAGATCTGATGGGAGATGACAGCCCAGGTGGTGGAGGACGTAACAGCTGAGTGTAAAAGATTAAATTTCTTTTAGTCAAAGGAAAGATAGGGAAATGTTGGAAATGGGATGACAGGTCCAGATTTGTATTTTCTAGAGAATATTTGGGCAACAGCACTTCTTAGTGAATCACATTTAATTTTTCTTAAGAACTAGCACTGGAGAAGGAAATGGCAACCCACTCCAGTATTCTTGCCTGAAAAATCCTATGGACAGAGAAGCCTGGTGGGCTATAGTCCACAGGGTCACAGAGAGTCAGACATAACTGAGTGACTAAACGGTGAAGAACTAGCTGGAAGGCTATATACCCAAGAGATGGGCAGGCAGGAAGGAAAATTCAGACACAGCAGGGCATGGGATACTTTAGTTTAGAATCATCCTGCATGGGATTTAGAACAAAACAAGAGTTCAGGGTGCATGAGGGAGACAGAAATGGGAGGCAGAAAAAAATTTTAGCAAATGTGAAGTTAAACATGGGTTATTTTAAAGCAGGGTTGGCAAACTATGGCCTGTGGTTCACATCCAGCCTTCTGTCTGTTCTGTCCAGCACCGTTAAGAATGTTTCTGTATTTTTAAATGGTTGAAAAAAATTTGAAAGAAGTATTATATTTGTGACACATGAAAATTATATAGGATCCGGCTTCCAGTATGCGCTAGTAAAGTTCTACTAGAACACAGTGATGCTCACATATTTATGTATCATCTTTGGCTGATTTCACACCACAACAGTGGAGTTGAAGACTTGGGACAGGGATTGTATCATTTGAAAAGCCTAAAATATTTACTATCTGACCATTTACAGACAAATGCTCTGCAAGTCTATAAACTGGGCAGCCAGCCTTTTGTCTTGCCATTGGGCCCCTGAAGTTTCATGTGACCTGGAAGTAAATGTAAAAGTGTTGTACCCTCTGCGGTGCTGCTTAGGCTTTGCAAAGACTGGGGGCTTTGCTCCACTGGTCAATTCAGCCCCTAGGGGTATACATCTCTTTCCGATAAACCCCATTCCTACCCCGTGACCCAGAATCCATAACTATAGATACAACTATTATCATTTAAGATTCAGCTATCTTTAGATAAAGTTTACTAAAGGAATTGATGGGCTAGTTTGGATATTTATGAAAATGCTCTCCAAATTGCAGACACTAATGTAAAAACAGACTTCAAAATACAGCCTCTTTATAAATTGTAGACTTGTACAGTGACTTAAGAGTATCGTGGAATTTTCACTCATGTGGTTGAGCCAAAGTCGATGTGACTTAACAGTGTTAAGGCTCATAAAAGATGACTAGCGCCTGGAAGCATGCCAGTAAAGGTTTCCTGATTATTACATGCTGACTACTTCAGACTATTGTTGGAAAGCTAGTGAATGAAGCAGACCGGATGTAACACTAGAGATTAGCTTTATGAATTGGAATTTATCACTGATTTCAAGTTATGTCTGGAGGAAAAGATATAGGGGTAGGGATTAAATAAGGCATGGCTTAATTCACAGAACTTAAACTAAAATGCCTTTATTGATAAAATTTATATAGAACTACTCTGCAAAAACATTTCTAGTTTTTCAAGCTTAAAAGCATGAAATTTAACATTTTAGAGAATTGGGTTTTTTGTTTGTTTGTTTGTTTTTTTAACCCATTACAGAAACACTTATAGAATGCTTCTGAGATACCTAAAGCCACAACTGGTCCTGGTGATACAAAAATAGATAAAACATCACTCATTTCCTCAAAAAGAAAAAAAAATACTCTTTCAGAGAGAAAACCAGAAGAGTAAAGCAAAATTAACTTATAAGTAAAATGAAAGTGTTGTTAAGGGGCCTCCCTGGTGGTCCAGTGTCTGACTCCACACTCCCAGTGCAGGGGGCCTGGGTTTGATCCCTGGTCAGGGAACTAGATCCCACATGTTATAGCTAAGAGTTCATATGCCGTGACTAAAGAAACTGCATAATGCAACTAAGACCTGGAACAACTAAATAATTTTTTTTTTTTTAATGAAAGTGTTGTTTAGTTCAGTTTTGACATAAGTGAAGTAGTCATTTCAAGATAAACATGCTGATGTCTGCAATGCATCCGGAGTTTCTTAGCAGACAGACTCCTATAAACAAATGACACAGTACAGGAGAAAAGACTTAAGTGGTACCTTTTGGTCATTGATCCTAAAGGTGGAAAGGGCAATTAAAGTTGTTAGAATTTGAGAAGGATTGGACCCACAACAGATACCAAAATCCCAAGGATGCTCAAGTCCCATACTTGCCCTTGGTATCCATAGACTCCAAATCTGTGGATTCATCAACCGCAGATCCAGATCATAAATGTTACATGATGTGGTTGATTCAATCCATGGATGTGGAACCCCGTGGATACTGAGAGCCTGTATATTTATTGAAAAAAGCTGAGTATAAGTTGTACCCATGCAGTTCACGCCCATATTGTTCAAGGGTGAGCTCTATTATTCAAAATAAGGTACCATACGCCAGTGATCTGAATCCTGACTTAGTTAATCTGTATCCCCAGAAGTTAATATCATGCAATAGATATAAAAAGGGCTTATTACACTTGTTAATTAGCAGTAGTAGTAGTAGTAGTTTCACTGCTTTATTGTGAACCCAAATTTTGAATGTGTTTGGAAAATATAATTCTGAAACTGGTTTTAGGAACGTCTAGCCGATGGTCAAAACAACAGTGTTTCAGCTATGTTAAGTTACAAAACAGTGTGAGGCCAGAAGCCTGCCCTGGGCATTTTTTTTTTTTTTTGGTGGCTGGGTCCTGAGACATGCAGTTTCTTAGTTCCATCATTTTAATTTATTATTCTGCATCACTTTGATAACGATAATAGGACTTTCTCAGACTCTTGTGAAAATAAATTGCTTTAAAATATCCAGCATGAACATAATTAACCCTTTGTTGAATGGAACTAATAATAAGTCATAATAATAGTCATCATCATAATAAATTCTAATATAATATGATACAAAATAATATCATAATGTCATATACAAAGGGAAGATGGCATATGTAATGTGCTTACACACTGTCTCGGACATAAGGATTGCTCAGGATGTATTAGTTTTATTATTGTTATCCCCACCTACTGGGAATAACAGTGATGCAAACGTACCAGAACTATTTCTTCTGAAGCTTGAGATTAATTGCATAAATTTTCATGCAGCAATAGACTTTCTTTCCTTGAATTACATTTGCCCTTGTTGGTTTCATTTTTTTATAAACTCATTCATTCAATAAAAACCATTCAGGCAAACATTTAGTGAGCTTAATTGTGCTGTCTTCCCTTATATTTTTAGGGCTACACCAAACTTCAAATATATCTTGATCCCTGTCCCCAAGGAGATCACAGTCTACTAGGGAAGCCAGATGAACAAATCAAACATTAAGGTGTCTGCCATAAGATAGATATGCGTTGGTACAGAGAGGGAGAGCTTCCAGGCCAAGCTTTTTGGTGTTAAGAAAAGCTTCCCTTAAAGAGGTCGCATTTGGGCAAATATTTTAAGAAATTAGTATAGTTTAGCAAGGTAATGGAGGTGGGGGCCAGAATCATTCCAGGGAAAACATGACATTTTTTTAAAATGCAGTTATATTTTTGGCAGAAGCAAAGGATACATGTTGGATGTCTTATTTGGCTGTCTCAAAATCTGAGGCAGAGACAAGATTCAGAGTGTCGGTGCAGTGGGGTGATCCCACGAGACACTGGGAAGACTCTAGGAAAGGAGAGGAGCACCAAAGTGTACTTTATCAAGTCTGTTACCACTGTGGTCAATGTGAATACATGGAAATCAGTTACACTGGGAATTTCTGGAAGCTGATGTAGGCCACAAGCCTTAGAGTTATCTAACCAGAGGATAAGGAAGTTGGAGTACTCATTTATGCATCAATTTTTGATATTTTTTCTTTGAGGACACCTAGAGGAGAAAGACTAATAGGCAGTCGGAAGTCAGTTTCACTAAAATGGTAAGGACTTGAGAAAGGCTGGTGGGGTGGGAATACCAACTTTATTCATTGGCTTTGACAGACCTAGTAACTAGACAGATAGGAAGGAACAGATAATGATGTTTTCATATGAAGTGAAGTGAAGTGAAGTGAAGTGAAATGAAGTCACTCAGTCGTGTCCGACTCTTTGTGACCCCATGGACTGTAGCCTACCAGGCTCCTCAGTCCATGGGATTTTCCAGGCAAGAGTACTGGAGTGGGTTGCCATTTCCTTCTCCAGGGGATCTTCCCAACCCAGGGATTGAACCTGGGTCTTCCACATTGTAGGCAGACGCGTTTTCATATAATGCATGTGAACTTGAACTTTCTCCTTAATATTGTTGTTCAGTCCCTAAGTCGTGTCCAACTTTTTGCAACCCCATGAACTGCAGCATGCCAGGCTTCTCTGTCCATCACTATCTCCCTGAGTTTCCCCAAACTCATGTCCACTAAATCAGTGATGCCATCCAACCATCTCATCCTCTGTCACCCCCTTCCCCTCTTGCCCTCAATCTTTCTCAGGATCAGGGTCTTTTAAAATGAATCAGTTTGCATAAGGTGGCTAAAGTATTGGATTTTCAGCTTCAGCATCAGTCCTTCCAATGAATATTCAGGACTGATTTCCTTTAGGATTGACTGGTTTGATCTCCTTGCTGTCCAAGAGACTCTCAAGAGTCTTCTCCAGCACCACATTTCAAAAGCATCAATTCTTTGGCCCTCAGCCTTCTTATGGTCCAGCTCTCACATCCATACATGACTACTGGAAATATCATAGCTTTGACCCTACAGACCTTTGTAAGCAAAGTGATGTCTCTGTTTTTTAATATGCTGTCTAGGTTTGTCATAGCTTTTCTTCTAAGGAGCAAGCATCTTTTAATTTTGTGGCTGTAGTTACCATCCACAGTGATTTTAAAGCCCAAGAAAAGAAAATATGTCACTATTTCCACTTTTTACCCATCTGTTTGCCTAGAAGTTACAGGACCAGATGCCATGATCTTTGTTGAATGTTGAATTTTAAGCCAGCCTTTTCATTCTCCTCTTTCACCTTCATCAAGAGGCTCTTTAGTTCCTCTTTGCTTTCTGTTATTAAAGTGGTATCATCTGTATATCTGAAGATGTTGATATTTCTCCCAGCAATCTTGATTCCAGCTTGTAAGTCTTCCAGCCTGGCATTTTGCATGATTTACTTTGCAGCTTTAATTTTTTTTTTTTTTTTAAGAGGTAAGGGAAGTTAGTTTTGTTTTATAAAATTGGCTTCTGCTACTTTTGGAAGGTGGGCCATAGGGAATAGGCTAATTTAGAAACTACAGCAGTTCTGACAAATGAATTAAGGTGGTACAGGGGGATGTAGAAGAGTGGGTGGAAGAGAAAGAGATTAAAGTGAAGAAATTCTGAATACATGTGGAAGGAGGAGAGGAAGACACAGATTGCAGGTTTCTGTTCTGAAAATCTAGGCTGAAGGCAGTACCTTTCACTCAAATTGAGGATTCCAACAGGAGACACAGAGAAGGCAATAGCACCCCACTCCAGTACTCTTGCCTGGAAAATCCCATGGGCGGAGGAGCCTGGTAGGCTGCAGTCCATGGGGTCGCTAGGAGTCAGACACAGCTGAGCGACTTCACTTTCACTTTTCACTTTCAGGCATTGGAGAAGGCAATGGCAACCCACTCCAGTGTTCTTGCCTGGAGAATCCCAGGGACAGGGGAGCCTGGTGGGCTGCCGTCTCTGGGGTTGCACAGAGTCGGACACGACTGAAGCGACTTAGCAGCAGCAGCAGCAACAGGAGAAAACAAGTGAGGGAATGATCAATGAGATCAGATTTGGAAATTCTGTATCTGAAGCAGGTTGTATAATCTAGAAAGCAACAGATATCGGAGCTGAGACACAGATTTGAGCTTTCTCAGAATGTAAACAGTGGTTGAAACTGTGTAAGACATTGTCTAAGGAGGTTCTTGGCTCCCAAAAGATGAGGGAAAGATCTAGTGGGGAACAAGGCAAGTAAGCAATTAAGGGACAAAAGTATTGGCATAAATGCCAGAGAAGTTAAATTTGAGGGGAAGTGAGAAAACTCTACCCAGAGAATCTTTATCTCAAACACGAAGGATGAGTCTGTATTTATTAGTGGGATGGTTAGGAACTGGAGCTTTCCTGGCAGGACTCAGTTCAGTTCAGTCGCTCAGTTGTTGCTCTTTGCAACCCCATGGACAGCAGCACGCCAGGCCTCCCTGTCCATCACCAAACCCTGGAATTTACTCAAACTTATGTCCAGTGAATCGGTAATGCCATCCAACCATCTCATCCTCTGTCGTACCCCTCCTCCCGCCTTCACTCTTTCCCAGCATGAGGGTCTTTTCAAATGAGTCAGTTCTTTGCATCAGGTATTGGAGTTTCACCTTCAGAATCTGTCCTTCCAATGAATATTCAGGACTGATTTCCTTTAGGATGGACTTGTGGGATCTCCTAGCTGTCCAAGGGGCTCTCAATCTTCGGTGCTCAGCTTTCTTTATAGTCCAACTCTCACATCTCTTCATTCTTTCTGGAGTTATTTCTCCACTGATCTCCAGTAGCACATTGGGCACCTACTGACCTGGGGAGTTCATCATTCATTGTCCCATCTTTTTGCCTTTTCATACTGTTCATGAGGTTCTCAAGGCAAAAATACTGGTCCTTTTTCCAGTGGACCACGTTTTGTTAGAACTCTCCACCATCTTGGACAGGATAGACCTGTCCATCTTGGGTGGCCCTACAAGGCATGGCTCATAGTTTCATTGAGTTAGATAAGGCTGTGGTCCATGTGATCAGATTGTTTAGTTTTCTGTGATTGTGGTTTTCAGTTTGCCTGCCCTGTGATGGAGAAGGATAAGAGGCTTATGGAAGCTTCTTGATGGAAGAGACAGACTGAGGGGGAAACTGGGTCTTGTTCTGATGGGTGGGGCCATGCTCAGTAAATCTTTAATCCCATTTTCTCTGAAGGGCGGGGCTGTGTTCCCTCCCTGTTATTTGACCTGAGCCCAAACTATGGTGGAGTAATGAAGATAATGGTGACCCCCTTCACAAGGTCCCATGCACACACTGCTACACTCAGTGCCCCAACCCTGCAGGCCACCACCAACCCACGCCTCCGCCAGAGACTGCTGGACACTCACAGGCAAGCCTTGGTCAGTCTCTTGTGTGGTCACTGCTCCTTTCTCTTGGGTCCTGGTGTACACAGGGCTCTGTTTGTGCCCTCCAAGAGTCTGTGTCCCCAGTCCTGTGTAAGTTCTGGTGGCTCTATAGTGGGGTTAATGGCGACCTCCTCCAAGAGGACTTCCCTAGTGTCTCAGACAGTAAAGTGTCTCCCTACAATGCAGAAGACCTGGGTTCAATCCCTGGTTTGGGAAGATTTCCTGGAGAAGGAAATGGCAACCCACTCTAGTACCCTTGCCTGGAAAATCCCATGGACAGAGGAGCCTGGTAGGCTACAGTCCATGGGGTCACAAAGAGTCCAACACAACTAAGCGACTTCACTTTCCTCCAAGAGAGCATATGCCATACCCAGGTCTACTATACCCAGAGCCCCGGCCCTGCAGCAGTCCACTGTTGACCCATACCTCCTCAAGAGACACTCAAACACTGTTCTGTCTCAGTCTCTGTGGGGTCTCTGGGTCTTGGTGCACACAAGGTATGTTTGAGCCCTCTGAGCATCTCTGGCAGGTATGGGGTCTGATTCTAAACATGATTTCACAGGACTGGCAGGACTACCTGTTGCAAAAACATGTTTTAGGTGGCAAATCATTGAACTTGTGATAAATCAATATAAGACCAGGCTAAAGTTTGCTTTTCCATTATTGCTGAAGAAAGTCCCTGAAAATGAATGTAAACTCCTTGAGAGTAGGAGCACTCTTTTTATCCCCAGTAGCAAGCACACATTATGTACTCAATAAAAATTGGTTGAAATGATAGGATCTATTCAAATAAATAATGTAATAAATCCCAAAATAATTTTGGAAAGACTACTTGCCTACTTAACTAAGAGAAAAACTTGTAATCAGGTCATTTTATTCATTTAATAATTATCTAATCCACTACTATATTCCCTTGTGGCTCAGCTTTAAAGACTCCACTTGTAATGTGGGACACCTGGGTTCAATCCCTGAGTTGGGAAGATCCCCTAGAGAAGAGAAAGGCTAGCCCCTCCAGTGTTCTGGCCTGGAGAATTCCATGAATTGTATAGTCCATGGGGTCGCAAAGAGTCAGACATGATTGAGCGAGTTTCACTTTCACACAAGTTGCGGGGTTTCACAGCTGGCACAGTCGTAAAGAACCTTCCTGCGAATGCAGGGGATGAGAATTTGACCCCTGGGTTGGGAAGATCCCATTTACACACACACACACACCCAAGCTCCTATTTACACACACACACCCCACCAAGCTCCCTTATCTGTGTGTCTTAAAGTGAAAAGTGAAAGTGAAGTCATTCAGTCGTGTCCGACTCTTTGTGACCCCATGGACTGTAGCCTATCAGGCTCCTCCATCCATGGGATTTTCCAGGCAAGCATGCTGGAGTGGATTGCCACTTCCTTCTCCAGGGGACCTTCCCAACCCAGGAATCGAACCCAGGTCTCCCGCACTGCAGGCAGATGCTTTACCGTGGGAGCCATCAGGGAAGCCTGTGTGTCTTAGGGCCCCATAAGAATACCCATCTGTGAGTCCTAAGGGCCCATAAGAACACCCAGCAGGCAAACGGTGTTTTACCCTGTCTTCCTTAGTAGATAGAAACAACCTACCTGACCCAGGAATAAAACCAGGGTTTCCTACTTTGCAGGCAGATTCTTTACCAGCTGAGGAGAAACAATAGTCTATTTAAATAAAAAAGTATCTGATCCAGTCTTTTATTTACATAAACAGGCCCTTCTGTTAGGCCCAAATAGTCTATATTCTATCTAAACTAGCCCACCTACACAGCCTTAATTTGTTACTCCTGATTCTGGTAACTTCAATATAATTTCCCTAACACCTAACATAGCACCTGACTCAGAATACTAACTTTGTAATAAGTATCTGTCGACTAGCTCTTAGGAATTAGTTGACTTAATGATTAAAATGAGGATTTCAAATTGTGTATTTAAAAGTTTTCTGCATTGTGGTGAATCTATTATTTTTGACTGTACCAAAATCTTTTTCTTCAGTCTTCTTGTAAAGGTGCTAGTACTATTTCGCTTTAGAGATTCACCCCTCAGTCACTGGATGCAGTTCTGGAAGGCTCCTGAAAGTTACATTCCCTCTCTGGGCCAAGATATGGGAATAGGACCATGCTAGGCAAAGCCTATACTTTTCAAATATAATTTGAAATTTGAATAAAGTGACACAGGAATTGAAGACCAAAGGTACTTCCTACTCTATCTACTTTAACTCATATCTTTTCTTAACACTGTTTTCAGATTTTTGACTTATGTGCTACCCACAAATTGCAAAAAATTTTAACACATTCAGAATTAGATTCTGTTGCTTGTAATCAAAGGATTGTAGTCACACATAGTTCTAAAATTCTGTGAAACAGGAGTGAGAGGCGAAGATAGAAAGCGACAGAAGCACGCAGAGTGGTTGTGCTGTGCTTAGTCACTCAGTCGTGTCTGGCTCTTTGCAACCCCATGGATTGTAGCCCACCAGGCTCCTCTATGGGGATTATCCAGGCCAGAATGCTGGAGTGGGTTGCCATTTCCTCCTCCAGGGGATCTTCCCCACCCAGGGATCAAACCAGAATCTCCTACAATGCAGGCAGATTCTTTACTGTCTGAGCCACCAGGGAAGCCATCTACTCTGGAGTGGGTTGCTGTTTCCTTCCCCAAGGGAATCTTCCCAACCCAGGGATCGAAAGTAGGTTTCCCACATTGCACTTAGATTCTTTACCATCTGAGCCTCCAGGGAAGCCCAAGAATACTGGAGTAAATAGCCTATCCCTTCTCCAGGGGATCTTCCCAACCCAGGAAGAAGGAAAAAAAAAAAAAAAATACTGAGTGAGAGGCATATTAAATATAAAACCAAAAGATAAGTTTCACCAAACAGATTTTTTTTTTTTTAACCAAAAGATGAGGTGTATATTTTTTTAATTATTAAGTGTGAACCTGCAGTCAGTGGCTTTCAAATTTGGTGAGCATAATTATCACTAGGGACTCTTGTTTAAATATAGATCTCTAGGCCTTGCACCCAGAGGTTCTGATTCTGCTGGTCCATGAGGGGCCTGGGGATATGCATAACTACAAGCTTCTCAGATGATTCTTGGACCAAGCTTTGAAACCTGTGCTTTAGGTCCTATGCTATGCTATGCTATGCTATGCTATGCTAGGTCACTTCAGTCGTGTCCGACTCTGTGTGACCCCATAGACGGCTGTGTATGAAAAAGAGCAGCTAATCAGATTGGCAAGTACAACAAAACAGGCCTGCTCCAAGCTCAGTTTTGCTAAACAATCCCAAACTTCTAGTTCTAGCTTTGTGAGAGATAATGGTGACCTATCCAGTGGATTGCAAGTGGATTGTATGCATAATAAAACAAATGCTAATTTCAATTTTTGTTTTGCTGAATAAGAGTCATGAAATTATGAGGGAGAACTTAGAAAACTAAAACTATTATCTTTATAGTCCAATTTTTGTAATTTAGAGAAGAGTACTTTTCATATGGGTATAATTTGATTTCCTACTGATCTTTTATATACACACTTGTATTCATTCAAAATACCACCATCTGCATGACAAGAAAATCTTTATTATAAAGGGTGAAAATTCATTATTACAGAGAATTCCTTAAAGTGGGGGTGGGGAAGTGCCAAGATATTAATATGCTACTAACCAATGCTACAATTAAAGTTATCAGGCCAATATAGGTATATTATGTGTAGTTTCCATTGATTTATTTGAAAAATTGAGTTTATTGTTTTTTAAGTCAGGTAACAGGAAAAAAAAAATTCCTGTCAGGCGACTGTATGCTCCTTGGTTTTTGTCTTGTCACAACAAAGATTTGGAATGACAATTCCATATGGTCCTACGTTACCATACTTACACAATAAAGAATTCCAGATACTTTTCAAGAAATATGGTTACTGCTTCTATATAGGACTTAAAAAAAAAAAAAACTATTTATTTATGACTGTGCTGGGTCTTCATTGCTGCACGGGCTTTCCTTGAGTTGTGGCGAGTGGGGGCCACTCTCTAGTTGTGGTGCACGGCCTTATCATTGTGGTGACTTCTCTTGTTGCTGAGCGAAGGCTTTCGAGCATGTGGCCTTCAGTAGTTGCAGTACATGGGCTCAGTAGTTGTAGTTCCTAAGCTCTAGAATACAGGCTCAACTGTGGGCACAATGGCTTAGTTGCTCCAAGGCATGTGAGATCTTCCCGGACCAGGGATCGAACCTGTGTCTCCTACACTGGCAGGTGGATTCTTTACCACTGAGCCACCAGGAAAGCCCCTATATAAAATCTTTATATAGAAACTGTAAGACAGATATGTTACAGGAAATAACCAAGGCTTGTCTGTGTTTATATGTAATATCTATTTTTGGTTAAACTGCTATTTTACTTAACTACATTTATAATATTTTATGATACTTTATTTGTAGTAATTACTCAGTTATACCATAGATACCATATAAAACTTTCATCCTGGAAACAAAGAACAGCATTTCTAAGTTCCTTTTAAACTTTAAATTCAATTCAACATGATTCAAATATTGTTTATTGAAAACCTATAAGAGGCTCTTTACTCCACTAAACACTGAGGGAAAAAACATCTCTACAGTGAAAGATTTTATGATACAAGTCTAAAAATCAAGAGATTCAAAAGTAGATTAAAAGAAAAAAAACCAGAAGCTAGCAAAGGCATAATAAAGATGACAATGAGGTCCTGGTTGTAGAATATGGAACTCAACACACAGTCCTCAAGGAAGTCCATGTGAGAGTACTAAAGTTAACAGAAGACCTCTGTTCTCTGTCCTACTTCCTGCACATGACACTCACAAGGTTTAAATATGGAGGAAAATGTGCAGTAAAAACTAGTGTCTGAGCACTGAATTCACATTTAGGAATTAGTCATGGGTTCGGAGAAGCTCTTTTCATTATTTACATACCAATCATAGAATCAAATAATAAACACAGAACTTTTATTAGAACTTCAAGCTTAAAAAAGTTGTTTTACTCTATGCTGCTGGAACATGTGACAATCACAATAGACCATGTAGACTGTGACTTTCACCAACAATTTACCAAACATCCCCTTTCTGCAGCAGAGAAAGGACTAGGTTAAAGGGGAGTTATTTCTCTTCTAACCCTTCTTTGCAGTATTTTGCATTGGTCTTTGGCTTTTCCTTCCTAGTAATCTTCATTTATCTGATAATCCTTACTTTTGTTGATAGTTCTCAGACTATGGAGAGTGCGGGGGAGTTCAGTTGCTTCCATCATTCCTACACCAGGAATATGGGGATTTTTAATTCAAAAGTACCAAGGATCACATGGATATCCAATAAACAATTGTTGAGTCATGGTGAATTGAATTATAAATCCCCATATTCCTGGTGCAGGAATGATGGAAGCACGTGATCCTTAGTACTTTGTTAGACATTAGAAAAGGTACTTCCCTGGAGCTCAGAGGTTAAAGTGTCTGCCTGGAATGTGGGAAACCCGGGTTCGATCCCTGGGTGGGGAAGATCCCCTGGAGAAGGAAATGGCAACCCACTCCAGTACTCTTGCTTGGAGAATCCCATGGAGGGAAGAGCCTGGTAGGCTACAGTCCATGGGGTCGCAAAGAGTCGGACACGACTGAGTTATTTCACTTCACTTCACTTTATACACTAGAAAGGATGCAAAAGATGTATTGCAGGATTCCTTCCCCCAAGACCTGGAAATCCTGTTGAATGGTAGATAGATAAGAACCAGATAGAGTACTATGAGATGACAGGTGAAGCTTTGGGAATGAGGGTGTTGATGGTGGCAGTACCCATAGCAAGGAGTTGTCTTGTGTTATTAGACTTTTTTTTTTTAATGAATATTTGCATACTATGTCTCTTGGCTTACACATGCTTTTACTACTCAAGAGAATTATAGTGGCAACATTCTTACAAAAACCAAGAAGGACGGTATTCAGCCGAGTAGAAATGTGCAAATTATGAGTAGATGGTTGTCTCTCTCGGTGCTAGCAGGCTGGATTACATAAAGCAGATGTGGATAATAAAGGAAAGGAATTCTCTATCCGCTGGAATGTACATCTGGATGATTCTCCTATCAAAAAAAAAAAGTGATTTTCAAATTCCTTTAACCCTGAAGCAAATTTAAGCGAAAAGAATACATGGTTGGCCACTTTGAAATCTTGCTCAACCAGAGTCAAACATAAAATTATCAGCAATGAGTAGTAAACTGAGAAATGAACTTTGAAAGAGAAGCAAAAAATGGAATTGAGGTCCAGGGAAATAATTTTCCCCCCAGCTTGGAGCCTGGGCAGCCTTAAAGGTCTTCTGGACATGGTCTATTTTTTGCAAGGATTACAACATTGTCATCTGTGTTCCCTCTGTTAAAAGTGATTGGCTAACTAGAGGTAAAAATCAGTTTAGTACTACCACAAAAATGATAGGTTTTTATTTGGCTGGCTGGGTCTTAGTTGCGGCACACAGTATCTTTGTTGTGGTATGCAACCTCTTAGTTGTGGCATGTGGGATCTAATTCCCTGACCAGGGACTGAACCCGGGTTCCCTGAATTGTGAGTGTGGAGCCTTAGCCACTGGACCATTCGGGAAGTCCAATGATAAGTTTTATGCATTGATTTTATTCATGGTTGTGTGAGAGCCATATGGCTCCAGTATAAAATGCTACAGAGCTTCGGCATAGTTTTTCTTGGTGAACAGGCAATTGGAGATGGAAAACAGTTCACTTAGAGCCTGTGGAGCACCTTAAACTGTTTCATAAGCAATAACTTAGACTATGCGTTAGCAAGCAGAAAGGCTGTAGGAAGTTACTATATAGAAAGAGGATGATAAACATGAGAAGACTAATTAGTAATCAAGATAACAAAATACTGTTTTTCTAAATAATGTCAGGTATTGGACCTTCCTAGAAGATGAGTTGTAACAAGCTGATGAGCCAGGAGAACTGGTTAGAATACTGTTGGCTCAAGTCTGCAGAGTAAAATGCTTCATTCTGTTTCATACCATTTCCTTTTTTTAGGACTCCTTTATGCAGTGTAAATAATATTGTTCTCAGAGAGTACAGATTCTTTGGCAAGCCTTTACTAAGTGATTCAAAGCCACCTACTTTTTGAGCACCCACCTTGTTCAAAGCGCCATTCCAGTCTTGAGGCTACAGTAGGATATATATATTCTACCCAGAGTTCTGTGTGGGCTTTCCAGTGAAGACTGAAACCTAGGTGGTCCTATTGCCTACACTTCCAAAAAATATGAAAGTCCCATCTAAGGATCTCAGCCCCATTCTTCTCTACTCTCCATCCTAAAATTACCATCTCTGCACTTTTGTACACATGTGTAGGAGCCTCCACTGCTTATCACCACCATGCTTTGATTCCTTGTTAGGTACCACGTAAAGCCCCTTTTGCAGCTATTGAATACAAGAAAGATACAGTGTTAGGCTAGAGAACTCTTTCCCAAATGACTTCAGTTCAGTTCAGTTCAGTTGCTCAGTCGTGTCCCACTCTTTGCGACTCCATGGACTGCAGCACACCAGGCTCCCCTGTCCATTACCAACTCCCGGAGTTTACTCAAGCTCATATCCATTGAGTTGGTGACGCCATCCAACCATCTCATCATCTCTCATCTTGCCTTCAATCTTTCCCAGCATCAGGGTCTTTTCAAATGAGTAAGTTCTTCGCATCAGGTGGTCAAAGTATTGGAGCTTCAGCTTCAGCATCAGTCCTTCCAATGAATATTCAGAATTGATCTCCTTTAGGATGGACTTGTTGGATCTCCTTGCAGTCCAAGGGACTCTTAAGAGTCTTCAACACCACAGTTCAAAAGCAGCAATTCTTTGGCACTCAGTTTTCTTTATAGTCCAACTCTCACATCCATACATGACTACTGGGAAAATCATAGCTTTGACTAGACGGACTTTAGTTGGCAAAGTAATGTCTCTGCTTTTGAATATGCTATCTAGATGTGTATAGCTTTTCTTCTAAGGAGCAAGCATCTTTTAATTTCATGGCTGCAGTCACCATCGGCAGTGATTTTGGGGCTCCCAAAATTAAGTCTTTCACTGTTTCCATTATTTCCCCATCAATTTGCCATTAAGTGATGGGACCAGATGCCATGATCTTTCACTTTCATCAAGAGGTTCTTTGGTCCTTTGCTTTCTGCCATAAGGGTGGTGTCATCTGCATATCTGAGGTTATTGATATTTCTCCCAGCAATCTTGATTCCAGCTTGTGCTTCATCCAGTCCAGCATTTCACATGATGTACTCTGCATAAAAGTTAAATAAGCGAGGTGACAATATACAGCCTTGACATACTCCTTTTCCTATTTGGAACCAGTCTGTTGTTCCATGTCCTGTTCTAACTGTTGCTTCTTGACCTGCATATAGATTTCTCAAGAGGCAGGTCAGGTGGTCTGGTATTCCCATCTCTTGAAGAATTTTCCACGTTTGCTGTCATCCACACAGTCAAAGGCTTTGGCATAGTCAGTAAAGCAGATGTTTTTCTGGAACTCTCTTGCTTTTTCAATGATCCAGCAGCAATGTTGGCAATTTGATCTCTGGTTCCTCCACCTTTTCTAAAACCAGCTTGAACATCTGGAAGTTCACAGTTCACATACTGTTGAAGCCTGGCTTGGAGAATTTTGAGTATTACTTTGCTAGCGCGTGAGATGGGTGCAATTGTGCGGTAGTTTGAGCATTCTTTGGTGTTGCTTTCTTTGGGATTGGAATGAAAACTGACCTTTTCCAGTTCTGTGGCCACTGCTGAGGTTTCTAAATTTGCTGACATATTGAGTGGAACACTTTCACAGCATCATCTTTTAGGACCTGAAATAACTCAACTGGAATTCCATCACCTCCACTAGCTTTGTTCATTGTGATGTTTCCTAAGGCCCACTTGATTTCACATTCCAGGATGTCTTACTCTAGGTAGTGATCACACCATCTTGATTATCTTGGTCATGAAGATCTTTTTTGTACAGTTCTGTGTATTCTTGCCACCTCTTCTTAATATCTTCTGCTTCTGTTAGGTCCATACCATGTCTGTCCTTTATTGTGACCATCTTTGCAAAGATGGCTTTGCAAAGTGGCTTCAGGAAAATCAAATCGTCTCTTCCACAACCCCCCCCAATTAAATTCCCATATCAAACTAAAAGGTATCAAAAATGGTGGCAATATTTCAGCTAACGTTAAGAAAAATTATCACACCACAATCAGAGGTTTTCATAATAAGCTGCTCTCATGCCTAAGTAAATTTGATGAACAATGCTGGATACACAGAATAGATGAAGCAACAAAGTCATTTTACATAACAAGTGTTTCCCAAAGCTTGTCATACCATGGCACACAGATAATCACGATATTTTAATGGTACGCTGGGGTAAAGAAACACTTTTAATGATAAATTTCCTGGAAGCTCTTACGCCTCAGGCCTATTCAGGACCAATATCTTGGCATACCTGTTAATTCATTCACACTTATCATTGACAAAGCTCTCAGAATTTGATTGTGAAGTATTTAATTCATACCCTAGAAACAACTGAGATGTTTTATCTAACCCTCCCCCACTCAACACTTTCAATGAGAAAAGGGTATGTCATTGGATAACACAATTTGAGGTGGCTGTTGGGATAAGTCTTTTTTTTTTTTTTTTTTTTTTACAGATGCAATTGCGCTGTAAATTTTCAAGTGAGATGGTCAGAAAAATCATTGAGAAATTCTTAAGCAAAATTTACCTGCTCAACCTTTTTGTTTTAAAAACAAAAAAGCAAGGCACAGAGGTCACACATTAGTGTTTTTATGGAGGGAAGTGATGAAACTAGATGAAGGTAAGATTTCTTAGCTTTCAGTCTCAAGCACTTTGCACCACATTAGTGGTTTCCGACTGGCAGCATCAGCATCATGTGAGAACTTGTTAGAAATGCTACTTCTCAGGCACCACCCCAGACCAAATGAATTGGAAACTCTAGGGGTGACACCCTATAAGCTGTGTTTTAACAAACTCCCCAAATGGTCCTGATACACATTAAGGTTTGAGAACCATTGCACCCCCATGGGGCTCTGTCACTGAAGGCTGGAGAGGCTGATTTTGGAGTAAGACTGGCCCTATGCAGTCAGAAGCTAACCACCAAGCTGGACCATTAGTGGGAGGAATGAGGCCTCACTCTGACAGTGCAGATGGGCTTTTGGGTTAAACAGTAGAAGAAGCAGACCGTTAGTAGTATAAGGGAGATTCCAAATTCAGGATCTAAGTGGGCACTCCAATTCTCTAAGCATGACTGGGTCTTTTACGGCCTAGGCCTTAGTTCCATCTTAACTTCAATAAAAGTTTCAACTGCGTGAATTTGGGAACTTTAAGGGTATATTTGAAAGTTTATAATGAAAACCAATAGCAGGAAAAAAAAATGTCACTTTTCAAAATTGACCTTTGTTGCTTCCTGTATTAAACATAATTATTTTAGAAATGAAAAACCTCTCTAAATGTAATTTATATAACATGTGGAAGATTAAGGGGAAGAGAGGAAAAAAAAATCTTGAGATACGTAAGTCTGAGTCTGCCTATTTTATATTGTTGCTGTTAAATTCCTTTGCTCTAAAAAACACTCAAGTTTCTTTTCCATGTGACTCACTAGCAAATTTCTGTTCCTTAGCTGTGGGTCCTGCATTGTGTGGATCAAGGATATCAAATAACCAAAATATGAAAAATAAAATAAGCACAGCTTATATTTTAGTCTAAGAATAAGGAACTAAACAAGTAGAAAATCCCCTTTCATGATTGAGAAACTCATGGTAAGCTTAGCAATATTAGTAGTATTAAAGTACTTTTATGTTATGTCCTCAGGATATCCACGAATAATAAAAGCTACAACCAACACTGTTGCCATTAGTTAAATGTGGCTCATACAAAGATCTTATAAACTGCTTCTAAAAGCTATAGTGTTTCACTCATTTCCTTTTCACCCCCTCTATCCTTTTTAAAGAAGTGGACTCATATTTTTGGATTGTGATGGTGTGTGAATGCATGCTCAGCCTTCTAGGCTTCTCTGTCCATGGAATTTTCCAGGCTAGAATACGGAGTAGGTTTCCAAACCCTTCTCCAGGGGATCTTCCTGGCCCAGGTCTAGAACCTGAGTCTCCAGCATCTCCTGCATTGGCAGGCAAATTCTTTACCACTAAGCCACCTGGGAAGCCCTGAAGCCATAAGATAATTATCACGGTTATATATTCAATTTTTTGTCAGATAGTCTTCCATTTGCCACTCATAATTAAGCCATTTCTGTATCAGAGATTGTAGGTACAAAGAAAGTAAGAATTTTGTTAAGAGATACTGTGAAGTAAAATTAAGACCTTATAGTAAAAAGTTTGTTGTTATTTAAGAGTGTTTCTTCTGGTCTTTGTGTCTTTCCTTTGCAAAGTGCACTTTATTTTTAGGTGTGCAAGTATAATTAGAACTCAGTGTTTTAAACTTCCAAAATTGTAAAAAAGAATGCTACTTACGTACTTAAGTCTTCAGGGCTAACATGATAATACGGAGCTCAAATCTCTTACAAAACTTGCCTGAACACAAAACCATGATGCTTCAGGCATCTACCAGGGTGGTACTGGCGTGTTTGGTAAGATAGTTCTGAAGACTTTTTTTTGAACACAAGCAGTCTTTCAAATGTACCAGCAAACTCCACATCTGTAAAATTTTTCATGAAAAGTAGAAAATGTCATGAAGTATACTGAAAAGTAATCTGTGCTGATATAAGAAAGGTATTGACTTGTTATTTTCTACTCTGAAGTATAAAGTTAGAAATTGAGAAAAGGAGATGTTTGTTTAATAAAATAATTACCATTTTGAGAACTGATCCAGCTTTCATGGGTAAAAGAAAAAGTCTAATTGTGTGAACAAAATAAAATGTTGAAAATATTTAATTCTCTATTGCACGGCAGTGAACACTATAGAACTTAATCTCTCTCCTCTAATGAAAACTCATTATGAGAGGCTAGGTTTCTGGTTTCTGAGACACTTACTTAATGACTAGTAATTTAAAGTGACTGCTACAACTGAACTGTAACTTCCCTACCAAAGGCCTAGAATCAAGTTATGTGGTTATGACCAGACAGTGTTAAAGAAAATTACATTTCAATAATTCCTCTTCCATCACAATATTTTTCCAAATCTCTGATATAAAGCTACTCCTAAATACACTTTTTGAGAACAATCCGACTGTTTTCCTCATGGCCTGTGGACTCCTTCACTTATATTATTCTGTTATTCTTCATTTCTATAATTGTCCTTCTTCTTCCTCAGTATTTCTGCAGGCACTCTGAAAAATTATCAAATACCTAATTAATGATTCTAAAGATCTTTATCTCATTTCTATTATCTCAAGGACAACTGGAAAACAAAGGGGAGTTCATTCAAAGGTGAATCTATTGTGTCAAATACAGAGAAGTGGAGTTTTTACATATAGTCCTTGTGAATGCTATACTCCTAAGAGGTTATGGCAACCCTTTTGCAGAGGAGGAAACTGAGGTCCACAGAGGCTTAGTAATACATATGGGGACAAAATGGGATTTCAACCTAGTTGTGTATAACTCTGTATCTCATATTCTTTGGTAACCTAAGTAAAATATTGCCCATGTTTTATAATTGTTTGCTGTATTTGCTCAGTCGTTCAGTCGTGTCTGACTCTTTGCAGCCCCATGGACTAGCTTGCCAGGCTCCTCTATCCATGGGATTTCCCAGGCAAGAATATTGGAGTGAGTTGCCATTTCTTCCTCCAGGAGATCTATGCAACCCAGGGATCAAACCCACAGTCCCATGTCTCCTGCATTGAAAGGTGGATTCTCTACCACTGTGCGGCCTGGGAAGCCCAATTATAATTATACCTTTATATAAAAATATCTTTAATGACTAATATTTTCAAAGCATTATTGCATATATCATCCTGTTTTAAGGTAGCTGGTAGAATGGGTGACTTGGGGGGTCTGAGGAACAGCAATAACATACATAAAGTATAATATCCAATGTAAGACAAGTGCTTAGTAGCTATTATTATTATTACTACTACTGATCCTTCCAGCAGGCTCATACTTAGAAGTTAGGTAGTACAGCTGTTACCATGCCCTCTTGATCGGCTTTTCCTACAAAGATGAAGCCTATTCACTTTATTTTCCACAGCAAGAATTACTTTAAAGTTTTTATTTACAAGGCAATTACTTACAAGAATCTCAAAACCCCATGTTCAACTTCAGATTGTTTGCAATGAGGCAGGACGGGAATGGAAGGGAAGTAGGTGTGAGACAGGCTTACAATCTTTTCCAGGCAAGTCAGAATTAGAAATTTTGCATTCTTGCTCCAAAATGAGTCTCCTTTCCACTGCACCAAAATGATACCGGAGGATTTTTTTTCTCCTGCCATCATTCTCTTCTTACAAAGGGTAATGAAATGGTGAGCCTTTCCTTCAGTTCCTTGCTTGCACAGGGAGGGAGAGCCCCCTGAAGCGGTGCAGACCATGCTTGTTTACTGCAGCGAGAGTCGTTATCATGACGCAGAGGATGGTTCCGGTTTGACTTCTGCGGCTGCATTCCCGCTCTCCGGACAGTAGGCAGAGAACTGCAAGAAAAGTGCTTGGTATCAGTGACTCACAGCAAGACAGGAAATCTCGAGAGGATCCACCCTTCCTTCCTGCCCTCCAGACAAGCTGAGTTGCAGACCACAGGCCACAAGAAGCCTAGAATCTTGGTGAGCAGGGCTGAAGCCCTAGACTGAGTCAGGGCCACTGCAGGGATGGACATGGATGAACTGGATGAACATGTCAAGACTGAGCTGTGGGGAAAGCCCACACTCTTCACCCTAGAGAGCACTGTTTCTGTTGAGATTCCTCTCTTCACTTTCGCCCAGTATCTGCCTGGTATATTCTGGCCTATGCATTGTTCTTAAACAATGGGCTTGATGCAGTTAATTGAGTGTGCCTATTTACACCATGACTAAAAAGCATGCAAGAATTGTTATCAATCATCATTACCAAGCAATGTCTTCAAAATACAAAATGGCAGGGTCTCTCTCTCTCCAGCAAAATGTAGTTTTGAACCTAGTGTAGAATTGCTTCAATTAAGTTATATCATGTTTCTCTTCATGAGAGCAGCAAATGATTATAATGATGATAAAGGCTAACAATTGCTCAGTTGTGTCCGACTCTGCGACCCCATGGACTGCGGCCGACTAGGCTCCTCTGTCCATGGAATTTTCCAGGCAAGAGTACTGGAGTGGGTTGCCATTTCCTTCTCCAGGGGATCTTTCAGATCCAGGGATCGAACCTGGGTCTCCTGCATTGCAGGCAGATGCTTTACCATCTAAGCCACCAGGGAGCCAGGTAAGAACTGCCCTAAGCACTTCACATATTTTAAGTCATTTAAGTCTTACAAATGGGCTTCTTTGGTGGCTCAGTGGTGAAGAATCCATCTGCCAATGCAGGAGACATGAGGACTCGAGTTCGATCTCTGGGTTGGGAAGATCCCCAGGAGAAGGAAATGATAATTCATTCCAATATTCTTGCCTGGGAAATCCCATGGACAAAGTTGCCTGGTGGGCTATAGTCCACAGGGTTGCAAAGAGTCAGAGATGACTTAGCGACTAAAAACAAACAAACAAACAAAAAAGAACAAAATCTTACAAATACTCTTTGAGATAAGCATTATTATTGTTCCCCCTTGACAGATAAGGAAGTTACCAAAATAAATGAAAGCTTTATTTATTTAAAGGTGTCTTTATTAAGACACCTTTTCACTGTCTCCTCAAATTGTTTTTAAACCTCATAAACAATAAAGCTCAAACAAACAAACAAAAAATACACATGAAGCTGCTGCTTACTGTGATTTAAGAGTCAAATGAATAAATGACACAAAATGGTCTTATACACGTTTCTCACATCTGGCCAAGTTCAGCAGTACATTTCCAATTCAAGTCAAAATTCTGAAAGGAATCACTGCAACAGACCAAATTTATCAGTATCTTCTGTCAAGGCCCTTTCCCTCTCTTCCTGCAGGGCAGCAATGTCAGAAAGTGAGAGATGTCTGCATTCCTGTGACTTATTAAATATAACCTTTCAGTTCTCACCTCCTTTCATTTTCTTGCTCTCTCCAAGCTCAACTCACATCCTATGTTCCAGCCATGCCAAAATACTTTTAGTGCACTTGGTCCTTGTCATGTGTCTTTGAATAAGGTGTTATTTTCTCTGAAAAGTCATCTCCCCCTCTATACATCCAGAGAGTGCCTGCAGCATTCAGAATTCTATCCATCTGTTCATACACTGAAACAGTATGTATTTCTCTATCATTTATTTTTGGCTGTGCTGGGTCTTCACTGTTGCATGGGCTTTTCTCTAGTTGCGGCAAGCAGCAGCGATTCTCTAGTTGCGGTGCATGGGCTTCTCATTGCAGTGGCTTCTCTTGTTGTGAAGCACAGACTCTAGAGCAGGCGGGCTTCAGTAGTTGCCACACGTAGGCTCAGTAGTTGTGGCTCCCAGGCTCTAGAGAACAGGTTCAAAAGTTGTGGTGCATGGGCTTAGTTGCTCTGCAGCACGTGGGATCTTCCCGGATCAGGGATGGAACCTGTGTCTCTCCTGCATTGGCAAGTGGATTCTTTACCACCACCAGGGAAGCCCCTCAGAGAGTATTTGAAAGTGAAAGTGAAAGTTGCTCTGTCATGTCTGACTCTTTGTGACTCCATGGACTATACAGTCCATGGAATTCTCCAGGCCAGAATACTGGAGTGGGTAGCCATCCCCTGCTCCAGGGGAATTTCTCTAATCCAGGGATCTAACTCAGGTCTCCTGCATTACAGGCAGATTCTTTACCAGCTGAGCCACAAATTGAACATTTATTATGAGGCAGATAGGAGGTGGGAGAGGGAACAAGGTCACTGTTTTGATGAAATTTTCATTTTACCGCAGAGAGACAAAGTTAAGAAAGACAAAAGGATGGATGAGGTAGGGAAAGAAGGAAGGAAAAGGAGGAGGGAGGTAAAAAGAAGAAAAGAAAGAGGAACAGGCAGTACTAACTCATTATGGTTAGTGTTAGATGGGTCATATGACACTGAGTGACATTGAGTGTCAGGAATCTGGTCACTTGAGCTGAGCTCTGAATGACAAGAGGGAGCCTGACATGCAGAGCCCACTAATTCAAAGGCTCTAAGCTAGAGAGCAAGCCAACATGGCTGAGGTGCTGCCAGAGGGCAAGGCAGCTGCCAGAACCCACTGACTTCGTAAGGCCTGTAAGAAGTTTAAATTGAAAATTTGAAGCCGAGGATTGATAGAATCTAATTTATTTTAATAAATTCCTCTGGCTATTGAGTGCACCATTGGGCTCTAGGGAGTCAGGTATAGTAGCAGGCAGATCAGTTAGGATACAGATGCAAGAGGCATCAAGGCGATTCTTTTTTTCTGCGCTCACACATTTTGCAAAGACTCAATGTTACACATTCTTTAAAAGCAGATATAATTTTTTTCGTCTTTTACTAGATAATCAGGTCTTTGAAATCAGGAATGAATCATCATTCCACAATAAACATTCCCTGGCATAAATAAAGTAATGGAAGAATGAATGAATAAAATAAGGTCCTTGCCCTCAAAAGGCTTAGTCTCTGACACAGACATCCATTCAAGCAACCAGAGTGCAGAGTAGATCATTCACATTGTGAAAGAGATAAAAAGCATTATATGTGAAGACAGGGGAAGGAGAAAGTGGATTATCCAATTGACTGTGTGATACAGAATCAGAACATCAGAGTCTGTTGTTCCTTTTTTTTTTTTTAACACAGTGGGATGTTAAAACAAAGTGGCAGGAGTCTGACAGAGAAACAGTTGGGTCTATTTCCCCTTCTAGTGCCACGGGTTTAGATAAGGGCTGCATTTAGACTCGGAATTTTGGGTCAACATGCAACTCAACAAATCTGTTGAGAAATGATTTCTCTCTGCTGGACTATTTTTTTAAAAAAAGTAAACAAGAGTGTCAGATTACTTTTGGATTGTTCAAATTACAGCAAAACCCTGACATTTAGGAGAAGTGTTCACGTTCTAAATGTTCTTCTTGGAGTTATACAATGATCAGCCATGAAGAAGAGTCAAGTGTGTTTCTAGTGTATTCCTTTACTCTGTTTTAAAAAACTTTTTAAAGCCATTATTTTTTTAAAAAATTGGCCATTCCATGTGGTATTTGGGATCTTAGCTTCCCAACCAGCAATCAAACCTCTGCCCCTATATTGGAAGGCCAGCGTTTTAACCACTGGATTGCCAGCTAAGTCCCTCCTTCTGTCTTTTTTATAGTTCACTTTCCCCAGGGGGCTCCTTTATCTCCACCAAAGCATTCAGAGCCTTCAAGTTGCACAACTACATGCCTTTTCCCTTTCACTCCTTTCCCTTTCTGTTTCACTCCCCCTTCTCAATCTACCTCAACTATCTATCTATATATCATCAGTTAGTTTTTGCCTCCTAACAAAACACCACAAAATTTGACTTAAACCATTTATAATGTCTCACAATCCAGTATTCTGGCCTGGAGAATTCCATGGACAGAGGAGCCTGGCAGGCTACAGTCCATGGAGTCGCAAAGAGTTGGACAGGACTGAGCGACTTTCACTTCACTTCAATTCTGTGAGTGATCTGTCTAGCTCTTCTGCATTAGGCCAGCTCATCTGGGGCTGAATGCTCCAAAATTGCTCCCTCTCATGTCTGGGGCAACAGCCAGATCACCTAGGATGCTTAAGGCCCTTCTTCATGTGGTCTCTCATCTTCAAGAATGTCTGTCCCCATGATGACAAAAAGGTCCCAGTAACAAGAGAAGGAGATCCAACCAGTCCATTTTAAGGAGATCAGTCCTGGGTGTTCACTAGAAGGACTGATGTTAAAGCTGAAACTCCAATACTTTGGCCACCTCATGCGAAGAGTTGACTCATTGGAAAAGACTCTGATGCTGGGAGGAATTGGGGGCAGAAGGAGAAGGGGACGACAGAAGATGAGATGGCCAGATGGCATCACTGACTTGATGGACATGAGTCTGAGTGAACTCCAGGAGATGGTGATGGACAGGGAGGCCTGGCATGCTGCGATTCATGGGGTCGCAAAGAGTCGGACATGACTGAGTAACTGAACTGAACAAGAGAAGGAAAACCTATTTGAAACACTTTTAAAGCCCCTGCACCACATTTTCTAATGTCCCATTAGCCAAAGAAAGTCCAAGCCCAGGTTCAAAGAATAGAGAAATAAACTCAACTTTTTGATGTGAGTCACAGCAAAAATTCCATTGTAAAGGGATATGCATACAGGGATATATAAGTAACTTGTGAGCACGTTGTGATCCATCACACTATCATTTTGGAGAAACACCTTAAATTTAATTCACACTGCAGTGTTACTGAGAACTTCCAGATGTACAAGCTGGGTTAAGGAAAGGCAGAGGAACCAGAGATCAAATTGCCAACATTGACTGGATCATAGAGAAAGCAAATCATGCTTGACAAATGGAAAGGAGTGTGTATCAATGACTTGACCTTACCAAATACCTCGTACATAGCTGCTCAATAATTTGCTCAATAAATACTGGGTGAATTAGTTAATTTATGTGTACATGAGTGTAAGTATGTATGTGAGCCTAATAGTGTATCAAGACAGAAGGGGGAATTTGGGCATGTAAAAACATCAGCTCTCTTCCAAATACACCCCCCCACCCACCCACCATGGGGTCAAGAGACAACAGCAGTGTGCAACTGACATGGGCTTAAAAGCCTGCTGAACATACTACCTGTGTAACCTTGAGCAAAATTAGTAACCTCTCTAAACCTTAGTGCCCTCATCTATAAAATGGGCATAATAATGCCTTTGCTACAGGGTCATTATAAAAATTAAACAGAATGATAAACACAGAACACCTAAACTAACACATGACACATAAGAGATATTTAGTAATTAGCAGGGAGCAGAAGCCAAGTCTAGCTTCCCACACAAATGCCGTTCTTTACTCCTTCCTTCCCTCAGCCCTAGTGCCACTTTCCCTTGGTGGTCTGCCTTCTTCCACCGCCTGCCTTTGATCAACCCAATCAGAGAAATGAGAATGGCAGGAAGTGTGGAAACTCACTTTTCCCCACTTTAGGTTCTATCAGCAATATGTCATTCCAGCTGTGTCAGTAGCAAGTAATGTGAAAGAGTGGCCACAGTTCATCTTACCTCTAAACTAAGCCTCTTGCTACTCATTGTCTGCCATTTTGGTTCTGCAGAAACCTACAGCAGAAAACAACTACATAGCCCCAGATTTGGCAGCATCATTGATGCACTGAGGAGGTATGGAGAGATTTCACTCAAAGTTTGTAGACAGAACACATGGCTCTCTTTCGCTACTTTCCCACTTCACATTTCACTGAAATACCTGTTTAAAAAAGAAATAAATTCATAATAAATCCAAGCATAAGAGAATGAAAGACTTCTATATATTTCTCTAAGATATGCAGAGAATGGGATCATAGGTTGTCTGGATTCAAATGTCAGCTCTGTCAGTGATAAGCTATATGACTTTGGACAACTCTGTTTCCTTATATAACATGTGAAAAATTATAGGACCTGTTGTACTGGGTTGTTGTGTGGGTTGGCCAAGTTATATGAAGCACTAGGATACTTCCTGGAACACAGTTCAACAAAAGTTAGGTTTCATTGTTATAAACAGAAGACAAAGAGTTAACAACTAAGAAATTACAGAGAAGAAAGGTAGACGTTCAAAGCTTGGAACTGGCAAGAATTCCAGGGGAAAGTGAATGAAAAATCAGGGGTATCAGTTTTATGTTTACAAAAAAAGCTTGAGAGTCCATCTTCACCCCATCCTTACTCTCACACCTACATTCAGGGGTGATGTGTTCCTCAGTTAAACTAAAACCAGAGAAATCTTCTCTAAAGAAGTGGAATAACTTGTCTGTGAAGGGCTAAGGCTCCTGTTGTGGATGCCTGATACATTAAGTAGTATGTCTATTTTTAATGACTAAATAAATGATTTACCTTTAAAGGATCACAAAATAATACATGAGGAGAAAAAAAGGAATTCACAACCTAGGCAACTTTTCTGAAAGTTCACTATGTCAAAGATAAGAGCCTAAACATTTTTCAGAAAAAAAAACAGGTTATCTACAAAGAAATGAGAATCAGCCTGGTGTCAATCTCCTCCTCAGCAAAACTGGTTGGCAAAAGATAATGGAAAAATGTGTTAAAAGTTCTGAGTGGGAATTCCTTTGAAATTAGAATTATATACCTATCTAAATTATTTTTCAAGTTCAAAAGACACTTTTAGAGATGCAAGACCTTAGAAAATTTTATCTCCCATGAATATTTTATGGAAAAAAATATTGGGGGATGTACTAGAGCAAAAAGAAAAAATAATCCAAGAAAAATAAGGTCATGGAAGCCAAGAAACTAGTGAACATGACAGCCAAGAAAAAAAAATCTATGAAAAATAATTAGATACATGTTGTTTAGCTGGCTTAGAAAATCATGTTGAAATACTCCTGAAGGAAATATTAATAATAAACTGGATGATCTTTGACAAGATGATTGCGTACTATAATTCTGCCCTCAAGAAAAAAAAATCAGAATTTTCAAGCAAACATGATATATAAAGAAATCACAGTCTAAACATAAAACAGACTAAACTGCGTGGTATTTAATACATTGAAAAAGAAGAATCAATTTGACCTTGATACCTTGAAATATTACTGAAATATTCTTCTTCAGCTAGTACAGGTTAATTAACACAAGGTTATATTTCCTTCTTTATAGGTCTAACCATACTACTTTGTACCTTAAGTAATAATACTCACATTATATAATAGTAAAGTTTTCTACTTAAAAAAATTTTTTTTGACTCAACCTATTGGCCAAGTGTGGAGAAGGAAATGGCAACCCACTCCAGTACTCTTGCCTGGAAAATCCCATGGGCGGAGGAGCCTGGTAGGCTGCAGTCCATGGGGTCGCTATGAGTCGGACATGACTGAGCGACTTCACTTTGACTTTTCACTTTCATGCATTGGAGAAGGAAATGGCAACACACTCCAGTATTCTTGCCTGGAGAATCCCAGGGATGGGGGAGCCTGGTGGGCTGCCGTCTATGGGGTCACACAGAGTCGGACACGACTGAAGCGACTTAGCAGCAGCATTGGCAAAGTGTAGAAAAATCAACAATTCAGAACACTTCAAGTGACAGAAACATTGATATTATAAAAAGTTGGAACATGTAAACAGGGCAGAGACGGAAGAAAGTACATGGGGCATTAATTTCCTTATTTTATATGATTGTGACTACAAATTTCTGAAATTTATAGACCAAGAAAGAAATACTAGAATTATTAACAGATATAAAGGTCACCTCTCAGGATCTGTTTTGTCTCCTGAAAACCTAACTTGGTTATATACACTCTGTCTCACAGATGCTTGGCCATGAATGTCAAAACAATTAAAGGTATGGGAGAACTGGGGGAAATAAAAGTGTCTATCATCAAAGTGTGTGGCTTCTACAGAAGTTTGGCCATTTTCTTATGCATCCTAACTGCAAATCACCCAAGTATATTTAATATATCCACATACTTCCATCAGCTTCCATCTGTGTAGTTCTCATTGTTTCCATCCCATGTAGAAGCATAAGCCTTTAAAGTTGAAAAGGATATCAGAAACTCTTAAGCTCACCTTCTGTTTTTCATAGGTGAGGAAACTGAGACCACACAAAGTCAACTGACTTGATAAAGTCCAACAGCAATTAAATGACAAATTAGTCCTAGAACTAAGTATTATAACTCCTTGGGCACTGTTTCACATAATTAGGGAATGTCCATTGTATAAATAAACGCACATTTCTAACTTTAAAATGGTATATTCCATTACTTGTATATAGTCATAATTATTTTATTACATAAAACTGAATTGTTTTATTTGTTTTATATGCTAATATGATCTCAAGTAGATTTACAAATTCTATGTGAAGTTTCACATCTCTTAGTTCCTCTCTGCTTTGTTTTATTTATTTTTTAAATGAGGTGTGTTTTAAAAAAATATTTATTATTTAATTGATTGCTTCAGGTCTTAGCTACAGGTAGGTGGGACCTTTAGTCTCTGTTCTGGCATGTGGGATCTTTAGTTGATGTGAACTCTTAGTTGACGCATGTGGGATTTAGTTCCCAACCAGGAATCAAACCCTGGTCCCCTGCATTGGGAGCACGAAATCTTACACACTGGATCACCAGGGAAGTCCCAGTTCCTCTTTGCTTTTTCAGATGAACTGGGCTTTAGCGAGCTTCCTATAAAAAAGGAATTGGTTTATTGTTTCTCTTCTGTATTTTTTTAAGTCTCTATTTGGAGCCATTTCAAACTTATAGAAAAGTTGTTCAGAGAAAACCTGATGACTGTTTTCCAAGATTTAGCAAAATTTAACATTTTCTCTTCTCTTATCTACATATCCATTTGTCAATATCTATCATTAGTCTACTATATGTTACACATTTTAAAATATATGTATTTTTCTTATCCATGTGAGAGTAGGTTGCACACACCAGATGCCTATATCCCTCCACACTTGAGTTTCTTTCCTAAGAACAAGATTTTTCTTTTACATAGTAATAGTATAAACTATGCCAAAGCCTTTGACTGTGTGGGTCACAACAAACTGTGGAAAATTCAAGAGATGGGAATACCAGACCACCTGACCTGCCTCCTAAGAAATCTCTATGCAGGTCAAGAAGCAACAGTTAGAACTGGACATGGAACAACAGACTGGTTCCAAATAGGAAAAGGAGTATGTCAAGGCTGTATATTGTCACCCTGCTTATTTAACTTATATGCAGAGTACATCATGAGAAACGCTGGCTGGAAGAAGCACAAGCTGGAATCAAGATTGCTGGGAGAAATATCAATAACCTCAGATATGCAGATGACACAATCTTTATGACAGAAAGTGAAGAAGAACTAAAGAGCCTCTTGATGAAAGTAAAAGAGGAGAGTGAAAAAGTTGGCTTAAAGCTCAACATTCAGAAAACAAAGATCATGCATCTGGTCCCATCACTTCATGGGAAATAGATGGGGAAACAATGGAAACAGTGACAGACTTTATTTTGGGGGGCTCCAAAATCACTACAGATGGTGACTGCAGCCATGAAATTAAAAGAAATTGCTCCTTGGAAGAAAAGTTATGAGCAACCTAGATAGCATATTGCAAAGCAGAAACATTACTTTGCCAGCAAAGGTCAGTCTAATCAAAGCTATGGTTTTTCCAGTAGTCATGTATGGATGTGAGAGTTGGACTATAAAGAAAACTGAGTGCCAAAGAATTGCTGCTTTTGAGCTGTGGTGTTGGAGAAGACACTGGAGAGTCCCTTGGACTGCAAGGAGATCCAACCAGTCAATCCTAAAGGAAATCAATCCTGAATATTCATTGGAAGGACTGATGTTGAAGCTGAAACTCCAATATTTTGACCACCTGATGCGAAGAACTAACTCATTTGAAAAGACCCTGATCCTGGGAAAGATTGAAGGTGGAAGAAGGGGACGACAGAAGAAGAGATGATTGGATGGCATCACTGATTTGATGGACATGAGTTTGAGTAAGTTCCGGGAGTTGGTGATGGACAAGGAAGCCTAGCGAGCTGCAGTACATAGGGTCACAAAGAGTGGGACATGACTGAGCGACTGAACTGAGTATAAAATTAACAAACTTAGGATACTTAACATTGATATAACACTTTAAAATATATATTTCAACTTTATCAATTGTGCCACTAGTATCCTTTTCGGTTTTTTCCCCCTAATTCAGGATATTGTCTAGGATGGCATACTACATTTTGTTACCATGTCTCTTTAGTCTTATTTAATTTGTAACTGTTCCTCAGCCTTCGTCTTTCATACCATTGGCATTTCTGATGAGTACAGGCCAGTTATTTCACTGAATATACTGATTAAGGTTCAGATTTCTCTGTTGTTTCTGGTAATTAAACTCAGACTACCCATTTTTGGTTCGATTGCTACATGACTGATGCTTCTTTCTCATGGTTTCACATTTGAAGGTGCTGGATGTAACCTTGCCTCTTTTTGGTGAGGTTAATATAAGTTTACTTATTTAAGATGTCATCCCATTTCTCCACTGTAAACGGTTTTTTTTTTCCCTTTTAAAATTAAGTAATTCATGAAGAGGGAACTTAAAACTATGTAAATATCATGTTCCTAATCAAGTTTTCCTCCCTGGGGTTTAGCCTATTGATCATTCAAAGTTGAATCAATTTCAATGGGATGGTTGTAAAATGGTAATTTACATTTTATTTATTACCTATTCGCCTTCTATATCTACCAGGCAGTAAGGGACTGCTTTCTTTAATTCCTTATTTATTAACAATTTGGACCCATGAATTCTCATTTAATTCATGTATTTATTAATGTATCTCTCTATTTTTTCTCTCTCATGCACAAATTGTCTTATATTTGGCCTGTGGGAACTCATTCAAGCTGGCTTCTGTGTACTCTTGACAGGTTCTCTTCATATTTTGAGTACTGCCCTTTTTGGGGCATAAATATATATATATATATATATATATATCAGGCTCATGGTGAACTCTCACAGCTGCTACCCAGGAATCAGCCATTCTCAAAGAGTCCTCATTCCTTTTATCCAGGAATGGTAGACTGAGTTTTGAAGTTGACATCATGGAGGTCAATCATGTCCTAAAGCACACCTCTTAGTTTAGTAAGAAACAGAATCAGAATTGAAAATACAATAGGTCTCATCCAGAATAGAAATACTTTGTGCTTGATTTTTTTTTCTTTTTTCCAGGATTAGGTAGTAGATGTGAGAAATGAATCCATAGCAACAAAATGGGCTGAAGTGTGTGTAAAGATTTTAATTACCACATGAAATTAGTCTACAAAACAAATCAATTAAAAATCTAGTATTTTAAGTGAGTTGAAAATCATTATAATTCCAAATGAAAATATAAGTTGTTTCTTGGAGTTCTTCAAAAAAGCTCAGCTTGAAATAGTATACAAACACAAACTCAAAATATGTTTTTAAGCATACAATATGAAATACATAATATGAGAAAACTAATTATGAAATACAAAATTATAAACCCTTCATGTTTGGCATAAAAAAAGTGCTAACATTTTATGAATTGAATTAAGGAGATTTAACAAAAAAGGAGGCACTCATAAGAACTCAAATAAAAAAGATGTATATGAAACACATAAAATTATAAAAGCATATGTAATACAATGCCACAATGCCCGCTGTACTTGAATAGTGTACAACCATTTTCCAATTCAAACTGCATTTCTTTTAAAATTTGACTTTTTTTTTTTTTAAAGAGCTAGCTGAGAAAGCAAATACAGAAGAAAGACTTGATATTATATCAAGCATGGTATTACAAAGGCAGGCTGGAATGCATGTTTTTTGCCCAAGAAAAGCAGGCCAGCCTAAACCAGAGTGTCCCCATAGTGGCCATTCATTGTGAAACCAGCTTGTGACAATACCTCTTCTCCAGCCCTGAGGCAATTAAATATCTAAGAATATGGACAGTCCTCCAATTGCTTCACAAATGTTAAAACCAGCACTAGAGCACATTGTAACTCACCAGATGTTGTAATTAAACGTGGGAACTCACACTTCCGTGTGGCCATAAAACCTCTGTTTGGGTGGGAGCCTGCACCATCCACAGTTGTAGCCAACCTGAGATCACACACTGATGTGGGGGACATAGCTGGCTTCACACTCTTACAAACACACCCTCACACAATTCTTTGGTTTATTTCAGATTCCCCAGGTTTCTCGGCTGCCACATTTGTAACAGTGAAAAAGAAATTTAGATCAAAAGAGACCGCAGGGCAAGATAGGAGTCCAGGAGCAGGACAGGACTAGAGTTTCCAGGCCCTGCTGTTTTCTTTCAAGTAATGAAATAAGTGAACATAAAAGAGGAGGCCAGGTTAAAAACAGAAGGGAAGCTGGGCAAGAAACAGCAATAAGACATCAGCTAAGAAGGATCAATGTTAGTTGTGCCAGACCTGCTGAGTCTTGCTTATTTTGAGGGAGGCTACCACCTATTGGTAAGACTACAGAGATTTGGAAAGAAAATACACACCACACACATATTATATATTTACACATATATACCCCTAGTGTTCTAGGAGATTACAGCATACTACAGTGGAAATATTTCAGGTTCCAATTGTAACTGATGGACATATTCCTCAGACAAATGGCCTCAGCTGGAAGAGCTATTCATTAACTGGACTCACGATAAGCAGCACCTCTCATCAGGCATTCAACAGGAAATGCAGCCTTCCAGGAGGTCTTGACTCAGCAGGAAGCAGCAGCTGGTGAGGAGAATTACCTGATTTACCTGCTCAAAAAAAGTGGTAATGCTGGGAGCAGAGTGGATAAAGTCCAATTACATTTTGAAACAGAATGAGAAGGAATTAACCCAGAGGAAAGTGGGACCAGGAGATGTGGAGGCTGGCTCGCTCCTCTCTGCCTGCTGATGGTGGAGGAGGGAAGCCTGGCCACACTGGCTCACTGCCTGCCACATTCCTAGGGAGGTGAATCAGCTGGCCTGAGGGGAAGCGGGAATGACTCAGGAGGACAGAAGACCCTGCACTGTCGTAGAGTACCAAGTGGTGTGAGGACTCTCCATGGGGTGGAAGGAAGGGAAGAGAGAGATCACATTGCCCATCAAGTCATGACCTGGTGACTAAGCTTGGGAGCCTTCCACTTACTGTTCGACTTGAGCTTCCTAGGAAAGAAGAGAATGGGTTTGCTTGCCCCATCACTGAGACTGTGTAACCTGTCTCAGTGTCCCTTCCTCTGTTCCTGCCTCTGATTACATTTATGGCAGATCCTTGTGGAGGCTGGCTAACACCACCATTTTTTATATACTGTAATATGTTTACACAAGAAAGAACTCTGTCCCTCACACACCCATAGACCATCCTCTCATCATCTCCCTCTCCCTACTGCCTTCTTCCCTTCCACTCTATAAGAAAGAGACGCGTAAGCAAGTTATAGAAAGTGTTCCTTTTATCAGACAACTAGCAGAGTATTACAGAAGGAAAGCTGTTTCAGTTCATTGCCTATATTTTTTATAGCGACAGCATAATTATCATTGATGTTCATAATGGAGGTCTGCACAACTGCAAATTCTACATCCTGAAGGACTAAATTATATTCATTATATAGATGGATTGCCATTCCTTTTATTGCATTCAGATTTTCAACAATCCATGTATAGCATATTCGGCAGTGGTGATAATGAAGTAGAAAACCCCATTCCTCCCCATTCTTCATGGATGCTTTCTGAATCAGATACTGACAGGAACAGGGGAGAATAATGGCCTGGGATTCCTTTGGGAAGGTTGTTTTTTACAAACAGGATGAGTGCAGAGTAGGTGGGCTGACAAGCAAGGGCAAAATTCTCATTCTGGATTTGAATCTTTAATTGTAAAGAATAATCATTTGAAAAATACTATTACAAGGATCAGTATTCTCTATAAAAATAAACCTCAATTGTTTTCTGCCATTGATCACTTTTATATACATTCTATTGAGATTGGGACAACTTGAGGAATGAATTGTGACATTTAAAAATAGATGAGTTAACAAGGGGGTCCTCAAATAAATTTTTCTGTTTTGAAGTATAGTTGTTTTAAAATGTTATATTAATTTCTGCTAAACAGCATAGTGATTCAGTTTTACATACACACACACACACACACAAATATATTCTTCATATATTGTTTTCCATTATGGTTTATCACAGGATATTGAATATAGTTCCCTGTGCTATACAGTAGGGCCTTGTTGTTTATCCATCCTATATGTACTTGTTTGCATCTGCTAACCCCAAACTCCCACCCATCCCTCTGTGCCCACCCTCCCTCTTAGCAACCACAAGTCTGTTCTCTATGTCTGTGAGTCTATTTCTGTTTCACAAATAGGTTGATGTGTGTCACATTTTTTAAAAAATATTTATTTATCTATTTGGCTGTGCTGGGTCTTGGCTGTGGCATGCAGGATCTTTAGTTGCAGCATGTAAACTCTTAGTTGCAGCGTGTAGGATCTAGTTCCCTCACCGGGGACTGAACCTAGGTCCACTGCATTGGGAACGCCAAGTCTTGGCCCCTGGACCAGTGGACCACCAGGGAAGTCCTGGGTCATATTGTAGATTACACATATACACGGGGTCACAAAGAGTCAGACGTGACTGGGTGACTGAACTTAAATGATATCATATGGAATTTGTCTTTCTCTTTCTGCCTTATTTTACTTAGTATAATAATCTTTAAGTCTATCCATGTTGTTACACATGGCATTATTTCATTCTTTTTTTATGGCCAAGTAGGATTCCATGTATATATGTACCACATCTTCATCTATTCACCAGTCGATGGGTGTTTAGTTGTTTCCATGTCTTGCCTACAGAATATTCTTTTAAAGGGAAGCGGAAAGAAAGCTAAGATTGCCTTGCTCAATTGCCTAATCTGGATGATAGATGAAAACTGGATTTAATTATAAAGATAGGTACTAGCGGAATGCAATGACATTTTAACACTAAGCCTAATACACAGAGTTAAGTACTTGACATTTCTTAAAATACACTGAGCTACCAATTGCATGAAAATTTTCAGAGACCCTCCAATGAAAGTGTTAGTTGCTCAGTCATGTCTGAATCTTTATGACCCCATAGACTGTAGCCAGCCAGGCTCCTCTGTCCGTGGAGTTTTCCAGGCAAGAATGCTGGAGTGGGCTGCCATTCCCTTCTCTAGGGGATTTTCCCAACCCAGATCAAACCCAGGTCTCCTGTACTGCAGGCAGAATTCTTTATCATCTGAGCCACTGCCACCAGGGAAGCAGATATCTTCCAAGAAAATTTTAAATTACAAAATTGGTATAATATGGAATAATTCAAATTTTAACCTCATCTGTGAATCTTGTGTATCTATAGGCACTTAATACCAAAAAGACCTTAAGCTATTCTGGTGTTTAGTATGTGAAAAAGTACAAGTTTTTGCTGATCAAATCAAGCAAACCTTACGCTGGTAGAAGCCAATTTAGAATTTTAGAGGTGAATCTTTAATTGTTTAAAAGTCAAGGCAAGCTCTCCTTTCTTACAGTTTACTATCACTAGAAAAATTCATATACGCCATTTAAAATCAGACAGTAGCATTTAAAATAATAGTACAAATGCCAGTTGAAGGGACTAGATTCACAGCTCATATTCTTATGGTCCTGAGAAGTCTTCATAAACTTTCAAAGCAAAGTTCTCAAGTCCAACATACTAATGGCCATAGAGTTCCCCAGAGCAAAGCTTTCACACATCCCTGGGACAGTTGGTGAGTCTCAGTCTTTGAAGTGAGATGCCTGGAGTTAATAACCAGGCTGGCTGATTGTGGCCCTGCCTCTCTTCACTTCTGCACCCAGGTGAAAGGAGGAGCTGACACCACTTGTGTAGACAGCAATTTTGTGCTAAAAGCTAGGAATCAAACAAGTGAAATCTCACAGCCGATTTCTATGACCTGTTTTCTTTCTATGGAGTGAAAATCTAGACTTCAACATAAGCTTAGAAATGATTGAAAACTGAATTCAGCTCTCAAGATGAATAGGATTAAATATTAGGCAACTTAATAATCCATTAATAAAATAGTTCAATAAATAGTATTATAAAGATTTGAAGAAATTATAAATATGAATCTATTAAATGTTACTAAGATCATGTCTTAAAATTGCCCAAAATTTCCTTGTGAATTTTCTACTAACCTTCATTTTGCCTCATTAATGCTAAAGACTGATTTTCAAAGTATGGATTTAATGTAGCCAGCTCACAAATATTTGTCCTAAAAGGAGTCAGGTAGAAATATAATATTAAATTTCAGGTCCTAATTTTGTTTTAAAAATGTCTGTTAAAGTAGTTATAAAACTGAGAACTATGACTGTGGGGTTTTTTTTCTTTTAATTTCTTGTTTGCTTTCACTTGTGTTTTCTAATTTCTATATGTTTATAATTTTTACAATCAGACAAAAATACATTAAGGCGGAGCCAAACCCTAAAAAGAGGCTTTCACCTGCCCACCAGCACACCCAGATATGCCCATGCAGTAAAAGAGAAGAGGTGGAATATATTCATTACACAACTAGTATTTATTGAGAGCCTGCTATACATTAGACGCCATGGTATGTCCTGGATAGTTATGGAGCCTCCATGATCCCTGGAGCCCATTTCCTCTTTCTAAAACAATCTTACTCCATACCTTATCCCCATCAGAAGGGAAACAACATGGATAACCATTAGCTGGACCCAAATTTCAAATCCACAAAAGCAATATCAAAATTTAACATAAGACTTCAAAATGAACTGAATCCTGAATTAAACCCAGGGTAAAGCAAAGTAAAATTAATCTAAACTAAGTATATGTCCATAATTGCTGTATATGTTTATTTTTTGGTTGAGCTGGGATTTAGGGCACAAAGGACTTTTTTTCTTTTTTTTTTAGTTTCAGCATGCAGAATCTTTAGTTGTGGCATGTGGGATCTATTTCCCTGACCAATGGTTGAACCCAGCCTCCCTGCATTGGGAGCTCAGAGTCTCAACTACTAGATCACCAGGGAAGTCCCTGTTTATTAGTTTTTATTATTTAATAAGGAATAAAAGAAAAGGGAATCCTCTATATTAAGTACCAATTTTTCACTAGGCATTAAGCATTGTAATTTATAAGATACCTATAATTTAATCAACACAATAATTATATATCAGTCCTTATTTTTCAAATGGAGAAACTTTATCCATATCACCAAGCTTAAGAAAGCAGAGCTAAAATTATAATCTACTTGTTCTAATTTCAAAGACAAACAATCTATCAGTTTCTTACAATTACTAGGGAAGTAGGAGGGGGCTTGAGGTGAAGTACCAAATACTGTATAAATACAACTGATAATTAAGTAAAAGTTTCTTTTAAAAACATTTTTCCTCAATCACTTATTCTACCAAGGCAACCAAAGAAACAGAAGACAAATGGATGATTAATATTGGTCTTTCTCTGCCTATGGGTAGATCCTGTCTTAGGAGTCTTAAAACAGACAAGATACTGGAGCAGAAAACACAAAGAAGCCAAAACTCCCAGTTAATTCATAAAAAAAATAAACCTATGAAAAATTGTGAATGGTCTCTTTAAAACTGTATCAGGTACTATCAACACCTCTTGTTTTATTAATAATTCCTTCTGATATACACTGTAGCTTAAGAAGCTAATCTTTATAAGACACTGAAACTTAAAAAAAACTTGTGCTTCACTTATACAAGTTTGCTATAATTTAAAAGTATTGAGTCAAATTTTAAAATAAAATTCCAAATACCTGGTCCAGACATAATCTTTCAAATTCAGTTATCTCCAGTTATTGGGAAGCAGTTTCACTTGGCCACTATGAATGTGACTTTGACTAAATCCATGCCTTCTTTGCAGTGTAAGTTTCCTATTTTAAAACAATAGGGACTAGGTAGCTATAAATTCAACAAATCTGAAAACAGTGAATATCGGTTTTATTCCAATGTTTTATATAGGTTGTATGAAAATGGAAGAATTTTATTTTTGTTTCAGAACTTTTGTTTATACTGCTTCCTATTGCATGATAAAACATATAGGTAAAATATCTTTTGGAATATGCAATATAAATATGTATATATATGTGAAAATTTTTAATTGACTTAATTGTAATGATATTAACCAGAGCAAAGGAGAGCTGGAGGTATGAGATGAAGGTGAGTGACAAGGAAGACCAGCAGCTCTCATACACCCATCAGTCTCTCCTCTCTCTTTCCTTAACTATTCTTACCACAACCAACAGATAGTTCTGTTCTCTCACTTTAGCACATCTCTCCAGCAACATGTCATTTTTTCTTCTCCTTTGACATAAGACTTCCTGTTCCTTGAAATATACTCCTATTGGAAGAACAAAGTATTTGTTATCTGACTATAGAAAGCTATAGTATGTCTTGAAAGTGGTATTATTGTTATAGGTGTAGGACTTATTGGCTGGGAAGAAATTTAGCAACCCTGATCCTGAGGGTACTGAATGCCAGTGAACCTCCTTCCTAATTGTAACAACAACAAATTCAATAAAACAAAAGTACATATACCTATACCTATATCTATATAGGCATACATATACCTATCTCTAGGGAGGAAGTACTTCCCTGTTAATCACTAATTTACTGTGTCATTTACTACATAGGAAACTGAGCCACAGAGTGATACTCAAGATGATACAGTTAATGAGTAACTCTTAAAATTTATCCTTCTACATATAGAGAAAACATTTCTGATATATAACCATACACTATTATTTGAAGTACTTCTTCCAGAAGTACATATGGTTTTGAATGTGGATATTAACTTCTATGCAATGAGAGATCAGTTTCTATGACAGTGACAAAGGCAGAGTAGTAGCCACTGCTATAATGTTTACTTAAAAGAATTAATATAAAATATTTGTGATATGCACACTATAAACAATATTCTGTGAGATCAATAGTTCTCAAAGTGAGATATGCACACCTTGGAGATATTTAAGACCCCTTCTAGGGCCTCTGTGAAGCCAAAACTATTTCTATAATAACTCTAAAAAATTATTTGTCTTTTCATTATATCAACATTTAAACCTGCAAAGCAAAAAAAGTATCAGAAAAAAATCTGTGCTAGTTCATAAATTCAAGCAATGACACCAAATTGTACTTACTAGTAATTGTATTCCACACGACTAGGCACTTGCACTTAAGAAAAGTGAAAAAAAGTAATATCACACTTAGGAATACACTTGAAAAATATTCTGTGTGACAGAAATTGAAATAAGCATTAAAGCACTTCTGCATCCAGAAATACAAATGATTTTCTCCAGGAACCCTGGAGCAGGGAATGGCAACCCACTCCAATATTCTTGCCTAGAGAATTCCATGGACAGAGGAGCCTGGTAGTCTACTGTCCGTGGGGTCACAGAGTTGGATACGACTGAATGACTAACACTTTCTCCAGGAAAAGCTCTTGTATAATTGTTTGGGCGATGAATTAAACTAGCCTTCTTAACATATCACTGTTCTACTTGAACAAATGGCTGACATACTATGGTTATTCAGACTTGAGTATTTAGAAATATTATTTTAAAAATGTAAGCTTGGAACTTAGGGTTATCAATCATTTTTGTTTGCCTGGGATTAAAGGGTCTGGGGACACAGCTATTCTCATTGCAAAAATGGCAAAAGTACAGGGCATAGTGGAGCAAGTTGGTCACTTTGTTGCCACTTCAGTAAAACAATTAGTAAATATGTGTTACCGAAGATGATAAATTCAAATTTTTAAGCAAAAGTGAAAATTTAGGAAAATTTGTATCCTCTACTCTGAGCTTGTTTCCTGGTAGCTAAAAACATTTTGGATAAAATTGGAGGTGCTACTAAATACTAATGTGATTTTTTTTGATATTGTATAATGAAATGTACTTACATTTGCAAAATTAAACTTTTCAAAATTAGCAAATCAATGTTTTCCAAATAACCAATGCATGATGTTACAGAATTCATTCAAAGTACTGAGAGCCAATAGATTTTAACATTATAAATAAACCAGAAGTTCACTGATACAGTTTCAGATCCACACTGCAACCAAATTTTCAGAAACTACTACTTGAAAAGTTTGAATGTACAACAACAACAATATCAAACGAGAATATCCACAATTACATAAAAGAATAGAGAAAAAAAAAGATATTTCCAACAGCATATCTACACATCTAGATGAGGTCAAATTATCTTCTCACATTTCAATCAAAACTACATTATCAAAGCATATCAAATCTAGAAACAGCATATCAAATCTAGAAACATATATGAGAATCTAAATATCTTTCACTAATCCAGACATTAAGGAGATGTGCAAAAATATGAAACAGTGTCATTCATCTAATTATTAACATTGTGTTTTAGAAAATATTTTTTTAAAACATTAGTATGTTTTTATTTTTATTTAAATGTTTAACTTAAAATTTTAATTTAGATTTTACTTAATATTTTATTAATATTAAAACATTCAATGTTAGTATGAAATGACTTATTTAAATATTTCTTAAAATTTTCTAGTTTTGTGGTAGGATTGTCAATAGGTAACTGACAAAAACAAGAACTTTTTTGTGATTCTCAGTAATTCTTAAGAAAAAAAAACGTGTTTTGGGATTGCATATTTGAGAACTGCCATGAAAAGTGAACGTGCGGGTTGCTCTGTAGTGTCCGACTCTGTGACCCCATTGACTGTAGCCTGCCAGGCTCCTCTGTCCATGGAATTCTCCAGGCAAGAAAACTGGAGTGGGTAGTCATTCTCTTCTCCAGGGGATCTGCCCAACTCAGGAATCTATCTCAGGACTCTTGCATTGCAGGCAGCTCCTCTACTGACTGAGCCACCAGGGAAGCCCAAGAACTGCCATCAGGTCAGTTCAGTTCAGTTCAGCTGCTCAGTCGTGTCCGACTCTTTGCGACCCCATGAATCGCAGCACGCCAGGCCTCCCTGTCCATCACCAACTCCTGGAGTTCACTCAGACTCACGTCCATTGAGTCAGTGATGCCATCCAGCCATCTCATCCTCTGTCGTCCCCTTCTCCTCCTGCCCCCAATCCCTCCCAGCATCAAAGTCTTTTCCAATGAGTCAACTCTTCTCATGAGGTGGCCAAAGTACTGGAGTTTCAGCTTTAGCATCATTCCTTCCAAAGAAATCCCAGGGTTGATCTCCTTCAGAATGGACTGGTTGGATCTCGTTGCAGTCCAAGGGACTCTCAAGAGTCTTCTCCAACACCACAGTTCAAAAGCATCAAATCTTTGGTGCTCAGCTTTCTTCACAGTCCAACTCTCACATCCATACATGACGACTGGAAAAACCATAGCCTTGACTAGACGGACCTTAGTTGACAAAGTAATATCTCTGCTTTTGAATATGCTATCTAGGTTGGTCATAACTTTTCTTCCAAGGAGTAAGTGTCTTTTAATTTCATGGCTGCAATCATCATCTGCAGTGATTTTGGAGCCCCCAAAAATAAACTCTGCCTCTGTTTTCACTGTTTCCCCATTTATTTGCCATGAAGTGATGGGACCAGATGCCATGATCTTCATTTTCTGAATGTTGAGCTTTAAGCCAACTTTTTCACTCTCCTCTTTCACTTTCATCAAGAAGCTTTTGAGTTCCTCTTCACTTTCTGCCATAAGGGTGGTGTCATCTGCATATCTGAGGTTATTGATATTTCTTCCGGAAATCTTGATTCCAGCTTGTGTTTCTTCCAGTCCAGCGTTTCTCATGATGTACTCTGCATAGAAGTTAAATAAGCAGGGTGACAATATACAGTCTTGACATACTCCTTTTCCTATTTGGAACCAGTCTGTTGTTCCATGTCCAGTTCTAACTGTTGCTTCCCAGCCTGCATAGAGATTTCTCAAGAGGCAAGTCAGGTGGTCTGGTATTCCCATCTCTTTTAGAATTTTCCACAGTTTATTGTGATCCACACAGTCAAAGGTTTTGGCATAGTCAATAAAGCAGAAATAGATGTTTTCCTGGAACTCTCTTGCTTTTTCCATGATCCAGCAGATGTTGGCAATTTGATCTCTGGTTCCTCTGCTTTTTCTAAAACCAGGTTGAACATCAGGAAGTTCATGGTTCACGTATTGCTGAAGCCTGGCTTGTAGAATTTTGAGCATTACTTTACTAGCATGTGAGATGAGTGCAATTGTGTGGTACTTTGAGTATTCTTTGGCATTGCCGCAAATAGTCGGACATGACTGAGTGACTTCACTTTCACTTTCAGGTATGAATTCATATATATACCAAAATCTAGAATATCCTGTACTCTTGTTTTAGTAATTTTAATGATTCTGCTATTACATTTGCAACTTAAATTGTTTTCAGTAGGCAATTTATAGTGTGTGTCCTATATACACATGGATTACCTCCTACCTCACTCTTTTGTTGCACCCTTCCCCTTTAAATGTTGGAGAAACCCAGGGTTCAGGCCTCAACTCTACACCCACACCCACACCCACACACACACAGCCTAGCTTATCTATGCAAATATGACTGTGGCTATCAACTGTCTCTAGGCCTGACCTCTTTCCTGAACTGCATAGATTCAACTGCCTCCTCAAAATCTCCACTTCAATGTCTAATAAACATCTTAACTTATACCAAAATGAAACTTTTAGTTTTTGCACCAAAAACTGATTCTCTTCCAATGCTCCCCTTCTCAGTTCAGTTCAGTTGCTCAGTTGTGTCCAACTCTTTGCAACTCCATGGACTGCATCTAGCACACCAGGCTTCCTGGTCCACCACCAACTCCCAGAGCTTGCTCAAATTCATGTCCATTGAATTAGTGATGCAATCCAACAATCTCATCCTCTGTCATCCCTTTCTCATGCCTTCAATCTTTCCCAGAATCAGGGTCTTTTCCAAGTAATCAGTTCTTCGCATCAGGTAGTCAAAGTGTTGGAGCTTCAGCTTCAGCATCAGTCCTTCCAATGAATATTCACAACTGATTTTCTTTAGGATTGACTGCTTGGGTCTCCTTGCAGTCCAAGGGACTCTCAAGAGCCTTCTCCAACACCACAGTTCAAAAGCATCAATTCTTCAGTGCTCAGCTTTCTTTACGGTCCAATTCTCACATCTATACATGACTACTGGAAAAATCATAGCTTTGACTAGACAGACCTTTGTCTGCAAAGTAATGGCTCTGCTTTATAATACACTGTCTAGGTTTATCACAGCTTGTCTTCCAAGGAGCAAGCGTCTTTTAATTTCATGGCTGTAGTCACCTTCTGCAGTGATTTTGGTTGGTGCTCCCCTTCTCACCATTCATCTAACTATCTGAACCAACCCTCAGATCAACCCTCAGTATTCCTTGATTCTCAGTCTCAAGCCATGTCCAATTCAGCCAATCCCTTTGGCTATACTTATATCTTGGGCTTGACTCACATCCTATTAATTTTAATTTATTCTAAGTCATCAGGATCTAATAGCCATTTTGCTTTTATTCTTACCTGAGTAAATTAGGTCAATCATGTCTTTCCCTAGCTTATAAGCCTCTAATAGCTTTCTATCACAAAATAAAACTAATGTCTTTATCCCTATTGACCAGGCTTTGAGTGATCTGGGATTGAACTCTCTGACTTCCTTTCTCTTGCTCTCTCATGACTCACTGAGCCCCAGGCTCACAAGCTGCTTATTGTTCCTCACAGGTACAAAACCTGCCCTAACCCTAGGGCTTTTCTCTGGCTTCTCCTTCCTGAATTTCTTTGACCCCAGGTCTCTGCATGATTCATCTCCTTGTACTTCCCTCCAGAGTCTGTCAAAGTTCACCTCCTCAGAATCTTCTTGGCTTGTAGATGGCTATCTTTTTTCTGTGTCTTCACATGGTCTTCCTTCTGAACCTGTGTGTCTGAATTTCCTGTCTCTTATAATAATATTGGAGAAGGCAATGGCACCCCACTCCAGTACCCTTGCCTGGAAAATCTCATGGATGGAGGAGCCTGGTAGGCTGCAGTCCATGGGGTCGCTAACAGTCAGACACAACTGAGGGACTTCACTTTCACTTTTCACTTTCATGCATTGGACAAGGAAATGGCAACCCACTTCAGTGTTCTTGCCTGGAGAATCCCAGGGACGGGGGAGCCTGATGGGCTACCGTCTATGGGGTCGCAGAGAGTCAGATACAACTGAAGTGACTTAGCAGCAGCAGCAGCAGCAGCATAACAGTATCAGTCAAATTACATTAAGGCCCACCCAAATGACCTCACTTTAACTTAATTACCTTTTTAAAGACCTTATCTTCAAACAAAGTAACATTTTGAGGTACTGGGAGTTATGACTTAACCATGTGAATTTGTGGGAACACAGTTTAGCCTCTAACAATGCCACATCACTAATTTCTAAGTACTTTTCTGTAGAGCTGACATAAATTATTGATACCTAAATATATGAAACCTATTATAATTATGAGTCATAGTCTAATGAATCAGCAATTTTGGAAAAAGACAATTATTTATACCTAAATCTGTGTTAAAAGAGGTCTTCCTCAAATTAAATATAGCAGAATCTTAAGTTATAGCTTAACTATAATGATAAAATATAGAATAGATAAGTGAGTGAATCCTTTATATGATCTTTCTATTCCACATAGAGAAATGTTATTTCTTTTAAAAAGAGTTCATTTGCAAACTCTCAGTGAAGATGTGGCCAAATGCCAAAACACAAACAAAAAATTAGAGTGAAATGAATATTTTATTTTAAAAGTTCTTTTAAATAGCAGTAACTTCAAATTAATACAATTTGAAAATGCAGCACAAAAATTTGATGGTACTAAGGACATCAATTCAAATTTAAGGTATTGGTTAGTTTAATAAAATTTCAGTTTTTATAAAAAATTAACATCATTATTTTATAAACCCTGAATCAAGATATTCATCTTGCTATTATCATCTACCAAACTGCAGGTGGACTGGTCCTTGAATCTATTTCCATATCAGTGCACACCTGGGAAATAATAGAACACAAGTAACTATTAAAATGTTAAGGGTTATATATTTTACTCCTAGATTCCAACCAGATTTTTTATTTTACTATTTAGTTTTTTAGTGTAAATGTTTGGAGGAAAAAAATAATGAATCAAAGAAGGTATTATAAACTTTGGAACAGGATTTATCCGGGGTTAAATGAATTTGTTTAGGAGCTATATGCTCAATAAGTTATTGGGTAGGAAATCATTTTAAAATAAAAACAGACTGAAGTACTACCTGCTCTCCTAATATATCATTTGTCCTATAGCATTAAAGGACAAACATTATCTGTTATGCATTTTCTTTTTTTAGTAATTAATACAAGATATAAAAATGAGATTTTCCTAACCACTTTACTCTCTGTCACTACAAAAAGTTAATTGACAGAAGTCCATAATTTTTAAAGCAGAGTGACTCTGATATGATGCAAAGCTTTAAGAACAAAAATTTCTGAACAAAACTTTCAAATGTAAGAATTACTGAGGTATAGTTTAATCTGTTTGCAACTAATAGCCAAAGAGATGAATTCTGAAGGCCCAGGACTGAGTTATTCATAAAATGCCTTGTTTAATGTTTCTTTAATGAAATCAAATTGTTAAGATAATGAAAATAAAGAGAAAGGTCAAGTCACAGAGGATAAGCCACTTAACCTTATATCTTATTACATATAACAGCACAGAGTAGAAACCAATCTTCATAAATTGAATTTATTTCATATGCCTAATGCTTATGAATAAATCATCTTCAGTTAATTAAATAATGTGTGCTGCTTTTCTAAAAACCCTACAATCAGTTGTTGGAGTTAGTTTGTTTTTTCAAGATTTGATATGTATCTGCTGGGGCACTCCCTGTGGAGTCCAAGCAGTGTGCTGTACACACCAGATATTAAGTGAATATGAGAAGTTGAGAAACAATGGGAGAGGGAGAATCCAATTAAGACACCATCAGTAAAACAGCTCAAGATAATACTCTCAACTCTAAATTAGGCTAAAATGACATTTCATTTCTCACAAAAGAAATCAACAGGTAATGTCACTGTGCTGTCTAACTCCCTCCCACACATTCCTTTTTTCCAGAAATCTAATTCAGATGCTGTACTTGTGGGTGAGTGGACACATATGCTCATAAACACGCAATAAAAGCCCCATTTAATTGTCTTTTGCTCCAGATTTTTTTTTCTATTTCTGAAATACAATTCTCCCCAAGTTTTCAAATTCTAAAATATATTTGAAATAAGGGAATACAGAGCAGTATTTCCCATTGTCTTTCAACATCATGCTTTGGCACATTTAAAGAGCATCCTTATCCTTATGGAATTTTGCCGATTTTCACCTAAGAAGTACATAATGAATTTGAGGCTTTCTTTTATTCAAGATTCATTCCTTATTCATCTGAAGCCAAATGAGGATGGTTCAAGCCTATTTTTGGTTTAACTAAAGTAAATCAAAAGGAAAAGGTAAGCGTTTATTTTTTTCGATATAAAACTTATCTTACTCATTGTTTTCCACACAATAGGACCTTTCAAGTGAGAATGCTCTAACCCCATTCCTTTTTTTCTCTACTAAAGACAATCCATCAGAAAGCAGGTAAAAGAATAAGAAGGACTAATCTTGAATATACTCTGCTTTGTAAAGAAAACAAAGTAGTCATTCCTCAAATATTCATAATTAGGACTGGTAAATAATTACATATGGCACATTAATGTATTGCAACCCTTCAGTGGGGAATCCTGTTCAGATTTTTTTAAAGAAAGATTCTCCTGTGTATATTCAGTTAAAGAAATGGCCCCCACTATTCCTTTTTCAGACTTGTATTTTAAAACTTCTAAAAACAATTACACTTATGCAAAAAAGAAAAAAAAATGACTAGGTAAATATAGTCAGTTGCATTCCCTGTATTGGAGACTGCAACATTCATCTATCTAATTGTCATATTTTAGGTGTCTACCATTTGCACAACAATCTTTCAAAATTACCTGACTTTGACACCAATTATTTAAAAATCTGAAATGCTTGAATGAATTGAATTCTTAAGATTAATATTTTATAAGTTACTTCTTGTTACTCTTTCCAGTCTAAAGCATAGCTGACTGATGCTCTGCTCTAATTAAAACACTCCACATTGTTTGACTCAATGGAGGAAAAAAATGAAAACCTTCCTTCAATAAAATGTCTCAGTCACATTTACCAAGGTATTGAATTAAATAAAAAAGACATATTTTTTGACTCTCATTAAGGAAGCACTTTTGTTAATAATGGTTAAGCACTCAAATTTTCATTTCATAGAAGTTTGTGCTTTTACCATTTACAATCAGAAACTTCTGCACTGAAGTAATTGTTGCAAACTAACAGCAACCTCCCTAATCATACAGCAAAACAAATTCTAAAAAATATAAAGCCCTGCTAATAAATGCAAAAGATGTCTCTAAGCAGTGAAGCAACTTTAAACCAAGAGCCAGTCTAGGGGCACCTTGCCTAAGTGAATATGAGACAGACATTATTCTTCAATGAGAATAGGGAACCAATGGACAATCTAACAAACTAATGAGGGAATAAAGGCAAATGAGATTAGTGTGTCTGATAGTGAGTAAACAAACACAATTTGCTGAGCAATGTTTATTAGACTGCATTCTCCTTTCTCTCCGTCACAGCCATATGACAATAGGTGATTGTTCTGTATTTGCAAAGCAGACATAACTTCTGGGGAAATAGTCTAGCCACAATTTTAACCATGATTATTTGAATAAGAATTCTGTGAGTGTGGAAAAGTGTCTTGGAAAAAAATAATTAGACAATTGCCTTCCTGGATAAGTGAGGTGCATGCTTCAGAAGCTATGTTAAAGTTCAAATTATTCACTTATAAATTAGTGTATAAGTAAAATTTACTGAGTCACCTTTGTTTTTTTTTTTTTTGCTATTACCTCAAAATGGTGGAAGGATTTTGCAAAAGGGTTTGTTTGGTTTTGTGTGTGACAAGCTAGATTTTAAATGGAAATTAACAGATTGCAGAGGTCAACAAGAAAATGTAAGTCGCCTCATTAAATGTAATCTGTAAAGTCCCTGGGTATATCCTGGGAGAACTAGCTCCATGACCCCCTTGAATACAAAATCCTTGAATACCCAAGTCTTATACATAAAATGGTGTAGTATTTGCATATGCTTGATGAGTATCCTCCTGGACACAGACGACTTGAACAACACAGCTTTGAGTTACAGCAGGTCCACTTATACACAGATTTTTTTCAACAGCAAATACTGCAGCACTAAATGATCCTTGGTTGAATCAAAGGATGTAGAACCAAGGATACGGAGAAATCACCTTTATAGAGGGACAAAGTCACTGCAGATGGTGACTGCAGCCAGGAAATTAAAAGACGCTTACTCCTTGGAAGAAAAGTTATGACCAACCTAGATAGCATATTCAAAAGCAAAGACATTACTTTGCCAACAAAGGTCCATCTAGTCAAGGGTATGGTTTATCCAGTGGTCATGTATGGATGTGAGAGTTGGACTGTGAAGAAAGCCGAGTGCCGAAGAATTGATGCTTTTGAACTGTGGTGTTGGAGAAGACTCTTGAGAGTCCCTTGGACTGCAACGAGATCCAACCAGTCCATTCTGAAGGAGATCAACCCTGGGATTTCTTTGGAAGGAATGATGCTAAAGCTGAAACTCCAGTACTTTGGCCACCTCATGAGAAGAGTTGACTCATTGGAAAAGACTTTGATGCTGGGAGGGATTGGGGGCAGGAGGAGAAGGGGACGACAGAGGATGAGGTGGCTGGATGGCATCACTGACTCGATGGACGTGAGTCTGAGTGAACTCCGGGAGATGGTGATGGACAGGGAGGCCTGGCGTGCTGCGATTCATGGGGTCACAAAGAGTCGGACACGACTGAGTGACCGAACTGAACTGAACTGAACGATAAATTATATGCAAATTTTCAACAGTGCCCCCAACTCTCACGTTGTTCAAGGGCCATAGCACTTTAAATTATCTCTATCTAGTTTTCTTACCGGGCTTCCCTGGTGGCTCAGACAGTAAAGGTTCCACCTGCAATGCAGGAGAGCTGGGTTTGATCCCTGGGTTGGGAAAGATCCCCTGGAGGGCATGGCAACCCACGCCAGTATTCTTGCCTGGAGAATCTCCATGGACAGAGGAGTCTAGCGGACTACAGTCCCTGGGGTCACAGAGTCAGACACGACTGAGCAACGAAGTACAACAGCACAGATTACTTATAAGACCTGCTGCTGCTGCTGCTGCTGCTAAGTCGCTTCAGTCGTGTCTGACTCTGTGTGACCCCATAGACAGCAGCTCACCAGGCTCCCCCGTCCCTGGGATCCTCCAGGCAAGGACACTGGAGTGGGTTGCCATTTCCTTCTCCAATGCAAATGCTATGTAAACAGTTTCTAGCACAGCAAATTTAAATTTTGTTTCGGAACTTTCTAGAATTTAAAAAAAAAAATTTCTGTGATTAGATCAGATATAGAATCCATGGACACAGCAGGCTAGCTGACTGTCTGTATTCTTTCTCCTTGCTACTCTGCTTACACTTGGTTTTACAAATGAGCAGAACAAAGTACTTTACCCTTAGAACATATTGAAGAAGAAACTGTAGAGTTGTAGTTGTAGTAGGGTAGTTTCATTTGAGAAATTAGACTTGAGATGAATCTATATACTTATAATGTTTGGGTTGTTTTCATGCTGAACATTATTACTCTCATTATTGGAAAAAAAAAAAAAAAAAAACCTAGACAATAAAATCATGAAGAATTGCTAGTACTTATATCCAAGGCAGAGACTCAGAAACAGCACTCATAACTGCCTCTAATGATTTACAGACATTGGATTAGAATTTTTAAAATAATGATTATGATGGTCACAGGATGAAAAAAAAAGGACAAAATACTGTTAGATTAACAGAATGGGAAAATCACAAGTACAATAATCACAACATACCAACTATTCAGTGTTAAACTGTAAAAGAATCCTTTTTTGTGTCCTTCGGTGGTAACAACCTGAGTCACAGTTGTATTCTTTACAGATAAACATTTAAAGGCATTTCAGGAGCAGCAGTATAGGAGGCACATAAGAGTAAGAATATGATCTCTGAAGACAGAGCAGACGCATTAGAAAACTCAGTGTCTTTTTATCTGATTGTTCTTGCTGTGACAGCCCCATAAATTACTTAACTTCTCTGGGTTTGTGAAAGAAGGAATGTGATTGAAATGTAGGATTATTCTGAGGTGTATATGAAATTATGTATGTAAATTACATGGCATAAGAAGAGAAAGTGAAAGTGTTAGTGGCTCAGAGTTGTGTCTAACTCTTTGTGATGCCATGGAGTATAGCCCACCAGGCTTCTCTGTCCATGAAATTCTTCAGGCAAGAATACTGGAGTGAGCTGCCATTCCCTTCTCCAGGGGATCTTCCCAACCCAGGGATCAAACTCAGGTTTCCTGCACTGCAGGCAGATTCTTTACTATCTGAGCCACCAGGGAAGCCCTAAATAAACTACTGCAATTCACCACTGCAGTTAATAATTTGAGGTAGCTGTGAATCAGTCAGAAATACAGCAGAAGCATGGGGAGCCACCCAGAATTTAATAACATAAAAACTAACATTTCTCCCAATAAAAAACTGAGAATATATGTTAGGAGGAATGAACACAGATTTACATAACTTATTAAAAATATATATATATGCCCATAATGTTGAGTGATTTAATTTAATCACAAACATTCACATTAACTAGATTCTGAATATTGAAACAATCAAAATCTTTTTAAATGTACCCTCAAATTGAATGCAAAATTAATTTTTAAGTATTCTCTCTAAAAGCAAACATTTTTTTTTCATGGGAATATAAGGAGGTATATGGATCAGGCAATAAAAATTAAGCTATTATGGAAAAGTTGTTTTTAAATATAATTTTCTCTATTACAAAAACACATAAAATTTAGATTCTAAATTTTAGAGTTTATGTAAATTAATGAAAACTACTAAATTATGTTGTTAGTAATGCACAATATCCTATCTGCAGCTTTAAAACAACTAAATTTTCATTGTTATTTATTATCATTATATGTATTTCCACATGGATACATACAGTGTACCTAAATGACTTAATTGTATCTGAAAGGCTTTTTGGCCTACACTTTAATTATACATTGGATGTATAATATGTCATTCTTTCATTGAAATTCTAAATTTTTGAGTTTCTATTATTTCCTCAAATGTTTATTTTATTAAAAGGGGAAAAAAGTATATTGACTTAATTCAACTGGCATTGAACTATGGCATATTTAGTTGATATTCAAACTCTTAAAACATATTCTAAAATTAAATTTAGTTTTAAAATAACTCTAATATTCATAAAAGGGAAAATGATTTTGAGTGACACTGAATTTCTAAGTGCTGACATTCATTTCTCAAGGAGAACTGAAGAATCCAGTATAGTCAAAATGAATCATTAGGAATTAGACACATTTTCAAACTTCTTAATTTAAAAGAGATGCCAGGTTTTCAATTTTACTATCTTGTTTCCATTATTAAAAAAATAATTAAATCCCATCCTAAGTCCAAATTCTTTACTTTGAAAAACTTTTGTGTGCTTTTTTTCCTATAATGAAACCCCTGACCTCTGGAGTCACTATTTTATCTTGAGAAGTTGTTTGCACATTAATCAAAGATGATAGGGAAAAGATACAGTCATAAAATTCAATTATGTGTTGCATTGTATACACCCCAGATGCTGAAAGTGAGGTCCAAGGACAGCAGCATCTGCCTTATCACCGAGTTTGTCAGAATCTCAGATCTACTCAGTAAGAGCCTGCATTTTAGTAACATCTGAGGGAGAAGGCAATGGAAACCCACTCTAGTACTCTTGCCTGGAAAATCCCATGGATGGAGGAGCCTGGTAGACCGGCGTCTATGGGGTCGCAAACGACTGAGGCGACTTTGCAGCAGCAGCAGCAGCAACAGAGCGTGATTTACGTGCGTATTAAATTGAGCTGTGATGGTAAAACAATCTAGTACACTGATATTAGAAACAACTGATTCTTAGATCTTATTAATAATGAAATTAAGCTGATTCAGTGATGAAGTTACTCTACATACATACTTAAAACTAGGAATTCAGAGCTGAAAGTTGCTTTAGACCTGTAATTTCCCATAAACCTCCACTTCTAGAAGTAGGTAGGAGGAAATAAAAATCTATTCAAGATGTTTCACCCTTAATTTAAGTTACCTCCTCTCTTTCATCCAACCTTTACTTTTTATTTTTTGAGCCCAAGCAACCAATTTCAGAAATCTGAGTCAATTACATTAGAAAATGGATTTCTACCTAAATGGGATTATTGAAGGCATTAAACTCAATTAAGAAAGAGGTGACACTCTTACTTGGCTTTGTTTCATGTGGGAAGTAACAACTTTGTGCTATTTCTAACAACACAATACAGGTATATTAAGTAAACTTTTTCATGTAATAGTAAGAATGATACATTTAGGAACAAAACAAAAGTTGTTTTCAAGGTGAAAGCAATAAATGGTCATCCAAAGTCCTCAAGAAAATAGTATTGAGTTTTTGTCTCCTTTTAAAGAGTAGATGATTACTTAAAGTTCTAGAGAATCAGAAACAGTTCAAACTGAGCTCCACAGGAAGTAGGAAATAAGGCTCATCATGTCCTACCCAAGAGAATCTGAACAGCTGTTCTTTAATCTGGGAGACTGATAATGACTGAGACAAGTCAGTGTCTAAGATTTAACTATGTTGGAATTAAAACATTTTTTGTACCTTATCTGACAAAATGGGAGGAAGAAGAGATTAACTACAGGGAAGTGGAGACAATGTTCCACCATCCTTTATGTGCTAACATTGATTCAGTGGTAGTTAATTTGTGTGTGTGTGGTGTGGGGGGGTGGGGAGGGGGCGGGCGCGGGTATGAAATAAGTGTCTAAAACATGCTCTCATCCCTTTAGAGGCTATTCATCACAACGTTGTTGTTAAGTCAATAAGTCCAACTTTTTGTGACCTGGACTGCAACATGCCAAGCTTCCCTGTCCTTCACTATGTCCCGGAGTTTGCTCAAATTCATGTCCATTGATTTGGTGATGGTACCTAACTATCTCATCCTCTGCCGCCCCCTTCTCCTACTGCTTTCGGTCTTTCCCAGCATCAGGGTCTTTTCCAGGGTCATCACAATGGAATTAAGCAAATCATTCCTCCGATATCCACAAGATTCATCCGCTTCCATCTGGAAGTTTTGCCTCTTCTTCATTTCTAGTTCTTTAGTGCTAACCCTCAGGTTACCAAAATAGTTTTCTTACAAGACTCAATTTAAAATGAAGGCAATTAAATATGGATTTTGAACTTTTCAGAGGAAGTCATAGTACAATTCAGATTATATCAGTTTCTTCCATGTCTAATTTTTCCCACATTATCTCTTAAAGTACAATTACATGATTTGTGCTGAGGGGTCTGGGTTTTTCACATAATCATTCAAGAATGCAAAGTAGATTAATTAAATTTGGGGGAAATCTATCTTTATCACCAAATAAAAGGAAATGAATATATTTTCTCTAATTTACAGAATTAGAGGAATTAATGGATTTGTGGATTTATGGATAAAGCACTCATGCTACTGAAAGGAAAGTGAATTATCAGCAAAGAATGCACAGCATATTATCTCCATTAACTGTCTTCCAGTACATATTTTCACTCTTTACTCTCAATGAAAATGCTTCATTTTTTGTTAGCTCCACAACTAGTCATCTGACAGAGAGCTTCTACAGAGAGAATGCTTTTGTAATAAAAGATCTTTGTCCTGAGAGCCCCCTATTATCAGGAAGATAATATTAGTGAGTTTTAGAATTGCCTTTTGAAATGATATTGAGATTCAAATGTCACTTTTATATGCAGACCAGATCCCCATACACAATATAGAATACTTGGTAGTTCAGAGTTGAGACTGCAGATGTCACAAACATGGGCTGATTGTGAAATAAGAAATTACAATATAAACAAAAGTCAGATGAAATATTATCCAGTTAATTCCTTACTCCTAGAGTTGTTCTTAGAATCAATTGTGATCTTAAGCAAGCATCCTTTCTTCAAGGGGTGTCCCAAAGACAGTCTGCAGTGGAGGTTCTATTGAACTGGGAGTTGGCAACCTGGTTTTATGTCCATCTTAGGTATTAGCTAACTTTGTTGGGCAAGTCACATTTCTGGGTTCTAGCATTACCAGTTTTAACTTGAAGTTATTGACTAATGTCAGTGATTCTCAAGTTGAAGACCTGGGAATTTGTTAGAAATATTGCTTCCCAGGCCCCACCCTGTACTTACTGAATTAGAACAGCTGGGCTTCAGCAATATGTATTTTAACAAGCCATCCAGATGATTTTGATGCACTCTCAAAATGGATTATGTGATCTTTTAAGTTTACTCTAGTTGTGAAGTATTTAGCAAGTGGCACCACCTGTTTATCAACTTAAACCAAATATTTAACAAGTCAAGGATCATGTCTTACTGAGTCCCAGCACCTAGAATATTTCAATAAATGAATGAATGATTAGGGATATCAGTTCCATCTTAGAGTAATCTCTTCTCCACAAATTCTAATTCCAATTTATCTATGACTATTTTACACTGAATGCCACCCTTTTTTCATTGTCACCCTGTTATTACTGTCATTGTGTACATGTCTTATCTTTCCAACAAAACAGGCATTATCCATGAGTTTTCCTTCCTATATTGCATAGAACTGTGCTTCTCAATGGAGAAGGCGATGGCACCCCACTCCAGTACTCTTGCCTAGAAAATCCCATGGACAGAGGAGCCTGGTAGGCTGCAGTCCATGGGGTCGGGAAGAGTCGGACATGACTGAGCGACTTCACTTTCACTTTTCACTTTCATGCACTGGAGAAGGAAATGGCAACCCACTCCAGTGTTCTTGCCTGGAGAATCCCAGGGACGGGGAGCCTGGTGGGCTGCCGTCTCCGGGGTCACAGAGTTGGACACCACTGAAGCGACTTAGCAGCAGCAGCAGCAGTGCTTCTCAAACTTTACCATGGACAAAAGCATGTGGAATGTACATTAAAACACATTGTCCAGCCCCACTCTTAGAGTTCTGATAGAGGAGATCTGAGTTGGGATCTGAGAATCTGCATTTTTAACAAGGCGATGCTAATGTTGCTGGTTTGGGGCCCTTACTTTGAAAACCACTACCACAGAGCAAATCCCACTGGGCATATGGATGCCTGCTTGTGGAGCTACCATAAAACTTATAGTGTTTGCAGAGCATAAGAAATTGAATTAGATAAATTATAAGATTCTTAAAAATGTAACAAGTTTAAAACAAGGATAGAGTAGATACACTTACATATTTATAACATATATAATATTTGGTGGCTCAGTGGTAAAGAATCTGCTTGCCAGTGCAAGAGATGCAGGAGACACAGGTTCAGTCTCTGGGTTGGGAAGATCCCCTGCAGAAGGAAATGGCAACCCACTCCAGTACTCATGCCTGTAAAATCCCATGGACAGAGAAGCCTTGCTGGCTATAGTCCATAGGATCGTGAAGACTCAGACTCGACAGAGTGATAGCATGCTAGCATGTATACAGCCTATTTTTCTAAATAGGAACATTTATTACTAACAGTCTTCGCTAGGCACAATACAGTTTATCCTTTTCTTAGGCACAATACAATTTATCCTTTTCTTATCACAAACTTCTTAAAAATCTTAATGATAAATAAATTATATTTTTGGAAAATATTATAATATGAGAAACTAGTTTCCATCTTTCTAGATTCTCTGTCAAACAATTTTATGAGTTTCTTACAAATTTAAAAGTATTGCTTAGAAAGCAATTCTAACTTAGGACTGGTTATTCAAAAATACTTTAAGTCCTGGTAGACCTCTGAGTTACAGCAAATAAGCTGGAAAGACAGAGATAAGCAGTCAAATTAAAGTAGGAACAATCTAGACAAACAGAACTCAGGTCAGCACTACTAAATTTAATGAGTCTGCCATTGGAAGAAACAGAATTCCAAGTGTTCAAATTTTAAAAAATTAAGAAACAAATGCTTAACATAAAAATCCAGCATGATAATATAAATTCAAATTGTTAGCTAGAGGTTATTTGTACTATAAAATAATTTATCTGTTTTTGAAGTATTCAAAAGTGGGCCCATTAGATTAAAATATACCTTAAATATGATTCAATTTTCATACACAGTTTTTCCCTGAATCATATCCATTGCATAGATCAAGGCATGCCTGCATCTGGAAAACAATGCAGAGCAATGCAAAGGTTTATAACACAATATACTGATTTCCTAAAAGTTTTAGAACTTTTAACTTTGTTTCTGATAACTGTACAGAAAAATTAAGTCCCATTAGTACTATATAGTAGCATTGCCATTCCAAGCTATACATTTTAAGAACTGATGAATAAAAGAACAGGACACAAATTTCATTCTATAATATTTGCCTGCCACTGATGCAGGACTTTGAAATATTCCAACTTTTCTAGTAACTGTGACCTATTTTTAGCACTGCAGTCAAATGTACTTCCTTTCCCCTTGTGACTAATTGTTCATTCATTGATTCAACTAATACTGAGTGTTGATTCATGACATATTGTTCTTGGTACTGAGGATAAAAGGATGAGCCCTTGCCTGTATAGACTTAACTTCTAGTGGAGGAAATCAATAATAAAATTCAATGTAAGAAAATATTAAATATATTGAAGGCACAGATGGTATCTTATTCTCAGTACAGTGCTTATTTGGTGCTCAATATTTAATTGACTACATAAATGCATTCTTCACAGTTTGCAGATGGCTATGTCCTTAAAATAAAATAAGGATATATCATCTTCTAAAACAGTATTCTAATCAAATAAGTTAAACAATGTTCTAATAATTATTTTTGGAGATTCTAATTCAAGATCTATAATGTCAGTTAAGAAACTTCATTCATGTATACTATATATCATGAATTTAAATGTTCAATTTAATGGTTTTTTTTTAAAAAACAAAATATTAAGACTGAAATCTTAAGTAAATCCTTTTTCTATTACTTAGCAAACCTCCTGTTCTCAATCTGCAGGTTCTATAAACACAGCATCACTCCCCACCTTCCTCTATCTTCTATTCCTGGAATCCAAACACTTAATCTAAGGAAAGATGAAAGTTAATTAGAGTTATATTGCATATATTATCCATGGCATGAAGCAGGGAGTTATATAAGAGAGTAAATTATGGTTGCTATGGGAACTATAATTTAGTATTTGAGGCTTTAACTCTAGTCAGAAGTTTTAACTCTAGTCAGGTTAACTATAGTATTTTTAAGAATAATACCAAGAGAAAAATACTCCAAAAGGTAAATTTTTTAAACAGCAAATTATAGAGATTTCATTTTTACTCTAAAATGAGCATAAAGAATAGCCAAGGAAATACCTATTTCACAAACTTGACTAAGGGAATGAAGTTCCAATGACATTGATACTGACAGCAATTATAAGATTCACTCACTTCTCTACAATGGTGTTTATTATTTATGATTAAATGTTTTATTGCTTAATGAAACCCACTCTATACAAAGTTTGTATTCTGATACTAAAAATTAAAAAAAAAACAATATAATTATAAGAGGAAAATGGACATTAAAAAAACAGGAAATTTAGATATATCAAATGTTTTCTCTATCTTAATTGTGATCACTTGACCAATTTAATCAGATGTCTCCATTTTTTACTTAATACAAAGGTTCTACAGAGAATAAAATATCTCTATGAACACCATCCATCCTAATACAAGACTGTTCTCAAGTTTAAGAAGCAATTTGTTTAATTTCTGGTATGTAATACTTTAAAGTCCATTTTTAATTCACTGTATACAACAAAATCTGTTTGCATTCTTGGGCAAATAAAAGACTGTGTTCTCAACAGTCGAAGTGAGCCAGGCTTGGGAAGTAAGATAGTTTAGGTGGTTTGAAATTTTTTTAACATGAAAATTGGCGATTCTCACTGAATAAGACGGTTATCATTCTGATAATTTTCATCATGTAATCTTTAAAACTACATGTTAAACATGACTAAACCAAAATACTTTCTAGGAAATGAACCCTTTGTATATTTACTTCTGAAGTGTATCTACTCTGCGCATTCTCCAAAACTGTTACCACCAAGAAAGCACACTAGTCCCACTGTGCATGCATTTTTGATATTTCCCTATAGGCTAACACAAATCAATTACATTATTTGCAGTTAAGTGGGTAAATATTTTCGCCAAATCACCACCATCATGATAAATCCAAACAACTATTGTATGACTTTTGGATAACTCACATAGATGAATTTTTTTCTATTCATGAAGTGCTACTCTTCTGAGGAAAGAGTTAAAAAGGGAAATTGTTAGTAATTTTGCTAAAAAATATAAGCTAGAGAGCTTTCACCATAGTACTTTAAAAAAAAGATTACTTTTCCCCCCAAATAAGTCAAATGGTAATTAACCAAAGAAAAAGGTGAATTTCATTTCCTCTGAAAATGTTGCATTGAAAATAATTTCTAAGCCATAAAAGGTAAATGCAAAAAATGACATTGCAAAACATCCTACACAATTAATTTATTTGTTTAAATATATGAATACATATATTTTCTTGGCTACTGGCTACAATGATTCATAACTAAATATTTCCCTCATTATAGACTCTTTAATTAGAAAGAAAACATAACACTCAAAGCCAATAAAACTCAGAGATAAGAAAAACTGTTGCAAAACAGTACAGATAATTTATAAAAGAGGAAAACAGAATATAAGAAAAACAGGAAATCTAGATACACAAAAACAGTTTTCTATATCTTAATTGTGATCACATTAGCAGTTCAATCAGATGTTTCCCTTTTTGATTTAATACAAAGATGCTACAGAGAATATCTCCATGAACACCATCCAACCTAATGCATGACTGCTTTCAAATTTAAGAAGTTTCAGCTACATAAATCACTCATCCACTTTCACCAAATGGTTCTTTTTATTGTAAAGAATTATTTTATTTACTGCCTACCTTTGTTAGACTTGTAGCTGTTTAGAATCTTTTGATGGGCTTGGAGATGGGTCTCTCTCAGTTACAAAGATGTTATGTCGTCCACTTACTAGGAATGTGAGGTTTCCAAGTGTTCGCCCTGTGAAATGTAGAATCACAAGTGTCCCACCAGGTAGAGTCTCTGGTTGCTTCAAGTTTTTAGAGGTATCTTACATGGATTTTAAGGTGTGTTCATTTAAAACTTAAGGACAAAAACAATCGTGACCAAGTGAGTTAGAAGTCCTGGTCACCGAGTTAACTTCACATTCATGAATTTGCTGACAGGATAGTCCTTAATGCTGCATTTCAGGGGTTAGCAGCCACAGCCTGTGTGCTGCTGGCTAGAGAGTGCCAGCTCCCACAATCACTTCATTAACAGGCAATCTCTACTGCCTCCACGGCTTCCTTCTTAACAGCCTGGCAGCGGGGTTTGCACACAGGTAAGTGTGAGCAGTTAACTAGCTGAGGTCTGCCCTGGACACATACAGCCATTAGTTCTGAAGGCAGAGTAGAAGGAAGAAAGGGGGAGGGTGGGAGGAATTGCAAAAGTGAAAATAAGGAGGGACAGATGCATAAAATGCATCCTTCCAGCCCAAAGTGAGGAGGGCCAGTGGGGAACAGGGGCCTGGATTAACTGGAAAGGGACTGAGGTGAGTGGAGGAGGCTGGGTGAGACTGAAAGCCTTCCACATGTCTTCTTGTGGAGCTTTCAGAGGCTCTGAACAAAACTGCAACACTGTTGCCCTTGATTTCCCATCTAGGTCCCTCTACTTAATTATCAGCATGACCTGATGTACTTACTCTCTGACCATGAGTTTAGTTCATCACCCCAGTCACAGCACAACCACCTTTTGAATTAAATCACCGAAAAATCCAATCCCTGAGATTTACTCTGAGGTGTGGATTTTAATGAACTGATCAAAGTGATATTGTCCCAAGCACAATAGAGAACACTGATACTTTACATGACTGCAGCACTTTCCTGGAGTAAGAAAAGTTTCAAGGGCCCCTAGGTTCAACCCCTCTCTCCTCTTGACTTATGCCTCCCCCAACTCCACAGGTAGGCTGAACTCAGTAATAGTTCTCCAGCAGGGGCTGTTAAGCAGCAACCTCCACCCCCACTCCCCTCAGATTAGACAGCAATGTCTGCAGACACTTTTGGTTGTCAAACTGGCGTGGGAAGGGGTGCTACTGGCATCTAGTGGGTAGAGGCCAGGGATGCTGCTAAACATCCTGAAACACAGGACATTGCTCTACGGAAAATTATCCAGCCACAAATATTAGTAGTACTGAGGTTAAGCTAGTCTGAGTTAGAGTGGAATTTATTACAGTAGCGTTATCACACCATCCTATAAGGCTCCTTCATTTTTGGCCATCGGCAGTGGCCCTAAGCCTCAGTAAATCTTGCATCACAGTGAATCACAAGCCTGGACACAAGGAAATCCTCTAGGATTGTAGGAATGCAGGAATGAGGATGGGGGCTGAGGAATGATTTCAACTCAGCCTGCCTTCTCCACAATTGCCTTCTCAGCTTTATCATCTCTTCTTCCTCAGCAACCAGAGTACCCAGCCTGCTTGCTTGATGTTGCCAAAATAATTAAGGAAAATATTCTCTCGCCCTTACCATTATTTATGATTCCTCTGTGACAAATTAAAAGCTGGTTTGTACAGAAATGCAGGAAAAATTTTGCTCTTCAGATTGGATTATTGTTGGCCCTTTTAGGTTATAAAGTATTCTCTCAGAGAGAGAGTGCATGGCTTATTTCTCATTTTTTGACCTCAGCAGATTAGTAAGGAAGAAGAGGTGGTCTGGAAATATTTATAGGCCTTTGTATATATATGAAAATGAATACTCCTACAATTGAATTCTTTTTTTAAAAAATTCCTTTACCAGTTCTAGAAAGGAAATGCAAAGGCCATGCCCATATCAAAAGGTAGTTATCTATTTTTAGTAGGCCATCTTCTCTAACTAGTTGGTTATTTCAGTCTGGACCTCAAACATAGTGTGAAAAATACTTTTCCCTTTACATTATTATATGGAAAACACATTTATATAGCCATTAATTAAGGTCTTAGGTTTTTTAATCTACTAACATGGATTACATATATGAAAGACACCATTTGCATAAAGCTGAGGTAGATGAATGAAATGATACACAAAAAGAAAAAACAGGTGATGTGATAAAGCTAAGATAACCAAACTCAGAGTAAAGAACTTCCAACTCAAGCCTTTTTCAAACTCGATGTGAAATGATGCTAAAATCCAACTTAAGAGATATACTTGCAATTCTATTACCTACTTAGAATATAAATGCAAAACTATCTAAAATATATTTTTAAATATCTTATTGACATAAATGTTCTTACAGAATTATGCTGGTACTAGTACAGATCTCTAGAGGCTCTTTTCTTCAAAGAGATAATTCAGTATAATGTTAGCCTTAAAAGAGAATATTTTTGAAATACATTAATATGCAAATATTAAATAACATTAAAATATTCTGAGTTCATGATTCAACCCAGATTTTTTGAAAACTTTTTATAAATGGTCAGATGTAAAACATAAAGACCTCTACTTTAGCCACAAAAGTGTAAGTAACAAATTTTCATCTCATAAATGGTCTTACAATAATAAGATTAAAAAAATAATGAAGTACTTTCAGATGAACTATTTTATCTATAATTCTAAAACTTTTTACATTTAAAAAGCATGCTGTTAAATTCATGAGATATTCTACACAAGAGAGTCACTAGAAATCATTTTACAAACTGCAGGAGGTTAATAATCACAACTCTCTTTAGTTCATATGGTTTTACAATAATTGGTATTATTGTTACTCCTTATAGTTTGTTGCCTAACATTTCTTTCTCTGAGCTGGTTGCCTTCTTCAGTAAGTACACAAGGCTTGAGAACAAGAGCGTCTGTATGAAAAAAATTATAGGCTTAGCAAACTTAAAACGTCAACCTTATTCTTTGGTACACTCATTTCTAGATTATCTTTTTCAGAAGAAATACTCCATTGAATCTTATTTACATGAGGAACCCCAGAAAACCTTATGCCAACAATTGCTTCTTTCTTTAAGAATAGAAAATTAACTGCCCTTCCCTTTTTTGTTTCCTCATATAAAAATAAAGACAGTGAACAATTTTCATAAGCCTATTTCCCTTCTTTCCTTTGACATGAAAATGTAAAAGCAAACTGACTTTTTATTTCCAAATATGCAATTTCAGCTAATCTCAAAAAGTTAGTTGGAAGCAATGCACAAAATTACAGAGTTCCACATGCAACACAACTGTTACGTAAACCTCATCGGATCCATTTTTATTTGCAATATTCACATACCTTTCAAAGTAAAGTTCCAATTTTTAACAAATTTGACTTACTCTATTGCCTGCCAGACAGACCCACAGGATTCTATAATTGATGGTAACTACTTTTCCACATACTCCTACTGTTCAATATACACTATTGTCACAATTTATGATGATAAGATCAGCACAAAGCCATTGCTCCCTTGTCTGGCTTTTGCCTATTTAAGGATTAGCCCTTACACCACAACTAATATATTAATAAATGCTTGCTGAATAATGAAATGAATTTATTTCTGTCATGTTTACCACTATCCACTGTAACTATATTCTTAACAACGAATAATCTCGGGCCCTTTTGGGCACCTGTATTCTCAATGCATTAATATTCTCTTTTCTACTTTTAAAAAATATTTTGCTGTATTTGCACAATTACCACACATACATACACAAAAACACAACCACACACCTTCAAACCTCTGATAAACTTAGGTACATGTAATTGTGCTAGGTAATTCATTCAAAAGAAAACAGCAAGTTTAGTCAATTGCACAAAATACGATGTGTTTCCTAGTCTTAAGAAAAACATTTCCAAAGAGATTTCCATTTAATAATAAAGGAAAAATATAAACAGCTGCCCCCTCCAATTAACAAAATCAATCAACACTTAGTTCCAATGAAACAAGACACATGGCACCATTTTATGCTGTGCATTGTCCTAGGATGGTTAACTACAGAACTACACGACACTGAACTGATTCCTAGAAAGTCTGGTAAGAAACTAAACATATGTATTAAAACACACAGACATTACATATAGACAGATGCATGTGCTTACTATGACCTTAAGATTTCAATTCTCAAGTACAGTTTTTAAAAAATCCTTACTAGGAATCATAAAAAACTAAAATTCTTGCCTTTTAATCTCGAAGTAAGAGAACACTAGTGTAACTGGCATGTGTCCTCAACAGACACAGAATTCAGTCAAGACCACTCCATGATTTTGTGGAAGGCAGCACTCTAAATGTGTGAAACGGGTCTGAAGTCTGCATCCCTAGGTAGTTCCCAGTGAAGTCCTCATTTAGTTTGGACAAGATCATTGGTTCTCAAAATGTGGTCCCTGAAGCAGTTCTATCAGCCTCACCTGGAAACTTGTCAGAAATGAAAATTCTGAGGTAATAGATGGATAGCCTGAATTAAGAAACTGTAGGAAGAGCCTTCAAGACTTGTTTTCACCTCTAGGTGATTGATACATGGTCAAGTGTGAGATCCTCTGAAATAGATAAAAGCCTTTTCCAAGGATCAAAATCCTACTGTCATCAGAGCAAATGTATCTTCTAGAACTAGCACTCTGTTCAATTAAATGCACTTGATTATTCATAGTAGTCTGAGTAAAATATCACAATCAAACTTACCATACTCTATTATATAGTACTTAAAACTTCACATTTTCACCAGGACAAAATTATATTAGCAAGTTTTTCCCAATGAAGTAGACACTCTGTCAAATGTTTGATATCATTTTAATTCATGGTGGTGATCTACAATTAAACCCTAATGTTTGTAAGTAGGAGACTTACTCTGTTGTGAAAAGGAAAGAGATCCTTTTATGCCAGTAAAGGTACAGGCATTTTGTATCTATTTCTCAAGACCAGCTGCTACCTATAGTGTTCTCTCACTCTCCCATCCCATCTATGAGAAATACTGGAAAATAACTCAAAAGTAGGTGCAACAACATGCTGGTGAAAACATGTTTAAAACAACCCAAATAGTTCACATCAATAGAGCATTTTTGGATTCCTACCTACAGGAAAGGGTAATAAATCAGGAAGCATGAGGCCTCACATGCTGAAAAGATTCTAATCCCCAAATAGAGCTGGTCCTAAAATGTGATGCAATGGAGTCTGTTTCAGCAGTTAAGAAGGTGCACAATGTTTTACCTAAGAATCGTAACCCCCAAATATGAAAATGTGAGACTTCCAATGCTATCTTCAACTTTTCTGAGGCTATTACAAAAGGAGAACAGAAATAATCCTTTGAAATAACATAAAGCTTGGATGACTGTCAGGGACCAAAAGGAAAAGCTGTTAAAAACCAGCAGGGGTCAAGTTTAAAAGTTAACTTTTGCTTTCCAAGATAAAGGTTCCTTTTCCACCCAGTTTCTGTTTTGACAGGTGACTGCCTTACAACAAACTCCCTCCCTCCCTCCCTTCCTTTGACACCCTTAAGTCAGCCCCCTTTTCAGGGAAACAAATGCCCTTATCTCTTCACACCATAATTCTAAGGGGTTCTTACTAGCCAAATAAACCGACACAGTCTTAAAAACAATGTCCCTAATTTCTCAATTTCGTGAAGAAAATAATTGGAGAAGGCTACAAAACTTAATACTATTTTCCTGCTCCAGGCACACACGCAAAATTGCTTTCATTGAGAATCTAAAAAGCATTTATTTTACAGTACTCAGTAAGAGCATATTAAAATCTTCTGCCCTGCCATCCCAGACCTATAAAAAATTTAGTCACATAAGTGACTAAATCCTGTGTGAAGATGATTAATGCACCCAGCAACCTATTTCATTTCCAATTTCCCATTTTCAAAAATTCCCTGTCAGGAGTATATACATTTCTTAAATTAGATACTTGCCAGTATTTCACATCAAAAGGCTTCCAAAAACTAAAACTCCTAAGTCACTGAATGCATTTAAAAAAATCTTTTATACAGTACTTGTTATATGTCTTCAGAGCTTTCATCTTTACACTTTAGATCTACTGAATTAACTAAATTTACACAAATGCAAGAATGAAACTTTGCAAAGCCTAAGTGCGAATATTTTTTCCTAATTTCTTATTTAGCATATATACATTACCTTCTAATTAAGTTTGGTACTAAACTTCAATGAGATCAAGTGTTAAAAAAAAAGAAAAAGCTTTAGAACCAAACCCAGGCAGAATTCTCTATTCCTCCTCCATGCTGCAATTCTGAGAGGTCACCTGGGCCAAAGACACAACATTTTAAGGCAAAATATGTTAATACAGCTTTAAGAAACCTGTGGCCTTTAACTTCTTTTGGCTCCCTCAACACAATAAATCTTTTGGAAAGTCAAAACTCTTCACCCTACACTTTATGGACCTAAGGTATATATGAAGTGCTTTTGATACATAGTCATACACCTTCCACTCCATAAAGATACCAGTAAAATGGCCCTTAAGAAAAACAAAATACAAAATAAAAAGCTCACACTGCCTCCTGCTGTTAGAAGGAAAATTTCATGAGGTCAAAATGGTCCACAAACTGCACAGTGTAATAAAGCAAGAGACTTTTCTCTTCTTTTTTAACCTAATGATCTGCTTCCTAATTAAAGCCACAAAAGGGCTGAGACACTATTCACAACCCACCCAAATGTACTGTAGAAAACACTACAAGGCATGACTTCAGAATTGAAAATCATATCCTCCAAACAAGCTTTAAACTGGATAGGTGTTTTAAACAAAGCAGAACAAAATACGAAGAAAGAAAGAAAAAGAAAAAAAGAACACTAAAAACACCATCCTGCCTGACCAGTGGATGGTTACTCTTCCAGATCTAAGGCAGTCTTAGCAGCTGGCTTCTCCCTTTCCTGCTCCAAGTCAGAAGAACAGATTGAATATCCAGTTCATCTTAACAGTCAGAGGGTAAAGCCACACCCCAGGGATTCCTAGACCTTGATGATTATTTTTCATGTTTAAAGAGTTGGGAGTAATGTCTCCTAACTTGTCCCTGACACTTCTCTCTTCAAAATCTGACAAACCACTCTTGGGGGCATCAGGCACCTGCCCCTGTCCACCTCAGCCATGACACTGTATTAAATCACTGAATATGAAACACAGAAACACAAACAATAGTTTGGATTTGTTTCTTTAAAAATGACATTTGTATTAAAAATCTTAAAATGAAGAGACAATGATTAACCACGTGTATGGAATTAGAAATTACAAATTGTTAGAATTCTCTTGGTACATCACAACAGTAAAATTTTGCTCTGTGCTTCTGGAGGAACACCCTACAACAGAAAACCAAAAACTAAAAAAAAAAAAAATTATATAAAAGGGGAGCTAAACACCTGAACATTGGAACAAAATGAAGCAAAAATTTTTTAAAAAGAAAAAAAAAAATAACCCATTGCATTACAAGTAAATTACATTTTAAAGGCTGGAAAGAATAAAGAATTCAACGAACAACAGGCCCTATTGTCCTGGCTCCTTCAGGAAGATTATTAGAAGTAAACTGGGAAGTAGTTTGGGGAGGAATAACAGATTCTGGGAACTGGTGGGAAGTTCACAGGTTGGCACCGGCTGGAACAGCTGAGTTTTGAAGGCACTCTGCAGACACAGGGGTGCTGGGGGCCCTGAATCACATTTGCGAAGTTTCTGTACTGTAGTTTAAAGAGCTAGCCATCAAAACCATGTATGGCCAACCAATACGAACAAAAAGCTAAATCTAAAAAAACACACACACAACAGTACACACAAAAATGTGCAGATCTGTAACATTTTTTTTTCACAGCTGATAAAAAAAAATACTACCGTTCTCCCCCAGACTCCCCTTTGATACAGTAGGTAAACAAAATAGATTTTTTTCCCCCACAAATTATCAGCAGACACTTTCTGGCACCCCACACTGTATTGGCATCAGTGTTAACAGTCCCAGTTCAGATGTGCAATACTTCAGATTGGATACACTGTAACAAGAATCCAACTTTGCATAGACATCCTCAGAATCGAAATCAGTCACGGGGTTGCCTTTCCAAGCTGGCAGAAAAGGAACCCGATCTTAATTTCCAGCTACTCCTGGAAAACAAGGAAAAAACAAAAGTTTCTTCCTCTCCTCCTGCTCCTTCATTTGGTTCTCCCGGACTTCCTTCCGTGTTTTTGAAACTTGGAACTAGAAAAACGGTTGTTGACAGAAAAACAAAAACAAAAAAATCCCCCCTTTTCCACCTTCTCCCCGTCCTCTTCCGCCCCCACCCCATTTCTTTTTTTTTTTTCCAGACTGAAACTTTCGCCTGCCGGTGTCAAGCCGCCAATACAGGGCCCCACGGGCTGCTTCAATGGGGAAATATGCGTCAACCAAAATCAATGAGAAACGTACATGCTGCAAAGATCCACATTTCCACCGGGACTCGGATGGTCCTGACGGGACAGCCCCTAGGAAACCGGGGAGAGGCGGGGGACGCGGCCACCGCGGCCAGTCGGGCGCCAAGACCCCCCCAGCCGATGCAAAGTCATCTCCAATCTCAAAGCAAGAAGAGAAATCACATTTAGAAGAGTCGGGTGCGTTTCGCTTTTGTGCGGAGAGCGCGGCTGTCGCGGGCGCCTCAGAGGATCACACAGGCCGAGCAGCAGCCCTCATCACCGTTGGGCTGCGCCGCGTAGTTCATCTGCCGCACGATCTCGGCGAACAGCTCGTCCACCGAGGCTTTGTTTTTGGCCGAAGTCTCCATGAAGGGGCAGCTCCACTCCTCCGCCAGGGCCTTGCCCTCGCCGAATGAAACCTCGCGCTCGCCCTCCAGGTCCACCTTGTTGCCCACCAGAATCATGGGCACGCGCTCGTACCGCTTCACGCGGATGATCTGGTCCCGCATGGGCTTGATGTCCTGGAAGCTCTGCTGGTTAACAAGGCTGTACACGAGGATGAAGCCCTGGCCATTTTTGATGTACAGGTCCCGCATGGATGCGAACTGCTCCGTGCCCGCCGTGTCCAAGATCTCCAGCACCGACGGCGATGAGTCCACCTCAATCTCTTTGCGGTAGAAGTCCTCGATGGTGGGGTCATACTTCTCGATGAAGGAGCCGGTCACGAACTGCACCGTGAGCGCGGACTTGCCCACGCCGCCCGAGCCCAGCACCACCACTTTGTACTCTCTCATGGCTCCGTCGGCGTTCTCGCTGCGCCTGCCACGGCCCCGTCGGGGCTGAGCACTGGAGGAAAGCTGGGCTTGGTGGCTAGACTTCTCTGTCCTCAGCTCTGCAGGAAAACTCAGGAGATGACCGAGGAACGCAGGACGCGGAAATCACCAAACGGGGGCCGGGCGCCGGGCCGGCCGGCGCGGCGGCGAGTCCCTGCAGCGCGGGTCCGGGGCCCCGAGGCAGCCCACGGCAGCGGCAGCAGCAGCCTGGGCGGCGGATCGGGAGGACAATGCCGGCAGCCCGTGCTAGGCGAGGGCTGCAGCTTCTCTCCGCAGCAGCCCAGGAAGGCGAGGAGGAGGCGGCGGCGGCGGGCTGCGGAGGCGGCTGCTAATTGCGCGCCGGGCCGGGACGCGCGTGGCATGAGTCCCCGCAGAGCGTGCGCCCACCGCCGCGGCCCTTCGAGCTCTCTCCCGCAGCCTCCGCGGGGCGAGGGCTTCCTACTCGCCGCGCGCAGCCGGGCCCGCCCCGCCCTGGCGAGCATGCCCAGTGCGCCGCTGCCGGCCCCGCCCGCCGGATCCCCGGCTCCTGGTTTTCCGGGGGGCCGGACGGGGGTGGGGCTGTAGGCGGAGCTAGCGATTTGATTCAAGACTAGCGGATTCGGGATAGGCGCACTAGTATAGGAGCCGGAGAAATGTGTGGGGGTGTATGGGTATTAAGAAGCTGGCTAGGACAGCTCGAGGGAGGACGGAGGCCACCTTCCTGCGCCGACCTGGCTTTAGTGCATAGGAATCCCGGCTCTATGAGAAAAGGGCGGGCGCCGTGGGCCACCCCGGGAACAGGCTGGTCTCATGCCGCTCCTTTTATCCAAAGCTTGTGGACTCCACTCCCCGAGCCCCCGGCGGGTGTGCGTCCCGAAGGCCGAGACCCAAAGAACATTTGGGTGTATGATAGAAACATTTTCTTCTATGGGCGGAGCATTTTCCCACACTCTAGGCGTGGCCCTTCCTGCCCAGCCTTCCCTCGCGGACTCTCCTCGCACTTCATCCCTCAGACAAAGAAAACAGGAACATTCGGCCTGAAACCTGTCCGGAAGAGGGAATGGGCAGCCTCTAGTGATCACGGCGGTCTCCAGGCTGGGACTCAGAAGGCCCCACCCACCTCCCCACTCGGTTATGGCCAAAACCCGGAGAGTGAATCACAACCCGATCCACAATCAGCCCGGGTGCCGGTAGCTAGTCAGGGCATGCTCAGTGGGCGGAGTAGGTTTGGGGGTTTGGAAGTAGGAAGCTTGTGCACTGCACACCCACGCTCCAGCTCAAATTACCTCTTCTAGACTCAGGACCCATTGGTCCTGGGGCGCAAATCTCACACCCTCGAATGTTCTTCCATTGGCTACTGCCAAGGTTTTATCAGTTTGGGCTGCTTCATTGGCTAAAAAGTAGCCTCCGCTCGTGATTGGTTATTTATAGAGATTGAGTGGAGAGGCGGAGGCACAGCTGTTCTTTCTCTGCTCTCCCCCGCCCCCTTCCTCCCACTTCCCCAACCTAGTCGTTTTGAAGCTAAGAGTGAAAAAATAAAAGGAATTTAGGCGGAGAGCTCAGAGCTAAATATAGTCCTTTGTTGGTGTTTTCAAGTCTGACTTCTCGGTGCCCAGTCACGACTGTCCGTTAAAGGGAGCTGGTTACAGATCTTGGTCCTCAAGAAATGGCAAAGTTTCCAAGGTGGTTTTTAAATTTTTCCCCAGGGAGGGGGAGGGGCTAGGATGTGGAAATGGGCCACACTGAATTCAGCTCACCCGGTGGGGTGGGGGAATGCCCAGGCTTGCCTTTGGTAAACCTCTTTGCTTTGGGGCGGGCATTCGCTAAACTGGGCTTGGCTCCTACTCACAGGAGCTACCAGCGAGATGCCTTGGCTTGTTCCAGGTCTCTCCTTTCTCGCGGAGGAGAGATGTCAAGACCTGTCAAAAGGCTAAGCAATGATAGCGTGAGCCCCAGGGTGAAGGGGTGGGAGGGGACCGAGCTGCATCAACCCTGGCTTGGTATCCTGTCGACGCCACTTCTCACTGGTTTAACCATCTGCATTGGAGGGATAAAAGAAATGGTGTGCTAATGCTTGGTTTCAGTGCCTTGGTCCCGTTGTGACTCAGGGCCGCGTTGCCAGTTAACCTTCTTTGAACCTCTAGCTATAGCTCGTAGAATGCACAGCTGCAACTTGAAGCCCTGGCCATGGGACCCAATGGGTCCTGGGCAGCAGCCAATGCCTTGGGTGGGCGGAGCCCATTCCTGCGCCTGGCTCCGCTATTTAGTGGAGAGAGGGGTTATCACAGTGCTTCGCTAGTTAACCTTATATAATTCTCCAGAAACCTTTCAAGGCAAACTCACCTAATATAGCTGGAGTTAACCTCGCGTTTACCCAGTTTAATGTTTGCCAGGCCTTTTACATGTGCTATCTTATTTACTCCTCATAAAAATAGTAATTATACCTATTTAAAAAATGAGGAAACTGAAATCCTAAGATGTTGTCTAACTGGCATAACTGGCATGAAATTTCACAGCATAAGTGGTCACGCTGGGATCCTGACCCAGGTGTTTGGGTGTAGGACCTGGTCTTGTAACTATTATGAATACTACTTTCTAACAAGAAAGTATCCAGATTGTACTCTTTCTTAGGTTGACTTTTGAGGTAGTATGAACAGACTGGCTCTTAAGCCCAAGCTAGAGGGACCTGTGTCCACCCTCTGCCTCTTCTGACAGTGCCCCTTCCCACAGGGTTAAGGAGCTAGAACCCACGTCCAGACCATGCCCCAGGTGGTCAGAATTCTGGAATCCCCTCCCCAAATAGTACCAAACCCTCTCCTCGGATCTGCTTGGATCTTTGAACTCACCCCTGTGTGCAGGAATGGGTCTTTGTTGGAGTGCGGGTGGTGCTTGGACCCATGAATTAAGGAATACCCTCCCAGGTACTATGGGCCCCCACTTAACTGCAAGAAGAGGGGTGCCTTCTAGTCAGCTTTCTCTTCCCTGCCACTTTCCAGCTTGGCTCTTGGAGAAGTCTAAGAATTTGTGATTCACACCTGACCATCCAGGTCTTTCAAAGAAGTATTTGTCAAGGTGGGAGGACATATCATATTTTAACACTTGTGTTATCTTGATTTTAGGGCTTCTCTGGTGGCTCAGACGGTAAAGCATCTGCCTGCAATGCAGGAGACTCGGGTTCTATCCCTGGGTCAGGAAGATCCCCTGGAGAAGGAAATGGCAGCCCACTCTAGTACTCTTGCCTGGAAAATCCCATTAATGGAGGAGGCTGGTAGGCTACAGTCCATGGGGTCACAAAGAGTCGACTGAGTGACTTATCTTGATTTATAACTGAAATAACTAGAGTAATGCTACCTGGGCCTCTGTCCTCTAGCCCACAGAAGTTAGGTGTGGTTCTGAGTACAGTAGAAAATACTTTGTCCTTATGGGCAGGTGTATAATCTCAAGTATTACTTATCAATTATTATCTGAGACCTTGGGCAAGCCCTTCAAGTTGCTCCTGACCTTAGCTTCTCTATCTCTAAAGTGGTGATAATAAAGTTTGCCCCACCCACCTAGCTACCCAAAGAACCTTGGAGAGTATCTGATGACCAAATGCTTCATTTTACATCACAACCAGTGAGCAGTATTAGAACCCTGGTGTCCTGGCTGCCCCTTTTCAAGGTGCCAGCCTATACTCAGGGATAGTAATTAGCAAATAATGGATGGAAACATACTTTTAAAGCTGCAGTGCACCATAATATTCATGACAGTTACAACCCAGGTGTCTTGACAGCCGTATCTAGAAGAGACCATCTTCAGGACTCTGGGTAGTCATGCAGATGGGTATTTTTGAATCTTGGTGGCCTCTCTGGTACCAAGAGTTGCCACACTTTGAATGTTTCCCATTAAGGATTCTTTGATAACAATTTTTATTACACTCAGATAGTCTCCCTCAGAAAGATTTCCACTGGGGCTTTGGAATTCAAAATGAAGTAATGAATGAAATTACTGATGCACAAAGTTTTAAAGTTGATCACTTCTTCCTGTGAAATTTGTTAGGTGTCTTTACGTACCTTCCTTATGGTATAATCCTGTGTCATATCCAATTATCCTGTACCACAATCATTTACATGTCTGTATTGTGTCACTGTGTGAATTCCCTGAGGTCAGAGTCTATATGTGGTTTATCTTTGGAGCCACCTCTGTCCTTCCCCCAGTAAGAGTGCCTACATAGGAGTCCCTCAATTAATTATTTATGGGTATATAAATGGCATTTTATCCCTTTCCCAAACTCTCTTTGTGGTAAAAGCTATACTAATTCTTGGTGAGACAAAACACTTCCTGTATCCTTAGAAAACTGTAAAATACTAATGTTTCAGTCTTCCTGAGTCTTAAAGATGCTGGAGTGATAAAGTCTACCCTTATATGGATGGAAACACTGCCAATGCTGTCTGGTGTGGTTCTGAGTATTTGGGAAAAAATACCAAAGCACCCCGTAGATAAACTCTCACTCTGAAGGTTTTAAATGTTTGTGCAGATAACACACAAAAGACACCTCTAGAAAACGATCTGAAGTAAAAGCTAACAGATTAAGAACTACTTAATCTTTGGTATTGACTATTATATACCCAGTGATTCCTGCCTGGCCTTGCTTACACAGTGAGCTCTGTGACACTGGTTTTGGGCCTTCAAAGAATTAGAGGGTTTGCTACAACATGAATCTTTTAAGTCCTCCAGAAAATAAGTACCCTTTTGTTCTCTTCATTTATACAAAGTGGAGGTTTATTTCATCATGTTCATAGTTTTAGCTGGCTTGACCTGTAGATAAACAAATAATTCTAAAAAAAAAAATTCTAATTTTGAAAATATTGAGAGTGACCATGTATCATTATTTTAAAGGGATGTTGCTGTAAGACTAACTGTGCCTTTCAGAGTTCTCAGTAAATATTTGTTAAGTACCTGAACGTGTTATAACCAGGCATCCACAAGCAGGCTTATGATGTTTTATTTTATCAGTGATCTTTAAAAAATAATCTCTAGTTATGCCCCTGAAAATATTCATTAGTCAGCCAAACCATCATCATTTCATACTCTTCATATTGCACTTTAGGCAGCCAACTTGTAAGAACAATGGCTTGTACTCCTTGCAATGAGATTTTATATCTTAAAAAATGTTCTAAAATTCTAGCATGGAAATTAAAGAGAGACAAATGTATGCCTGATTTTATAATTTCACTGTTTGCCCCTTATGTGTACTCTGATTGGATTTTTTTCTCCTTTTAAAATTATTTTTCAAAGGAAAATGTAGGTGAGTTAAATTTTAAATTAAATAACCTCTTAAAATCAGTCAAGCTTTTTACAAACTTTTTGATAGGCCCAAATAAAGACATAGAAAAATCAAAATAACTATTTTCTCAAGGCTATCAGATTAGAATTAAATATGATTTCACCATATACATTAATGTGCTGTTTTTTGATAATAAAAACCACTCATAACTCCATAAAAATGTTATCCTGGGCTGAAGTGTTACACACATATAGGCAACTACCACACAACTTGAGTTCTATCATAGAATCTTACTAATGGTTTGGCCTACTGTCGTTATTTTACATGATTTTTTTTAAAAAGAAAAATCTTTTCTAAGCTAAATGACCTGACCTTCTCTATAGAGTCTGAAATTTGCTTGAGATGCTGATCTGTAGAGAAAAGAACAAAATGGGCTTAGAGCACCACTTTTATGTGATGAATATATTCTCACTCAAGGGAAATTTTAAATTGATTTCATTGATCCTATTTTTCATAGTTGAAAGCACAGTTACACAATATTCTGGCATTCCAGAGAAACAAATACAGCAATAATAGAAGCAATGCCTTATATCCATTAAAAAGTGCTTTCTTCTTGTAAAATTGTCATTATATGCAGATGATATGATACTATATACAGAAAACCCTAAAGACTCAACACAAAAACTATTAGAACTAATAAATGAATTCAGCAAGGGAGCAGGATACAAGATTAACATATAGGAATTAACTGCATTTCTTTACACCACAATGAAATATCCAATAGAATGCAAAAAAAAAAAAAAAAAGCTTCCTTGGTGGCTCAGAGGTTAAAGTGTCTGCCTGCAATACGGGAGACCCAGTTCAATCCGGAAGATTCCCTGGAGAAGAAAATGGCAACCCACTCCAGGATTCTTGCCTGGAGAATCCCATGTGCAGAGAAACCTGGTGGGCTACAGTCCATGGGGTCACAAAGAGTCGGACATGACTGAGCAACTTCTCTTACTTACTTACTTTAAAATTATATCCCCAGAAATAAAACACTTAGGAATAAACCTGACCAAGGATGTGAAAGATTTATATGCTGACAACTATAAAACATGTATAAAGGAAACTATTATTCAAAGAAATGGAAAGATATTCCATGCTCTTGGATTGGAAGAATTGATACAGTTAAAATAGCCATTCTATCCAAGGCAATCTACAAATGTAATAAAATCCCTATCAAATTACACATGACATTTTTCACAGTGATAGAACAAATAATTCTATTCCTATGGAACATGAAAGACCCAGGATTGCCAAAGGTTAGTGAAGAAGAACAAGAAAGCAAGAAGCATAAACTTTCCAGGCTTCAGACAATACTACAGAGCTACAGTAATCAAAACATTGTAGTACTGGCACAAAAACAGACATATGGATCTACATATCAGAGTAGAGAGACCGCAATAAACCCATACACCTACAGGCAAGGGTTCATACTCCAAGCCAGGTATCAATAGTACGGGAACCATGAACTTCCAAATGTTCAAGCTGGATTTAGAAAAGGCACAGAAACCAGAGATGAAATTGCCAACATCCAATGGATCATCAAATAAGCAAGAGAGTTCCAGAAAAACATCTGCTTTACTGATTGTGCCAAAGCCTTTGTGTGGATCACAATAAACTGTGGAAAATTCTGAGAGAGATGGGAATACCAGACCACCTTACCTGCCTCTTAAGAAATCTGTATGCAGGTCAGGAAGCAACAGTTAGAACTGGACAAGGAACAACAGACTGGTTCCAAATAGGAAAAGGAGTACGTCAAGGCTGTATATTGTCACCCTGCTTATTTAACTTCTATGCAGAGTACATCATGAGAAATGCCAGGCTGGATGAAACACAAGCTGGAATCAAGACGGCTGGGAGAGATATCAATAACTTCAGATATGCAGAAAGTGAAGAAGGACTAAAAAGCCTCTTGATGAAAATGAGAGAGGATAGTGAAAAAGCGAGGCTAAAACTGAACATTCAAAAAACAAAGATCATGGCATCCAGTCCCATCACTTCATGGCAAATAGATGGGGAAACTGGACACAGTGACAGACTTTTTTTTTTGGGGGGGGGCTCCAAAATCACTGCTGATGGTGACTGCAGCCATGAAATTAAAAGACGCGTACTCCTTGGAAGAAAAGCTAGACAGCATATTAAAGAGCAGAGGCATTACTTTGCCAACAAAGGTCTGTCTAGTCAAAGCTATGGTTTTTCCAATAGTCATGAATGGATGTGAGAGTTGGACTATAAGGAAGGCTGAGTGCCGAAGAATTGATGCTTTTGAACTGTGGGGTTGGAGAAGCCTTTTGAGAATTCCTTGGATTGCAAGGAGATAAAACCATTCAATCTTAAAGGAAATCAGTCCTGAATATTCATTGGAAGGACTGATGATGAAGCTGAAACTCCAATACTTTGGGCACCTGATGCAAAGAACTAACTCATTGGGAAAGACCCTAATGCTGGGAGATTGAAGGCAGGAGAAGGGGACAACAGAGGATGAGGTTGCTGGATGGCATCACCGACTTGATGGGCATGAGTTTGAGCAAGCTCCAGGAATCGGTGATGGACAGGGAGGCATGGAGTGCTGCACTCCATGGGGTCAGAAAGAGTGACAAACAGCTGAGTGACTAAAACGAACTGAACCTACAGCAAATTAATCCTCACCAAAGAGGCAGGAATATACAATAGGGAAAGGGCCATCTCTTTGGAAAGTGCTATTGGGAAAGTTGGACAGCCAGATATAAATCAGTGAAGTCAGACCACACCCTCTCACCATATACAAAAATAAGCTCAAAATGGCTTAAAGACTTAAACCTAAGACATGACATCATCAAACTGCTAGAAGAGATCACAGGCAAAACATTCTCTGATATAAATCATACCAATTTCTTAGTCCCTCAAGGCAATAGAAATAAAAAGAAAAATAAACAAATGGTACCTAATGAAACTTACAAGCTTTTTCACAGCAAAGGAAACCATAAATGGGAGAACATATTTGCAAATTATGCAATAGATAAGGGTTTAATTTCCAAAATATACCAACAACTCGTACAACAACAACAACAACAACAAACAACCCAATCCAAAAAGAGCAGAAGACCTAAACAAACATCTTTCCAAAGAAGAAATATAGATGGCCAATAGGCACATGAATAGATGCTCAATACCACTAATTATTTAAAAAATGCAAATCAAGACTACAACAAGGTACCATTTCACACTGGTCAGGATGGCAATCATGAAAAAGACTACAGATAACCAATGCTGAAGAGGGTATGGAGAAAATGCACCCTTGCTACACTGTTGGTGGGAATGTAAGCTGGTTCAGCCACTGTGGAGGTTGGAGCATCCTCAGAAAATCAAAAATAGAATTACCATATGATCCAATAATCCCAATCCTGGGCATATATCCAGTCCAGTTCACATCAGTTGCTCAGTTGTGTCCGACTCTTTGCGACCCCATGAACCACAGAACGCCAGGCCTCCCTGTCCATCACCAACTCCTGGAGTCCACCCAAACCCACGTCCATTGAGTCAGTGAGATGCCATCCAACCATCTCAACCTCTGTCGTCCCCTTCTCCTCCTGCCGTCAATCTTTCCTAGTGTCAGGGTCTTTTCCAATGAGTCAGCTCTTCACATGAGGTGGCCAAAGTATTGGAGTTTCAGCTTCAGCATCTGTCCTTCCAGTGAACACCCAGGACCAATCTCCTTTAGGATGGACTGGTTGGATCTCCTTGCAGTCCAAGGGACTCTTAAGAGTCTTCTCCAATACCACAGTTCAAAAGCATCAATTCTTTTGCGCTCAGCTTTCTTTATAGTCCAACTCTCACATCCATACAAGACCACTGGAAAAACCATAGGCTTGACTAGACAGATCTTTGTTGGAAAAGTAGTGTCTCTGCTTTTTAATATGCTGTCTTGGTTGGTCATAACTTTCCTTCCAAGGAGTAAGTGTCTTTTAATCTCACGGCTGCAGTCACTATCTGCAGTGATTTTGGAGCCACAAGAAATAAAGTCTGACACTGTTTCCACTGTTTCCTCATCTATTTCCCATAAAGTGATGGGACCAGATGCCATGATCTTAGTTTTCTGAATGTTGAGCTTTAAGCCAAACTTTTCACTCTCCTCTTTCACTTTCATCAAGAGGCTCTTCAGTTCTTCTTCACTTTCTGCCATTAGGGTGGTGTCATCTGCATATCTGAAGTTATTGATATTTCTCCCAGCAATCTTGATTCCAGCTTGTGCTTCCTCCAGCTCAGCATGTCTCATGATGTAGTCTGCATATAAGTTAAATAAGTAGGGTGACAATATACAGCCGTGACGTACTCCTTTTCCTATTTGAAACCAATCTGTTGTTCCATGTCCAGTTCTAACTGTTGCTTCCTGACCTGCATACAGGTTTCTCAGGAGGCAGGTAAGGTGGTCTGGTATTCCCATCTCTTTAAGAATTTTCCACAATTTATTGTGATCCACACAGTCAAAGGCTTTGGCATAGTCAATAAAGCAGAAATAGATGTTTTTCTGGAACTCTCTTGCTTTTTCTATGATCCAATGGATGTTGGCAATTTGATCTCTGGTTCCTCTGCCTTTTTGAAAACCAGCTGGAACATCTGGAAGTTTCTTGGTTCACGTATTGCTAAAGCCTGGCTTGGAGAGTTTTAAGCATTACTTTACTAGCGTGTGAGATGAGTGCAATTGTGCAGTAGTTAGAGCATTCTTTGGCATTGCCTTTTTTTAGGATTGGAATGAAAACTGACCTTTTCCAGTCCTGTGGCCACTGTTGAGTTTTCCAAATTTGCTGGCATATTGAGTGCAGCACTTCACAGCATCATCTTTCAGGATTTGAAACAGCTCAACTGGAATTCCATCACCTCCACTAGCTTTGTTTGTAGTGATGTTTTCTAAGGCTCACTTGACTTCACATTCCAGGATGCCTGGCTCTAGGTGAGTGATCACACATTCGTGACTATCTGGTTCGTGGAGATCTTTTTTGTACAGTTCTTCTGTGTATTCTTGCCACCTCTTCTTAATATCTTCTGCTTCTGTTAGGTCCATACCATTTCTGTCCTTTGTTGAGCCCATCTTTGCATGAAATGTTCCCTTGGTATCTCTAATTTTCTTGACGAGATCTCTAGGTCTTTCCCATTCTACTGTTTTCCTCTATTTCAGTCATGACTATAATTAAAAAAGATACATGCACCCATGTTCACAGCAGCACTATTCACATAAGCCAGACATGGAAACAACCTAAATGTTCAACAACAGATGAATAGATAAAGATATATGGTACATATATACAATGAAATACTACTCAGCCATAAAAAAGAACAAAACAATGCCTTTTGCAGCAATATGGCTGCAACAAGAGACTATCACACTAAGTGAAATAAGTCAGAGGAAGACAAATACCATATGATATCACTTATATGTGGAGTCTAAAATGAGACGCGAAAGAACCAATCCAGGAACTAGCCTCAGGGACATAGAGAACAGACTGGTGGTTGCCATGGGGAAAGAATGAGTGGGAGGCTGGGGTTAGCAGATGTATGCTTTTATATACAGAATAGATAAAACAACAAGGTCCTACTGTATAGCACAGATAACTGTATTTAATAGCCTATGATAAACCATAATGGAAAACATTATAAAAAATATCTCTCTATAACTGAATAATTTGCTATACATCAGTAATTAACACTGTACATCAACTAAAGTTCAATAAAATAATAAAGTTAAAAAAACAAAAGAACTTTCACTTGCTTTTTTGTCACCAACCACAAAATTAAAGGAGTCTCCTTTTCTCTGGCAGGGACAAAAATCCATCACTTCCCCTGATGCTGGAGGAAGCCCATCATTCTTTCTGCAGCAGGGGCTCCAATAAATCCTTCAAACTCTGTGGTTTTGATGGAGACAATGAGAGTCTATATTGAGGGAGAGCAAGCTTCCTCTGTAAATTACCATTAGCCGTCAGGCTTGGTTTAAGTAGTCTGCCAAAGGGGTTTCTATTTTACTTGCAGTTACACTATCTTGTGGTAGAAATTTTCAGAAAAGGATCTGTGGTGATATCTTAGGAAGATAACACTAGAACTGCAGAATTCAGGCTATTTAAATAATTTTATGATTATTGTATTTAGTTCTGTTGCAGAAGTTTGTTACTCTTCTGAAGATTTTTTCTTTGTTTGTTTTAAAACTTACATTTAAAAGAAAGATTCAGTTCAGTTCAGTTCAGTCACTCAGTCGTGTCCGACTCTTTGCGACCCCACGAATCACAGCACGCCAGGCCTCCCTGTCCATCACCAACTCCCGGAGTTCACTCAGACTCACGTCCATCGAGTCAGTGATGCCATCCAGCCATCTCATCCTCTGTCGTCCCCTTCTCTTCCTGCCCCCAATCCCTCTAAACATCAGAGTCTTTTCCAATGAGTCAACTCTTCGCATGAGGTGGCCTAAGTACTGGAGTTTCAGCTTTAGCATCATTCCTTCCAAAGAGATCCCAGGGCTGATCCCCTTCAGAATGGACTGGTTGGATCTCGTTGCAGTCCAAGGGACTCTCAAGAGTCTTATCCAGTACCACAGTTCAAAAGCATCAATTCTTTGGTGCTCAGCTTTCTTCACAGTCCAACTCTCAACATCCATACATGACCACTGGAAAAACCCTAGCCTTGACTAGACAGACCTTTGTTGGCAAAGTAATGTTTCTGCTTTTGAATATGCTGTCTAAGTTGGTCATAACTTTTCTTCCAAGGAGTAAGCGTCTTTTAATTTCATGGCTGCAATCACCATCTGCAGTGATTTTGGAGCCCAAAAAATTAAAGTCTGACACTGTTTCCCCATCTATTTCCCATGAAGTAATGGGACCAGATGCCATGATTTTAGTTTTATGAATGTTGAGCTTTAAGCCAACTTTTTCACTCTCTTCTTTCATTTTCATCAAGAGGCTTTTTAGTTCCTCTTCACTTTCTGCCATAAGGGTGGTGTCATCTGCATATCTGAGGTTATTGATATTTCTCCTGGCAATCTTGATTCCAGCTTGTGCTTCTTCCAGCCCAGCATGTCTTATGATGTACTCTGCATATAAGTTAAATAAGCAGGGTGACAATATACAGCCTTGATGTACTCCTTACTGGCCTATTATTAAACTATGGCAACATGAACATATTACCCCTGAAGCCAAAATCCTTTCTCTTAAGGAATTTATGTCCTTAAAAAAACCTTATTGCCGTGTAGAATATAATTATATAGAATTATTAAAAAGGAGTGATCCTAGGAAACTTATCAAACATTTCCATGTTTCACGTAAGCTAAATGTTTTAAACAAGCAGTTGGCAAACTTTTTTTAGTAAAGGGCCAGAGAGTAAATATTTCAGATTTTGCGAGCCATACATCTCCATTACAACTACTCAAATCTGCCCCTGCAGTATAAAAGCAGCCATAGATAATATGTAAATAAATGCACATGACTGAGTTCCATAACACTTTCTTTACAGAAACAGGCGGTGGGCTGCATTTGGCCCACAGGCTCATGGTTTGCCAATCTCTAAACTATGTATTAACGAAATATCCTCACTTGTTGCTGGAGGCCAAACACAATCAAAATGAAGTACTAATCTGTCATTGGATATAGCCATAACTCTTGACTTCAATCTATAGTGAAAGTGAAAGTTGCTCAGTCCTGTCTGACTCCTTGCAACCCCCTTTGGAATTCTCCAGGCCAGAATACTGGAGCAGGTAGTCTTTCCCTTCTCCAGGGGATCCTCCCAACCCAGGGATCAAACCCAGGTCTCCTGCATTGCAGGCAGATTCTTTATTTTACCAGCTGAGCCACAAGGGAAGCCCTTGAATCTATACTGAAATACTACTCAAACAGTGAATACATAGACACAATTCTATATAACTTTAGGAAATTCCTTATAACTTATGAAATACTCAGATTTATATTTTTACACATGTACTTTAAATTTGTTTTCAATAGTTAAAGTAGCACCCATCTTTTGTTGGACTTCTCAACTTTTTCTTATTGATTTATAATTGTTGACTATGTATTATAGTTGTTATATAATAAGGATATTAACCTCTGATAATCACATACTTTGAAAATAACTATTAGTTTGTTATTAGCCTGTGTTTATGCTTTTTCATTAATATTTTTAAAAAATATTCTATTTTAATTTATTGACTTTTTTCTTTTGGGTTTTCTCTCGGAATTTCATGCCACAAGTATAAAGCTGTCTTACACTCCAGGATATTTATAAAACTAGTGTTATATAAGTATTTATAAATGTGACCACATGGATCACAGCCTTGTCTAACTCAATGAAATTATGAGCCATGTCGTGTAGGGCCACCCAAGATGGATGGGTCATAGAGAGTTCTGACAAAACGTGGTTCACTGGAAAAGGAAATGGCAAACCACTTCAGTATTCTTACCTTGAGAACCCCATGAACAGTATGAAAAGGAAAAAAGATAGGACACTGAAAGATGAACTTTCCAGGTCGGTAGGTGCCCAATATGCTACTGGAGGAGAGCGGAAAGAATAAAGAGACGGAGCCAAAGCAAAAACAACACCCAGTTGTGACTGGTGATGGAAGTCCAATGCTGTAAAGAACAATATTGCATAGGCACCTGGGAATGTTAGGTCCATGAATCAAGGTAAATTTGAAGTGGTCAAACAGGAGATAGAAAGAGTGAACATCAACATTTTAGGAAACAGTGAACTAAAACGGACAGGAATGGGTAAATTTAATTCAGATGACTATTATATCTACTACTGTGGGCAAGAATCCCTTATAAGAATGGAGTATCCCTCACAGTCAACAAAAGAGTCCAAAATGCAGTACTTGGGTGTAATCTCAAAAATGACAGAATGACCTCTGTTCATTTCCAAGGCAAACTATTCATTATCACAGTAATCCAAGTCTATGCCCCTACCACTAGTGCTGAAGAAGTTGAAGTTGAATAACTGTATGATGATCTATGAGATCTTTTAGAACTAACACCCAAAAATGATGTTCTTTTCATCATAGGGGACTGGAATGCAAACGTAGGAAGTCAAGAGATACCTGGAGTAAAGGGCAAGGTTGGGCATGGAGTACAAAATGAAGCAGGGCAAAAGCTTACAGAGTTTTGCCAAGAGAATTTACTTGTCACAGCAAATACCTCCTTCCAACAACACAAGAGATGACTCTACACGTGGACATCACCAGATGGTCAAGCCAAGCCAGGCTTCCCAAAATCAGACTGATTACATTCTTTGCGGCCAAAGATGGAGAAGCTCTATACAGTCAGCAAAAACAAGACCAGGAGCTGACTGTGGCTCAGATCATCAACTTATTGCCAAATTCAGGCTTAAATTGAAGAAAGTAGGGAAAACCACAAGATGATTCACTGCTAACTGCTAAGTCACTTCAGTCGTGTCCAACACTGTGTGACCCCATAGAGGGCAGCCCACCAAGCTCCCCCGTCCCTGGGATTCTCCAGGCAAGAACACTGGAGTGGGTTGCCATTTCCTTCTCCAATGCATGAAAGTGAAAAGTGAAAGGGAAGTCGCTCAGTCGTGTTCGACTCTTTGTGACCCCGTGGACTGCAGCCTACCAGGCTCCTCTGTTCATGGGATTTTCCAGGCAAGAGTACTGGAGTGGGGTGCCATTGCCAAGACAATTCAAGTACGACCTAAATCAAATCCCTTATGATTATATAGTAGAAGTAACAAATAGATTCAAGGGATTAGATCTAATAGACAGAGTACAGGAAGAATGATGGATGGGGGTTTGTGACATTGTACATGAGGTGGTGATCAAGACCATCCCCAAGAAAAGGAATGCAAAAAGGCAAAATCGTTGTCTGAGCAGGCCTTACAAATAGCTGAGAAAATAAGAGAAGTGAAAGTCAAAGGAGAAAAGGAAAGATATACCTATCTGAATACAGAGTTCCAAAAAATAGCAAGGAGAGATAAGAAAGCCTTCCTCAGTGATCAGTGCAAAGAAACAGAGGAAAACAATAGAATGGGAAAGACTAGAGATCTCTTCAAGAAAAGTAGAGATACCAAAGGAACATTTCATGCAAAGATGGGCTCAATAAAGGACAGAAATGGTATGGACCTAACAGAAGCAGAAGATATTAAGAAGAGTTGGCAAGAATACATAGAAGAACTATACAAAAAAGATCTTCACGACCCAGATAACCACAATGGTGTGATCACTCACCTAGAGCCAGACATCCTGGAATGTGAAGTCAAGTGGGCCTTGGGAACCATCACTATGAACAAATGTAATGGAGGTGATGAAATTCCAGCTGAGCTATTTCAAATCCTAAAAGATGATGTTGTGGAAGTGCTGCACTCAATATGCCAGCAAATTTGAAAAACTCAGCAGTGACCACGGGACTGGAAAAGGTCACTTTTCATTCCAATCCCAAAGAAAGGCAATGCCAAAGAATGCTCAAACTTCCTCACAATTGCACTCATCTCACATGCTAGCAAAGCAGTGCTCAAAATTTTCCAAGCCAGGCTTCAACAGTACGTGAACCGTGAACTTCCAGATGTTCAAGCTGGATTTAGAAAAGGCAGAACCAGAGATCAAATTGCCTACATCCACTGGATCAACAAAAAGCAAGAGTTCGAGAGAAACATCTAGTTCTGCTTTATTGACTATGCCAAAGCCTTTGACTATGTGGACCACAATAAACTGTGGAAATTCTGAAAGAGATGGGAATACCAGACCACCTGACCTGCCTTCTGAGAAATCTGTATGCAGGTTAGGAAGCAACAGTTAGAACTGGACATGGAACAATGAACTCGTTCCAAATTGGGAAAGGGATACGTCAAGGCTGAATACTGTCACCCTGCTTATTTAACTTATATTCAGAGTACATCATGTGAAGTGCCAGGCTGGATGAAGCACAAGCTGGAAAAAAAGATTCCTGGGAGAAATATCAATAATCTCAGATATGCAGATGACACCACCCTTATGGCAGAAAGTGAAGAATAACTAAAGAGCCTCTTGACAAAAGTGAAAGAGAAGAGTGAAAAAGCTGGGTTAAAACTCAACATTCAAAAAAGTAAGATCATGGCATTCGGCCCCAGCACTTCATGACAAATAGATGGAAAAACAATGGAAACAGTGTCAGACTTTATTTTCTTGGGCTCCAAAATCATTGCAGATGGTGACTGCAGCCATGAAATTAAAAGATGCTTGCTCTTTGGAAGAAAAGCTATGACAAACCTCAACCGCATATTAAAAAGCAGAGATGTTACTTTGCCGACAAAAGTCCGTCTACTCCAAGCTATGGTTTTTCTACTAGTCATGAATGGATGTGGGAGTTGGACCATAAAGAAAGTTGAGCACTGAAGAATTGATGTTTTTGAACTGTAATGTTGGAGAAGACTCTTGAGAGTCCCTTGGAATGCAAGGAGATCAAACCAGCCCATCCTAAAGGAAATCAGGCCTGAATATTCATTAGAAGGACTGATGCTGAAGCTCCAATAGTTTGGGCACCTGATGCAAAGAACTGACTCATTGGAAAAGACCTTGATGCTGGGAAAGATTGAAGGCAGGAGAAGGGGATGACAGAGGATGAGATTGGTTGTATGGGTCACCGACTTGATGGACGTGAGTTTGAGTAAGCTCCAGGAGTTGGTGATGGACAGGGTGCTGCAGTCAGTGGGATCGCAAAGAGTTGGACATGTCTGAGTGACTGAATTGTACTGAACTGCAAATAACTATTAATTTGTTATTAGTCCTTGTTTGTGCTTTTTCATTAATATTTTAAAATATATCGTATTTGAATTTATTGATCTTTTTCTTTTGGGGTTTTCTTTTTGAATTTCATGCCACAAGTAGAAATTTGTATCACTTTTCAGGATATATGTAAGTATTTATAAATACTAGTATTTTCCTCTAGCATTTTAAGTTTTTCTTTTTATGGTTACATTTTGGCTTGCTTTTCAATTGAAAAATAATTCAGTCAACTATTCAGTAGTAATTCAATGTCAGTAAAGATGGAGAGACTGAAATCCAAGCAATAGGATATCCATTTAATAGAAGCTTCTGAGGAGAGGGCAGAGGAGGTGTCTGAAAACTCTGGTGGTGAGGCTGGCAAAACATCTTTCTTCTTGTACAGGAAAGAAGAAGAGCCAAAAGACCTAAAAACTGGAACTGAGAAGGTGAAAATATGAGTGTTCAAACTGCAAATAACCTTCTCTCTGTAAGTAAAAATGATAAGGTACCTGCTGATGGAAGGGAGGCCAAGTGTGGATTTGGGAATAGGAGTAGAAACCAAACTGTTTTCTAACAGCAACTGTGCGGCACACAGCATGAAGCTGTTGAATTTGGGTTACATGAAGATGCCAGTTCATCTTGTTTTTAATTAAGAAGGATACTGATAATTCCTCTTGAGTCTGTCCAACCAGATTCTGTTAAAATTTCTGAAGGCTTTTTCTCAATACATACAAATAAATAATTATAAAGTTATCTTCCCATCTCCTACATGCCCATACCTTTAGTGAAAATATTTTAAAAAAAAACTGTGACTTAACGTGGTTAAAAGTTCCATTACTAATGGGAAATTAAATAAACTCATGAAACTTTCTTAACGACATAATCTCTTGAGTTTCTCTCTTTCATGCTAAATTATAATAAAACCTTGGGTACATAACCTCAGAGAATCATTTTGAGTAGTGGAATATCTGTCTAGAAAATGTCACTGTTGTACAGGGTGTCCTGTTACCATAAGAAAAATATTTATATTCTGTTCTTTAGATAAACTCTGTTTACCATAAAACATTTAAAATGTATAATAAAGCAGAAAGGAAAAAAATAAATTACTGCCAAACAAAAACTTGGTTAATAGTCTTATCTTTTTACCACGGAATTATTTGAAAAATGGGATTCCCTTGTGGCTCAGCTGGTAAAGAATCTACTTGCAATGTGGGAGATCTGGGTTCAATCCCTGGGTTGGGAAGATCCCCTGGAGAAGGGAAAGGCTACCCACTCCAATATTCTGTCTTGGAGAATTCCATGGACTGTACAGTCCATGGGGTTGCCAAGAGTTGGACATGACTGAGTGACTTTCACATCTAAAAAATAAAACTAATTCTAGTTTTTTCACTATTTTAACACACAGCTTAATGTAGACCTCAGGTATTCTATAACCTACTGGTCAAATAAGACAGTTATCTTAAGTACTTATTTATCAAAGAGTTGTCCCCTTCCTTATTTAATGGATTCCGATGAGACTATTTCTCACGTATGCTAATATTGCCCCGGAAGTGATTTAATTGACAAAGCCCCAAATGACAGCCTGGCTTGGGGCTGTTTGCCTGTTTGTTCTGCAGGTGGCATGAAGTAGGTTCAAATTCATAATCCTGGGGCAGTAGAACATAGAGGCTGCTGGCCACCATCATTAACCAGGGAATCAAAGGCTTCAGCCGCTTTCTCCCAAACAGTTTGTCCCTGTCCAGAAACGATCTTCCTTTCTGTGGCAAACAGTGCCCTTTGATGTGTCAGCACCATTCAAAGCCAGGCTGTGACTTCTGAATCATTAACACATTTGTGCTTCCTTTTCAAACTGGACCCAGGCTTCCATCTCTCTTGCCCTAAGCTTTTCCTGAGGTTTAAAAAGAAATCTGCCTCTCACTACTTACAAAGTGTGTCCCAGAATGTTTGGGAAATGACTGATCCTCGAGGCTTCAAATTCTTTATCAGAAGAAGGAGGAAAAAAAAAAGATTATTTTATTGACTTAGTTTCAGGCTGAGATTTTCTCTAAACTGTTCTCAGTATTTGATTTGAATAGAATACTAGGCATAGGCAATATTTTTAAAGTGTATATAACTGTGAAATGGAAATTCCTGAATATTACATGCCTGATAAATCTTTCTCATTAAAACTTATATGTAGTAAAATTTCCTGTCTTGAATAACATGTTTTCTATAGGTTGACCCAGGGAGTTATTTAATATTTTGGTAGCTGGGAGATAGAAATAATGTTCAGAGATACCACTGTATTTCCACTGGGTGAGCTGAATAATTGTGTGAAAACAGAATATTTTGTTATTCTGAGGTAAAGCCTATGGTTTTGAAAAGATCTCTTGTTTAATGTAAATAAAAATAATGGGAGGAGGTTGGATGTGACAGAAAAGGCTATTTCAGATTTTCTGAGGACCATTTGTACAAGGTAAGCAACAGGGGACATTCTCAGATGCTTTAGAACCATCCCATGTAATCTTCCAAATATTAAACTATCAGGCTATTCTTACTCTATTTAATTCAAATAAGCTTTTATCAGTGTATACAACTACACATTAAATTAGGCCAAATTTATATGACTTTTATGTATCAAGAATCATAGCTTGAGCCAAAGCTGCTCCATTCTAAGATGCAGGAGAGCCAGAAAGGACGTCCCAGGATCAGTGAATCAGGTCAGCAAATGCACAGTTCTGTGAGGGACCAAGTTACCACTGCAGAGGTAAGAGGAGAAATGGCTGAGGATCATAAATGTTATTCAAAGATGGCAAAGGTCACCAAAGAGAAAGGGGGTGTAGCATCTACCAATGTAGGGTGTACCTCTTAGATTACCCTTGCAATTACCTCAATGAAGGTACCCAGAGGAGCAATCGCTGGGCCACTTAGCTGGCAGGGTGCCAATAGCATTTGGGCTCAAGTGTCTGTAACATTTTGTTACCAGGGCCTGCAGCTGTGATGCTGCAGCAGCCTCAGAGGGTCTATGGTAAACTTCCACAGTAGCATGTAGCCTCTTCAGCAGACTCCAGCAGAATTATAGTCATTCGGGCATTAGAAGCTGCCACAAACACCTCCATATAATGAGCTGTGCGTGCGTGCTAAAGTGCCTTCCGTTGTGTCCAACTCTTTGCAACCCTATGGACGGTAGCCCCCAGGCTCTTCTGTCCATGGGATTCTCTAGGCAAGAATATTGGCATGGGTTGTCATGCCATCCTCCGGGGAACTTCCTGACCCAGGGTTTGAATCCACATCTCTTATGTCTCCTGCATTGACAGGCAAGTTCTTTACCACTAGTCCCACCTAGGAAGTCCCATATAATGAGCTGACACAGGAGCAAAATGAATGTTACAATCCATAAAGCAGTCAAGGAGGCTGGTCTGGGAAAGGGTAGGGGAGGGACCTCTAAGGGGTCCCAGAGCTATTGGAGAGGAATTAAGGAGGTCTGGACTTTCAGAGGAAGCCTTACAAATAGCTGAGAAAAGAAGAGAAGCAAAAGGCAAAGGAGAAAAGGAAAGATATACCCATTTGAATGCAGAGTTCCAAACAATAGCAATGAGAGATAAGAAAGCCTTCCTCAGTGATCATGCAAAGAAATAGAGGAAAATAACAGAAAGGGAGACTAGCAATGTCTTCAAGAAAATCAGAGATACTAAGGGAACATTTCATGCAAAGATGGGCTCAATAAAGGACAGAAATGATATGTACCTAACAGAAGCAGAAGATATTAAGAAGAGGTGGCAAGAATACACAGAAGAACTACACAAAAAAAGATCTTTATGACCCAGACAACCATGACGGTGTGATCACTCACCTAGAGCCAGACATCCTGGAATGTGAAGTCAAGTGGGCCTTAGGAAGCATCACTACAAACAAACCTAATGGAGGTGATGGAATTCCAGCTGAGCTATTTCAGATCCTAAAAGATGATGCTGTTAAAGTGCTGCACTCAATATGCCAGCAAATTTGAAAAACTCAGCAGTGACCACGGGACTGGAAAATGTCAGTTTTCATTCCAATCCCAAAGAAAGGCAATGCCAAAGAATGTTAAAAGTACCACAAATTGCACTCACCTCACACTAGCAAAGTAATGCTAGCAAAGTAATGCTCAAAACTCTCCAAGTGATGCTTAACAGTACGTGAACTGAGAACTTCCAGATGTTCAAGCTGGATTTAGAAAAGGCGGACGAATCAGAGATCAAATGGATCATCAAAAAAGCAAGAGAGTTCCAGAAAAATATCTAGTTGTGTTTTACTGACTACGCCAGAGCTTCTGACTGTGTGGATCACAAGAAAATGGAAAATTCTTCAAGAGATGGGAATACCAGACCACCTGACTCACCTAAGAAATCTGTATGCAGGTCAAGAAGCAACAGTTAGAACTGGACATGGAACAATGAACTGGTTCCAAATTGGCAAAGGAGTACGTCAAGGCTGAATATTGTCACCCTGCTTATTTAACTTATATTTAGAGTACATCATGTGAAATGCCAGGCTGGATGAAGCACAAGCTGGAATCAAGATTGTTGGGAGAAATATCAATAACCTCAGATATGCAGATGACACCACCCTTATGGCAGAAAGCAAAGAAGAACTAAAAAGTGTCTTGATGAAAGTGAAAGAGGAGAGTGAAAAAGCTGGCTTAAAACTCGATATTCAGAAAACTAAGATCATGGCATCCAGTCCCATCACTTCATGGGAAATAGATGGGGAAACAATGAAAGACTATTTTCTTGGGCTCCAAAATCAGTGCAGATGGTGATTGCAGCCATGAAATTAAAAGATGCTTGCTCCTTGGAAGAAAAGTTATGACCAACCTAGACAGCATATTAAAAAGCAGAGACATTACTTTGCCAACAAAGGTCTGTCTAGTCAAAATTACTGTTTTTCTAGTAGTCATGAATGGATGTGGGAGTTGGACCATAAAGAAAACTGAGCACCGAAGAATTGATGCTTTTGAACTGTGGTGTTGGAGAAGAATCTTGAGAGTCCCTTGAACTGCAAGGAGATCCAACCAGCCCATTCTGAAGGAAATCAGGCCTGAATATTCATTGGAAGGACTGATGCTGAAGCTCCAATATTTTGGCCACCTGATGTGAAGAACTGACTCCTCGGAAACGCCTCTGATGCTGGGAAAGACTGAAGGCATGAGCAGAAGGGGATGACAGAGGATGAGATGGTTGGATGGCATCACTAACTTGATGGACATGAGTTTGAACATGCTCCAGAAGTCCGTGATGGACAGGGAAGCCTGGCATGTTGCAGTCCGTGAGGTGGCGAAGAGTAGGACTCAACTGAGTGACTGAACAAACTGAACTGGACTTTCTGCACTGTTGTAGAGACTGAGGCAAAATAATACTAATAAGATAAATGCTTACAGTTGTCTTACTTCTTAGTTAGGTATGTAGAAATTTAGGTTACAGGGAAATTGTTTATAAGTAAGGTTTCTTAGGGCTTCCCAAGCTGCTCACCGGTAAAGAATCTGTGTGCCAACACAGGAGACACAGGAGACTTTGGTTCAATCCTTGGGTCAGGAAGATCCTTTGGAGTAAGAAGTGGCAACCCACTCCAGTATTCTTGCCTGGAAAATTCCATGGACAGAGGAGACTGGCAGGCTACAGTCCATGGTGTCCTAAGTAGCTGAACATGACCCAGCACACTCGCAAGGTTTCTTAACGAGCCATGAAACTTTTTAATGCCCCTCTTTCCCTCAGGATATTCTGACTTTATCTGTAAAGTCATGCTGCCTCACTCTAAAAGAATTAGGAATACTTAAGGCTGCACTTAACTGGAAACCCAAGTAAGGGTTTTGGGGGTAAACAAATACAGCTTTATTTCTTATTTAACAAGAAGTCTGATTCTGGAATTCTTCCAGGCGTTGTTCAATAGTTCAGTGAAGAGAAATGGAGTCCCAGACTTCAAATCTGTTTTTGAGGCTGGAAGAAGGTGGGAGTGGGAGGGTTGACCAAGGATACGCCAGGAGGATTTTACGTTCCATCAAGAAACAAAAGCTCCAGGAATCTTCCAGTTAAATTTCTTTGGCGAGTACTGCATTGAATGTCCTTATGACTCTGGACGGTAAAGCGTCTGTCTACAATGCGGGAGACCCGGGTTCGATCCCTGGGTTGGGAAGATCCCCTGCAGAAGGAAATGGCAATCCACTCCAGGACTATTGGCTGGAAAATCCCATGGACAGAGGAGCTAGGTAGGCTACAGTCCACGGGGTCACAAAGAGTCGGACACAACTGAGCAACTTCACTATAGCTGCAAAAGAGGCTGGGGTAATTCATAATAAACTAATCTACCTTTTAGAGCAGAGGGAGACAAGTAAGAAATAAATAAACAATGGTTTTAGGAAGCCAGACTATAGTGTCTACCTCAAATACTGAAATATCCTTTAGAAACTCAGAATTTTTCCGGCAATTAAAATTATAATTTTTCATTCCTGCTCAATAAATACTAGATGAGAGATAAGCATAATCTTATCTTTTCATTGACAGTTACAAATAAAAAGCTTTATCTGTCTTCAATATGACGTTATAGTTAATTCAACTTTTTTTTTAACACAAAAATCTGCAAAAAAATAATCTTTTACACTTACTGATTCCTGATGTTCTAAAGTCATAGTCTGATAGACTTACTTTTCAGTTTGGCTGTCACTTTCTAGCTGTACAGTTGGTCAATTTAATTTTAGAGGTAGGGCAATCTCCAAAATGGCTCCCACTATTCCTACATCCTGGCATTCACACTTGAACAGCCTCTCCCATAGTGTACTAGGGTTGGCTTATATGACCAATAGACCAGAAGTGATGATATGTTGCTTCCAAGGTTAAGTCATAAAAGACTAGAACTTTGATCCGGGGCTGTATGTGTCTCTTGAATTCCTTACTCTGTGAGAAGCCAGCTGCGTATCATCAGAAAAATCAGGGAACCTGGTGGAGTTCCTGGGAACTGTGACTGGGAACTGAGGTCTTGACTCCAACAGTTGTGAGTAACAGGACTACAGGTAACTGTGAAGGCAAATTTGGAAGTTAATCCTTCAGCATTCAGAAAGATCACATACATGAAACTGCCCAATACATTCCTGCAGCATAATGAGGGCACAGAAGAAGTTAATTCAACAAATATTACTTGTTTGTGGTCATCTTTACATGTTCATCCTTTTCAGAACTCCTTTTTATTTTAGATAAACAGTTTTTAAAAAACATCCTTGCCCTTTGCTTTTCACTAGTACAGGAATGTGTGTTAAACACAGCTGGCTCAGCTGCCTGGCCTCAACTCTGTGCTGCACTGGGATGGTTTCTTTAGTTAAGGTCATTTGTTTTTAATAATGAATACCTTTCCCAGAATCCTGAACTGTGGTGTCTGATGGGTCTTTAGTGGACTACCAGATAAATAAAATATCGCCCTATTGCTATATATAGGTCCTGTCCTACAATAGGAGGCTTGTGGTGACTTTAATGGGCTGCACTCAGGGAACGCAGCCTCATTGCTGAATCAGGGTGTGAGGTGCACACAGCGCCGCACTCTGCAGAGCGGTCTAGCTGTGTTTCACATTGTTGCTAACCCTCACCACTTTCCACTGCCTGATCTATTTCTAACCATAGACTCCATGACCACAGCCCAGCCACTTCGAACTTGCTCCACAGCCTCTAATCATCTCGATTTTTCCTTTTCCCTTAAAAAAATTATGTTATTTCCTTGTCTCATGATATACCTTAATTCATCTGTGATAAAATAAAGTGTGCATATGTATAAATGCATTTATCTACACATATTATGTGTGGATTTATATCAATACATAAAAATATGTGTGTGCGTTTTCTATCCTAGCATTCCTTTTTTTTTCTCCTTGGCTAACCCAGCATGCTGGGAGTCATTTTTGATTCCTGAACTGTCTTCACTATCATTTGTTGCTGGATGCTCAGGGGCCTGCTTCTTAGCTCCCAAACCAGTTTTGTTGCTGTTGCTGCTGTTTGTTTTGCATCTACAGTAGTTGCAAAAGTCTGAGGGCTCTGAAATACTGGTTTATAGAGAGCAGAAATTCTCCAGTAGTATTATTTACAGGTCTCAGGCTCTCCCACTGTAACTGTCCATAAGCTTAGTCTCCGAACTGGTCTCTCTGCTTCCAGTCTTCCTCTCTGCCATGCACCAACCAATCTTGCATAATCTAGCAGATAGAGCTCATTAAAGATACCACTGAGAAAATGAATGAATCACATCGTGATGACTCTTAAAATCATAACACTAAGGGGAAAAAGCCAGACACAACAGAATACAGACTTATAAATCTATTTCTTATAAATCTATTTCTATTTCTATTTCATAACAGACAAAATTAAACTACTGTATTCATGCATGTGTAATTAGGGAATAAACCATAAAGAAAATAAAAAATAATGGTTTGCCCTAGTGAGGAGAACTACACATTTGGATGTGTTGGAGAATGATGGTTAGGACAGGAAAGGCTACAGAAATTGTGGGGCTCAATGCCAAATACAAACACAGGGTCCCTTGTTCAAAATTTATTAAGAATTTCAAGATGCAAAAGCAGAGCATTAAACCAAGGAAGGACCCTGCTCAGTGCTGGGGTTTGTGCTACCGCCCAGGTGCACCTTCAGGAAGCTGGTTGTGATTTGAATATTTCTGCAGTTCTGTTAATGCTTGCTTGCTTGATTTATCCTTGGTAGGAGGAGAGTCATGCAGGTATTTTTTCAGAAAAATCCCCAAATCAAACATTTATGATGTAAGTGCTTCTCTGTAAGTTTATTCTATCTTACAGCTTTTTTAAAATGTGAAAAACAAAAACAAATCAGAATTGATCAGAGCACTTCCTGCTCAAAAACTTCAATGAGGTGGCTTTCCATGGATGAAAATGTCAGTGGCTGGATGCCTTCTCATGTATTCTCATTTGTTCCAGGCCCAGCTCAAGTGCCAGCTCATTGAGGAAACATCCTAGATTTTTTTCCACTGAAATCAACCAGTTCCTTCCCTTTGCTCCCTTCACACTTTCTCCCTGGATTAATGCAATTTTCTGCCTCAAATCAGAGATCTTTGAGATCTTTTTTTTTAACTGATGAACATAAAGACTTTAGAAAATATTCCAGTCTTACTCATCTTTGTATTTGGGACCCTCAGGGAGTTAGATAAGTGATGCTGAATTTAACTGAAGTTATATCCAAAGATTATTTCAATGCATTATAAAACCTAAAACACTCAATATACCTACACAATGCAAGTCCTTAAAGTATGCAATGATACAGGGTAGCAAAAGTAAAATTCTTCTGCAAACTAAGATATACTTATTTACCTGGTAAAAATCTGAACTAGGTATCAATGGTATCATTTCATTATTTTTCTGCTTCACATCTGACATGAATCTCACAGCCATCTTTCTTAAGACTGTTTTAACATCATGAATTTAATATACTGTGAGGTACTTTTTATGTAACAGATACCCTAGATACATTTTTACCAGAGACACATTTTGAAACACTATTGCCCACTATTTTCCTTGATTTTTTTTTTTTTTTTTTTTCTGTTCCTGGCATATTTTAGCTCTTGCTAACGCTTTGGGTTCTTTTGATAAACATGTGAATGTGACTTGGACATTTTCTTACAACAGACAGATGGGTGTGTTTTCCGAGTATTATTTCTAAAATGAAGAAAATGTTCCCCTTTACCAGCATCTGGGTAAGATTTGGAGTTCTGTCACAGATTTAAAATGTAGACAGAAGTAATCATCTCTCTCCCACATAAGGTGACTCTGCAAGTAATATTTTTGTATTTTTTATGCCAAGTTTGAAATCACAAATGGAGTATGGGTTCAGAAAAAAACACTGTATAAAACTGTATTTGGACACTTCTTTTCATCATTCATTTTTATGGACGTTCTCCAACCATACTACCAGATGGCCAGGTTACAAGTCTGTGGTAACATAAATGCCTTTTATATAGAAGTAAAATATTGATGGATAGACTTCTAAATGTACATACAAATAAATATATTTTATTCACCTTTACACATAATTTCATTGCAGAATGCCTCAAAGAATTAGAATATTTGGCTGGCAAACATATGGTTTTGTACTTAATGACACAAACGTACAGTAAAAACATTCAATGAAAAATGTCTACCATTTCTACATGATAATTCATTTAAATTGATACAAAGATCTGAAATGATTATTCTCTTCCTCTGCCAAGTTATCACACACAAGAAAGAAAAAAAATCAACCTGTCATTCTTTGCCAGAGACATCAGTTAAGAGGATGTGAAATTTTCTTTAAAGGATTATTTATGCCATGTTTATGCCATCCCTTTTATAACATTTATCACCTAATGACTGGAGATCAATGCTGCTAATGCAATGAGACATACTTTCAAAGGATTTTTGCTTAAGTATTTAATTCCTTAATAAACTTCAATGGACAGTAAAGGGTTTGGGGAGCTCCCACTGCTTCGGGGTGTTTTGTTTGTTTGTTTTTTCCTCTGCCTGGGGTATTCTTTTCCTAGCTCTTTCCACAGCTGGCTTCCCCTCATCCACTACGTTGTCACCTCCTCAGAGAAGCCTTATCAAGTTCTAGTGAAGTTAACTGTACTCCCTTCTCCCTAAACCACATAGCCAGTAGTTAACACTGTGGAAATATTTTATCCCATTCAGGCTTCTGTACCAAAACACCACAGACTGGGTAGCTTGGGAACAGTTGAAATTTATTTTTTCACAGATTTGCAGGCTAGAAGTCCAGGATCAGGGTACCAGCACAGTCAGACGCTGGAGAAGACACTTTTCCAGGCTGCAGACTGCTGACTTCTCATTGTGTCCTCAAATGATGGAATGAGCTAGGGAGCTCTGTGCGGTCTCTTCAACAAGGCAACAATCCCGTCTATGAGGGCTCCACCCTCAGGACTGAAGCACCTCCCAAAGGTCCCACTTCCTAATACTGTCACACTGGGTAACAGGATTTCAACACATGAAATTGGGTAGGGACATAAACATTCAGACCATAGTGGGGCTTGTCTACAGGTCAAATCTGATACTTTTTCTTTTTTTTGGAGGGGTGGGTACAGCCCATGAGTTGAGAATGATTTAAATTTTTTTTTTGTTAAATAATATTTCATGATATAAAAATTGTAAGAAATTCAAGTTTTAGTATCTATAAATAAAGTTTTATTGTAACACAGCTGAGCTATTCAAGCATATAAAGATGTATGACTGACTGTGTTGAACTACAGGGATAACAGGATGAAGTGGTTGTCACAGAGACCAGACAGCCTACACACTGGCTGTGTGTCCCTTCATGGGAAAAGTTAGTCACCCCCTGATGTAGGTTATTTCAGCAACCACCTTGATATCACTTATCAAATCCATAACTATGCTGTTTTAATTGATTCACTTGTTTGTTTAGAAGCCTAATGAAGATGGAGATATTATCTTTCTCTCCCATACTCAATCAGAAGGTATGTGGATGTAATAAGAGGGACATAATAAATATTTGTTGAATGACTGAATGCTTATATTTAAAAAATAAATGGGACTACAGCCTTTGGGGTGAAACCCCCTTACCTTATTTCCATATCCCTTTATATAGATGAGGCAGATCAGAGGAAACTCATTTCTTATTATAATTGAAAAAGCCATTTACAAGATTTTAGATCATACACAGAAAGGCACATTTATAGAAGATCAACAGCCCTATTTATGGACATTAACTTTTCCTTGAGCTAATTTCTGGATGGTTTCCAGAGTATGACGAATACCAGGCCCATGTGGAAGTTGGGTGATTCCACTGTGGTTTCACTTCTAGATCACATGCAAGCTCCCAGAGAAGAGTGGAACTCTCCTCAGGCTCCATGCAGGAAAATGTCTTCCCTTCCAGCAATTCCTTTCACTGATTGTTGTTTTGTTGTTTAGTCGCAAGGTTGTGTCTAACTCTTTTGGAACCCCATGAACTATAGCCCACCGGGCACTCTATCCACAGGATTTCTTACACAAGAATACTAGAGTAGGTTGCCACTTCATCCTCCAGGGGAATCTTCCCCGACCAAGGGATTAAACCCACTTCTCCTGCACTGGCAAGCACATTTTTTTACTGCTGAGCCACTGAGGAAGCCCCTTTCTTTGATTTCTAGACCCTTTTCTCACTTGGAGGCCTGACTCCCACATCTTCTCTATTATTTGGAGCTGATCTTTTTCCCAGCAACATCAGAGGTCTTGGGTTCTTATCTACTAGCACTTTAACCCTAAAATTTAGCAACAGTCAGTGGTACATATATGTGTCCTTTAACTCAAACACCCAAGAGATTTCCTACATAGATTTGAGTATCCAGAGCCCTGTTTTCTCCCAATTTTAAATAGAGTTTAAACTTTCACACCTGCTAATCAGTGTGCTCAAGTGCCCCTGCATGCCCCACACTTGAGTTGCACAATGACCTGCCCCTTATTTTGCTATAGAATCCAGAGAGAAGAGAAAACTTGATGCCAAGGAAACTTGCTTGCTATTCTGGAATCACAGTACTATGTCTCAGCAGCACAACTTGGATCCACGTTTCTGTGAATGGATAAAGAAAATATAGTACATATATACAATGAAATACTACTCAGCTATAAAGAATGAAATAATGCCATTTGCATCAACATGGATGGACCTAGAGATTATCATATTAACTGAAGTAAGCCAAAGACAAAGGTTATAAGATATTTACATGTAGAATCTAAAATATGCCACAAATGAACTTGTCTACAAATCAGAAACAGATGCACAGACATAGAAAACAAAGAGAAAAGGGAGTAGGAGAGGGATAAATTAGGAATATGAGACGAACAAATATAGACCGCTATCTACAAAATAGATGATTAACAAGGATTTACCGTATAGCACAGAGAATTATATTCGGTATCTTGTAATAACCTACAATGATAAAGAATCTGAAACTGTACACCTGAAACTAACACAATCTGTAAATCAACTATAGTTAAACTAAAACAAAATTTATAACTAAACTTTTACATTAAGATTGGAGATCAAAAGACTGGAATTCTAATTCAGATTCTTTCACTAACTTGCTGTATAACTTAAGCAAGCGACTCTTCTTTTTTGGGCCTTTCATGTTTCTCATCTATAAATTTAAGGGAATTAAATGCAGTGACTTTGAAGCCTACTTCTGCTTTAAAATGCTTTATCTCCTTTCTCTCTCCTGATTTCCCAGGTATCTTTAGAATGTGGCCTCAAGTAGAGGCATCATAGTAATAGAGAAGACGATGACACTGTTTCCTCCCTCATTTTCTCTCCCATTGCTCTCTATTGTGATGGGATTATTTCAAGAAAAGTAAATAAAAGAAAGAATAAGTAGAGGATTGGATAAGCAGAGACATAACATTTAACTATGGCATCATTGTGAAACTGTTTTATTTGCTCAACAGAACATTCATGAACATGAGCTGAAAGTTACTGATAAAGGATGAGTCAGACTAGGATTACCTCAAAATGCTGCAACCTTATTTGCTTATAGCCACGCTGACTGCTGACCTGACAGAACATGTTGGGTTTTCCTCTCTGCCAGCTTCCGCCTCAGTGATGCTTGGTCATGCTTTCCCTAACCGCGTCAGTTTCTGTAACACACCTTGCTGTGTGTGTCACAGGGAATGGGCAGGGCAGTTTCACCAGACTTCTTAGCAAGAGTTTCCTTTAATGAACTTCATGTACTGTATCCTTGGGGCAATATTCTTGTAAATTATGATATGGTATCAAAAGGTTATAACATTTGCAAATTAAGCAACTGACAAGGGATTAATCTCCAAAATATAAAAACAGCTCATGTAGGTCAAAATCAAAAAAATGAACAACCCAATCAAAAATGGGCAGAAGACCTAAAGAGACACTTCTCCAGGAAGACATATAGATGGCCAAGAGGCACATGAAAAGATGCCCAACATTACTAATTGCTAGAGAAATGCAGATCAAAACTACAACGAGGTTATCCCCTCACACTGTTCAGAATAGGCATCATCGAAAAAATCGACAAACAGTAAATGCTGGAGAAATGTGGAGCAAAGGGAACCCTCTTGTACTGTTGGTGGGAATTTAAGTTGATACAGCCACTATGCAGAACAGAATGGAGGTTCCTTAAAAACTAAACAGAACTACCATATGGCCCAGCATCCTACTACTGGACACACACCCTAAAAAAACTATAAATCAGAAAGACACATGCACCCCAATGTTCACTGCAGCACTATATACAATGATCAGGACATGGAAGCAACCTAAATGTCCATTGACAAATGAATGGATAAAGAAGACGTACATATATACAATGGGATATTACTCAGTCATAAAAAGAAATGAAATTAGGTCATTTGCAGAGATGTGGATGGACCTAGAATCCTTCACACAGAGTGAAGTAAATCAGAAAGAGAAAAACAAATATTGTATATTAACACATATATGTGTAATCTAGAAAAATGGTACAGATGAATCTATTTGCAGAGCAGAAATAGAGACACAGATGCAGAAAACAGATGTGTGGACACGGGGTAGGGGGAAGGGAAGGTGGGATGAACTGGGAGATTGGCATTGACATACACACACTAGCATGTGTAAGATAGATGGCTAGCAGGAACCTTCTGTATAGCACAGAGAGCTCAGCTTAGTGCTCTGTGGTGACCTAGATGGGTGGGATGGAGGAGGGAGATCTAAGAGGGAGGGGATATATGTATACATATGAAGCTGATACACTTCATTGTAGAGGAGAAACTAATAACATTACAGTGTTACAGCTTTAACATTGTAAAGCAACTAAATCCAAAAAATAAACTTAAAAATTTTTTTAAAAAGCTTATGCTGCCTTGTATGCATACCTTGACTTTCTCACAGCTCCATATATTCTAGTGCCATTACCACCAAAAGGAAGGGAATATTTTGGCCTCAGTGGAGTCTAAAGGCTTAAAGGGAAGCCTATTGACTCAGGACTCTCAAGAGAGCCCAAAGGCATGCAATAGGTATACACTGGCTCAGAAAAGGCGTCATGCTTCAGAAAGAAGGGTCTTCTACCAATAGCTCCTATTGGTTATTATCTAGGGCTTTTCAGGTGGCTCAGAGGTAGAGACCTGCCAGCAATGCAAGAGACGTGAGCAGGAGACGTGGGTTTATTCCTGGCTTGGGAAGATACCCTGGAGAAGAAAACAGCAACCCACTCCATTATTTTTGCCTGGAGAATTCCATGAACAGAGGAGCCTGGCAGACAGTTCATGGGGTCGCAAAGAGTCAGACACGACTTGGCGACGAAAGAACTCCACTCAGATCCCCACACCTGATGGCATTTGGTTTGTCAGGGTCCCTGAAGTTCTTTCTAAATGTGTTTGAGTTAGGATCTGTCCTTAAAGGACTTGTTTTAAGAAGACTTTCTTAGCTTTATCTGTATTTCCTTTCTCCCCTTCAGCCCATTCTGTGCACTGTTTTTTGCATGTAACTTTTCCTCCATTTTCTTGCTATCAATGCCATATCAAATCTACCACTGCTCTGTTAGTCCCATCATCATATAAAAGAATCCCTTTATAATACTGTTATGAATATTACAGTCAGATTCATCCCATTGCAATTGGGTAGGGAGTACTTTTTATGGATATTTGGAGTCAAAGTAGTAATTACAGAGGTGACCACTGGGGGAGAAGTAGCCCAGAGGAACTGTAAACATGAATCACCATATAATAGAATAATTTCTCCCTCTTCTGTATACGCTTGAACATCTGGAAGTTCACAGTTCACGTATTGCTGAAGTCTGGCTTGGAGAATTTTGAGCATTACTTTACTAGCGTGTGAGATGAGTGCAATTGTGTGGTAGTTTGAGCATTCTTTGGCATTGCCTTTCTTTGGGATTGGAATGAAAACAGTCTGAGTGAACTCCGAGAATTGGTGATGGACAGGGAGGCCTGGCGTGCTGCGATTCATGGGGTCGCAAAGAGTCGGACACACTGAGCGACTGAACTGAACTGAACTTCTATGTATGCACAGGCTCTGGATGGTCATGTATAGCCTCTGTGACATTTTTTTTTCTCTTTTAAGATTGTTCTTGAAGGTGTTCATTTAACCTAGTTGTTCGATCAAATTTAATGAGTTATTCATTGAGACTCATTTTCATTTAAAAAGGGAAAATTATCGGATTGATTTACCTAAAAAGTCTTACTTTCTCAAAACTGGCTTTGGATACTCAGGACATTGAAAAAAATCTAATTGTAGATAATACATTGCTCTGTGGGGTGAGAAGAACTAAAGAGCCTCTTGATGAAAGAGAAAGAGGACAGTGAAAACGCTGGCTTAAAACTCAACATTCAGAAAACTAAGATGGCATCTGGTCCCCATCACTTCATGGCAAATAGATGGGGAAACAATGAAAAAAGTGTCAGACTTTATTTTTTGGGCTCTAAAATCACTGCAGATGGTGACTGCAGCCATGAAATTAAAAGAAACTTGCTCCTTGGAAGAAAAGCTATGACCAATCTGAAAGAAAGTGAAAGTGAAGTCGCTCAGTCGTGTCCGACCCTTTGCGACCCCATGGACTGTAACCTACCAGGCTCCTCCGTCCATGGGATTCTCCAGGCAAGAATACTGGAGTGGGTTGCCATTTCCTTCTCCAGGGGATCTTCCCAATTCAGGGATTGAACCCGAGTCTCCAGCCTTGCAGGCAGACGCTTTAACCTCTGTCCAACCTAGATAGCATATTAAAAAGCAGAGACATTACTTTGCCAGTTCAGTTCAGTACAGTTCAGTCACTCAGTCGTGTCTGACTCTTTGCGAACCGGTGAATCAGAGCACACCAGGCCTCCCTGTCCATCATCAACTCCCGGAGTTCACTCAGACTCACGTCCATCGAGTCCGTGATGCCATCCAGCCATCTCATCCTCAGTCATCCCCTTCTCCTGCCTCCAATCCCTCCCAGCAGCAGAGTCTTTTCCAATGAGTCAAATCTTCGCATGAGGTAGCCAAAGTACTGGAGTTTCAGCTTTAGCATCATTCCTTCCAAAGAACACCCAGGGCTGATCTCCTTTAGGATGGACTGGTTGGATCTCCTTGCAGTCCAAGGGACTCTCAAGAGTCTTCTCCAACACCACAGTTCAAAAGCATCAATTCCTGGGCGCTCAGCCTTCTTCACAGTCCAACTCTCACATGCATACATGACTACTGGAAAAACCATAGCCTTGTCTAGATGGACCTTTGTTGGCAAAGTAGTATCTCTGCTTTTGAATATGCTATCTGGGTTGGTCATAACTTTTCTTCCAAGGAGTAAGCGTCTTTTAATTTCATGGCTGCAGTCACCATCTGCAGTGATTTTGGAGCCCCAAAAAATAAAACTCTGCCTCTGTTTTCACTGTGTCCCCATCTATTTCCCATGAAGTGATGAGACCGGATGCCATGATCTTCGTTTTATGAATGTTGAGGTTTAAGCCAACCTTTTCAGTCTCCTCTTTCACTTTCATCAAGAGGCCTTTTAGTTCCTCTTCACTTTCTGCCATAAGGGTGGTGTCATCTGTATATCTGAGGTTATTGATATTTCTCCCGGCAATCTTGATTTCAGCTTGTGTTTCTTCCAGCCCAGCATTTCTCATGATGTAATCTGCATAGAAGTTAAATCACCAGGGTGACAATATACAGCCTTGATGTACTCCTTTTCCTATTTGGAACCAGTCTGTTGTTCCATGTCCAGTTCCAACTGTTGCTTCCTGACCTGCACACAGATTTCTCAAGAGGCAGGTCAGGTGGTCTGGTATTCCCATCTCTTGAAGAATTTTCCACAGTTTATTGTGATCCACACAGTCAAAGGCTTTGGCATAGTCAATAGAGCAGAAATAGATATTTTTCTGGAACTCTCTTGCTTTTGCCATGATCCAGCGGATGTTGGCAATCTCATCTCTGGTTCCTCTGCCTTTTCTAAAACCAGCTTGAAGATCAGGAAGTTCACAGTTCACGTATTGCCGAAGCCTGGCTTGGAGAATTTTGAGCATTATTTTACTAGCATGTGAGATGAGTGCAATTGTGTGGTAGTTTGAGCATTCTTTGACATTGCCTCTCTGGGATTGGAATGAAAACTGACCTTTTCCAGTCCTGTGGCCACTGCTGAGTTTTCCAAATTTGCTGCCAAATTGAGTGCAGCACTTTCACAGCATCATCTTTCAGGATTTGAAACAGATCAACTGGAATTTCATCACCTTCACTAGCTTTGTTTGTAGTGATGTTTTCTAAGGCCCACTTGACTTCACATTCCAGGATGTCTGGCTCTAGATGAGTGATCACATCATCGTGATTATCTGGGTCATGAAGATCTTTTTTGTACAGTTCTTCTGTATATTCTTGCCACCTCTTCTTAATATCTTCTGCTTCTGTTAGGTCCATACCATTTCTGTCCTTTATCGAGCCCATCTTTGCATGAAATGTTCCCTTGGTATCTCTAATTTTCTTGAAGAGATCTCTAGTCTTTCCCATTCTATTGTTTTCCTCTATTTCTTTGCATTGATCGCTGAAGAAGGCTTTCTTATCTCTTCTTGCTATTCTCTGGAACTCTGCATTCAGACGCTTATATCTTTCCTTTTCTCCTTTGCTTTTCACCTCTCTTCTTTTCACAGCTATTTGTAAGGCCTTCCCAGACAGCCATTTTGCTTTTTTGCATTTCTTTTCCATGGAGATGGTCTTGATCTCTGTCTCCTGTACAATGTCATGAACCTCATTCCATAGTTCATCAGGCACTCTATCTATCAGATCTAGGCCCTTAAATCTATTTCTCACTTCCATTGTATAATCATAAGGAATTTGATTTAGGTCAAAGCTGAATGGTCTAGTGGTTTTCCCTACTTTCTTCAATTTCAGTCTGAATTTGGTAATAAGGAGTTCATGATCTGAGCCACAGTCAGCTCCTGGTCTTGGTTTTGTTGACTGTATAGAGCTTCTCCATCTTTGGCTGCAAAGAATATAGTCAATCTGATTTTGGTGTTGACCATCTGGTGATGTCCATGTGTAGAGTCTTATCTTGTGTTGTTAGAAGAGGGTGTTTGCTATGACCAGTGCATTTTCTTGGCAAAACTCTATTAGTCTTTGCCCTGCTTCATTCTGCATTCCAAGGCCAAATTTGCCTGTTACTCCAGGTGTTTCTTGACTTCCTACTTTTGCATTCCAGTCCCCTATAATGAAAAGGACATCTTTTTTGGGTGTTAGTTCTGAAAGGTCTTGTAGGTCTTCATAGAACCGTTCAACTTCAGCTTCTTCAGCATTACTGGTTGGGGCAACAAAGGTCTATCTAGTCAAAGCTATGGTTTTTCCAGTGGTCATGTATGGATGTGAGAGTTGGACTATAAAGAAAGCTGAGCACCAAAGAATTGATGCTTTGCACCAAAGAATTGATGCTTTTGAACTGTGATGTTGGAGTAGACTCTTGAGAGTCCCTTGGACAGCAAGGAGATCCAACCAGTCCATCCTAAAGGAAATCAGGCCTGAATATTCATTAGAAGGACTGATTCTGAAGCTGAAACTCCAATACTTTGGCCACCTGATGCAAAGAATTGGCTCATTTGAAAAGACCCTTATTGGGAAAGATTGAAAGTGGGAGGAGAAGGGGATGACAGAGGATGAGATGGTTGGATGGCATCACCAACTCAACGGACATGATTTTGAGTAAACTCCAGGAGTTTGTGGTGGACAGGGAGGCCTGGCATGCTGCAGTCCATGGAGTTGCAAAGAGTCAGACACGACTGAGTGACTGAACTGAACTGTGGTATCAATTTGATCCTCAGTATTTCTAGAATACTCTATCAACTCTGAAGTTAGAGGTTTGCTGTGTGAAACAATTAGAAAGAATTATCTGCTTTACTTTCATTTTTTAAATTTTAGTGACAAATTTTCTACTGAGAAAGCAGAACTTAGAAGAAATGTTAACATTATAAAAAGGAAAGCAACACAAAGGAAAACCCATTCAGCAAATAGTTTTGTTTGCAAAATATTTCCCCTTAACTGCTATACAGAGATGTTAACAGTCTGCTACAATCCTCTGATCCATAGATATTCAATATGAACATCGTTTAAAATGTTACTATGAAGTGCTGAACATTGTATTTATTTATTGGTTTAAAAGAAAGGGGCTCCAGATCCTCCCCATTAGGGTAGTTTTGTCTGAGGGACTTCTAAATGGTTTCTGGCATCAATCAACCTAACTTAGGCAAACAGACTAGCCAGAAATCAGTTTCTGTAGTAACTTTCAAGTAGTATGTTCCACACTGAAAGGTAAGCTTGCTTTGACAACATAGGAAGACAATTCTGAGAAAAATTATGCTGAATGGTTTGTCACATCAATATAATGTGGCAGCACTAACTGATCCTATGATCAATGAAAATTTGTTCCCATGCAGGTGTTGACCAGTGAGTGAACTGGCTCATTGAGACTGGTGAACTCCATATTTCCTGGCATCATTATCCTTTCACTAGGATAATCCTTTCATAGTCAACTCCTCTGCTTCCTTAGTCCATGTTATCATCTGTTACTTTCCCAAACAGACTCTTCCCCCACATTCCTCTAAACTGTACTTGATCTTCTGCCATCTCCCCCTCCAGGCCCAATCCTTCTCTCCCGAGACTGTATTGCAGCACTTGAGAGATAACATGATAACTATAAGACAGGGAGGCAGGAGGGATCCAGGGAACTGGATATTAAAATCAGGGACAGATAAACAGCAAGAAAAAGTTAGGAGGACAAATTTAAAACATTCATTTCTCTACTTTAGGGAGAATCTACATATATGGTCAGGTTTATCTTTTCTAGGAAAATTCCATAATAGAGGTAGGACTCAAATGAGGTTAAAGCAGTTTCCTAACTCCGGGAGATGGTGATGGACAGGGAGTCCTGGTGTGCTGCGATTCATGGGGTCGCAAAGAGTCGGACACGACTGAGCAATTGAACTGAACTGATCTGAAGGAAGACCAAGACCAGCCAACTAGCCTGGGATACTTCTGAAGCTAACTAAAAATTGCTTATAAATGTCTTAAATAAGGAAAACAGTGCTAAACAATGTGTTTATTCTTTTCAGATGGGCATAGATACAGATATATAGTTATATACCTCTAGCTCCTGCCAGGGAAGTGAAAATGGTGGAATAAACTAAACCTTTCTTAAAGAGTTTAAACTGTACATCATAAAGTAGAATTTGGGGAACTCAAATTTCTGTATCATGACCCAAATCTGAAAATATTAAATACAGGAAACAAAAAAAAAAATTAGCTCCTCATTCTAAATTAATAAATTCTTTTTCTGGTAGAGATGCCTTGTTTGAGTCTGAATAACTTCATAAGTAGTTTTTCTGAGTTTGCTTCCCACTCATGAGGCAGTCTTCAAAGAGCTGGCTAATTATAATTCCTAGACCCAGAGTGGCTCCACCAACCTGCAAATTCTAGAGTCTGATTAGCCTTCTCAGTATAAATGTTAAGGGCAGAAACCCTCTGGCTGAGGAGTTGGGAAGAATAGGGGGTGGGGTGGGTGATGGATTACGTGGAATGTCACATCTTTCTCTTTTACAAGAGGGGAAAAAATAAAACTAATGAAATTGGTCTTAAAAAAATTAAATTGGTAACTGTCTAAATTCATATTTTTCCTTTGTGAAGTAATATTACTACTGACCCCAAATGTGTTTCAAAACACTTACCGTACAAAATTTGGTAGATTGGTGTTGTCCATTAAAAGAAATAAAAAGTGTCTGAAAATATGTGAAGATGGACTTCACTTCAGTATGTTTAAAATGCAATGGCTGCCAGATGTAAGTTTTCATGCATTTCTGAAAATAGTATCTTTTAAAGGACTGTGAGTTCATTCAATAAATTTTTTTGAAAAAGAATTTTCTCTGAACAATTTTCTATAACTATTTCAATTACAAATTAATGAAAATACATTTTAAGTATATATCTGATGCCAAAAATAATATAAAACTTTCTAGAACAAAACAAAACAAATGAAAACATAATAAGAAGCCACTAATAGGAGGTCTCAGGAAATAAAGCACAGTTCATTTCAGTTCAGTTGCTCAGTCATGTCCAACTCTTTGCGACCCTATGAATTGCAGCACGCCAGGCTTCCTTGTCCATCACCAAATCCCGGAGTCCATGCAAACCCATGTCCATTGAGTTGGTGATGCCATCCAATCATCCCATCCTTCATTGTTCCCTTCTCCTCCTGCCCTCAATCTTTCCCAGCATCAGGGTCTTTTCAAATGAGTCAGCTCTTCGCATTAGGCGCCAAAGTACTGCAGTTTCAGCTTCAACATCAATCCTTCCAATGAACACCCAGGATTGATCTCCTTTAGAATGGACTGGTTGGATCTCCTCACAGTCTAAAGGGACTCTCAAGAGCCTTCTCCAACACCACAGTTCAAAAGCATCAATTCTTCGGTGCTCAGCTTTCTTTACAGTCCAACTCTCACATCCATACATCACCACTGGAAAAAGCATAGCCTTGACTAGATGGACCTTTGTTGCCAAAGTAATGTCTCTGCTTTTTAATATGCTGTCTAGGTTGGCCATAACTTTCCTTTCAAGGAGTAAGCATCTTTTAATTTCATGGCTGCAGTCACCATCTGCAATGATTTTGGAGCCCCCCAAAATAAAGTCAGCCACTGTTTCCACTGTTTCCCCATCTATTTGCCATGAAGCGATGGGACTGGATGCCATGATCTTAGTTTTCTGAATGTTGTTAGATCAATGCAAAATTGCATTCCCTCCTGCTGACATGCTTTATTACCATGCATGGTTTTTATTAGCAATGACAATATTTTAGATCTCTTTGCTTTCTGCCTCAATGTATTTTGTTGGCTGGTATGAACTTGTAACACTTTTCAGAAAATGTCAAGAGAAATGTGTTCCAATCATTTACTTCCTATAAAAAAGTATGTGTATAGACACTTCTTACATATTTGCTGACTGGCTAAAAGGGAAATTCACTTCTGAACAATATTCTAACATACACAGGAAATGGAAAACACTCATTCATACATGGCCTTGACACTCATTTATGTGTAAGAAGGTGATGGAGATTTGAGAGAATACCTCTCAAAAACTGCATAGTCTCTAGAGAAGCCCGTATGTCACAAGTGCGAAAAACAAATACTTGTCATTTAAACAATATCTTTTGAGAAATAAAAAAATTGATGAAAAAATTTGTATTTTATAATCTTGCATCTCAAAAGTAAAATAGATATAAAAGTCATCATACAATATTATTTCTAGCACTTTCATAGCTTTGCTAAATTGTAATAACACAGAGATCACTGATATCATGCAAGAGCAGGAAGTTATATATGAGACAGAAAAAACAGTGAAGAGAATTCTTCAGTGCCGCCAGAGCAATGAAGAAAGCCAGAGCTCTAGAAAAACTGAAATAAAGTTTCGAATCATTTTTAAGTCTGTTACAGCTTTATGTCTGGTAGAATTCACCCATGAAGTCACAGGGCAAATAAAAGCTAGTACTGTGCTGAGGCTTTCTTTTATTTTTGGACTCTGACTCGGGGGCAGGGATCTCTCTCACTTCCCTCTCTCATCAGTTTAGTGAACCAATTTGATTTTGTAAGCATTTATCAAACTTCAGTTTTGCAGTCCTCAGGATCATACAATGAGAAATACTAAAAAGAAGTCAAAACAGCATGAGTCATAACCTCAAGAAGCTTACAGACAAGGCAGAGAGCCCAAGTGGGGAACTGGAACCTTGCTTTTTATAACTTCTTGGTAGTTAATATTTGGTGAAAGCCTCCAAACTATTTGATGGGTGCTCATTTTGAAGTATTTAGCTATTCCTTAGCAAAGTGGCAGAGTATATAGCAGTTATTTACAGAGTTCTCCCAGTAAAGTTACTAATAGGGAACTATGTTGTAAGAGGGTTTTGATATCATGGACTAACATTTAAGGTGAGAGCAAACCTTCCCATTTGTAGTGCTTTTTCAACAGTAACAGTGAAATTTTTCCTGTTGTCGAAACAGTCCAAAATTTTCTTTTAGGAAAACAAAACAAACCAGACAGATTTTCAAAATGAACTTAGTATGTTTCACCTCAGACTAAGGAAATGTTGATTTTAAGACTTTAAGAACGCATAGTTGTGTTAGAGCTGTTCCCATCTACACCTCCAAGTGGGTTATTAAAGCCCAGTCAACAGCTCTGTATAAATACTTAGGCATTTCATTCAGTTCAGTTCTGTTCAGTTGTTCAGTCGTGTCCAACTCTTTGCGACCCCATGGACTGCAGCACACCAGGCCTCCTTGTCCATCACCAACTCCTGGAGTTTACTCAAACTCATGTTCATTGAGTCAGTGATGCCATCCAACTTAGGCATTTAACTCTATATAAATTTTTTAGAAGAATCTTACTACGTAAAACAAATTTTTAGTTATGACACACTTTAATAACAACTGGTTAAAAAAAATTTCCCATTCCTTAATAAGATTTCATTTCCTGACAGGATCCTTGAGAGAACACTATGTTGCTGACAGATTTTATTGTTTTATGTAAACATATATATTTATATATTATATAAACATACATATATTATTTTCTACATTATTTATATATTATATAAATATGTATAGTATATGTAACATATTTATAATTCTTAAAAAGTTGTGCCTCCAAGAGTTCTACAGAGAATGAAGCTAAAAACTCAGAATGTTGAAGGAATTTGGTAAGGTTTTTTTTTTTTTGGTAAGGTTTCTTAATTAAAACTTTTAAGATTCTCATTAGGAACTGAGCACACTGTCTCCCAGCTAGCAGGAAATTTCAGCTGGAATCTTCTGCACCATATTTCTAAGATTAGAGAGGAGGCTATCTTGTTATCCACAGGAATTCTACAATTGAAGATCATGCCAAATAAATGTCATGAAATTGGGTATGGCATTCTGGTTTAGTAACTAAAAAAAAAAAAAGAAAAAAAAAGAATAATACTAAATCTCCTGACTAAATACAGAATAATGGGGCCTAATATACTGTCAATGGTTTTAGCGAATCTTTGGTACTCTGAACCAGGGTGCGGTCAGAGAGTGTTGCCAATGAAAAGTCAATATTTGACCAACGCTTTGGCTTCATGCCTCAATATATTTGCATGAGTCCCACTGCAGGAAAGAAGCATGGCAAGAGAGAGGCTGCTGAGAACATTCCCTCCAGCTCCTTTATCTACTTCAGGCTTCAGTCTATTCCACTCCTTAATTATCTATTTGGGCTTACCAACAACATGCCCTTTATTTCCTCTGACATGTTTTCTAGTCATTGATTTTCAAACAGAGCTACTGATTAAAATAGTAGAGAAGCTAATCACTTTAATGGAAAAACCCTTACTCAAACTGGAAACAATCAACAGTAAAGGAAGAAAACTGATGAACTGAGTACTTACTCACATCCTGTTTTTATAAAGTTACACACAACTCATAGAAATGACAGCTCCCTACTAACACATATTATGACATCCTAGTGTGTCACAAGGAAGTCAAGGGGCATAGTAAATTGATCTTTTCAGATTGGTGTGAACAAATGAGATGTAATATACATCCTATCTCCCACTGGTTTTGATCAGAACTGCCCGTTTTCTTTATATTTAATTCCTGTGGTGTCCCATGAGAATCTTTTAAATGATTTTTATGTTTCTCAGATGAAATAAAGTGTATGAAACACTAAGACAGGATATATTGCCTAGAAGAAAGAATCCTGGGGTGATAACCAAAGTGCCAGGTTTCTCTAGTTTTGATTCTGTAATCAACATTAGGCAAGTTACAACCTCTCAGTATGTCATTTTCTTCACCAGTCAAATGAGAATAATATTGCCTATCCTGCCCACTTGCTTCACAGAGTGATGATAAGAATCAAAGGAGATAATAGATATGAAAGAATTTGAAATTAAAAGTGCTGTGTAAATGCAAATGATTATTAGGGGGGAAAAAGGCTTCAGTGGCCAACTCAGCCAGAAAAACTGTAGGCTGGTGGAGCTGCAAAGGAAACTGAGAAATTGAATCCAACCCCCTAATTTTGCAGATGGGAAAACTTTGACCTCAAGAGTAGTGAAATGCACAGATAATTTCTATAATTCTAGATAATAATAATAATTAGGGGGCTTATTCTTGGCCAGAGAACGTGCTAAATGCTTTATATACATTATCTCATTTAATCTCCTCAATCTCCTTATTAGGTGGGTGCAAGACTCAGGTAACTCACCTTCCCAAGATCACACAACTAGTAACTGGCAGGGCTGTGATTCCATGTGAAGTTTTTGATGCCAAAGCCAATGCTTTTAACCACCTTACTATACTGTCATGGGCTTCCCAGGTGGTTCAGTAGTAACCGATCTGCCTGCAATGCAGGAGACACGGGTTCGAACCCTAGGTCGGGAAGATCCCCTGGAGAAGGAAATGGCAACCCACTCCAGTATTCTTGCCTGGAAAATTCCATGGACAGAGGAGCCTGGCAGTCTGCAGTCCATGGGACTGCAGAAGAGTTGGACATGCAGCATCAATATACTGTCATAGTTGTGACACTTTTTCCAGAGTGGCTAATAAATATGAAAATGAAACTCCTTTCTTCTGAGAGAAGCTACTCAGCCAATAGACAGAAAGTTAAGAGAAGAGCAAGTCCACATATAAGAGACTACACAAGAGAGCTAGTCTCAAATATAGGAGAGGGATACATATTTCCTAAAAGTTAACCACTATCTTGGATATCTTTCCCTTTGGTATTCTAAAACTACTGCCTGGGTATCATTAATTGTTTCTGTAGTATACAAGCAATACTGGCATACTTATTTACAATCTGTAAGCTCTCTAACATGAAATGTATGCACCTGCAAATGGGAAGTTTAATAACATAAGAGTTTCTTATGCTCTGCCATTTGCAGGGGTAATAGTTAGCATCTCGTACCAAGTAAGTCTAACCTCTGTAACCAAGAGGATAGTACAGAAATAATGGAGTACGATTTCTTTTAAAATTCAACATATATGAAAGTTTCCAGTTCCAATATGAGCCTGAATGATTTTCAGAACTATGGACCAATGACCTTTTTGTGCCTCTGGTCCTCTCCACTTCCAAAGTGGTATTAATAGTAGTTATCCTATGTACGACAGGTGTGTGTTGGGCGAGAAGCAGATAGTCTGTCTCTAGGCCTGTAGGTCAAAGAAATATACTTAAGAAGCTGGAACTGACAGACTACACCTGTGAGGTCTCATCAGCACCTAAACCTAACCAAGAAGACAAGATTTTGGACTTTGCACTGGGACGAGACTTCTCTGGGGCCTTGAGCAAGAGTGAATGGGAGGAATGGAAATCACTGGGAACTGAGAGGACTATGGTAGCCAGGTTCCATGTTGATTCCCTGAATGATTCTCACCTCCTATTATTCATGGCATTGTGAGGCCCATTTCTATACTGACCTCTAAAATCAAGAGCTTATTCTGCAGGTGGCACACACTAACTTTTGAGACTAGATCATGAAAGTCATTGCAGTTTCCTCTTTGCTTTATACTGGATGACTTGCTCTAGGAGAAGCCAGTGGACATGCCCTAACGACACTCAAGCAACACTATGTAGAGAAGAACTAAGACTTTCCACCAACAACCAGCATTAATTTGTCAACAATGTGAATGAATCATCCCTGAAAAAGAAACTCCAGGCCCCATGAAACCTTCAGATGTCTACAGCCTCAGTCAATATCTTATTGCAACTTTATGAGAGACTCTGAGCCAGAACCATCCAGCTGACCCATTCTTGAATTCCTGACTCTGTATGACATAATAAATTGTTGCTGTTGTTTCAAGCTGTTAGACTCTGAGGGTAATCTATTATAGAGGAATAGATGCTGCAGAATATGAAACATGATTATCTCAACCATTAACTGACTTCAGAGATTATTTGTCAACCATAATTTTAGGATGCCCGAACCATTAAAAATCACTATTAAACTATTAAAAATTACTGTATATCTAGATGTCCTTAACTTCTTTTTTTTTTTTTCCTACCAATTTCTCCTGAGGTGATGTTGAAGATGCTACTTAACTACTGAAAACTCTGCAAACAATGGGACTTGTAAGGAACAAAAACATATCTGTAAAGAGATTAAAAATAACTTCCGTGCTCAAATTTTTTCAGGGGCTTCTGGGCAAAATTTACCTCTTTTTACTTTTTTGTTCTCAAGGGAGGTGATTAAAAAAATCTCATCCTTTTCCACAAATTTTTTAGAGATAAAGTTAAATGTGATAAGGTATAGCCAACAATTAACAACTAGCATTTTTCTTTTTTTAATTTCATGCTTGCCTCTTCCCAGTCTCCTCAATTTGTGAAAATTTAGAGCAGTATCCACTCCTTAGAATCACAAATTTTTAAAATTCCATTTCTGGAGAACTTTTCCTTTTAAAAAGGCTTAATTGTCCCTGAGATCAAGATTCTAAAATCTTCAGGGAAGATTACTGACACTGGTATGGCAGGATTCATTTTGTTTTGGGGTTGTTGTTTAGTAGATAAGTCATGTCTGACTCTTCTGTGATATCATGGACTGTAGCTTTCCAGGCTCCTTTCTCCATGGGATTTCCCAGGCAAGAATACTGGGGTGGCTTACCAGTTTCTTCTCTAGGAGATCATCCCAACCCAGGGACTGAACCCATGTCTCCTGCATTGGCAGATGAATTCTTTACCACTGAGCCACCAGGGAAACCCATGTATGACTCCACCCATGCAATCAGCACCCAGAACAAGATAATGAGATGCTCCTTCTCAGTAGGTAACTAGTCACCTCCACCCCAAGGTAATAACTGTTCTTGCCACTATCACCAAAGATTAGTTTCCCATGGCCATTTTTAAAGTAAATCTCAAAACTGCATAATAATAAATTTGTTTCATGGCTTAAATGAATTGGAAATGACTACCATAAGTTCAGCTCAGTTCAGTCGCTCAGTCCTGTCCGACTCTGAGACCCCATGGGCTGCAGCACGCCAGGCTTCCCTGTCCATCACCAACTCATGGAGCTTACTCAGACTCATGTCCATCGAGTTGGGGATGCCATCCACTCATCGACTAAACTACCATAAAGCCTGTGAGAAAACATTTACTATAAAATTTTCTTGCAAGATTCTGCTTTCTTTTCATTCTGAGGATACAAAGAGAGCAAAGAAGACTCCTAAAAGTCTATACCTGGGGCTTCCCTGATGGTCCAGCAGCTAAGAATCCGCCTTGCAATGCAAGGGACATTGGTTCAATCCCTGGTCCAGGAAGATCTCATGTGCTGCAGTGCAACTAAGCCCATGCACCACAACTATGGAGGTCACATGCTGCAATTACTGAAGCCTGTGCCCTGGAACCCATGCTTGGCAACGGAGGCCACTGTAGAGAAACTGTGCATCTCAATGAAGAGTCATCCCCACTGGCCGCAACTAGAGAAAGCCTGTGTGCAGCCGTGAATACCCACCATGGCGAAAAATAAATAAATAAATAAATAAATAAATAAATAAATAAATCTTTAAAAAAAAGTCTATACCTGTGTATAGGGAGAAATAAAAATACACATCTTGTGTGCTTTAAAAGATAGTTGGCCCTTATCCCATGGGTGATATCTGAACCTTATAAGTAGATATAATCATTTGTTCAAAATTAGGATAAATTAATGTAAAAACAGAATTGTACTGTACAATCCCAACTAGACATACATTTCTTTTTATCAACAACAAATCCAAAACCTAGACATGCAAACTTTCCAGAGAGACAGAGACAAACCAAGGCATTTTTTAAAAATCTAAACATTAATAATTTTTTTTTTGTTTTAAAATGATTTCACTTAGCTTAATCTTCATATGTTAAGGTTGGTTAATCCTGCGCACTTTCTGGCCAGTATGTACTATAGCTGATACTTGCTTGGTTGAGAGAACACTGTCATTGCTGATACAGGAAATCTATTTTAAAAACTGCCGAAGAAAAATGCACCAGATATATCCTTATCACATTTTCAAAAGAGGTCTATTTCATGTTATTCCTAGGGAAGAGAAAAGTTATAAATAAAATACTCAGTAAAAGCTTAGTGTTTTACCTAAGCCTTTGTAAATAGCCTGCAACTTACAGACAGTGAATTAAGAATTCCATGTTGAATTAGAAATTAAAAATAGATGCAGTAGTGAGAAATGTATTTAAGGCCCTGCCTACACTGCAGTAAAAATCATGTTTTGCAAAAATTAGGATGATTCTTGCTAGCATGCTGTTAACACAATTTCTCTGACCAGGAAAGAAAAATATATAGTTTTTTTTTTAGTTTATTATTTTAAAAAAGTATTTTTTTTTACTGTTTTAGATCTGATGCGAGTATTTAACCTTTAGCATATATTTATTTTTTGCTTTATAATGAATTATGTTGAATAAAGTATGAAGTGGTGACATTTAAAATATATGTAATATTTTCATAGAGGATAACCTTATATCAGAGTGTTTGAACTCAAATATAATTATCAGTTTTACTATTGAGTACTGAAGTATAATTTCAGTGAAATCAATAACAGAGGCTTGTTTAAATTATAATACCTTTGTCCAAAAAAAAAAAAAACAGTATAGCCCTGCCTCATACACACATATAAGCAGGTATAAATGAAATATGTTATTAAACAATAAAGGGGACTACTTCTTAAGAACATATAACAAAGAATTATAATCCTCAAAGAGATGGGGAAACAGTGGAAACAGTGGCTGACTTTATTTGGAGGGGCTCCAAAATCACTGCAGATGGTGATTGCAGCCATGAAATTAAAAAGATGCTTACTCCTTGGAAGGAAAGTTATGACCAACCGAGACAGCATATTAAAAAGCAGAGACATTACTTTGCCAACAAAGGTCTGTTTAGTCAAGGCTATGGTTTTTCCAGTGGTCATGTATGGATGTGAGAGTTGGACTATAAAGAAAGCTGAGCACCAAAGAATGGATGCTTTTGAACTATGGTGTTGGAGAAGACTCTTGAGAGTCCCTTGGACTGCAAGGAGATCCAACCAGTCCATTCTAAAGGAGACCAGTCCTGGGTGTTCATTGGAAGGACTGATGTTGAAGCTGAAAATGCAATACTTTGGCCACCTGATGTGAAGAGCTGACTCACTGGAAAAGACTCTGATGCTGGGAAAGATTGAGGGCAAGAGGAGTAGGGGACGACGGAGGATGGGATGGTTGGATGGCATCACTGACTCAATGGACATGAGTTTGGGTAGGCTCTGGGAGTTGGTGATGGACAGGGAGGCCTGGCGTGCTGCAGTTCACAGGGTCTCAAAGAGTCAGACATGACTGAGCAACTGAACTGAACTGAATAGCCTATTTCATGATGCTAAACGCTGTTCACAACTTAAAGCACGACAGTGTTAACAGATCTCAGAAAACGATCATGTGCTAGAATATATATAGCTAATACTGCAACATAATTTGGAGTGGGAAATTCCTTAACTTCATGGATATAAGTTTAAATGAATGTGTCTATAATTTTTGTTTCCTATTAACTTTCAGAAAGGATTTTTTAAGAACTCTTTATTAGCTTTAAGACAGTATGGGCAATCTCTTGATAATCAGTTCACACTGTAAGATGTTTCTAAATAGACTTAAAACTGCCATTTTAACATTCTATTGTATGATTTTCTGTTTCTCATTTCCAAAGCTACCAAGAACTTATCACCCAATCATTTTTTTTTTTTTTCCTTTTTCACATATTCTTTCTTTTTACTGAGGTGGGCCATGCCCAAGTTGTGGTCTTCCATTTCTTTATCTTCCACCTTTCACAGCTCAGTTAATTCCACTTTTTATTGTTTAGTTGCTCAGTCATATCCCACTCTTTTTTGACCCCATGGACTGTAACCCGCCAGGCTCCTCTGTCCATGGCATTTCCCAGGCAAGAACACCAGAGTGGCCATTCCCTCCTCTCGACCCAGGGATCGAATCCACAGGCCTGAGACTCTTTACTGCTGAGCCACTTGGGAAGCCCCTAATTTCACTTTAGCTGGTGTTTATCATGTATACAATATCCTCTTTAATTCCATTTCTCCCTCAGCTTTGTTCCAACTCTTTCTCTTTTTACTTCAGGAAAAATCTCTTATTTTTTCTCTCATGTTCTCTCCTTCCATTTGTAATCTAGATAAAGTTAATCCTAGGTGATAAGCCTTTGGATGTATGAGGACCAAGGAAAAAGCCACTGACTTTGTTGATTTATTATATTATTTCAATGTGGAAAAATGTCTTTTGTACTTCTAACATTTGTTTTAACTAATGAAGTTTTTGGACAACTTTTGCAATTATTCTGTATACTTAGGGAGCAAACTTTCTGTGTACCCAGTGCCAGCCCCATTTTGATAATTCTCATTTGTTCTAAATTTTCTGTACAATAGTAAGAAAGTCTATCTACAGTACCAGTATCCCTTGAAGATTTCTGTGAAATCAGTGCTTACAAAAAGACAGAGCCATGACATTGTAAGTGATTTTGGTTTATCAGAAAGCATTGACAGAATAAGACATGAATCATAAAGAAAAAGATTTATAAGTTTAAAAACATTTCATTCTTCTTTGTATGTTTTGGTTCCAAGTCTATAGCACTAAGTTAATGTCATCTAAAACAGTATCACAAAATCCCTCCTGGGATGTCACAAGCCGAGTCAGTATACCTATTAGTAAAAGAGCTGCTCTTTACCTACTGTCAGTGTTTCGGAAGTCCTATACTCAAGCAAAGTTATAATTATATGTAATTAAATTTTCCATTTTAAACTAATTAAAGAAAGACCTGAAAACCCATTATCCCTGGATAACACAGTGTATTGAAACTTGAAAGTTTTAACATTTAATCAAAAAGGCACATCTATTTTGGCTTCCCTTATCCTTCTTGTTAACAGAAATAGCCCACTGGCTCTAGCATAGAAATGCCAAGCTTTGAAATTATGTGGTGTTAGGATGAGGATAAATTTGCTGTCTTTTTTTTTTTTTTGCGGTCATATTTTTAATAGCATTTAAAAATTCAGACTAGAATGATCTAAGGCAATGCAATTTGTAAACTGAAAACAACATAATTAAAACAAAATGATTCAAAAAATCAAAACAAAACAGATAGTCCTCTAACATTTAAACAAAGACAGGTGAAGAGATACCACGTTCTCACTGGTTGACAAACTTTCACATGTATATTCATTTAATCTACTCATTCTTATGTCAGCTAAGAACAAGATTATTTTTCAAATATTACTAATTTTTAGAATTTCAGATGATAATTTTGTGTTACAGATAGAGAAACATGAGACTTTTACATTTTAACAATGTTGTTATATTTTAACAACAATAACCCCAAATATCTACATAGAGCACCACTTTGGGATCAACATGGATTTTATTTACAGATGTACATTAAAATTGATCATGGAAGAATGTACAATGTTATGGAAGGGAAGAATTACTGTTGCAGACAGTACTTTTCTATCTGAGAAAATTCAAAATGAAAAAATAATAATAAGAGAATGATATCAATAATATTTACAATAATAATAAAGGAAGATATTTTGTGTATGTATATGCAAAAAAAAGTGTCTATGTTTATTAAAGACTGAAATGACACATACAAGATTCTGTATGTTGGGGTTACAGGTTATTTTTTTTTTCTTATCAGGATTTTCTAGACCTCCTGCAATGAATCTGCATTACTTTGATATTCATTTTATAACAATTTATGGAGCTATATGCCAGATACTGTAGAAGACAGTGTATCCAAAGGTAAATCAAACAGACACAATCCTTGTCAATACAGGGCTGATATTCATAATACATATTTTACTTTAAAATTTATATTTCCTGGTGGTTAAGAAGACAGACTTCAGAGACAAATTGCTTGGGTTCAAATTCCAGCTTTGCTACTTACTGTGTGTGACTTTGAAAAAGTTATTTAACTTCTCCATGCCTCAAAGACCTCATAAGTAAGAGAGGGACAAAAATAATACCTACTGCATAGAATGTTTTGAGCAATAAATGAGTAGATGCCTGAAAAGCACTTTAATTAGTGCTAGCATATGGCTAGTCCTTTGTAAGTGTAAGCCATTATTATTTTTATTATTAACTGTCTTTTTTTTTTTTTTTAAAGAGATGGCTGAGCAGGTAAAACCAAAGCATGCACTCTATAAAATCTGTCAAGTGCTATGGAATTTAAGAAGTGATAGTTACATTGAGAAAACAGAACTTTAATATAATCAAAACCTTATTATAAGGAATGTGTTAGAGTATTATTGTTAAATATTATCACTGCAGATACATCAATATTTCTACTTCTGTGTTTACACTGTAATCAGCACACACTTGGCCTAACAGAAAACAAGAAAAAATTTTCTACCATCTTAGTGTGGGAAAAATAATTTTACTTAATGGATTTGATATAAACTGGAGTCAAAAGATATGGGGTACAAAGGATGCTCTGAAGATAAAACTTAATTATTATTTTAAAAATGGGTATAATTTCTCTGTCTCTACTTATCAGGTTTAATTACTTACTATGCTCTGTAATATGTGGTTTAAACCATGTATGATGTCTGTGAAGATACTTCTTTTTCGAAATGTTATTTGAAGTTTTCAAATTTTACTCCAAACAGAATAAACAGAATTTGGAGGTAGAGCAGTGTGAGGGATGGGATATTAACCTCAGTGAAGTGGTTTGCCTTTAAAGTCAAAACAGCTATTTTGCCAATTAACATAAACAGAACAATTTCTTACTCATGTGTTGTTAATGAAAACTAATCAGAAAAGCTGAGCATGAGTTTGACATGCTGTGTCTTTATATATATACATAATTTTATTTATTTATTTTGGCTACACTGGGTCTTTGTTGCTGCATGCAGGCTTTCTCTAGTTGAGGAGAGAGGGGGCTCCTCTAGGTGCAGTGCTCAGGCTTCTCACTGCAGTGGCTTCTCTTTCTAAGAACACAGGCTCTAGGGTGCTCAGGCTTCAGTAGTTGTGGCACATGGCCTCGTTGGTGGATCCTGGGCTCTAGAGCACAGGCTCAGTAACTGTGGCACGTGGGCTTAGTAGCTCCTTGCATGTGAGATCTTCTGGGCTCAGGGATCTAACCTGTGTCTCTGGCATTGGCAGGGAGATTATTTACCTGTGAGGCACCAGGGAAGCCCAACATACTGCATCTATACTCATTTATTATTCATCCATTTATCAACAATAACTTATGCTAGTGTCATACAATAAAGGACAGAAATGGTACCTAACAGAAGCAGAAGATATTAAGAAGAGGTGGCAAGAATACACAGAAGAACTGTACATAAAAGACCTTCATGACCCAGATAACCATGATGGTGTCATCACTCACCTAGAGCCAGACATCCTGGAATGTGAAGTCAAGTGGGACTTAGGAAGCATCATTACGAACAAAGCTAGTGGAGGTGATGGAATTCCAGTTGAGCTATTAAAAATCCTGAAAGATAATGTTGTTAAAGTGCTGCACTCAATATGCCAGCAAATTTGGAAAACTCAGCAGTGGCCACAGGACTGGAAAAGGGAAATTTTCATTCCAATCCCAAAGAAAGGCAATGCCAAAGAATGCTCAAACTACCACACAATTGCACTCATCTCACATGCTAGTAAAGTAATGCTCAAAATTCTCCAAGCCAGGCTTCAACAGTATGTGAACCATGAACTTCCAGATGTTCAAGCTGGATTTAGAAAAGGCAGAGGAACCGGAGATCAAATTGTCAACATCTGCTGGATCATCACAAAAGAGACAGAGTTCCAAAGAAACATCTATTTCTGCTTCATTGACTATGCGTGCCAAAGCCTTTGACTGTGTGGATCACAATAAACTGTGGAAAATTCTGAAAGAGATGGGCATACCAGAGCACCTGACCTGCCTCCTGAGAAATCTGTATGCAGGTCAGGAAGCAACAGTTAGAACTGGACATGGAACAACAGACTGGTTCCAAACAGGAAAAGGAGTACATCAAGGCTGTATATTGACACCCTGCTTATTTAACTTCTTAAAGCTGAAACTCCAGTACTTTGGCCACCCATGCGAAGAGTTGACTCACCAGAAAAGACTCTGATGCTGGGAGGGATTGGGGGCAGGAGGAGAAGGGGACGACAGAGGATGAGATGGCTGGGTGGCATCACTGACTCGATGGACGTGAGTCTGAGTGAACTCTGGGAGTTGGTGATGGACAGGGAGGCCTGGCGTGCTGCGATTCATGGGGTCGCAAAGAGTCAGACACGACTGAGCGACTGAACTGAACTGAGACTACATCATGAGAAACGCTGGGCTGGAGGAAGAACAAGCTGGAATCAAGATTGCCGGGAGAAATATCAATAACCTCAGATATGCAGATGACACCACCCTTATGGCAGAAAGTGAAGAAGAAATAAAGAGCCTCTTGATGAAAGTAAAAGAGGAGAGTGAAAAAGTGGCTTAAAGCTCAACATTCAGAAAACTAAGATCATGGCTTCCGGTCCTGTCACCTCATGGCAAATAGATGGGGAAACAGTGGAAAAAGAGACAGAGTTTATTTTTCAGGGCTCCAAAATCACTGCTGATGGTGACTGTAGCCATGAAATTAAAAGACGCTTATTCTTTGGAAGGAAAGTTATGACCAACCTAGACAGCATATTAAAAAGCAGAGACATTACTTTGCCAACAAAGGTCTGTTTCGTCAAGGCTATGGTTTTTCCAGTGGTCATGTATGGATGTGAGAGTTGGACTGTGAAGAAAGCTGAGCGCCGAAGAATTGATGCTTTTGAACTGTGGTGTTGGAGAAGACTCTTGAGAGTCCCTTGGACTGCAAGGAGATCCAACCAGTCCATACTAAAGGAGATCAGTCCTGGGTGTTCACTGGAAGGACTGATATTGAAGCTGAAACTGCAATACTTTGGCCACCTGATGCGAAGAGCTGACTCATTTGAAAAGACCCTGATGCTGGGAAAGAATGAGGGCAGGAGGAGAAGGGGATGACAGAGGATGGGATGGTTGGATGGCATCACCGACTCAACAGACATGAATTTGGGTAAACTCCAGGAGTTGGTGATGGACAGGGAAGCCTGGTGTGCTGTAGTCCATGGGGTCATAAAGAGTCGGACAGGACTGAGCGACTGAAATGACCTGATACAATGCTTCATTCAGCTCTTCTCACTGAGATGTGCTCTGTGTGCCAGGCACTGCACTAGTGCCAGTTCTTCTACCAACAAAGATGAATAAGGTCTACTCCTTCCTTCCAGAAGTTTACAGTCAAGTAGGAAAGTAGAGATATGAATATCCCATTACTCTGCAATATGTGGTTAACAGAGAAGAATTTAAAAGGAGTCAAGGTTTTTTTTTTTTTACTTGGCAATAAATATGCAAAAATTTTTTGGCACCATTTGCTAACATAAAACTTCTATTAAATGTGCATATTTCTATGTATATTAGCATTGATTTCTACAATGTAATGTGCAGGCAAATAATCAAGGTTTAACACAAGATTAAATAGAATTGGAGTGTTTCAGGTTGAGGGAGGGAGGCAGAAAGAGAAGGTTATTCCTAGGTAGAGTGATTTTTTTTTTTTTAATACTGGTAACTCATATCATCTTCATGTGCTGTGCTCATTTCTTGATGGATTTTTTTAAAAGACTTCTCCCCTGTTGCCACTATCCTGTACCCTCTCCTTCTAAACAGTGTGAACTTGATGTGTTTATGAATGAATCAGTCAAAACAGAGACAGTAACTTCTTTGCGCAAAACTACAGCAATGCTATAGAGGAAACTGCTGGAACTCAGAAAGAGGATACAAAACCACCACTCAAAAGAAGAGCTGTTTAATAGAATAATAATCTCTCCTTAAGCTGGAATATGAGGCACAGACTTCCTAATTACTTCATGGATCAGGTTTTATCTGACTAAAAAACATGATATAGATTTTGTCTACCATCTAATATTTCTACATTTAAAAACTGAATGTTAGCTTTGTGATAAACTATTTCATATAAACTGATACATGAACAAAGTAATGACTTTTTATACCCAAATTATCTTATTTTGAAAAGTCCCAGAGAGTATGTCAAAAAACAATCTGTGATCCTTCTAGTTTGAGCTTAATTTCAATTCCCATTCTTAAATTTCAATTCCCATGTTAGCAGCAGTCTGTAGTTTTGATTTGCATTTGATGTAAACTTGGCCATTTATCTCACTTTGTATAAGTCTAAAGAGTAAATAATTTTTATTTGTCAAAATCACAAATAAAATGAATATAAAACAAAGGGACCACCTAGAGTCACCACAAATGTTTCACAGATTTCTTCCCATGAAAGGAATTAGAAGTTGTTAGAAGTTCAATATATAAATAAATGCAAAGTGAAAATGACTACTTCTGTTAAGGATTATGTTTTATAGTTTCATCACGTGAAATTCAAGCTTAAAGAGTTTTTAAATGTTTCTCATAATTCTGGAATTAAGACTTCTAAAAAGGGGACTAGAACAAAATCCTTTAGTTACAATGCAAGAAGGAAATATCTATTAATTTTTCCAAGAGCAACTATAGTGCCACTCTCCCTCCATGCCCACTCTTCCCATCTCACTCCCACAGTCATAAAGCACTGGACTCTGGGATCTAGGTGGAAAAGCCACATGGACAGAGGAGACAGGCAGGCTATAGTCCGTGGGGTCACAAAAGAGTCAAACATGACTCAGTGACTAAACAACAACAACAAATATTAGACAATAGGAGAGCCACCTAGGACAGATGCAAAATTCAGTTTCTCTAAGGAAACAATTAGGTGAAATTGAAGTTATAATTAAACTATAAGTTTCCTGAGACCTTATGTACCTAAATATACTATATTTATCACAGTGCATCATACAAAGGAGGTAAAACATTAGTTGTTTCAGATAGAACTTGATAATGAATAAGTAGTCAGCCTGCTGTCTCAAAGGCATCCTCAGTCCAAGAGTAGAGGAAGGGAAGCATCTGCAAGGTGTTAGAATAACTCTGGGACACTGAACCCTGAGGTAGACACAGGGCTCCACGGCTGGCCTTGGCTGAAAAATATCCCTTCCTCAGCGTCTGTGTTTTTTCTTTTTTTAAAAATTGTTGTTGTCCAGTCGCTAAGTCATGTCTGATCTTTGCAACCCCACGGACTGCAGCACATCAGGCTTCCATGTCCTTCACCATCTCCCGGAGTTTGCTCAAATACATGTTCATTAAGTTGATGACAACTGAAGACTTAATTTAGCTAAGTGAAATCGCTCAGCCGTGTCCGACTCTCTGTGACCCCAGGGACTGTAGCCCACCAGGCTCCTCTGTCCATGGGATTCTCCAGGCAAGAATACTGGAGTGGGTTGCCATTTCCTTCTCCAGGGGATCTTCCCGACCCAGGGATCGAACCCAGGTCTCCCGCACTGCAGGCAGACACTTTACCGTCTGAGCTAGCAGGGAGTTTTTAGGGTTAATGTGACATTAGTCTCACAAAGATAAAGCAATTTAAATTAGGTGGCTTTCCCCTACACATTAACTGAAATCAGCTTTACTTGTAGAGATGGGGAATTTTGTGGCTAGGTTGGGAGTGGGAAATATTTTAAGAGGAGATGGCAGGTTGTCACAGTAAATTGAGAGAACCACCAAAAAAGGTGGGGACAGGGCAGAGGAATGGCAAATAAAGAAGTATTATGAATAGTTTAGGTAATCAAAGATCTTGTCACTCAAAGCATGGTCTGAGGACCATGGTATTACCTGGAAGCTTGTTAGAAATACAGAACCTCAAGGTCCTCCTCGAGGCTATAGTAGCTGAATCTGCATTTTAACAAAACCTCAAGTATTTTGATGCTAATCAGAGCTTGAGAAATCTGCTCTAAATTTTTATTTCTTATTTCAAATAATTACCCTAAAGGAGGCTCTATGACTAAGAAAGTCGGGAAATGCCTCTGTTCCTCCTGCTCCAAATGACTGTTGCTTCTAATAGCCAGGCCTCAAGCCTGTGCTGTTACTAATGTACTTTAATTACATTATGAGTTAAGTAGGCTTTGAAACTAGCTTAAGAGTCAAACCAAGTCATGCAATACAGCACCCATAGGGAAATATGTTCCAACTTCAACAACTTATAAATAAGCTAGAGCACAATTCTCTTATGCATTTGAGTTGTCTTCAGTTATCCACAGAAAAGGCTTATTCTGAGTTCAGAAAACAAACTGAATTTTCATGCTGATCTATAAAGAGTTAATTAATATTAGAATTTCCAAATTTAGATATCTGTGACAGTGAGAGAAAAAATCAAATATCTAAACAAACAAGAAATCTTATTCATCTATCCCTAGCATACAGAAGGATGCCTAGAAAAAGAAAAGTCTCATTAGGTTGTGAATGAATTAATGAATGAGTGAATTAATAACCACTACAAAGCCTTGTTTAAAGTAGGTTCTAAGAACATACTTGTCAAGTAAACCAAAAACATATAAGAATGTACTAAATCAAATAATTATTTAGTTAATATCAATAGAAGACTATGAGTCAGGATGACCAGCACATATATGCTAAATTAAAACTGCATGTTTTACATCATTGAGGATAAAAAGTTAAAAATTTTTTAATGACTAAGCATTTGTTTAGTCTTTATGAACAAAGGAAATAAAGTTTGTAAAATGAATTAATTTTCTTTGAAGACCTTCAAAAGCAGAAAGTAACTCATTTGTGGAGTACTGCCATCCATGCTGTCAAAAATTCACTCTCTAAAACTATAAGATAATAAAACCAATTTGGTGATGAATATGTATTTTAGATACTTTGTTCTAAGTCATGTTCTCCAAGATGTAGCTGTAGAATTAAAATTTTAAGACAAAGTTAACTTAAGAGTTCTATGTCATAACACAAGTCTTTTAAAGAATTCTATTAAATTATTCTCCCATGGAAAATCAAATGTTTGAAACGTGAAAATTTTCATAAACTTCTCATTTTAATCCAATTCAGATCAACTGAGAAATCTGTCAAGTTATTACATTTAATGAATGAAGGAAAAACAGCATAATTCAACTGTCTAACAAATACCTAAGGACAAAGGAACCTTTCAGGTTGACTTTTCCTAAAACTGAATTGAAGATTGGAGTTTACCTTTCACTTATCTGTATATAGTAAGCATTTGTTTGCAAAAATAGAATGCAGCACCTAAATCATTCCAGTGTTTACTTTTTCTTTTTTTTTAATTAAATCAGGGTAGTGGTTAGCATGATGGGGGAGATGTGTATTTTTTTTAAGATTTCCTTATTTAATCTTTTGGCTGTGGTGTGTGTTTTGGACTTTCTCTAGTTTTGGAGAGCAGGGGTTACTCTTTGTCACCGTGTGGTGGCTTCTCTAGTTCCAGAGCATGGGCCCTCAGAATGCATGAGCTCAGTAGTTACGGAGCACTGGCCTAGCTGCCTCAGGCATGTGGCATCTTTCTGAACCAGGGACTGAACTGGTGTCCCTTGCATTGTAAGGCAGATTCTTAACCATTGAACCACCGGGAAGCCTGGTGTTTACTTTTAATGGCAGCACAGGTCACCACATAAAGGCTACATCTCCAAGAAATGAACCAACTGAATCTATGTGCTCAGATTGCTTTTTGAGTGAAAGTACCCCCAATTTTTTTATTAGTCATTATTTTGTGTGTGTGTGTCTTAAAGCTGCCACTTTTGAGAAGTGCTCCTCTTAAATCCAATATACTGTAATTGTGTGAACAGAGTTACAGTCACATTCACACTAAGCACACTTCATACAAGCTGTTTATATTCCACTGCAGGCATACCTTTCCAGACCATACCACTATACCTCTGTGACTCTGCCTGAGAATTGTTTATCAATACACTAATTAAAACATGTTTATTGAACATCTACTGTGAGATAGGCACTTTAGAAGCTGGCATATAGCTGTGAACAAGACAGGCAAGATCCCCTGCCTGTCAGAGAACGTACATTCCACAGAGGCAACCAAGAAACAAATAAGGAAATGCCAGTTAATGAGAAGTGCTGTGATAACAACAAAATAAACTGCTATATAGTACCTGGTGCATAACTTTGTGTTCTCAGAAGAGGTTTCTCTATGGAGATTGTGTCAACATTTAAGCAGAAATGCAAAGGTGGCCAGCGTCTAAGTTTTGGGGATAAGGGCATTCTAGGCAGGGAGAGAACACGGAATACAAAAACCCTAAAATGAGGAGAAGCTGCACGTACTTACAAAACAGAGAACAGTGGGCATGGAAGATAGCGATGGGAAATGAGGTCAGGGTGGTGGGCAGGAACTAGATCACACAGGGTCTTTGAGACAGTAGACAGGAACCTTAATTTTTTTTTTTTTCCTAATTGAAAACAAAAAATCCTTGATACATTTTAAACATAAGAGTGATGTGACCAGACTTAGAACTTAAAAAGATCCCCTTTGCTGTTCTGTGAAGGGTAGACTGTAGAGAGGCAAGGTTGGAAGCCAATGGCTATTACAGTCCAGACAGGGAATGAGAGGGACTTGGACATTGTGGTAGGAGCAGACATAGAGTGAAGTGGATTTTTTTTTTTTTTTAATGACTTGGAAGTAAAGGCAACAGAGACACCTACAAATGTAAAGAGTCATAGCTTTTGCATAAAGATGTTTTTTCCTATTTTATTTCTAATGCCACAATTATTATTAGAATTCTGTTGACTTTTGTGGACCAAACTAGGTAATAGCATCAATGTCTTCATGGAACAGTCTATGTAGACTCCTAAGGGTCCTTAGCCCTATGACTCTGGGAAATGAAACAACTCATAACCTACCACCTTTTTGAACAGTTTGAAATCTTTCCAAAGTGCATGACTTACTGTTGCCTCTGAGTTCTCTAAGGACAAGGACTGTGTTAAATTTATCTTTTTATCACCTAGGAATGCATATTAGATTCCTGATAATACATGTGCAATAAATAAATGAATAAATGCTGACATGTGAGATTTTATTTCCTTTTTCTACTTACATAAACTTTATAAGGGCTCCCTAAAATGTATCCCATTTGCTATTCTGTCACTTGGAAAATACTTTATTTTCAGGATAATTCATGTTAATTTCTACACTGGGGTTGTTTGATGATATAAAATTTTATTTTAGAAATATTTAGTTAAATTGGTGTCAGAAGTAACACACAGATAGTTATGTTTATATTTGATATTATTTTTCTAGGGCTGTCATAATAAATACTGTGTAATGGGTGGTTTAAACAACAGACATGTATTTTCTCATAATTCTGGAGGCTAATTCTGAAGTCCAAGAGCAATGTCAGCTGGTTTGGTTTCTCCTGAGGTCTCTCCCCGAGCAGACGGCAAGTCTTCTCCCTGTATCCTCACGTGGCCTTTCCCCTGCGCACACACATCCTTGGTACCTATGTCCAAATTTCCTCTTTTTATAAGAACACCGGTTAGATCGGGTTAGGGCCCACCCCAAAGGCATCATTTGATTTAATCATCTCTTTAAAAGGGTCTTGTCTCCAAAGAGTTAGATTTTAGCATTCTGGGGGGTGGGACTTTGGGGTGAATTCAACTTACCCTAAACATATTTGTTAGAAATGCTAATTCATTAACAATAAGAAAGGAGATATTTTGCAGCGATGACTATATTTCAGCCATTGAAATAGACACGAGAAAATATGTGTTAGCCCCATAAGGTAAGTAGTCCTATTCACTGATGAAGAAACTGAGGCTCGGAGAGGACAATTTGGCAGAAATCCCAGATCTTCACGACTTCAAGGCCTGTTCTTTTAACTCTATACCATCGTCATCCCTAATTGAATGATTGTGAATATATCTAATAAAACAGTGCCTGTAAAGCACTTGGTATACTGCCTGACACATAATGACTCAACAAATGTCAGTTTACTTCCCCTAACACCACAGGCTTAAAGGACAATAGCATTTAAATCACCCCTTTCTGGCTCTCCTAGTTCTACTGGAATGCCAATTTGGAATATGCTTCACTAAAAGATTGGCCATAATGGTTATTTCTCTTGACTGAGTGTCAAAGCTTGTTCACTATTTTGGTAGATGCCTCTGTGTACATATGAATTCGAAAGAGCTAGATAATGAAAATGCTTTTAAATTTAAAAATAGTTTTCACAATGCTAATGCTTAGCAACTAGCATTAAAAAGGGAAAGAAAAGCACAGTAACATTCCTTTTCCTTTAAAGACCATTCTGTTCATAAAGCCATCTCTAGCTGTGAGTGCTTTAAATCAGTGGGAATTAAGGCAAAATATAATGAACTCCAAGTTTAACACAGCAGTAAATTAACTACTCAAGATCTCTACCATGAATAGTATTTACCAATTCACAGAGGTAAAGGTCCATGGTAAAACTGAGTATATATGGTGAAAAGAAAATTAACTCTCTGAACTAAGAAAACTACCATTTAGAAATGCTATCAAAGAGAATTCTAACCAGAATTACTCCTTTTGTTATTTCGCCTGTTACTACAAATGCTATCTCAAAATACCTAATAATTATCGTCAAGGCTTGGTTATAAGATTTGTGATCCATTTAAAAATGCTCTTAGACAGTATAATATTACATATGTGTCTATTAGTTTCAGTTTTAACCCAAGGGTCAGTCAGTTGCCTTAATGGAGATTCCAGAGACGGGCAGCAAACAATTTATCAGAAAATGCCATTTTTCAGAAGTAACTAGTACAAGCACTTCAGCTCTCTGCATCTCAACACCTGAGACTTGGCTAATTAGCATACTAAATGTCAGAAGTAGTTTCTATCTGGGAAATTCATGGTTTATTTATAGGCAAGATGAATGTTAGTAACAGGCCATTATTGGTGACATTAAAGGTATTCATGGATCTTTGAGATATTTTAGAAACACCTTTTACTTTTGAGTGAATCTAGTTAATGCTAAAATTTGGACTAGCAGGGAGGGGACTTGAGGCTGGACCCCCACATTCTTCTGTGTTCATCCTTTGGATCTGAGGTTCACTGGCTGTTCAAGGCAGAATTCTGCCTGTGGATTGTTGTTTTCTCTATCTCGAGTAAACTTTCATGCAGAATGCCTAAAGAACAGAGAGCACGTCTTCAGGCTTCCAGACCAGGTTGTAAGAACTGTTTCTGAATCTGTTTGTTAATAAGTGTTAAATAAATGTCTATATATGGCAAAATTGGGTCTGAGATTTATTTTCATTATAAGATGGTAACCAGTTTGCTGGGGAAGAGCTAAAACTTTCCCACCCAAGGTTTCTCAGGGTCAGATAGGATTCAAGAGTTGTGTATAATCAAAATGATTTAGATCAATCAGAGTAGCATTTTACAGAATTCTTTTTCTTGAATTCTAATCTTTAATTTTCTATAGGAATGTTAAGATGACTCATAGAAATAAAATATATTAAGCTTTTTCATCATGCAATTTAAAATAGATTTTTAATAATACTAAACATGAGATAATTTAAATGAGTGTTTCTTCATTTCTTAGTTTTCAGTTAACACTCTTTTACATCTTTCTAGAATGACAAAAAGTTGCCTTGAGAATTTAAATATTAAAAATTAAGAAAAGCTTTGTCCTCAAAGAGGACAAAGAATTCAGAGAGGAAAAAAAAGTAGGAACCAGGGTTTTAAGCCTTAGTTAAATTTCATAAATCATTTTGTTCTGGGTTTGGCAGAACACAAAATGCTTTTGCCAAATTTTCCCCTCATTATTTAAAGCCACATGTTCTATGAAGGAGATTTAATGCATATGGTACAAATAGTTTTTATAAATATGTTTTACTAGTAGGGATTACTGAACTAAGGTAACCAAGCCTAACATTAGCCTATTATGACACAAGCCATGGGATTGTTTTAATTAATCAGTCACTTTTGTAAGGTATGATGGAATGGAATTTACCTACAGAGGAAATGGATTTTAGTTGAACCATGAGGAATTGAGGTTGAATATATTTAATCATCAGTGAGATTTATCAAGCCTTGTAGTATATGAAAAGCTTAGGAATGTACCATTGATTCAGTAGACAAATAAAAATTCAGAGCTGGAAGAGGATTTTGGCAAATTGCAACCTTTCTTGGCCTCAGTTTCTGCTTCTGTAAAATTTAAGAGTTGGTATATGTTGTCAAATCCCAATATATTCATATTAAGGACCCCCTTTATTATTCACTCACTCACCATAGGGCCTATACTTTGAAAATTTGCTAACCAAACTGAATCCGATGACTAATAAATTCTTTCTCAGATTTTTATTAATGAAGAATATTAATCACTGCCTCTGATTAGTGTAAGATATCCAGGATTACCACATGGCATACATATACTATTGGCCAAAGCCAAATGAATTTGATATTTTTAGTTTACCTGGATGGGTTGACTGTGGTAAAATTTATTATTTCCATCAGACATTTTAAAATATAGGCAGTGCCGATTATACGAAGATAATTGTTTCCAGAAAAGGGTCATTTAAAGTGAGCGCATGTAAAACAGGTCACTCTGCTTTGAAAGCTGAAGCTTAAAATTATGAAAATAGGTTTATTTTTGTTATCATGCAGTGAAGGGTATAAAAGTATCTAAAGATATATTAGAATAATGAGAGCGATAGGAATGTGGTTTGTCTTGTTTTGATGTAAAATTTTTTCCAAGGAGCTTTCACCTCACATTTAACTTTCCTGCAGCTTGCAAGAAAGTTCATGGCGTGAGAGTACACAGGAGAGTGCAAAATAGTCTAGGCCCAAAGAACTCGTTCATCCTTTGACAGGCAAATTATTCTCTTTTGCAGCCCCAGCATCATTGTGTCTGATCTTTGACTTCAGTTTGCAGTTGATTTTTTTCACATATATTTTTTATTGAAGTACAGTTGATTGGCAGTTGATTTTTGTGTTGTACTTGCATTAAGTGGTTGAAAAATTATAAGTATCAAGTAACTATCAAAGAGTACAGAGATGTTAAAGCCAAAGGCAAGGCTAGATCTAGTAGTAGAAAGCATGCTAGTATCTGGGCTCTTGAGTTGGTTTTATTATCATTATTTTGGACACTTAAGCATAATACTTTGTAGTTGTAACTGTTTATGATTTTATAATCCAATCCAATTTGAGCTTTGTCTTTAAACTCTAAGATATTATAACTTGATTGAATAGAAATGCTAACTATTGAAAGCAACTGTCTCTGCCTCAGGAAAACTAATGGGTTTTAAAAGGATATTTTTTAAAAATATGCTATTTTCTATTAATTTTAATTAAATCGTTTTAGTCTGGAGACCAAAATTAAACTGAAACTTCAAGACACTGTCACTTTAGAACAGCGCAGTTGGTACAATTCAACCAAAAGGTTTCATTTGTTGAAATGTTTTGAAGACTTAATATCATGTGACCTAAGTTACAAGGTCCAATATATTGAACTTCCATGATGGGTACCTGGGATGAGGGGCAGGAAGAGAGTCTTCAGGCCCACACACTATTGGGTTCACCAAAAAGTTCCTTTGCTTTTTCTATCACATCTTATGAGAAAATCCAAACGAACTTTTTGGCCAACCCAAGAGAACCAGAAGAGAAAAGATAAGTTTGAGTTTCAGAATCTGGGGTGAAATTCAGTGTTACTGGTCTTCAACCTTTTTAAACTTACCCAGAGTTTATATTCACCCAGAATGAAATTATGGGACATTTTTCTTAAAAATTGATTGATATGATTTTTTTTCTTGGACATCTTGAATGAGAACTTCCAAATAGCAAACATGCTATTTCTATTCTTCCCAATCTTCTTCCGCAAGGATCTATTCAGAGAAATGGGAGAAAAGAGCCTATTCAACTTTGGGACATATTTGAATATGTTACAGGAGAGTCATATGCATACTCTAATTGAATCTGCATCTCTTGCAGTTCCCAATTTGGCAGACAGATTCTTTACCACTGAGCCACCTGGGAAACCTATCAGCTATCCATGATGAAGTTTTGATAATCTCTCTTGAAAAGTATCAGGATTTTTTTCTCTTTCCTTTTGCTTTTTCAAAATTCATGGAAAGCTTATCTTTCTTCCATTAATCATTAAACCATCTATCATATGATAAACCACATAGTAGATGCTTCTTGACCTACAGTGATTAAAGAGATAGTAAAAGAGAGATTTAGAAATATTTGAGGTATTATATGCTTAATGGTGATACCATTTAAATTTAGGATATGCACATAACACAACTGTTGAAAATATTATGGAAATTTAGAAAGGGTTTTTTTTTAAATTTTTAAAAATCACCAATAGATATACTAATAGCTTTTAACTTTTCCAGATTGCAACAGGAAAGAGAATGGTTAGCTGCATGGATTGGAAGTCAGACTGCTTGTGCCCCATCACTCACTAGCTGATGATATAGGGCAAGCTTCTTAACTTTAAGTGGCAGCCATTTAGTTTCGAGCTTTCTAGAATGGGGATAATAATAATCCCTACTTTATTGGGTTGTTGTGAGAATTTAAATGAGTTAACATATATGAAGTTCTTAACCACGTCTGGTATGTGTTACTTCTATAGTAGTGTTAGTGTTATTCCAAATATATTCTTATAAATCCCTGATAAAACTTGTGGACAGAAAACTTCCTTGATCCTTTTATAATTAGAGAGACTGAGAAATCACCAATAGGAAGTTAGGGACAAGGCTAATCTGTAGGTTTGTGCCTGCACAATCTGGTGCACTAAAAAAAAGAAAAAAGAAAAAAAGGATCTGCTGTGGCTGGTAGAGAAAGTTCAGAAGTAATTAGTGGTTAAGAAATGGGTATTGCAATTACCTGGGAGATTTCACCCCAGATGTAACCCCTACTTTGGAGTCTGATGAGAGAGAAAGAAAGAGTAAAAGAGAGACAGTGTGTGTGTGAGCGTGCGTGCGTGTAGTTGTGTCTGATACTTTGTGACCCTTTGGACTCTAGCCTGTCAGGCTCCCCTGTCCATGGGAATTTTCAGGCAAAAATACTGGAGTGGGTTTCCATTTCCTCCTCCAGAGGATCTTCCCCACTCAAGGATCAAACTCATGTTTCCTTCATTGCAGACAGATTCTTTACCACCGAGCCATTGATGGGACAGTGTAGTGGTGCTCAAAGCTGGATGCCCAGACCATCAGCATCACCCAGGAACTAGTTAGGAATGCAGTCTCAGCTCCCATTCCAGACTTAGTCAGAAACTCTGAGGGTGGGTACGGCAATCTGTTTTTACAAAGCCTCCACTATAAAGTATGTAAGTATAGGAATAAAGAGATCATGTGAAAACTGAAAAACCTCCCCCTGGGATTCTAATTCTGACATATTTGTGTTGACTTTTCCTAAAAGGTTAAGAACCACTGCAGAGATGAAAACCACCTTTAATTAAAGAAAAACAAAAGAAAAAGTATCAGGGAGGTAACAGTGTTTTAAAACATTTTTTATTTATGGGCAAAAGGCCTTGTTTGTCTTGATAATTAAATCTGAATTAAAAATCATCTAGCTCTGCCTTAAAAGAAAACTAAAATGGTTGAATCAAGTACTGTCCTCTGAAGGGCTTTTGTGTCTCTATGCTTCTACTTTCTGAGCTGAATTGAAAGTATTGCTTTTCTTTCTGCCTTACCTACTTGCTTGCAAGCTCCAGAACATTTGCCATGTCTTGGATACCTATATATTTCTGACACTGATCTAATGTAAGCACTGATAAATGTTTCTCAAAATAACTAATTAATGGAGCCAAATGCTTGTTACGTATTTAAAGTTACTTGCTGAAATAACAAAGACGTGATAAAAGTAACTTTTTAATTTCCATGTAGAATTTTAAAAGTAATTTTATAAAGCTGCAAAAGGTGTGTTTTTTTAGAAGGCATATTCTTTTGAGGCCTGGCGTGCTGCGATTCATGGGGTCGCAGAGTCGGACACAACTGAGCGACTGAACTGAACTGATTCTTTTGAAATAAGTGAGGAAAGTAAAGCGTCTCTTAAAGAAATATTAATGCTTTTTATTGTTAAAGAGACAGTTGAAATTGGCTGCTTTCCACGTATGTATGTCATAATTCTTAGAAGAATGTATATTTCCATGATGCAACATAACAAATCACATTGAAAAATACATATTTCACCTTCAATCTGAAAATATTTCCTCGAATTAAAGGGACATTTTATTGTTTTCTTGATGGATGTAAACTATTACATTAAAGGCTAGGCAAATGAGAGTACTGAGGGGAAAAATAACTTTAGACTCACTTGAGTCACTGGGCTAGAATCCTAGAGAAATGCTAAGCTCACAGCCTTCCAGGGCGAAGATTGGCATTCACACGCATGGGTTCTCAGAAGTGCACAGCTGATGGCCAGATGGTGACAGTTTGTGGAGAAGCAGGACTGTCAGCACCAAGAACATTCAGGATGCATACAGATGTTCAATATGGGCTGGGACAGAGGGAAGCCTTGCCTAAACAAAGATAGAACCTCAGTGAAGGAATTATTTAGGAACAATTTGCCTAAAATAATAGGAAAAACAGGAAAAAAAAGTCTCATAATACTGAATTTATTTGTTATAAAGTATAGAAAACCATGTCTGAGATCTTTAAGGTCATACTTCTTGAAATTCTGCTAAATGCAGTGAAGAAAATGTTGTTTTAGTCAGCTGACTGGAATGTAGCAGAATGCCTTGGGACTCTTACAGGTTAAAAGCAACAATAGAAGATATACTGTATTCCTAGACTCACTGGATTCCGGCCTGTAATTCCGCTGATGGGCTTTCATGCTGCAGCTAGTGTTATAATCAACTTGAGGAACAAGTATGCTTGTTGCAATAGCGGATTCCAGAGTCGACAGTATCCTTCTGTTGGGAAATACCTTTCTATCCTGCTTTTGTCCTTAAATCTTGCTCTTTTCACAGAGACTGAGAAATCTATTACATTAGTCCCTCCTTACCCACAGTTTCAATTTCCACAGTAAAACAAGGTCCAAATATATTAAATTTAAAAATTCCAGGAATAAACTTCTTAACTTTTAAACTGTGCGCCATTCGGACTGGCATGATGAAACCTCACCCTGTCCCACCCTGTCCCCAGGAGGTGAATCATCCCTTTGTCTAGCATATCCTGTCTGTTAGTCACTCAGTGGCTATCAGATGGACTGTCACAGTATCATATTTTCACTGTGTTCAAATTACATTTATTTTACTCAATATGCATGCTCAGTGCCCCAGTAGTGTCCAGCTATTTGCGGCCCATGAACAGTAGCCTGCCAGGGCCCCCTGCCCATGGAATTTTCCAAGCAACAACACTGGAGTGGGGGGTCCTATTCCAGGAGATCTTCCTGACCCAGGGATTGAATCTTCATCTTTCGCATCTTGTGCATCGGCAGGCGGGTTCTTTACTACCAGCACCACTATAGTGGTCCCAAAGCAAGAGAAGTGATGCTGAAAATTTGGATATGGCAAAGAGCAGATATAGAGTGCTTTTGTAAAGTAAAAATGTGAATGGTTCTAGACTTAACAAGGAAAGAAAACAAAAATCGTATACTGAGGTTCCTAAGACCTATGGTAAGAAGGAATCTTATATGCATGAAATTGTGAAAAAGGAAAAAGAAATTTCTGCTAGTTTTGCTATTGCACCTCTAACTGAAAATCTTTTGGCCACAGCACATAAGTGTTTAGGTAAGACATGAAAGGCATTAAGTTTGTATAACAAGATATTTTGAAAGAGACTACATTCACATAACTTTTATTATAGAATTTTGTTATAACCGTTCTATTTTATTATTAGATATTGTTGATTAACCTCTAACTGTGCCTAGCCTAATTTATCACAGTGATGTCCGTCTAAGGAAAAAAACATAGTATATACAGGGTCCAGTACTACCAGAAGTTTCAGGAATTCACTGAGGAGTCTTACCCCTGCAGATCAGGAGGAGACTACTGGATTCCAGTTGAAGTGTGTGGAGGAAAAGAAGGGGGCTGAGAGATTCAAAGATGGCGGTGAGAGCAAATGGAGGGCAGTGGTAATTGCATCACAAATATAAACCTAGAAGGAACCCATGGCTGGAAGGAAATCTTTGTTCACTCTGACTTGTTTCAGTTCAAAGCACCATTTAAATAATGCTCTCTTGATATGGTTACATTAGTAAAAGTCTACAGGGCTAAAATGGTCATCAATTCTATTACAACATGTAACTATGAATGCCAACTTTAAATTATATGGCAGAATAATGTTTGTTCTGCCACCCTATGCTGAGGGCCATGACTGAGCCTCAAAAAATGGTGGCTTTCGATCTTCTCTGTAGGTAGCCTTAGGTACCTGGTTTCTACAATTTTATGACCATTAGCAAAATGGCTACATTTACTGGACCAGCCTCCGAAGTACTGTGTCAGTTAGCTCCAGTGGGGTATGAGATTGGTGTGATTCTGGGCTATACCCTTTAGCTAGGAATCCCTCCTTTGCTCCCTGTCATGCTTGGTGATGATGAGAGGAAAACTTGCTTGCCTAGAAGTATGTTCATGTGTTCCTAGTTTTTGGATACAACCTATAGGTCGAGACTCATATAGATGTATAATTTTGCTGATTCCTGGCAATAACTAACAAAGAAACTCAGTGGCTAGTATAGATGAGAAAATTGAAGCCTAACAGCTGCTTCCTAACAGATTTCAGGAGGAAAAGCAAAGGCTTCTGACAGCGGTTTCCAAGGCTAGGCATGCCCAGGATTTCAGAGTTTGGAGGATATAGAGGGATTTGACTTTAGCTCTCCCTTAAGCTTTTGGTCCAGAACACGTGTACGACCAACTCAATGGCCATGAGTTTAAGCAAACTCTGGGAGAGAGTGAAGGACAGGGAAGTCTGGCATGCTGCAGTCCACGGGGTCGCAAAGAGTAGGACACGACTGAGTGACTGAACAACAACGTGCACAACCAGTTTTCAATTTTCTCATCGCTGGAGACAGGAATGGGGCTATTCCTACCCAACCTAAAGAGACTGAGGGTTAAGGAAGGAAATCAAAATGCTATTCCCTAAGGAAGATGGTTCAGGTGCTAAGGAAATACAGCAGGACACTACAGCTGTTAGTTGATTTCCTCCAATGCAGTTCTGGATTTAAAAGCCTTTAAAAATGACACTTTTTACTTTCATATGCTACAAACTTCTCAAAATCCTTTCCCACAGGTACTCTAATTTTAAGCACATTATTATAACTATCATCACTCTATGTGAAAAGGCTACATAGAGCACTGAGTAACAGCAGAGATGCTGTGACCAGGGTTCAAAGATTGTTAAGCTGTCTCACCCTTGGGGAATACCTTGGGGTATACATCCTATGTATACCAAAGTTTTCTTATACACAAAACAAGGACTGCATTAGCAACCTTTTGATGGGTCGACTGACAGGACTATATAAATTAATACACATAAAGCATATAATGGTACCTAGCTCATCTTAAGGGCTTCCCAGATGGCTCAGTGGTAAAGAACCCGCCTGCCTATGCAGGAGACTCCAGTTCGATTCCTGGGTTGGGAAGAACCCTTGGAAAAGGAAATGGCAACCCACCCCAGTATTCTTACCTGGAAAAACCCGTGGACAGAGGGGCCAGGTTGGCTACAGTCCATAGGGTCACAAAGAGTCAGACACGACCTGGTGACTTAAACAACAGCAAAGCTCATACTAAACTATCAGTGAAAATGTTAATCACTCAGTCATGTCAGACTCGTGACCCCATGGACTGTAGACCACTAGGCTCCAATGTCCATGCGATTTCCTAAGCAAGAATACTGAGTGGGTGGCCATTTCCTTCTCTAGGGGATCTTCCAACCCCAGAGATTGCATCCAGGTCTCTTGCATTGCAGGCTGCACTACAGGCAGATTCTTTACCATCTGAGCCACCAAGGAAGCCCAATCATTAACTATTATCTATTATGAGGAAACTGGGGCTCTGAGAGGTGAAATGATTTAGAGAGGCTAAATTCCACCCAGATCTCAAGGTCACAAGACTAGTTAGTGATGGTGTCAGGACTTGTATGCTAGTTTAATTATGCAAACTCCAGTACTGCTTCTCAATAATAGAACATAGTTGAATATTTAAATACACTCATGGAGAGACAGAGGCCTGCTGAACTTGTATAAAATCAAATTTTGTATCTCACTGTGTTATATCACATATAAATAATTTTCTCTATGATAATGAACTTTTGGGGGATAGGAACTGTCATTCTTTTTAATTTTTAGGGAACATGGTATATAAAGTGTCCACCCATGTATACAGAGGTTATAGAATAAAAGGACAAATGAATGAATGAGTGAATGAATATGCATGGTTTGCTATTAAAGAAATATTCTAAGTCTCAGATTAAAGCAAGTAGTTGCAGAGACTGGTATAATAATAAACCCCAAACTGTGCCACCAGTATACTAGTAGAAAAGCACTTGTTGAACATGGTATCTACCATCAGAATAGCCTCAAATGGTGTTCTAAGAGCACTTCATCTTGGAAAATGATGTTGGAGGGGACTAAAATGATCACATATCATAAACATTAGATGAAATTCGGTTTCCTGAAATTCAGTTTCTTCAACATAGTGCTCCCCACTGTATAGCTTTAAAGCGCCATATTTCCTTTCCTCAATTAAGATTTTCCTTTCTACCTAGAAGCTTCCTTGGAGGTGGGGGATGACGAAGAGTTGTGAAACTTAACACTTTAGCAATCATCTCACTTTTGCATCTAGTTTTTTGACTCCCTGATCACTCAGATCTCTATTTCTGCCCATTAACAGATAATAAAAAAATTTAAGGCCCACCCTCACCCCCATCCCCACCTCTTAAATAAAGCTATTTCCTATCATTCCATGGCTGGCTACTTGGTGGGCTAATCACAAGCAGCACATACAGATTGGAACTCCATGTAAATGAACAGTCTAAAAATAAAAGTCTGCATGTACTCTATGGCATTTCCTAAGCTATCCATCCCCTTAATTCAATTTTTGTTGAAATTATACCCTATCCTAAGGAGCATTTCAGTACAAAGAGATGATATTGAGCTCTGTAGCATCCCATTTATTATGTATGTTACTTAACTAAGATTTGTAGATTTGCTTGATTTCTTCTAACTTGGGGTTTCCAAATTAATTTAATTTGTTCTCCGCATAAAACCATAATAACTAAATTTCTGCAGCAATCTGCTTCAGGAGACGCATAGCACATTTCCCCCCTCTTCTTTCCTCCTGCTCCAACTCCTCCATGGCTTATTTTGCCCTCTTCTTCAGCATTTACCACTTGAGAAAGTTAGATTTTAAAATATCAGCTCTTTATTTTCCCTCATATTTAAATAGATAAGTCTACATGATATATTATTAATCAAACTCGACTAAGCACAAGCACAGAGAGGCTAAATCTGCCAGATTCATGTTACTGAGTATATAAATGAACTTTTTAATGCTAAATTTAAAAAAAATTATTTTTAAATTTATTTTATTTTGGGTTGTCCTGAGTCTTCTTTGCTGTGGAGGCTTTTCTCTAGTTGCAAAGAGCAGGGGCTCCTCTCTGGTTATGGTGCATGGGGTTCTCATTGTGGTGACTTCTCTTGCTGTGGAGCACAGGCTATAGGTGCATGGGCTTCAGTAGTTGTGGCTTCTGGGCTGTAAAACACAGGCTCAATAGTTGTGTTGCATGGGCTTAGCTGCCCCATGGCAAGTGGTATCTTCCCGAATCTGGGATCAAGCCTATGTCTCCTGCACTGGCAGGAGAATTCTTTACCCTGAGCCACCAGGGAAGTCCTTTAATGCTAAATTTTAAAATTTGGTTCAAAATGTGCTGCCAACAGCTGGAGCACCAGCTAATAATTACAGGTCCAACTCTAGCATGAAGGTATTGATGACCTTAGGATTTCCTCTGCTTTATAGTAATTTCATAATTCCATCTGCTTTTCCCATCACTAACTATTACTTAGGAGGTTGTGTGAATCTGTCTGACAGTAAGAACTCAGAATCAGGTATTAGAAGACAAAATTTAAATTTCTGGTTTACTGTTGATTGATGTTTTGACTTAAGGCAACCAAGTCATCCCTATTCATAAGGAGAGGATGGAGACTTAAAAAGCGTAATTTTGTGGGGGTATTAGTACTCTTTTCACAGAAAATGCTGTAGTGCATGATGTTCTATTATTGAAGGTCAAGTCATTTGTGTTTAAGACTTTTCTTCTCTTTCAAAAAGCAGAGGGACATACTACACTAAGACTCTAATAACATGCTATGACTTAATAATCAGTTTACTGTATCACCAGGCCCTTAGCCTTGTGACAGGAATGTGTTTACATATACATATGCAGATGGATCCCTGGTGGCTCAGACGGTAGAGTCTGCCTGCAGTGCAAGAGATCCAAGTTTGATCCCTGGTTGGAAGATCCCCTGAGGAAGGAAACTACAACCCACTCTAGTATTCTTGCCTGGAAAATCCCATGGACGGGGGAGCCTGGCAGGCTACAGTTCATAGGGCCGCAAAGAGTGGGACACGACTGAGAGATTTCACTTTCACACAGATAGAGGCTTAGGATTAGGCACATGAGTAAGTCAGGGAAGGTGAGAAGACAAATGCATAAAAAGGGGTTATTTGGGACATTGAAGACAAACTGTCCTTTTCCAGTTTCTTAAAACTAAAATACAGGAGAAAATTCCTGAATCTAAATAATTAGTTGAAGATTTGTCAGCTAATGGTTTATACTGTGCCTGACACCACCCTTATGGCAGAAAGTGAAGAGGAACTAAAAAGCCTCTTGATAAAAGTGAAAGAGGAGAGTGAAAAAGTTGGCTTAAAGCTCAACATTCAGAAAACAAAGATCATGGCATCCAGTCCCATCACTTCATGGGAAATAGATGGGGACACAGTGGAAACAGTGTCAGACTTTATTTTGGGGGCTCCAAAATCACTGCAGATGGTGATTGCAGCCATGAAATTAAAGGATGCTTACTCCTTGGAAGAAAAGTTATGACCAACCTAGATAGTATATTCAAAAGCAGAGACATTACTTTGCCGACCAAGGTCCGTCTAGTCAGAGCTTTGGTTTTTCCAGTAGTCATGTATGGATGTGAGAGTTGGACTGTGAAGAAGGCTGAGCACCGAAGAATTGATGCTTTTGAACTGTGGTGTTGGAGAAGACTCTTGAGAGTCCCTTGGACTGCAAGGAGATCCAACCAGTCCATTCTAAAGGAGATCAGTCCTGGGTGTTCTTTGGAAGGAATGATGCTAAAGCTGAAGCTCCAGTACTTTGGCCACCTCATGCAAAGAGTTGGCTCATTGGAAAAGACTTTGATGCTGGGAGGGATTGGGGGCAGGAGGAGAAGGGGACGACAGAGGATGAGATGGCTGGATGGCATCACTGACTCCATGGACGTGAATCTGAGTGAACTCTGGGAGTTGGTGATGGACAGAGAGGCCTGGCGTGCTGCAATTCATGGGGTTGCAAAGAGTCGGACTCGACTGAGCAACTGAACTGAACTGAAGCAAAAATTTGAGACAAATAAAAGTTATCAGTCACCTAACTAAGAATTTCTGACACCCTCAATGGTATGCTACCCTTGACCTTTAATACGTGATAGTGAATAGAGCTGTCAAGAAGTACACCCCACCACCCGCCCCCCAGCCACTAATGCTGTTTTATAATGCCTTCATATTGAGCTATGTAAGCTACCAGATAATCACGATAGTTGAAATAACACTTTAAAAAAAACACGTTGTTTCTCCTTTCTAGACTTATATTTTTTATAAAGTGCTATTTTATTTTTCAAGTCCTTCCGATATGATGCAGAAGGTAATGACAGGTTGCAATTTTAAATCTCTTTAGTTTTCTTTCCTATGAATGATCCTATCTGACAGGCTCCCTTCCACCCCTTTTCTTGTCATTAAGTACAGCTTTGGTTTGGTCTGAGTAAAAAGAAGATTAATTATATACCTCTAGGAACATTACTACAATGTTCTGAGAGGTAAAGAAGGGAATTTCAAAAATGAATCTGTCTTCTTCACTAAGAAATAGACTTAACACCTTTGAGTTATAAGATAATAGTCACTTATTTACATCATACTAGTGGAATATTACATTCTATGACTTCATTTATAGTTTAAAATACAGCAAGATATTGATCAAATCTTTTGGTCAGGATGTTAGAAGTATTTCCAGAATTCGACTTTGCCTTATCTTTTGGGAAGCTAATAGAGTAATAAATATCTTGATGCAGTCATTTTTAATAAAGCATTTTCTTTGGAACTAATATTTTAAAACAACACAATTTATTGTGAGCTCATTTTCAACAGATAATCAAAGAAGACCATTTCTCCTTTGGAAAGATATATATTTTTCCATCTCAAAAAGAATGTTAAAAAAATAATTTTGATACAAATTAGCTGATTACGATAGGGGCATGTATTTTAACCATTTGCTCCAAAAAGCCCCAATCAAATGCATCCAGCATATTAGGAAGTTAGGAGGGGATACTTATTACTACTCCTGCTGGGGAAAAGAAAAAAAAAAAAAAAACTATCACGGCATCTAAATGTTAAGCAGCTTGCCAAGTTCACAAAGTCAAGCAGTGGGACTGAGGATAAGACCATAGATTTCCTGCCTTACAGATGGCAGTAGAGGAGAAGATGACCTATATATCAGGTGTTTCTAAACAGAAGGAGAGTAGGCTCCCCTAGCAACCCCTGTTCACAGGACAGCTGAAGCTTATAGGTTTGTCTGGGTCCAAGACGACAGGGAGACTGCTGAATTAAACAGTTAGGCCTCTTGTGGAGAAATGGCCTGCGATTTACTTCTTGGACAGCACTGCCCACATCAGCTTCTGCTGCCTCTGCAGTGCTGTCTGTAAAGCTCAGTGGCTGAAGGACAGGTGGGGAAACAAGAGACCTTTTTCTTGAGCTCCAAAATCACGGCAGATGGTGACTGCAGCCATGAAATTAAAAGACATTTGCTCCTTGGAAGAAAAGCTATGACCAACCTAGATAGCATATTCAAAAGCAGAGACATTACTTTGCCGACTAAGGTCCGTCTACTCAAAGCTTTGGTTTTTCTAGTAGTCATGTATGGATGTGAGAGTTGGACTGAAGAAAGTGAAGTGAAGTCGCTCAGTCGTGTCAGACTCTTTGCGACTGTAGTCCACCAAGCTCCTCCGTCCATGGGATTCTCCAGGCAAGAATACTGGAGTGGGTTGCCGTTCCTTCTCCAGGGGATCTTTCCAACCCAGGGATCGAACCCAGTTCTCTCATATTGCAGGCAGACGCTTTAACCTCTGCACCACCAGGGAAGCCCTTGGACTGAAGAAAGCTGAGCGCCAAATAATTGATGCTTTTGAACTGAGGTGTTGGAGAAGACTCTTGAGAGCTCCTTGGACTGCAAGGAGATCCAACCAGTCAATCCTAAAGGAAATCAGTCCTGAATATTCATTGGAAGGACTGATGCTGAAGCTGAAACTCCAATACTTTGGCCACCTGACAGGAAGAAATGACTCATTTGAAAAGACTCTGATGCTGGGAAAGATTGAAGGCAGGAGGAGAAGGGGACAACAGAGGACGAGATGGTTGCATGGCATCACTGACTGAGTGGACAAGAGTTAGAGTAAGCTCCGGGAGTTGGTGATGGACAGGGAAGCCTGGAGTGCTGCAGTCCATGGGGTCACAAAGAGTCAGACATGACTGAGTGAACTGAACTGAACTTGCTGCCTTCTCTCCTCCTTGCAGATTGAGTACTAAAACACAGAAACTTCTCACCAGCCTCCTTTCTTTTATGGCAGTGGTGACCTAGTATGCAACAGAGTTTATCAGGGATGCATAAAAACAATCACCCCCCACTAGGCAGCCCTGGGAGGGTGGGGAAGGGGCTGGAGTTTATTTCCAGCACAGATATCCTCAGGCAGGTACAGCCCTGTAGGCCCTGTACACTCAGTGAGTCAGGGGCATTCAATAAGTCACTAGGCACTGAAACTTGTTGTAATAGACCACCTGGGGCAATCAGTAGTTCTACAAGAGAAAGAGAATAGAGGACAGTGAGGAGGGAAGAAAGGTGCTGAAAGGGATAAACAACTGAAGCACGTTTTTTTGTGGACATAATCACATTTTTCCATCTTGGAACTGAATATCTAAACAGAAAGGCAATGACTAGATTCCTGCATGTTGCCACACAGTGTCTATAGAAATAAACCACCTGAAGAAAGTTTAAAACCTTAACAGGATTTATTAAGTTCATCCCCTTCCCTCTTTAGGTATTTCTCTAATCAACACTGTCCCACCCTTGACCCTCACCTCCTGCACACTCAAAGACACAATCCATCTATTTTATTTTATTTTTTTATTTATTTCACTGTACTAGGTCTTTGTTGTGGCATGTGGGACCTAGTTTGCCAACCAGGAACTGAACTCAGGCCCCCTACGTTGGGAGCACACAGTCATAGCCATTGGACCACTAGGGAAGTTCCAGAACTAATATTTCTATAAGGCAGTAGGATTGAGGAGAATATTCCAGATGGAAAAACTCCCCACATAGCACGAGACTATGATGGGGCCAGGAATGGTTGCAAAGCAGCAGGGTAGGCTCCTGTTAATTTAGGCTACGCATGTGGTAGTGGTGGCTTCCCAGGTGGCCCGAGTGGAAAAGAACCTGCCTGCCAATGCAGGTGGCTTAAGAGACACTAGTTCAATTCATGGGTCCGGAAGATCCCCTGGAGGAGGGCATGACAACCTACTCCAGTATCCTTGGTATAGTATACCAACAGTACCAATGCTCATGGGTCAACAAATTTAAAAATATCCATCAGAATCACTGTCTTCTGATAAGAATTACCAGTACCTTGACACAGTACCTGGCATGGGGTGGACCGTCTACTAACGTTTATTGAATTTAGATGAATTAGTACGTCCACTGTCAGCTGACTGTGGCAGGATAAACTAGCCTGGGTATTTCTGCTACTCAAGGGCTCTTTCCACTATCCTGTGTACTCTGCATAGGTTAACTTATATACTTGCTGATAACAATTATATGCTTATTTACAGTAGTACAAATTAATGTTAGGGTTGTAATAAGATGTTAATGATAATTTGAGTTTTTCAGGTTTCTATAGCTAAGGAAGTTATTACTCGGTTAAAATACTCTTCCATAAAATAAATTTAAAAAATAAGTACTTAAGGTTTTTACACAGCTTAAATTAAGACAAAAGTTTTCTTTTGCCTAACTACCACAGGAAACTCACCTATGTCTATGATTTCCTAAATGTAAACTGTGTAGGAACGCTTTTAGAATAGTAATATATTAGAGTGGCACAACCAATTCAAATGGTAAGCAGCAAATTCTAGCAGTACATAGAGTTGAGGGAAGTGGGAAAGGCACTCTGTTCTTGCCAAACTCAAGGCTGAATACACATGAAGCAAATATGATGCACGAAACATCCAGACACGACTGGATGTGGTGAGGTGAACTGTACAAGAAGCACCTGTTAAGGCAAGCCAGTTCACCACCTCTGGACAAGCAGAAAACACGTTTTTGAATGTCTGAAGACGGCAACGCCAGCGCCATTTGCAACACCTGCTTTTAGGATTTGTCACGTGAAGCAAACAGGTATAACCAAATAGCACAATTAGGGGCCCACAACCATCCCACCCACAGGCTGATCTCATAAACATCATCAAGTAAAAGCCGGCAACCTGGCAGAGGAGGCCTTCACTTCTTTTCCTCCAGATGGCAAACGCTGTACATAGGTTGCCACAAGCAAGTAACCAACCCCGAATAAATACAGGAATAACTAGGCATTCTGATATTCTCAAAGATCTTCTTCAGCCTTAATCTCTCGGGAGGTCTCATCCCATGAAATACGGTTTGTCTGCACAGAACTCCGTGACGACTGCTAAAAGGTGCAGCACTGGTCACTTCCTTCCATGGATGCACCCCTTTAAGCCCGCTTCATGGACTCCCTCAAACCACTGGCTTAACTGACTGCCACAGTGTAGATGCCATTACCTCTGTTAAGTTTCTAGAACATGGAGACTGGAGGGTGCAAAACAGCTAGAAAGATTAAACAACACTTGAACACATTTCTCTGAGTCCTGCCATACATCATCAGTCCCGGATGACTCGCCTTCAAATCACCCGCAAGAGTCCCGCCCCGCTGGCTGCCGGCTGCTCTTACCTTTCTGTCAGAGGACCTGGGCGGGGTACTCAAGGATCTGGTCCAGCCTGAGCAGCTCCAGGCTCAGCTCCTCGTGCAGGAAGAGGCCCAGGTACCTCTGTAGCAGGTACCGACAGGCCCTCTTCTTCATGGACCCAGAAAACGTCCAACGTACGATGAGGACTGGCAACTGGGCCTGCGGGGCCTCGGCCGGGGGGTCCCGGGTCCCGCTCCAGTCTGCTGCAGAACCCAAGCTTGGGAGGACCCAACCTACTACTGCTGCTTCATGCCGTCCCTCAGGGCGACCCCATCGCCTGCACAGAGCGGATCCCCTAGGCCTCGGGGGAACCAGCCGGGCTTTGCCCCAATCCTGGGGCTTCCTAGGGGTTCTTAGTTCGCACAGAGCACAGAGTGTATGAGAAAGTCTGCGGGGAGGCTTCAGGACACGAAGGGGAGTGAGAAACAGTGTTTTTCCATATGGTATATTCTACGTAGTATTTCTTTGTCCCTTTTTTTCTTTTTTCTACCAGCAAAAGCAATTTATTCAAGAGTACCCAAGAAAAGCATCATCCTGAATTTGTGAACTATGCCTGACATTAAGCAAAGTCAGGACTTGCTTTTAAATAGGGGAAAGTTTGAGGAGGAAGCGGAGAATTGAAAGGAGGCTGTAATAATAATGGAGTTCATTGGTGGAAGTCAGGATTCCAAAGTATGGAGGCTTCTCATTGGTTGGGCTGCTGCCGGTGATGTTTCTTAATGCAGTGCTGCTGCTGCTGCTAAGTCGCTTCAGTCGTGTCCGACTCTGTGCAACCTCATAGACGGCAGCCCACCAGGCTCCCCTGTCCCTGGGATATTGCAATTCTATTTTGAAGCCCTGAATTCCTGCTACATTTAATTCGTACTAGGGCTATAAGGACATTAGTAATGAATAAATCCGAGTTTCCCATTTTCAAGAAATTTGCAAATTTTTCATGGGGACAGGAAAACAGCTACAATAAAGAACAAGGTAAGTGCCATAAGAACTATGCAAAGACGTAAATGTATTCAAAGAAGAGAGATTTTTTTTCAAGTGTTAGAGGTCGCTAGAAATGATTCAGCAAAAGACTTCAAGGAGGAGGTGATGTTTGAGATGTGTCCTGAACAACTAATGTCTACTTATTTTATTTTTTAAATTTATTTATTTCAGTGCACTAGGTCTTTGTTGCAGCATGTGGGACCTAGTTTGCCAAGGAACTGAACTCAGTCCCCCTACGTTGGGAGCATACAGTCATAGCCATTGGACCACTAGGGAAGTTCCAGAACTATTATTTCTATAAGGCAGTAGGATTGAGGAGAATATTCCAGATGGAAAAACTCCCCACATAGCACGAGACTATGATGGGGCCAGGAATGGTTGCAAAGTAGCAGGGCAGGCTCCTGTTAATTTAGGCTACCTATGTGGTAGTGGTGGCTTCCCAGGTGGCCCTAGTGGAAAAGAACCTGCCTGCCAATGCAAGAGTCTTAAGAGACACTGGTTCAATCCGTGGGTCCAGAAGAGGAGTCTGGCAGGGTATGGTACAGGGGCTGGAGGCGTGCACACACACATGTCCTAGTGGTCAGAAACAAATCTAGACAGAAAAGCTGGACCTTGGAGTTAAGTGGGCCTGAGTTTGGACACTGGTGGCACCACTGAATAAATACCCAACATAGGTAGAGTTATTTAGCTTCTTTCAGCCTCAGTTTTCTCACTTCTAAAACGAACCTAATCATACATTTCTCAGGATCATTTGAGATATCCGTTCTGTGTGTGTGCCTAGTAAGTCGCTTCAGTTATGTCCACTCTTTGTGACCTATGGACTGTAGCCTGCCAGGCTCCTCTGTCTATGGAATTTTTCAGGCAAGAATACTGGAGAAGGTTGCCATGACGTCATCCAGGGGATCTTCCTGACCCAGGAATTGAACCCTGGTCTCCTGCCTCTACAGCATTGCAGGCAGTTTCTTTACCATTGAGTCACCAGGGAAGCCCATTTGTTCTATAGTAGGTGTTTAATAGGTATTATTATTTTGCAGAGGTCTTGAATACAAGGGTGAAGAGTTTCTATTTTCTTAGCCAGTTTATGGAAGGGTTTGCATAAGGTAACTACAATTGGAATAATCCTTCAGCAATTTATAAGGCTAGAGGGAAGTGGGGTGGGGAGAGGAGACAGGGAGACAAGTTAGGAGGCTACTTTGTAGTAAGCTAGTAGATCAGTGGGCTTCTCTGGTGGCTCAGACAGTAAAGAATCTACCTGAAATGTGGGGACCCAGGTTCAATCCCTGGGTTGAGAAGATCCCCTGTAGTAGGAAATGCCAACCCCTCGCCTGGAGAATTCCATGAACAGAGGAGCCTGGTGAGCTACAATCCATGGGGTCGAATCCTCAGGGAGATGTTACTTCACAGTCAATCAATAACATCAACTTTTTATTTTTGACTTTTCAGAATATGCAGGGTTTTTTTTTTTTTTCCTTTCCTTTTCCCTCCGGCTGTTTTACCATTGGATTGTTCTGCTAGCAGGCAAAAAGAAAATCAGTGAAACTTCCATCAACCAGTGTCATCATAAACAAAAGGGGAACTTAAATATCTGTGATTACTATGTGAATGTAAGCATCTTTGAAAGATTTGGGTGGACAAAGCTGAAATTAACCACTTGAATTTAGCATTTTATGTGGATTATATGCACCAATAATTCTTAACTTCCCTTTGTTCCACCAGTACTGCTGAGTCACTATAGCCTGCAAAGAACTTGTATACTATAAATAATTTTCTATCGGTTAATTTAAAAAGCAGTAGGACACGACTCATTCAGGATCGGTTGTCATGGAGCACTGATCAACCACATAGAACCTTGGACAAGTCATTTAATAATCTTTAATAATCATGTCTGTGACTTGGGGGAAGGGTAATCTATTTTTTGCCTCATTCTTAAGGCTGTTATGAGGATTGAATGAGGTAACTGATATAAAAATGCTTATTTTTATAAGCCACAAATGCCAAAGATTAGAGAAAATCTCCATCCACATAAATAAGGCAAAATCATTATGAACTACAGTAGAAATTCTCCCACTTTGTTTCCTTCCTTGCTCTCTGAAGGTCTGCATGATTTGTCTTCTCCCCCTCAAACCCCCCCACCTTCCCCCCCTACTCCGCCCCCCACCCAGTTGGCAGGTACTTTACTTCCATATGTTGACCACAGTTAACCTCTCATTTGGGGTGATATTTCCAAAGTATGACTTCCAACCAAGTAGCCATTTTGTCATTTTGAAATTGTATTGTTTGCCCTTCCCTGTGTTTTGGGATAAGCATAGGAGGTTTGGGTTCAGACATAAATTATTTCACCAAGGGCACTTTTGGAGGAGGAAAAGTTATTTTTCACTCACTTAATAAAACAACTTCTTGTACAGCAAACTCCATCTCATTAAGGACTGTACTGGAGACTCCAGGGGTGATTTAAGAGACTGAGTCAGCATCTTTATCTTGTGATGCATTGAAAGATGTGTTAGTTCCCCTAGGGAGGAAGAAAGGAAATTGAAAATAAAATCTTTTATTCCTCTTTTTGGCTTATTTTTCAACTAAATGAAGTGGTTACTTCTGAACTACAGACCCACAGATGAGAAAATGTGTATAATTACTTAATAAGAGGGGGACTTGCATAATTAAACTGAAATGCAATGCATTTTAAGGAAAGGGAAAGCATCCCAGCTAAGATTCTGGCAGACCATAATGAAGGAAAGGAAAAAAAAAGAAAAACATTTGAGGCTCTGAAATCACACTTCTGTTGATACATATGGTGTTAATGGATTTTGAGCGGCCTCAACCTCCTGGTAAGCAGATGGTTTTATACTTGTGCTTAAACTAGAGGTTAGATGGCTTGGTGGAAAAAAGCAGTGAGCTTTCATCTCAAGTTTAGTTCTGGACCTAATGATTTGTGGATTTAGCTCTGTCAAAGGATGAAGACAACACACTTTTCAAACACATATTGTCACGCCTAATACTGTTTAAGACACTCAAACATTGGCTGGGCCCGGTAAATAAATCATAGTTGATCTTCAGAGAGATTTTTTTTTTTCACCCCTGGATAAAGTCAGGTTTTATAACTAAGTAACTTCTCTTATCCTGGGCTAAAAGTTAAATCAGGGAATCTATGTCTTTCATTGGATTGTCTGTTCAAGGATACAAACAACTAAAAATACATACCAGTTTGTGTTAGGTAACTAGAAAGGAGTATTTCTGAAAATAATTATGCTGCTGGGGAACTATAGTAATAAGCTCCCCACCCCCAAAACCCACATTTAATGAGAAAAATACTGGTCCCATTCCAAATCCTTGCTAGCTTAAGACCATGTGTTTTACACAGTAATTGCATATTTTTTTAGTTAACTAGCCATTGTACCATCAGCTCATACATTTCATGAATGGAGACAGCACTCCTAATTGATAAGCACTGCATGCTTATAAATGAAGTTAAAACAACAGTGACACTTTGGGAAATAAATGTAACCATTTGCCTGCTTCCCAGGGATAGCTTGTTTAGCAAAAATCCAAGAAAACTGCAGATCTCTGCATTCAGCATTCATTACTGGAAACTGAAATGTGTGTGAAAGATAAGAAAGTGAATTGCTAACTTTTCCTTTTGGTCAGACAAAAGTGCTAGGAGCAAAATGAGGATGGTTGGGGAGATGGGCTGGAGCCTAGAGAATCACATCAATAAATATATTCTCACCTGGGTTCACTGGGTCCCAGGACACCAAGACTCTTTCAACACCAAACACAGTTGTTGCCAGATAATTCCACAAGAAGGAACTTTCACCTTCTTTACACTGTGGTGTTTACAAAGCACTCTGGAGAGAATATACGTAAGTCTATAACACTAATTGATTGAGGGATGTTATTTGGATCAAGAAATGATTGGATGGACAACTGTCTATGATATAGTAAGGGGGGAAAAAGCAGTTTACAAAACAGCATGTTCAGTACAGTTCATTTTTTTGTGTGAAAATAATTCTATAAATATGCAACACTAAGACTGCAGTGAGACATAGCAAACAAACAAGGAGGGAAGTAGAGGGGATACAGATGATTTTTGCTTTCTTCTGACTTATGTTTTCACACAGTAATGTTACTTTTAAGACAAAGTTCTAAAAAAGGCTTTAGGGAAGGAAACATTTAAGTCATAAAAACATGGGGCGATAATTATTACTTAGACTAGTAAATCTCTAGACTTAAGGGAACAGAAAGCAATTAAAATACAGACATAAAGAACACAGAATTTATATTTCTTTCACACACTAGAACAATACATATTTGAGAAGTGAAATATTTAGCTAGGTCAGGCTGTACACATTCAAGGAATCCTATATCATGATGTCTGTTAGCATTTAAGAGTTAGTAACTGAAGAGTGCACTAAACAACAACAACAAAAAAATCTGGCTCATGCAAATACATATTATAAAAGAGTAACTTAATTTAAAAAAAACTAATTAGCAATTAGTAATTAGAGCTAATCAGTGAATTTAGCAAAGTTGCAGGGTATAAAATCAGTACACAAAAATCACTTGCATTTCTAGATACTGACAATTAAAAAAAATCAGAGAAATTAAGGAATCAATCAATTCACCATTGCAACAAAAGGATAAAATATCTAGGAATAAACTTACCTAAGGAGACAAAAGAACTGTACACAAAAAATTATAAGACATCAATGAAAGAAACCAAAGATGACATAAACAGATGGAGAAATATTCCATGTTCCTGAGTAGGAAGAATCAATATTGTGAAAATGACTATACTACCAAATGCAATCTACAGATTCAGTATGATCCCTGTCAAATTACCAGTTGGATTTTTCACAGAACTAGAACAAAAAATTTCACAATTCTTATGGAAACACAAAAGTCCCCGACTAGCCAAAGAAGTCTTGAGAAAGAAAAATGGCGCTGGAGGAATCAACCTTCCTGACTTGAGATTATATTATAAAGCTACAGTCATCAAGACAGTATGGTCCTGGCGCAAAAACAGAAATATAGACCAATGGAACAAGATAGCCCAGAAATAAAGCCATGCACTTATGGGTACCTTATTTTTGACAAAGGAGGCAAGAATATACAGTGGGGCAAAGACAGCCTCTTCAATAAATGGTGCTGGGAAAACTGGACAGCTACATGTAAAAGAATGAAATTAGAACACTTCCTAACACCATACACAAAGATAAACTCAAAATGGATCAAAGACTTAATGTAAGACCAGAAACTATAAAACTCTTAGGGGAAAGCATAGGCAGAACACTCAATGACATAAAGCAAGATCCTCTATGACCCACCTTCTAGAGTAATGGAAATAGAAGCAAAAGAGAACAAGTGGGACCTGATTAAACTTAAAAGCTTTTACACAGCAAAGGAAACTATAAGCAAGGTAAAAAGACAACCCTCAAAATGGGAGAAAATAATAGCAAATTAAACTGACAAAGGATTAATTTCCAAAATATGCAAGCAACTCATGCAACTCAATGCCAGAAAAACAAAAAACCCAATCAAAAAGCGGGAAAAAAACCTAAACAGACATTTCTCCAAAGAAGATGTACAGATGGCTAACAAACACATGAAAAGGTGCTCAGTGTCGCTCATTATCAGAGAAATGCAAATCAAAGCTACAGTGAGATATCATCTCACACCAGTCAGTATGGCCATCATCAAAAAGTCTACAAACAATAGATGCTGAAGAGGGTGTGGAGAAAAGGGAACGCTCTTGCACTATTGGTGGGAATGTAAACTGATACAGCCACTATGGAAGACAGTATGGAGATTCCTTAAAAACGCTAGGAAAAAACCACCGTATGACCCAGCAATCCCACTCCTAGGCATATACCCTGTGGAAACCAAAACTGAAAAAGACATGTATCCCAGTGTTCACTGCAGCGCTATTTACAATAGCTAGAACATGGAAGCAACCTAGATGTCCATCGACAGATGAATGGATAAAGAAGTTGTGGTACATATACACAATGGAATATTACTCAGCCATAAAAAGGAACACATTTGAGTCCATTCTGATGAGGTGGATGAACCTAGAACCTATTATTCAGAGTGAAGTGAGTCAGAAATGGAAAGATAAATATCATATTCTAACATACATATATGGAATCTAGAAAAATGGTGCTGAAAAATTTATTTACAGAGCAACAGTAGAGAAACAGACATAGAGAATAGACTTATGGATATGAGGGGAAGGGAGGAGAGGGTGAGATGTATGGAAAGAGTAACATGGAAACTTACATTACCATATGTAAAATAGCCAATGGGGATTTGCTGTGTGGCTCAGGAACCTCAAACAGGGGGTCTGTATCAACCTAAAGGGGTGGGACGGGGAGGGAGATGGGAGGGAGGTTCAAAAGGTAGGGGATATATGTGTATCTTTGGCTGATTCATAGGTTGAGGTTTGACAGAAAACAACAAAATTCTGTAAATCAATTATCCTTCAATTAAAAAAGAAAAAAGAAAAACTGGTCCTCTAAAATAATTCAAGATTTGAACTGAGAAATATTGCTATTAAGAATTCTAATATGCTGAGACCAGAAACCATCAGCACCTTAAGGACTAAAGAAAATTGAAACATGTAGTGATGGAGAAAATAATGGGAAACAGGCTGTCTCCCATGTTACCAGTGGAAATGTATTTTCATCACTCTAAATGGCAATCGGGTAATATTCACCAAAAGTCTTAACATCATGGATATCTTCACAATTCAGTATTTCCATTTTTAGAAACTTATCCAATGGAACATATAAGAACATGAACAAATCAATGAGGGTGCTCATAGCAACATTGTTATGACAGTGAGAAATACGCAATGCCTTAAATGTCCCGTAAGAGTGTTTTTTTGCTTTTATGCTTGAGTAAATCATAGTAATCCACTAAATCCATAGTATACTGTGCAGCCACTAAAAAGAATTTTTGCATGAATGCATCTAATAAACACAATGTTGAACAAAGGAAGACAGACAAAAAAGAATATATGCCCAATGTCATTCATATCTAGTCAAAATGAGGCAAAAATAACTAATGGATAACTTTGAAGGTGCCTTGTGACTGGTTGTAGGCACAGGGCTTCTGGAGTTCTGTCAGTGTTCTTTTCTTGGTCTCAGACTGATACATGGGGATGTTCACTTTGTAAATGTTCATCAGACTGTACACTGATGATTGTTTACTTTCCTGAATGTCTGTTGTACTTCAGTTACTTCAATAACATTTACCAGACGAAAAGTTGTAAGAAGGATTCATAACATAGAAAGAAGTTCAGCATATATTTTAATACAAAAAATCCTTTTCCATCTTAAAGGATGGAACAGAAAGAGAAAAATCTTAGAAAAATCATCTTATGTAGAAAAATATTTCTATTTTTATGGAAAAATAAGTGGATGATGTTCACAAAGTGGCACTGGTGACATCTCTGGGTAATAGAATGATAGGTAATTTTTATTTTAAATATTTTTTAAAATATTACCATAAGTATGTATTACTTTTGTCGGAAGAAAAAAAGTCAAAATAATATCATTTAAAAAATGAGAAAGGTATATATGTAAGTTTGTTAAAACAGAGAAAAGAGTGAGTAAGAGGGCTTCCATGGTGGCTCAGTGGTAAAAGAATCTGCCTGCCAATACAGGATACACAGATTTGATTCCTGGTCCAGGAAGATCCCACCTGCCATGGAGCCCTAAGTCCATGCGCCACAGCCTCTGAAAGCCCAGTCCTAGGGCCTGTGCTCTGCAACAAGAGAAGCCATTGCAGGGAGAAGCCTGCACATCACAATGAAGAGTAGCCCTTGCTCACTGCAACTAGAGAAAACGCCTAGACAGCAGTGAAGACCTAGAATAGCCAAAAATAAATATTTTTTTTTTTAAATAGAGTTAATGAGAATATCCTAGTAGTAAGAGAGTTGACCAAGATCCGTTAGGATTAAATAACATGGCATTTTAAAAAGCCTTGATTCAACAATAGAATACTTTTGGGATTTCCCTGGCTGTTGGGTGATTAAGACTCCACACTTAAAATGCAGGGACTTCAGGTTCAATCTCTGGTTGGGGATCTAGGATCCAACATGTCACATGACAAGGCCAAATTTAAAACTAAATAAGTAAAAAAATTAAAAGGGAATAAGAACTAAATTTAAAATTATAAAAAAATTTTTTTAAACAGAAGTTTTCATTTTAATACTATATAACGTGGCTTTAAAATGAAGGCAGGATGTTGAAATTCTAGAACAAGTGTATAATAACAGACTCTGCCCCACTAGTTTTCTAAGTGATGCAAGCAGTCTGGACCTCAGCTATACTGTCTGTAGAATGGGTTTAATGATACCTTGCCTGCATCTTCCCAGAGGTATTCTGAGAATAAGTGATATAAAGATATAGAAGCTTTGAACTTTTCAGAGATGTTGGTTTAAGGTATTATTACAAGGACAGCTTATGAAAAAATAAAAAATTGGATGCTACTTGAAAATTTTGTGAGACTATACACTTAAGAAGCATACCTATACATTTAGATTTTGGGATAACAGTTTTCAGTTTTTCAGACTTTTATACAAGAACATTTTTATAAAGATAAAATGAAGAAGATAAATTTCTGTTTTCACCTTGAGAAAAACAGAACAATGGTCCAGATTCAAATTATTTTTGAAAATTGGATGATAACCCTAATCTATAATTCTTGCAATTTACTGAAATTTCCCGCTAAGGAGAGACAAAGAATTGAGTCCTTCACCCCAGAAAACACGTTTGCCTCAGCTCGTGTTAGAATTCTGTGTATGTCCTCCTGTCAATTGCCGAAAGACAATCCTTTCAGGGGCATGGTCTTCTGGGATTGGTTAAATAAATACTGAGGAGTTGGCAGTGAAAACAGTCTTAAGACTACAAATATTCTTCTCCATCTGCCTCCTCTACCCTGTCCATATTCTATGATTTTTATTTTATTATCTTATGGACTTGGCATTAACATGCATGTAATGTTTGATGCTGGGAGGGATTGGGGGCAGGAGGAAAAGGGGACGACAGAGGATGAGATGGCTGGATGGCATCACCGACTCGATGGACGTGAGTTTGAGTGAACTCTGGGAGTTGGTGATGGACAGGGAGGCCTGGCGTGCTGCGATACATGGGGTTGCAAAGAGTTGGACACGACTGAGCGACTGAACTGAACTGACCGAACAGTTTACAACAAATTCTGTTTAGAACTAGTACTTTTATTTTTCCAAGGAGTGTATCTGAGGATTGTTTGTCTATATCCACTTTATCTGGAGGACAGCATTCATTCAGTGCAGTGGCAGTTTGAAACAGACCTCACTAGTTGGTCATACTAACTCCAACAAATAGATCTCTGTACCATTTCCTAGATCAGCAGTGCTAAAGTGTCCTTGGACCAGTAGCATCAGCATCATCCGAGAACTCATTAGGCCTGCAAATTACTGGCCCCTGCTCTAGATTTACTGACTGAATCATAAAGTCTAGAGATGCTGCCCAGTGATCAGTATTTTAATAAGCTCTCTGGGTGATGCATGCAAGTTTGATAACTGCTGTTCTAGGGCAGGGGCCCCCAGTCTCTGGGATCTAACGGCTGATGATCTGAGGTGGAGCTGATGTAATAATAATAGAAATAAAGTGCACAATACATGTAATGTGCTTGAATCATCTGGAAACCAACCCTCACCCCTACCCTTGCTCTCTGGAAAAATTGTCTTCTGCAAAACTTGTCCCTAGTGCCAAAAAGGTTAGGGATCACTGCCCTAGAGAGACCATAGGTGACTGTTCTAGAAGCACAGTATGCTCCTTTAAGGAACCTATGAAAATAACCAGTACACATGGGTTTACTTGGAAAACACCATTGAAATCTCAAGACAGTTGTCATCATAGAAAACAAATGGTAGCACTAGCAGCTTCACTTTGCAGCATTTGACTGTTTTCAGGCCAGCTCTATAGTAGATTAGAAATATTCCTAATTTACAGACAAGAAAGTAAAATCAGAGGGGAAGTAGAAAGCACTCTTAGAAATTGCTGTAGCTTTTTGCATCATCTGAAAGTTCCTCTAATGTTAATTACAGTAGAGATGGTTGTTACCTTGCCTTTCAAAGCCTTTCTATATGCAAAACTGAGACTGAAAACCAGGATACTGGTCTTGCTTCCATCGGTAAATCATCCTGGTCTTGAAGTAAGACTCAAAAAACAAGAAACCCCTGAAGAACAAGAGATCTTTACTGTGGAATCATCAGTTTCCTGTTCAATTTCTCAATCTAATCACATCTATCTGTGTAAGAGAGATTTTGTATTTATGAACATCCAAGGAGATCCGTTTCAGTGGACCACTGCATTGAATGTGTGCTGTGGATATTGTTTCGTCCTCTGGGCAAAGTGGATATGGACAAACAATCCTTGGGTATACTTTTTGGAAAAATAAAAGTAGCAGTTCAAAACAGAATTCATTGTAAAGTACTAAGGGCATATTAATACCAAACTCCCTAGGGTAATAAAAGGCCTTTTCTCTAAAGTAAGCTCAGTTTAGCTATTATAGAACTGATCTTTACAAAGCAGGTATAAGGTAAAACCAGGAAAGGGACAACCAGAGCAACACAGAGGAGCCTGGCAGGCCATAGTCCATAGGGTCGCAAAGAATTGTACATGACTGAGCAAGTGTACACACACACACACACACACACACACACAGAGCCAGAGGTAACAGCTTTATATTTTTAAGCTGAATTAACTTCATAAAGTCACAAATATAGAAGGCTTTGGGATAGTTAATTGCTCTGAACCTGTTTTATCACCTATAAGAAGGCATAGCAGGATGTTTGTGAAGATTAATGAGTTAATTCATATGAATTGCTTAGGACAGTGGCTAGTGCTTAGCAAGCACTCAGAGGAACTTTCGCTAAATTAATATTTTTTAACTGTAAGTATTATTCTGTTTTCAGATTAAATTAACTACATAATGCTGAAGTCAGTACAAACGGATCAACTAAGATTTGTGAGCAGGTTAGTAATAGAAAAGTTTTCATGTTAATGGATATTGTTGCCTTTTTCTTGTGTGTTCAGTTCAGTTGCTCAGTTGTATCTGACTCAACCCCGTGGACTGTAGCACTCCAGGCTTCCCTGTCTATCACTAACTACTGGAGCATACTCAAACTCATATCAACCGAGTCGGTGATGCCATCCAACCATCTTATCCTCTGTCGTCCCCTTCTTCTCCTGCCTTCAGTCTTTCTATCAGGGGCTTTTCCAATAAGTCAGCTCTTCGCCTCAGGGGGCCAAAGTATTGGAGTTTCAACTTCAACATCAGTCCTTCCAATGAACATTCAGGACTGATTTACTTTAGGATGGACTGGCTGGATCTCCTTGCAGTCCAAGGGACTCTCAAGAGTCTTCTCCAACACCACAGTTCAAAAGCATCAATTCTTCTGCATTCAGCTTTCCTTATAGTCTAACTCTCACATCCATACATGACTACTGGAAAAACCATAGCTTTGACTAGATCGCAAAATAACATCTCTGCTTTTTAATATGCTATCTAAGTTGCTCATAGCTTTTCTTCCAAGGAGCAAGTGTCTTTTAATTTCATGGCAGCAGTCACCATCTGCAGTGATTTTGGAGCCCCCCCAAATAAAATCTGTCACTGTTTCCACTGTTTCCCCATCTATTTGCCATGAAGTGATGGGACCAGATGCCATGATCTTCGTTTTCTGAATGTTGAGTTTTAAGCCAACCTTTTCACTCTCCTCTTTCACTTTCATCAAGAGGCTTTTTAGTTCTTCTTCACTTTCTGCCATAAGTGTGATGTAATCTGCATATCTGAGGTTATTGGTATTTCTCCTGGCAATCTTGATTCCAGCATGTGCTTCATCTAGCCATTTCTCATGATGTACTCTGCATAGAAGTTAAAAAGCAGGGTGACAATATACAACGTTGACGTACTCCTTTCCCAAGTTGGAATCAGTCTATCTTTCCATGTCCAGTTCTAACTGTTGCTTCTTGACCTACATACAGGTCTCTCAGGAGTTAGGTAAGGTGGTCTGGTATTCCTGTCTCTTGAAAAATTTTCCACAGTTTGTCGTGATCCACACGTCAAAGGCTTTGGCATAGTCAGTAAAGCAGAAGTAGATGTTTTTCAGGAACTCTCTTCCTTTTTTGATGATCCAGTGGATATTGGCAATTTGATCTCTGGTTCCTCTGCCTTTTCTAAATCCAGCTTGAGCATCTGGAAGTTCACAGTTCATGTACGGTTGAAGCCTGGCTTGAACTAGCATGTGAGATGAGTGCAATTGTGAGGTCATTTGAACATTCTTTGGCATTGCCTTTCTTTGGGATTGGAATGAAAACTGACCTTTTCCAGTCCTGTGGCCACTGCTGAACTTTCCAAATTTGCTGGTATATTGAGTGCAGTACTTTCACAGCATCATCTTTTAGCATTTGAAGTATCTCAGCTGCTATTGAGCTATGCTATGCTGATGCTGGGAGGGATTGGGGGCAGGAGGAGAAGGGGATGACCGAGGATGAGATGGCTGGATGGCATCACGGACTTGATGGACGTGAGTCTGAGTGAACTCCAGGAGGTGGTGATGAACAGGGAGGCCTGGTGTGCTGCAATTCATGGGGTCGCAAAGAGTCGGACACGACTGAGTGACTGAACTGAACTGAACTGATGCTGCTGTTACTATGGAGCTCAATAGCTGCATCACCTCCACTAGCTTTTTTCCTAGTGATGCTTCTTAAAGCCCACTTGACTTCACATTCCAGGATGTCTGGCTCTAGGTGAGTGATCACACCATCATGGTCATCTGGGTCATGAAGATATTCTTTCTATAGTTCTTCCGTGTATTCTTGTCACCTCTTCTTAATATCTTGTGTGTGTTAGTCACTTAATTGTGTCCTATTCTTTGTGACCCCATGGACTGTAGCCTGCCAGGCCTCTTTGTCCATGGAATTCTCCAAGCAAGAATACTGGAGTTGATTGCCATTTCCTTCTCCAGGGAATCTTCTTGACCCAGGGATCGAACCCAGGTCTGCATTGCAGGGAGATTCTTTACCATCTGAGCTATAGAGAAGTCTGGACACAGACCCCCTTCAGCAATCATGGTGAGCCACACAAAAGTCCCTGTAAGTCAAGGCAAGGAGAACTTTTTTATAGAGAGGAAAAGGAAGTTGAGACGGCTGTAGTAAGCAAGAATCTGCCTGCAATGCAGGAGACCTGGGTTTGATCCCTTGGTTGGGAAAATCCTCTGGAGGAGGGCATGGCAACCCACTCTAGTATTCTGGCCTAGAAAATTATAATTCAGAGTATAACTACCATTTACCCAGGGATTCAGTAATAAAATATGTAATCCCTTAGTCACCATACTTTGAAAATAGCCAATCTAGCTAACTTTCTTATATGTAATATCTTAGTGGAATTTGATTTACCTGTTATAAAAACAGAAACTATCGTTAGGCCCTTAGAATAATAAGTTTTAATTCACTGATATAGGTCATATTTAAAACAGAAAAGCTGGAGAAGGATTGCTGCATAAGGTATTTGGCATTCATCCAGTTGGCCCTTGACGTGGAGAACTCTTTTTGGTCTGGGAGACACCCAGCAAGAGGACAATGGTCCTGGTCAGAGTGGTATCAAAATCTGTTTTTCCCAATTCAGTATAATTGTGTAATCAGGTCGCTGTTATTAAAACAATGCTCAGATATACTTCAATTTGGGTAGTCTTAAAATGCACACATCAAGAAAGAAAAAAAAAAAGGAAGGAAATAGCCCCCCTGCCACCTTTTTTTTAATGGCTTATCTCAGTTGATCCTTATAATATTGCAATGTATTACATGTGTGTGTTTATGTGCATGTAGAGTTTTATAGCAGGGAAAACTTGAGCACAGAGAGTTTAGAGTCAGGGAAGGGTTAGAAACCATACTGAGAACTCACTAGAAGTCTTGAAAATATGATCATGACCTTGTAGAATGCAAAATGCTGAGTGGCTGGAACAACTGTACATTACACAGGCAATTAAGAACTCTCTCTGTCTTTTCCTTTTTCTTTCTTTTCCTTTCTCTCTCCATCCTTCTCTCCCTGCTTCTCTCTTTCTCCCCTACTTCCATCTGCCTCTCTCCTTTTCTTTGTTCTTTAAATAGATGATAATTTAAACTTTAAAACCTACTATTCAGAGCTCCCTGCCAGCGTACACCATGGTGATATACCCTGGTAGCCCACCAGGCTCCTCTGTCCATGGGGATTCTCCAGGCAAGAATACTGGAATGGGTTGCCATACCCTCCTCCAGGGGATCTTTCCAACCCAGGGATCGAACCCTGGTCTCCCATATTGCTCGCGGATTCTTTACTGTCTGAGCCACCAGGGAAGCCCTTTGGTGTTTAAAATTAATAAATAGAAATCTCAGTTAAATAGAGTGGAATTGCCAGAAGAGGGCGCTCTCATGTAGCAATAGTAGAGCCCAACAGGAAGAAAATAGACTCCTTCCCTGGCAAGGACTTAGACAGTGAAAACTCATGGACTCTTGTTTACTGCAGCCCTCCCCACTTACTTTTCCTCTCTATAAAAGAGCTCTTCTTCCCTTGCAGGGACTTGTATGGGGCTCATCATGATTGCAGACCCTGAATTATAATTTTCTGCTGATTCCACACGAACCCAGTTTTGCTGGAGAAATAGCCGACTATGTATTTCAGGATAGCATTGGTCTCTAAGCTTAACGGTACTGATTTTCACTTCTTGAATGGCCTTGAGGTAATATACACTTCTGAACTTTAAACACTGAGGATAAACATCTGGGCCTCAGCATATTCTAACTTGAAGTCCATGTTCATGGATCCAAGTCATGGTTTTTCTCTCTTCCTGATTGGGTACTGAATTATTTATACCTCTCTCCAAGTAATGAGATGCAAATAATTAGGGGGGAAGGAAAACATTCTAAATTGCAAAGTACTGGATAAGAGTTAGTTTTTGTTGTTGTACTTTACAACCTTGAATTCTTGTAACTAATACTAGTTAATCTCCAAAACCGAAACCTTGAAAAGGTGCTATCATGTAGACCTTTGGCATGTCAGATGTTATAGTTCCTGTCATTTCTATTTATCAATAATACATATTCAGCAAAAATACCACATGGTTGCTGTACATCCTTCAATGTAATTACCAAACAAATATGTATTCAGCCTGTCAGAAGCCTAATAGAGAGCCTCAGCCTTAGTTATAGACTAAAACTAATGATGGTAACTATAAACAGTGACAGACTGGATGACAGTCCCTGTACAGTCTCGATTTGCAATTTTGTGTTTGGCAGAGCTCATAGATTTTATTACCAACAATATATTGCAGTCCAAAGGAAAAATGGAAGCATTATGAGCCATTTTCAAGGACTGTCTCACAAAACACACACAGTAATCACCCAGCTGCAGAGAACAATTCCTTTCTGATATGACATGGTGGGGGCTGTTGTTTCTATTATTGCCATTTATTTTAAAGACAGGGAGTATGCATAATACAATATCTTTCAAAAGGGACCAACATAAAAGCTGTGGGTTTGTAAGTAGTCAAAATGCCTAAAACCATTCAGAATTAATAACGAACAATGCAAGAAAGAAATTCTGTTTCAGGGAATGACTCAAGAGTCAAATGTTTAACCAAGGTGTAGTTTTAATTTGAAAACATGGTTTGACAAAATACTGATATAAAACAACCGAAGATAAAAATATCACAGTGGATTTATTTTCAGTTTTTCAAGTTTCAGTTCAGTCCAGTTCAGTGGCTCAGTCATGTCTTGACTTTTTGCGACCTCATGAACCGCAGTATGCCAGGCCTCCCTGTCTGCCACCAAACCCAGGAGTCCACCCAAACCCATGTCCATTGAGTCGGTGATGCCATCCAACTATCTCATCCTCTGTCATCCCCTTCTCCTCCTGCCCTCAATCTTTCCCAGCAACAGAGTCTTTTCAAATCAGTCAGCTCTTCATATCAGGTGGCCAAAGTATTGGAGTTTCAGCTTCAACATCAGTCCTTCCAATGAACACCCAGGACTGATCTCCTTTAGGATGGACTGGTTGGATCTCCTTGCAGTCCAAGGAACTCTCAAGAGTCTTCTCCAACACCACAGTTCAAAAGCATTAATTCTTCGGCCCTCAGCTTTCTTTATAGTCCGACTCTCACATGCATACGTGACCACTGGAAAAACCATAGCCTTGACTAGACGGACCTTTGTTGGCAAAGTAATGTCTCTGCTTTTAAATATGCTGTCTAGGTTGGTCATAACTTTTCTTCCAAGGAATAAGTATCTTTTAATTTCATGGCTGCAGTCACCATCTGCAGTGATATTGGAGCCCCCCAAAATAAAGTCAGCCACTGTTTCCACTGTTTCCCCATCTATTTCCCATAAAGTGATGGAACCAGATGCCATGATCTTAGTTTTCTGAATGTTGAGCCTTAAGCCAACTTTTTCACTCTCCTCTTTCACTTTCACCAAGAGGCTTTTTAGTTCTTCTTCACTTTCTGCCATAAGGGTGTTGTCATCTGCATATCTGAGGTTATTGATATTTCTCCTGGCAATCATGATTCCAGCTTGCGCTTCCTCCAGCCCAGCGTTTCTCATGATGTACTGTGCAAGTTTAAGCTCAGTAGTAAATAGTTAAAAATTTTTAACTGAACTATGGAATTGTGTAAATTTACTCTTCCATGTTTTAATTCTACAAGTTGTACATTTCTGAGTTATTAAAATTAACATCACTAGTTTCATTTTCACTTTCTGTTTTCTGGTAGGATTATAGTGATATTCCAGAATTAGTTCAGACCTACTAACAAAATTAAGCAATATCTACCCAAAAGCACCCATTCCTTTATTTAACTGGCAATTAGTCTTTAATTAAATTGATAAGGTAGGGAATACCACTATTCAGAAACACTTCCATGAAAAAAATCACAAATTGATAGAAAACATCACAGAGAGAAAATTTCCCCAAATTTCAGGTCTGACATCATTTGAAGGGGAAAGATAATATTGACTGACATTTTTATATTACAAGTACAGAATAGGAAAAACAAAAAGAGAATTTTAAATTTTGATAAAAAGTTAGTTTCAGGTAAAACATAGAAACAACTCAGAGAGTGAGATAGACTTGCTTTTGTAACCAAAACCCCTTAACTAATGTCAACTGTAAATGATTAATTTTACATCCTGCATTTTATGAAATGAAATGAAAATAACCCTGTGATCTAGTCACCCTGTACTAAAACACCCTGTTTTATTCTTTTCATAGCACTCATTACTATCTGAAATTATCTCTGTGATATCTTTACCTATTAATTAGCAACTGACTTGCTCAGCTATGTTTAGAGATTATCAGCACCTAGCACATTAACTGAAAATAGGTTCTCAAAAGTATTGTAGCATTAAAATTATAATTTAAAAAATTAGGGGGAGACTTCTGTTCTCTAGATCTCTATAAATCTCTGTTTTATAGATTCCATTCTTATTTTTTTTTAAACTTCTCTCTTATTCCTGCTGTCTATTTGGGAAGAAAGAGAAGCATTTTGTTCTGAATGACACATAAAAAGTGTTTCCTGACCTAAAAATTTAAGAATAAGGTCATAGAAACATGGGCTTTTATTATAGATTTTAGAGCCTATGAAAAGATGCATATTGATAAATTCTCTCTAGAAAAAAAAAAATATCCAACCCTCTCCAGGCCAGAGGAGAACAGTTTAGTTTCTTCTTTAAAAATTTAAAATCCACTACAGGTACGGATTCTGATTAAATATACATTTCATAAAATAAACAGTGTTGTGCCTTGATGCTGTCTTTTGAATGGCAGTGGAATGGCTAAAAACATGGTCTCTGGAGCCAGGATACCAGAATTTGACTTCTGACTCTTCTATTTAATAGCTATTAATTTTAGGGAAGTTAAATAACCTCTGTATGCTTAAATTTCCTCATCTGTAAAGTGGGGATTATAATGGAAGCTTCTTTTTAGGTTGTAAAGAATTAATGATTGTATAGCAAAGGGAATTTTACCCAATATCTTATATTAACCTATAATGGGATATAACCTTAAAAAAAAAAGAATCACTGCTATATACCTGTAAATAACACAATTTTGTAAAGCAACTATACTTCATTAAAAAAAAAAAGAACAATCAGTCAATATATCTGAAATCCTTGGAAAAGTATGTGACTTATAGAGGGGACTCAAAAATATTCTCTGTTATTATCTATTCTAATAAAAATGTCCAAAGTGATATTATTAGTACAAAACTACTTACCATAACAAATATCAAGTTATCTCCATACAGAAACTTCAGACCAAGTGTACTTGGGAGATATGCTTTTAACACATATTGCAGGTTCATAAGCTATAGCCCCATAGAACCAAGTTTCACAGGCTGAAACCTTTTCACTCTTTCAGTCACTTAACTAATATTTATTGGATGATAAACTACAGTATTTCCAGCTACCTTTAGATGCTAGGAAGAAGGCTTAGAAAGATAATTTTAAAAGATGAAGAGCTTGAATACCAAACTGAGATTTGTTTGATCACCCTTGCTGGCTACCATCTTTTAAAGAGAGATCTGAGCAAACAGAAAAGTTCTCATGTGCACCATCGAGGTTCCCTGTTGAGGTATCATACAGCCTTCCAAGAGTAGAACCAGTGAACTTGGGTGTAATCTGCATATACTAATATGCAGATCCTGAATTTTTTCTTATTCATTAACTACTTACAAGTGGCTACTTAATATGTTAGATTTAGTACTAGGCTCTAGTTCTAGAATTGGAAAAGAATCCCAAACACCAAATTTACAAACTGCTTACAGTGTAATCAGAGATGAGCCACGGAGGGCCCCAGCTTCGGGAATTTTGATTTCAGAAATAAGAGTGGGTAGGGTTAGCTTAGTGAAGAAACAGAAGGAGAAAACTGTGGTGAGCAGAAGGAAGAACATGTAGAAGACCTAGAGGGTGGGTCCTAGGCTGGGTCAGTCCAGCCCTGACTCACCTACAACCAGATCTCCTTAGGAGGTGTTTTCCTCCTCTCCCCTTCCCTTCTTTTTTTTTTTAATGCTAGACTCTGCCCCTTCCTATAAGTCACTCCTTTTTGCCCTCAAGAGGTTTTAAGGTAACTGGTCAAGGGTGGTACCCATGCACTGGTATTTTAAAAAGCATCTAGTGATGCTGAAAGTTAAAGCCACTCAGTCGTGTCTGACTCTTTGTGGCCCTCTCCAGGCCAGAATACTGGAGTGGGTAGCCTTTCCTTTCCCCAGGGGATCTTCCCAACCCAGGAATCAAACCAAGGTCTCCAGCATTGCTGGCAGATTCTTTCCCAACTGAGCTATCAGGGGAAGCCTTAGTGATGCTGAAGGGCAAGGCAATGAAAACAGTTGAAGGTGATACTTCACCCTTCACCAACAACAGCCTGTAACCTAGGTGGCTGCATGGTTTAGTCTCTAAGTTGTGTCTGACCCTTGAGACCCCGTGGACTGTAGCCTGCCAGGCTCCTCTGTCCATGGGATTCTCCAGGCACGAATACTGGAGTGGGTTGCCATTTCCTCCTCCAGGTAATCTTCCTGACCCAGGAATCACACCCAGGTATCCTGCCTTTCAGGCAGATACTTTACCCACTGAGCTATGAGGGAAGATAACCTAGACCTAGACCTGGGCAAAATGATAATCTTGAAGTTTTTTATTCATGAGCAGGTTATAGTCAGACTCACTTTGTAATTATTCCTCTGGCTGACTAGTGGAGAATGGATTGAAGGGAGAAAACTGGAGGCAGAGGGACCATGTAAGAGGTTCTCATAGAATCTGCATTATTGCCTCTGGATTTCCTGTTTCTTAAACCTGGTCTCTTAAATGTAGCAACTTTCAAGTTTCAGGCTATCTTCAAGTGCTAAAACTTGAGGGGCCTTTGCTGAACTATTAACACTCACAAACCATAAGGGCACGCGTTCAAACAGACTTCTCCTCCCCACGTGGATGAAGATGGATTTCAGACACCCTAAAATTGTGTGTAAATTTTTTAACTTTCTAGACACATGTGTTTTTCTACAGTAGGGTCTGTGTTTTTCATCAGCTCAACAAAATGCTGTATGACCTCTAAAGGTCACTGGCCCATAAGGCCTTGCAATAAATGAACTTGAGTGGCATATTTGGAAATTAAGTCATTTTTAATACAGCTCTAAAAAATACAAGGATATTTTAAAAAACTGTCCCATAACTCAAATTCTCCGGTGGCTTCTAAGCCTGACAAAGCATCAGAATGATCTAGGGAGACTGTGAGAAGTAGAGTTCCAGACCTCAACCTAACACTGTTAAATCAGAATGTATAGGGGAAGATCAAATTGATTGTAGTTGTCGGTAGGGCTTGGGGACCACTGAGAAACTTGTTCAATTCAGTTCAGTTCAGTCGCTCAGTCGTGTCTGACACTTTGCGACCCCATTAATCGCAGCACGCCAAGCCTCCCTGTCCATCACCATCTCCCGGAGTTCACTCAAATTCATGTCCATCGAGTCGGTGATGCCATCCAGCCATCTCATCCTCTGGCATCCCCTTCTCCTCCTGCCCCCAATCCCTCCCAGCATCAGAGTCTTTTCCAGTGAGTCAACTCTTCGCATGAGGTGGCCAAAGTACTGGAGTTTCAGCTTCCTTACTTGCAGTAAATGCATTTACTTCTACTTTCCATCATCTTGCTTTTATGTGATCCCTGATCAGGAAGATCCCCTGGAGAAGGAAATGGCAACCCACTCCAGTATTCTTGCTTGGAGAAGTCCTAGGATAGAGGAGCCTGGTGGGCTACAGTCCATAGAGTCACTAAGAGTTGGGCACAACTGAAGTTGCTTAGTGCACTCATGTCTATTGTGCAGAAAAACTGAGCCAGGAGCTTTCTCTTAAAATAACGACGTCACTAATGCTGTATTTTCCCAGTATATGTGGGAGCATATTCATAACTCGACTTATAATTCTGGAGAATTTTTTGAGTTAGAAGGATTTTCTTTTTTCTTTTTTTTTGTCAGTACCTCTTTTTCTCACTCTCCTTACCAAGAATTGTCATTCAGTCCCCTCCTAAGAGTGCTTCTACTGAAGATTTTTTGTGCCAATCATTCTAAATTTTCTTATCTTAGCATTTGAAATGAATGGATACACTGCCCCCCTTTTTCTTTGAAGAGGCTTGCCGGCTTGAGGAAATTAGTTTTACTCTCAGATGAATCTGGCCTCCCTCTTACTTTCTCCTCCTTATGCTATCAGCTCCACATCTGGCACCTAGTACAAGGCAGAAACAGCATGTTATCAACCATGAGAAGAAAGAAACATAAGGCACTTAGAAGTCTTGGGTCTCTTTTATTGTCCTATTGAAAGCACACGCTGGTATATCTGAAAAGGTTTAGATGATTAAAAATGAGATGTAAGAATGTGTTGTCCTAGGCAGTTGTGAAGGCCGAAGGGAAGCCTTTTGTATTGCTAGGCTGAGGCTATCTCCACGGACAGCTTGGAATAGCAGCAGAGCATAATATTCAGAAGGACCGATTATGCAGGATTGATACAGTATTTGGTATTATTTCTTGTTCTATCAGGTTTAATAATGTGAATTTGACATAATTAAGTATTCTAAACGACAGCAACACAATTGCTACTTTGATACAAGACTTTCTGAATGAGAAATATTCATGTTAGTTCCCCCCAAAAGAATCCATGCTAAGAAAATCTAATTTAAACAAAATGTTTTCTTAAGGGCTCGGGCTAGAATTCTCTGGCAAGTTTTATTTTATACCTACTCCCTTTTCATTTTTACTTTTTCCTCCTGTTTCTTTTTTCCCATGTTTCTACATCTCATTGTTATCCTTCTCTTCTGCTGTCTAGCTCAGCTTCTGCCTTAGGGTTCCACATCCATGGCCCTGAGGAGCTTGGCAGAGGTTCTTAGGCATGGCAATACTGTGTGCTCCTTCTGTGAGGACATCCAAGAAACAGGAAGGCCTGGGAATTGGAGGGGACCCAGTATGCCTGAGTATTCAACCCCTTATTTTCCAAAGACTCTGTATAGTTATCCCCTTGCATTATAGATGTTATCATCCCATTTATTAATTTTTCTTATTTAATGTATAATTTCTTATTGTTGTTATCATAATAAGATATCAGACCCTTTTAGATTTGGTCTTTGCTCTCCACCTAGAATACCCATCAGATAAAGAAATAGGGTCTGTTCTTGGAGAAGGAAATGGCAACCCACTCCAGTATTCTTAGGGTCTGTTCTGTGGAAGTCTGACAGTTTTTTAACCTGCCTGAAAAGAAATGCTCCACCTCCCAGTGCACATCACCTCTTGTGTCCAGTCCTTCCCCTCCCTGCATGGGGGACTGCACTTGCAAGAGAAAATGGTTTCAGGACCACCCAGTGCACAAAGGCCCCTGTCTGCAGCAGTGGTTCTCAGTGGGTTGATTTTGCACCCCTTTCCCCAGGACATTTGACAGTTATCTGGAGACATTTTTAGCCTTTGAAATTGAAGGGCTGCTACTGGCATCTAGTGGATAGAGGGATCATGCTAAACATCCTGCAGCACACCCCTGACGCCCTCTGCCACTGAAAAAAGGATTATTCAGCCAAAATTGAGTGGTATTGAGGTTGTGAAACTAGCCCTTTCCGAGACATCAGACATGCCTTGTTATGTGAGTTGCTCGGTGCATGCACAGCAGCAGGGAAGCGTGTCCGTGAGACTCAGTGCTGACTCACAGATGACAGTTGTGCCACCTTTGTGAAAACTAGCTATGCTTGTTAGACCTGATGGGTGTTTATGTGTCTGCCAGACACTTGGTTTGTAAGAGAAAGTGAAGTCTGCTAGGCAGGGGCCAGGGTGGAGCACAGTCTATTTAAAGAAGACTACTTGGGCACTGGCAACCCTGACTCTGCCCTTAGCTGATTGTGGGGCTTGTTCCCCTCACCACTCTGGGCCTCCTTCTCTCCTCTGTCAAATAAGAATTTGAATGAACTTGTCCCTTCCTGTTCCAGAGTTGTGTAAGGAATGAAAAAATTCCCTCACAGTTAAGTGTAACTCTTTGACATAGGTTAAACGGGGCATCTTTTTCATCAGTAGGTCCCTAAGATTTTTCTCATCAAAAGCAAGAGTTATCTTTAAATGTCTGTATTGGAAGTGTATTGTCTTGAGTAAGCTTGAGATCCCAGGAAAACAGAGTATCCACTGGTGTTAAATGTGGCCCCTCCAGGATGTTCTTAGAAAATTCCAGTTTGTCTCGCCACTTGTCTTACCACTTACCTTGGGGAGCTGGCAGTGCTTTTCTACCAGACATACATCAACCTGGCTGACCACTAATGCTTCCTGGGAAGGGCACTAGCGTACGGTCAGGTCTAAGGAGAGCCACTGGGAATTTTGTGACCTTGGTAATGACTTCATTCCTTATCCTACACCACTCCTTCTCTGAAAACATCCTGGATCAATGGAGCGTTCATTGGTCTGATACAGCAGTATCCAGAAGTCTGTGAGGAGAGAAGAAAAGGAAACAGGATTAAATAGTTAAATTAATAGTTCGAGAACTATGTAATACTGGTACTCAGCACATAACACATGCTTTACAGATGTTATCTGATTTCACCATCACAAATACCTGATGAGATGGGTAATACTAACATTGCTTTACTGATTAAAAAAAAACAAGCAACTGAGGCTCAGAAAAGTTATCTCCATTTCCATTGTCTACGGAAAATGTTATGAAAAGAGATTTAAATAATAAATTTAATGGGTCACTCAACTGAGAAGTCTGGAGATAGATGTAGAAGTCAAGCTTGGTCCAAAACCTTAACACATGTCAACATTTTCCCAATTTCTCTTTCTCTTTTCTGTTTTCTGCAGTGTTGGTTTTGGCTTTAGGCCACACTGCGCCTCCCAGAAACTCTTGGCTCTTCCTTAGGACCTCATCTCTCTTTGCTTTAGAGTCGTCTGTGTTCCCCACCCAAGCCGTGGGATTCATTCTCTCAGCAGCTCTTGTTGAGTCATATATTTTCCCCTGAACTATCCATGTGTGATGATGGGGGTGAGCTGGTGCTGGGAAGTGTTGATCAGGTGCCCCATTCCTGGCGCTGCTGGGTCAAAGGCATAAGTCAGAAATTGGCTGAATTCCTGAAAGGAATATTTGGGTACTGTTGGTGAGAAAATTTGAAGGACTAGATATTGAGGTGGTAACTCAAAATTTACCAGTAGGTTAGGAAATGAGCAAAGTGCCTGGAATTTCTACTACAAAAGTAATTTTTAAATAAGTCTAAAACAAACTTTAAATTTAAATGGCAAAGAAACAAAAAAGATTAATGTCAGAGTCTGGGCTACTGATTCTTAATTCCCAAGCAAGTTCTAGAAATCATGGAGATTTTATATGAGTAATTTAGAATTTATTATGCAGTGATATTTTGAAGCTAGTCAAGGTAAGTCATGACTAAACAGACCCACTAACTATGTTGGTTTTCAACACTCATATTACTGGACACATTATTCTCACTAATCAGTGGGAATTCTCATGAAAAAGTAATCAGAACAGATTGGTTCTCTGCATCTAACCCTTCTGATCATTTTGGAATAGGACCATTGGAAAGATCTCTGGATCCATATAGGTGTCTTTTTCTTCTTTCAAACACCTCACCAATTTCCAAAGAAAGACAGCATTAAGTATTTTTTCATCATTAATAATATGATAATTTCTAGAGACTTGAGCCAACTTCATATGATTTAAAAATAATGAAGCTAAAACTTTAAAAAGACTATATTATTATACCTATTAATGAGGTTTTTCTTTCCATGGAATTTTCCAGGCAAGAATACTGGAGTGGGTTGCTGTGCCCTCCTCCAGGGGATCTTCCTGACCCAGGGATTGAACCCTCATCTCTTACTTCTACTTGCACTGGCAGGCAGGTTTTTTACCACTATCAACACCTGGGAAGCCCAGTCTAAAACACAAGCATCTTTAATGAAGTACATTTACATGGGTTGCGGGAAACTGGGAAGCAACTGCTTATCCCATAGAAACAAAGATCATGAAACATGGACATTAAACTTATTTGTCCTGAAGAAATAAAGGGAACTTAATAAAATTTAACCTGAAATAGTAGTATTCATATTTGGATATTGTGTCATTTCTCTGTACAGGTGGATATCAGGTAAGATTGCAAACAGGTTTCTGATCCATCACCTAGTTACCGATATACCAAAGTAGCCTTTGATTAACATTCCATCTGGATGGAAAATGTATCCCCTCTTTAAAAAAAAATTACACATTTTTCTAATTCAGAAACCTAGGTTTGAACAAAATATTGCTTGTGAAGAAATTAGCACAAAAATTTCAAATATTATTTTTTTTTTCATCTATCTCAGGCTACCATGAAAGGGGCTTCTCTGATAGTTCAGTTGGTAAAAAAAATTCACCTGCAATGCAGGAGACCCTGGTTCAATTCCTGGGTTGGGAAGATCCACTGGAAAAGACATAGGCTACCCAGTATTCTTGGGCTTCCTTTGTGGCTCAGCTGGTAAAGAATCCGCCTGCAATGTGGGAGACCTGGGTTCGACCCCTGGGTTGGGAAGATCCCCTGGAGAAGGGAAAGGCTACCCACTCCAGTATTCTGGCCTGGAGAATTCCATGGACTGTATGGTCCATGGGATTGTAGAGAGTCAGACACGGCTGAGCGACTTTCACATTTCACAGGCTACCATGAAACCACAAAGGTAGAAATAATTGAAAACCAAACCAAAACAAAACCTCCTCTATAATGTTACTTTTATTTTTTAATTTTTAAAAGATTTATCCTTTTTTGTGTGTGTGCTGGGTTGTTGCTTCACAGGCGTTTCTCTAATTGCCCCGAGCAGGGGCTCCTCTGTAGTTGCAGTGCGTGGGCTTCTCGTTGCTGTGGCTTCTCTTGTTGTAGAGTACAGGCTCTAGGGTGTGTGGGCTTCAGTAGTTGTGGCACGTGGGCTCAGCAGGTACAGCTCCCGTACTCTAGAGCACAGGCTCAGTAGTTGTGGTACATGGGCTTAGCTCCTCCGCAGCATGTGGAATCTTCCAAACCAGGATCAAACCAGTGTTCCTTGCATTGCAAGGTGGATTCTTAACCACTGGACCACCAGGGAAGTCCCTATAATGTTAGCTCTTAAAACAGAAAACAGACTGCAACACTAAGATGACAGTCATCCATGTGGACCTATTTAGAAGCTCTTATTACCTCTGGGTGGAAGTCAAAGTAGGCCTGCTGTAGGATGTCCTCTCTCTCTGTCTTTTTTTTTTGTCTGTCTGTCTCTCTCTAATACATCACTCTTTGAGTAACCAAGAGGTCAATGGTATATTCAGAGGAGTGACTTTGTTGCTAAAAGGCCTCAAGATGAGGTCATGTCCACTGTCTGAGGTCATGTCCACTCTCTGGATTTGTTGAAGGAATTTGGATGTTTAACCTAGGAAATAGCAACTTCATTTCTTTTTCCAAATAACTGAAAAATTAACTTGACCTAGAAAACTCAGTGTTTGATTCATTAGCATCTTTAGGAACAGAAGCTCAAGAAAGTGGTTAAGCACACAAATGACACAGTTGGAAAGTCAGGGGTTCAACTATCTGTTCCAGCACATACTAATTGTAAAAGTTTGGCAACATATTTAACCACTCTGAGCCTCAATTTCCTTGTCTAATAAACAGGGGAAAATAACAACTAACTTGCAGAGTTATCATAACAATCAAATGGGTCAACAATGTATTCAAAGTGTTACAGGTAGCAACTGGCATTAGTAAGGATTCAACAAATGGTCTTTCAACAGTCGCTTTATAAATGGTCATCACACTTTACCATTACTTGTCAGAAGTATGCAGTGATAAAAATTCTTGCCTTTGTAAGTAGTCATTCCAGCTGTTAGCTGAGGTGTTCAAGCAGCTTCTTAAGGTGTAAGGAATATAAGCTTGAAGTCATCAGGTTTGGATTTGAATTTCGGTTATAACACTCACCAGCTCTGTTCAACTTGGACATGATATTTAATTTGTTTGAGCCTCAGTTTTCTTTTCTTAAATTGGAATAATATATTGTTCATGAGTTTGTTTTTTCCTGAATAATAAATAACCTAATAAGAACAAGGTTATTATTTTTTTTTTACTATTACAGATGTTCCTGAACTTATGATGTGGTTATGACCCATGAAACCCACCATAAATTGAAAATACCATTAAGTCAAAAATACATTTAACACATCTAACCTGCCAAACAGTCTAGCAGTCTAGACTGTTTAATACAGTCTAGCCTACCCTGAGTGTGCTCAGAACACTTATATTGGGCAACATCATCTAACCCCAAATCTATACTATAATAAAGTGTTGAATGTCTTATGTAATTTATTGAATACTATACTGAAAGTGAAAAACAAAATGGCTGTATGAATGCAGAGTGGTTCTAGGTGTATCAATTATTTACCCTCCTGATTGTGTGGTTCACAGGGAGCTACAGCTCACTGCCACTGCCCAACATCATGAGCATCTTACTGCATTATCACTAGCCTAGGAAAAGACCAAAATTCAAAGAACAGTTTCTACTGAATGCATATCACTTTCACACCATCTAAGTCAAAAAATTGCAAGCCGAACCATCATTGTCAGGAACAGTCTGTACTCAGTGCCAGGTACTATTCTAAATGCTTTCCATGCATTGACTTACTCAATCCCTACAACAAAACTAGGGGGAGGTTATTACTATTATCCCCATTTTACAGATAAGGAAACTGAGACAGACGAAAGTAAGTCCTTTGGCCAAGGTCACGTAGTTAATACGGGGCAGAAGAGGAATTGTGAGTACAAGATGTCTGGCTCCTGGGACCATGTTGAGTGCTTCGAACACAGTGTTTCACACTGAACATTTTCTTATCCCTTCCTGTGCATGAGAGGACCACTTGGCCGCCACAGCCACACAGTGACAGCAAAACAAAGATTCAGGCTTGCCAGAGGTAGTAACTCAAGAGTCCAGACTTACCTTTCTTGAATGCCAATTCACAAACTAGCGTCAGATTGTATGACTCCATGTATCTTCCAACTAGGAGTTTCTACAGCCCTCTAAGTTTTCTGAATAGAAACAAGCCTTTGATTGTTTGATCTTAAATTTTCCAGTTTGTAGTCAGGGGCATTTCGTCTAATTGATTATGGAAAAAGATATAAAGTCACAGAATTCACTGTGTTTTCTCCAAAGAAAAGTTTCACTCTGTTTCTAAAGGGTGTGTCTTTTTCTGAGGGGAGAGGAGATTGGGAGTTTACGATTGACATGTACAAGCTGCTGTATTTAGGACAAGGACCTACTTACAGAACAGGGGATTTTGTTCAATACTCTGTAATAACCTAAATGAGCAAGGGTGTGTCTTAATAACACTGCAGTCACCTCCCTGGTCACTTAATACCTTTTTCAATAAATGGAGATGAAGAAACCAAATGAATAAGTTCAAAACCTGAGTGCAAGCCGATTCCTCAGTATCCAGGAGATGTTATGGATAACATAAATAAAAAGCAAAACTGTAGGACGCATAGACTTTGTAAAATAAAATGGGTGCAGAAACTCTACCTCCACCTCAGGCATGCAAGGATGTGCAATTTGTAAGGAGCCAAAGGATCAGCATCTGGGTTCTAGGAAGATTTTGTCTGTGAAAAACATCCTTAATTATGGTCCATATACAACAGGGAAAATGGTGAAATTTCAGTTGCAGGCATAATCCATAGGAAAGAAAAACAGACAGTAAGGACAATGGATCCAAGATCCCAACTCAAGTCTGTAAACTGAAGTCCCATGAAGAGCTCTGTTCCTACATTTGAGTGGCTCTGACACTGGGTGGAAGTGACAATGGCACCCCACTCCAGTGCTCCTGCCTGGAAAATCCCATGGGCAGAGGAGCCTGGTGGGCTGCAGTCCATGCGGTCGCTGAGGGTCGGACACGACTGAGCGACTTCCCTTTCACTTTTCACTTTCATGGATTGGAGAAGGAAATGGCAGCCCACTCCAGTGTTCTTGCCTGGAGAATCCCAGGGATGGGGGAACCTGTTGGGCTGCCGTCTCTGGGGTCGCACAGAGTCAGACACGACTGAAGTGACTTAGCAGCAGCAGCAGACACTGGGTGGAAGTGACAGAGAAAGATTTTATATGTGCGGGTGTGTGTGTGTGTGTGTAAATATATGTGCATTCATACCCACAGAAATAAATGCACATGTATTTCAAATTTTACCTACAAAAATAATTTCAATAAATCAGGCAGTTACTCCTTGACTAATTATTTGACAGCATAATTTCCCCTAGTTTTAGTACAGAATACAGAGGAGGGAAAAAAGGTTTCATAATTCTTTGGTTGGAATTTGATTCACTGCCGAACTAATTTCTCTTTCGAGTGTGTGTGTGTGTGTGTGTATGGTTTTTCCTTTCTTAGACAGGGCTTGGGAAATGATAATATCTTTTTATGAGAGCAAGCATACAGATTTTAGTTCCCTAGATTTTATCATGGTATAAACACCGAAGAAAGATATAAATGTTGTGAAAACTCCAAAATAACTGGAAGGCAGAAGTGCAGTGGGGGAATTTTCCAGGATACACTTTGAAGAAAGTTGTGGCAGAATGTCAAGCAGTGAATGCAGGAATGACATTCGGTAACTAATTCTCGAGAGAATGACCACTTTTAAAGAAGTGGAGCAGTGTATGTATCAGAGTAAGAAAAGGGCAAAATAAATAATTGCCATTTATAAGATAGAGGAATAGAAATGACTTACTGTCAAGTAAAGAGCTTTACTAAATTGTAGTGGACTTGCAAAGACTATTTTAAAAATTTACTGTGAGTGCCAAGTGATAATGAAAAACATCTGTGCATCTTTGGCGAAATAACAGATAAATAAAATAGAAACTGAAGAGACAGCAGAGACTTTGTCCTTTTTACTCTGTGAAGAGTTGCTGTTTGAACTGTACTTTTTCTCCAGTCCATTGTTGGGAAATAGATTCTTTGGTCGCCATCTAGTGATGTAATGGAGAAAAGCATCTGAAAGGTTGGCGCTAGTCATGTCGACTCTTTGCAACTCCATGGACTGTAGTCTGCCAGACTCCTCTGTCCATGGAATTCTGCAGGCAAGATTACTGGAGTGGGTTGCCATTTTCTGCTCCAAAAGGGTTGAATTTTTTTTTTTTTTTGTATTTTATACATGGGAAAAATGATGTAATGAAATAGTTGAGTTTCAGGGAAAAGGCATTTAGTTTGAAACTTGATAGCAAAATCAATACTCATTGGTAAAAGCAAGAATTTAGAGGTGATTTAGAAAAAGCAAGGACCTTTACTTCTCAGATTTTGCTCAACTCATCACAGAGTCGGACAATACTAGCACACACCAGCATCTAGAATGGTATGTGGCATCCTGTATAAACCTTATGTGAATGTGTTAGAAACAAATGAATAAATGGTGACAAAAATTATAGGATTTCAGAGACTATACTTCTCTTGTTCTACAAATATATAATATTGGATCTACCTACATTTTTAAAACAGATTGTTCTACTTTTATAAGTGATTTTAAATAACAAAATTAGAATTTTCTATGGAGAAGGCAATGGCACCCCACTCCAGTATTCTTGCCTGGAAAATCCCATGGACAGAGGAGCCTGGTGGACTGCAGTCCATGGGGTCGCTAAGAGTTGGACACGACTGAGTGACTTCACTTTCACTTTTCACTTTCATGCACTGGAGAAGGAAATGGCAACCCACTCCAGCGTTCTTGCCTGGAGAATCCCAGGGATGGCGGAGCCTGGTGGGCTGCCATCTGTGAGGTCGCACAGAGTCGGACAAGACTGAAACGACTTAGCAGCAGCAGTAGCAGCTGCAGAATTCTCTAAAGCATTGTTATTGCTGTAAATTCCTCAAAATCATGTTAGGAGTTCTTTGCCGAGTTTGAAATGGAATATCAGAAAATCTACGTTATTCAAAATTTCTACTATTTAGCCTTAACTGTTAATTAATTATTATTTTGCACATTTGCAGGGAAAGGAGATTAACATATATTGTATCTCTCTGATGCATTGTGTTTTATTTATATTTTAATTTATGTAATACAAAGAAAGCAATTGGGTGAGTTGAAAAAAAAAAACATAAACTGAAGCGCAGAGATTTAGTTTATATAGCCAAAAGCTCACCCAAGTTTTTTGGCTTTCAAGCTGATAATACTGTGTTAGGCAGAAGTGGTTTTTATTTGTTTCTTTTTAGGGGTTTTTTGGTGGCTTTTCTCTAACTTGATGTTCTCTGTCACTCTTTCATAATTACCTAACCTTATAATTTTGATACCTTGCCTGGGACCAAGGAATTGGTTTAGGATTGGACATGGTAACCCATTTATGGCCAATGAGACAGCGAAGTCTTCTAGAAAAGTTTCTCATTCTGGATAAAAAAAGAAACACAAGAGAGAAAAATTCCTTTTCTGGCTTTTGACAGTGGTTTCTGAAAATGTTATGCCTGCCACTATTGCAGTCATCTTGTGACCATGAGGGGAATGAGTTCACACCTCAAAAATGACAAAATGAACAAATGGGAGGATGGGCATTGATGATACTTTAGAGTCACTAAGATAACCAACCAGGGGCTGTCTTGCCTTGAACTTTGTGTCACATGAATAATTACTTTTGAAAGTAATGTAGAAATGAGTTTTCTGTTACTTACAGTTGAAAACATCTTAATTAAAACATAAGTGAAATATAAGAAAGAATGAATCAGAAATAGTTTGTTTAAACCCTATTGAGAAAGAGAATTAATATGAAAATAAGTCTTATTTTAATAAAACAGAGAAGTAATTATGCATTTAGAAAAATCAACAAATGGCATATTGAAAAAAAAAATGTCTAACAAAATGTGTTGGTGAACTTAAATTGAGACAAGGAAGAGCTAAATTCCATAGAATGAACGATAAAAAAGACAAGGAAACTGGAAGTCTGCTTACTACTTTATGGATGCCCCACTTAACTTTCTCAAATGCTTTAGCATGCCAGTGGAAAACTGGGTAAACCAAACTTCAGAGTTCATGATCCATGTTGTCTTGAGCTTTGCCATCCTCTTAAAGTGGTACTCTCATACTTTTAATATGAGAGATAATGTCTTAATTTTCTTGGAAGCCAAACCAAATTAAGGAAAACATAAAACAACAAAAATAACAAAATGCCCCCCAAAGAACACTTCAAATTGAAGTGGAAATTCAAAATGAAATCAATTTATTTAAAAAAGTTCAAACAAAAGATGAAAATAGAAACATTTTCAAAGTTAATTGGAGTAGTGAGTTTAATAAATATAAAATTATTTGTGTTACATTTACATAGCAAGACATAAAAATTAGCTATTTACATTGTACTCTGTTTTGGCAACCATACACAAACACACGGAGACACAAACAAAAACAAACAAACTGAAATGACAGCTTGTTTAGAGTAAGATTCTGATCAGTATCATTTCCTTTGAAAGGATTTTTTGATAGAAGATTTACAAAGTCAACACTTTATTCTCTTTGCCTCTCTTTAGAAGTAGTAATTCTTTGCCTCTCTTTAGAAGTAGTAATTGGTGGCAGGAGGTGCCATCTTTTATAGCTTCCATTTGCTCTTTAGAGCCATCTTATTTCCCATCCAATCAACTTTTAGTAAAATCAGACCTCTCCTTACCACAGGTTTATGAAAGCATTCTATATAATTTGGAGGAACAGCTCTGTTCCTTACCTACATTTCAAAACATAGTTATTTTGCCACTGTTTCACTGTGGATCAGCAATGTAATAAATTTTAAGTCTGAAAGTATTTCTGTGTATCATTGTCATATCACTTGAGACATTCTCAGAATATTTTCATTATATGGGCATTGTCAAACTATCATAATAAAATAGGTGGTGTTTTCTGTTAACCTTATGTATGCCTTAAAAAATTGTTTTTACAGATCTATGCCTTTTTCTTTCTTTCTTTCTTTTTTTTTTTTTTGCAGGCTTTTCTGGTGGTTCAGTGGTAAAGAATCTGCCTGCCAATGCAGGAGACACAAGCGAAGTGGGTTCAGTCTCTGGGTCAGGAAGTTCCCCTAGAGAAGGAAAAGATAACTGCTCCATTATTCTTGCCTGGAAAATTCCATGGACATAGGAATCTGGTGAGCTACAGTCTATAGGTTGCAAAAGAGTCAGACAATGACTGAGCATGACCTCTTTACAATTATATCAATTATAAATAATATATCAAACAACAATAATAATTATTATACCTTCATAATATGCCTGTGTGATTGGTGTATTGTTATTCCCATTCTCCAGATGGAGAAACGGAGGCTGAGTAGAAGAATAACTTATCTGATATCAAGTGGCAGAGCCAGGGTTTAAACCCAGGCCGACTGAGTGTAAAAACCTTGACAACAGGAAACACTCTCAATTCCATTGCTCTGATGAGACAGTAGTTACTTTAATTAGCTTGTAAAAATGATGTTAGAAAGGATTATGGGTACCTTGCTGTTGGGAATGTACAATGGCAAACACTCTTGCAAGCACTTTGGCAATTACTTAAATGGCAACCCACTCCAGCATTCTTGCCTGGAGAATCCCATGGATGGAGGAGCCTGGTGGGCTATAGACCATGGGCTCGCAAAGAGTTGGACATGACTGAGCAACTTCACTTATAAAACTAAACATGCAGTTACTATATGGCCAGACTACTGCAGTCTTGAATGTTTAGCCAAGAGAAATGAAAACCTGTGCTCATGCAAAAAACCTGTATATATCTAGAAACAACCCAGATGTCCTTCAGAAGGGTAGATGGTTAAACAAACTGTGGTACATCCATACCATGGAATATTATTCAGCAATAAAAAGGAATGAACTATTCATATATGTAACAGTTTATATAGATCTCAAATAAATTATGCTGAGTGGAGAAAAGGTTACCATTTCTAAAAAGTTAAGCACAGATTGTCATTACATAACATTTTGAAATGGCTAAATTATGGAGAGCAGCTTAGTGTTTGTTTTGTTGCAAAGAGTCAGACACGACTGAGCGACTGAACTGAGCTGAACTGAACTGGTGAGCAATAGAACCACTGGGTGTGAAGGCAATATAAAAGGGCAATGCCAGGGATCCTTGTGATGATAGGGCTGTTTTGTCTGACTGCTGTGATGGTAGATACACTGTCTACACCTAGTAATAAAATTACATAGAGCTGAGTACACATACACCTGCACACATGTGTAAAAGCAGGGAAAATCTGAGTATGATCTGTGGGTTGCATCAAGGTCAGTGTCTGCTTGTGAAATGCTTTATATTTTTGCAAGATGTTATCACTGGAGGAAACTGAGTAATGGGTACATGGGATCACTGTTTTGTTTTTTTTTTACATTTATTGCCAATCTAGATGATCTCAAAATTCAAAAAATATTTAAAAATTATTGTAGATAATCCTATTATCTTAGAGTTATTTTCCCACATGCCTAAAAAAAAGAGCTAAATTTTTATACATATTTTTAGCCACAAAGTAGATATTTAAAAAGTTCAGTGAATAAAGCACCTGCCCTCCATTGGTGCCCTGCTTTTATTGTTAGACTACACTAACAAGTAATTCTGTGATACCTCATTTCTTTGCTATATAGACCTGCATTGTATGGTGTTCTTTTTCTGAGATGTGAAAAGAAATCCCTTAACGACAGAGCTTTCCTCTTGCATTAATTCATTATCTGGGGCTGGACATTCATGTCTGTTTTCATTTTCTCTGTGTGACTCTTGTCAAAGACATCAATTTTTTAAATATATTTTAATTTGTCAACACCTACGGATTTTGAAAACATTCACAATTCAAGTCATTTATTTTTCTTTAACAAATGGCATAATAATTTGTCTCACCTTTGATTTGAACAGGATGAGGGAAAGTGCTTTTGAAAACAATAGATTTTAAAGTCTGATTTCTTCAAACGCAATGCTAATGAACCAAGGCAGTCTTAAGTCACACAGCTTCCTGCTGGGCTGTTGTTTTCTTTACTCACCTTCTTTCCAAATCCCACAGCTTCTGCTCCCCTGCCATTTTTGTTCAACCTGCTCCAGCTGTTACTGGTGTTGCTATCATACACACAAAGCGAGATTTGCCTTTATGGTTGCCATGGAGATACTGCTTATTAAAAAAAAGTCTGTCTTTTCTGAAAGAGAGTACCTGTGATGTTCTGTGTTCACCCAGGTCTGTAAGCCAGTTTTCTACATTCTGAAATTACTTAAGTAGCTCTGCAAAATTAACCTCTGGCATTTACTGTTTACATAAGTTACCTTGTACTGTTTCACAAGATATTCACTAATTTTCCCTAAGTGGTGACCACATCCTACTGGTCACAGGGAACTAAATATAAGAAACAAAACAGGTTATAATTCTCCCCTTTCCTTTACGACTCCCCTCTCAATTTTAAAATCTGTGACAATTAGTTAATCTCTCATAGCTTTATCCTCCATTCAGACTTATGGTTGGATATACTTTGTAAATTTATCAAGTACCATAACTTGTAGTTGGCACTGGCCAGTTGAGAAACATATACTGTCTTTTGAAATTTAAAATAAATGTTTCATTTCTTATACAATTTTTAAAAGTTACCACCATTGATAGTTATTACAAAATATTGGCTGCATTGTCCATGTTGTACATTCTTGAGCCAAACTTACAGCCAGTAGTTTGTGCTTCCCACTCCCATACCTATATTGCCACTCCCTCCCCTCACTGGCAACCACTAGGTCGTTCTGTCTGTGAATCTGCTTCTTTTTGTTATATTCACTACTTTGTTGAATTTTCTAGATTCCACATACAAGTGCTATCATACAGTATTTGCCTTTTTCTATCTGACTCATTTCACTTAATGCCCTCCGAGTTCATCTTATTGCTGCAAATGGGAAAATTTTATTCTTTTTTATGGCCAAATGGTATCCCATTGTGTATATGTACCATATCTTCTTTATCCATTCACCTGTTGATGGACACTTAGGTTGCTTCCATATCTCGGCAATTATAAATAATGCTGCTATGAACACCGGGGTGTGTGTACCCAGAAGTAAAATAGTTGGGTCATATGATAGCTCTGCTTTTAGTTTTTTGAGAAACCTCCGTACTGTTTTCCACAGTGGCTGCACCAGTGTACAATCCCACCCACAGTGTGTGACAGTTCCCTTGTGTACTGTCTCACACTGTCTGTTGTGTCGTGTATATTCATCCTGTCACTTCCACTAGACTGTCCTTTGCTAACCTGACATTCTTCTCATCTTTCCCTCTTCTTTGCCTCAGTAACTTAGGGATGGACAGCAAATCACTCCATTGACACATGTTCATTAAACTCTTAACTGTGTGCATAGTACATTCTAGGAGCTGGAGATACGGTAGTCAATAAGACAAGTCCCTGCATTTTAATTAAACTTGGAGAAAAGTTGATCTACTTTAGGTATAAATAATCTTTTACTTTTGCCCTTTCTAATTAAAAGAAACACCACAAAAACTCGTGTTGATACTGCTCATCATTGAGACCTTTCATTCCTTGTACACCGAATCATAAAAATAACAATTACAATAAAAAGAAAAGTTAAAAGATACAGCTCAGCAACAATATCAGTGAGTTTGGTGGTAAGGTAGTGGGGTGAGAGTTGGCTTACTGAGCTCTGGGAGTAAGCTGGAAAGATGGCTATAGTTCAGGTTCTGCAGTCTAAGAAGAACAGGGGAACAGAACCTGGGCCATTGCTTGAAATAAAGGGAGGGATTGGGAGCTCCAGCCTGTGAAAGGAAGTTAAAATAAAAAGCTTTTGACCAACAGCTAGGGTTTTAGCTTATATAACATTGCTAAACAAGAATTCACCCTGCTTATTTAACTTCTATGCAGTGTACCTCATGAGAAACGCTGGACTGGAAGAAACACAAGCTGGAGTCAAGATTGCCGGGAGAAATATCAATAACCTCAGATATGCAGATGACAACACACTTATGGCAGAAAGTGAAGAGGAACTAAAAAGCCTCTTGATGAAAGTAAAAGAGGAGAGTGAAAAAGTTGGCTTAAAGCTCATTCAGAAAATGAAGATCATGGCATCCGGTCCCATCACTCCATGGGAAATAGATGGAGAAACAGTGGAAACAGTGTCAGACTTTATTTTTGGGGGCTCCAAAATCACTGCAGATGGTGACTGCAGCCATGAAATTAAGACACTTACTCCTTGGAAGAAAAGTTATGACCAACCTAGATAGCATATTCAAAAGCAGAGACATTACTTTGCCGACTAAGGTCCGTCTAGTCAAGGCTATGGTTTTTCCAGTGGTCATGTATGGATGTGAGAGTTGGACTGTGATGAAGGCTGAGCGCCGAAGAATTGATGCTTTTGAACTGTTGTGTTGGAGAAGACTCTTGAGAGTCCCTTGGACTGCAGGGAGATCCAACCAGTCCATTCTGAAAATCAACCCTGGGATTTCTTTGGAAGGAATGATGCTAAAGCTGAAACTTCAGTACTTTGGACACCTCATGCAAAGAGTTGACTCATTGGAAAAGACTTTGATGCTGGGAGGGATTGGGGGCAGGAGAAGAGGGGGATAACAGAGGATGAGATGGCTGGATGGCATCACTGACTCGATGGATGTGAGTCTGAGTGAACTCCGGGAATTGGTGATGGACAGGGAGGCTTGGGGGATTCGATTCATGGGGTAACAAAGAGTCAGACACGACTGAGCAACTGAACTGAACTGAACTGAAACAAGAATGTAGGAAGGGAATAAAAACTGCCTTGTACCCAGGACTTGTGCCAAGGTGCTCACTAGCACAGTGCCTAGATCTGCATTTGCCTCTATTCATTCCCAAGTAGGCTCGGTCACCGATGCAAGACCTTGTTCTGAATTGTGGTCGCTAGTGGTCCAAGTGATGCATCTCTTGGAGAAATAATTATAAAGCAAGAGCATAAAAAACAAGCAAAGACTATGAGAGAACCCCTCCCCCCCACCGCCACCCCATAAAAATGAGCTTGAAAACCAAATTCCAAAGTACATCAGAATTATTATAATTGAAAAGATAACCAGGAAAATTTAAGATTGGTGTATGATCCCTTTGGATGGAATGAAAATAAGAGCAATCTGAAAAATTAAGACAAGTATGTTTGAGATTTTTTAACAAGATGAAAGAATAACAATCTTGAGAATATAAAAATTATGAAAAACCAAAGCAGTAACTTATGAAAAAATATTAAGTAAAAACCTTGGAATCAAAAAGTACTATTATAGAAAAAAGTAAACAGGATTCAGTTCAGTTCAGTCGCTCAGTCGTATCCGACTCTTTGCAACCCCATGAATCGCAGCACGCCAGGCCTCCCTGTCCATCACCATCTCCCGGAGTTCACTCAGACTCACATCCATCTGAGTGATGCCATCCATCCATCTCATCCTCGGTAGTCCCCTTCTCCCCCTTCCCCCAATCTCTCCCAGCATCAGAGTCTTTTCCAATGAGTCAACTCTTCGCATGAGGTGTCCAGAGTACTGGAGCTTCAGCTTTAGCATCATTCCTTCCAAAGAAATCCCAGGGCTGATCTCCTTCAGAATGGACTGGTTGGATCTCCTTGCAGTGCAAGGATCTCCTTGCAGTCTTCTCCAACGCCACAGTTCAAAAGCATCAATTCTTTGGCACTCAGCCTTCTTCACAGTCCAACTCTCACATCCATACATGACCACAGGAAAAACCATAGCCTTGACCTAGACGGACCTTAGTCAGCAAAGTAATGTCTCTCTGCTTTTGAATATACTATCTAGATTGGTCATAACTTTTCTTCCAAGGAGTAAGCGTCTTTTAATTTCCTGGCTGCAGTCACCATCTGCAGTGATTTTGGAGTCCCAAAAAATAAAGTCCGACACTGTTTCTCCATCTATTTCCCACGAAGTGATGGGACCAGATGCCATGATCTTCGTTTTCTGAATGTTGAGCTTTAAGCCAGCTTTTTCACTCTCCTCTTTCACTTTCATCAAACAGAATTAACTCAAGACTAATGCAGTTAAAGAGGAAATTTTAAAATAACAGCAAGAGGGTACTGGGAAATGTACAAAGGATGTAGTCCTAGGAGGTAAAACATTGAAAAATATCCATGAGATAGCAGTCAGCCATGATGTGCTATAGAAAGACTCCGAAGTTGTTTACTAGGAATTTTAGAAAAAGACAATGGAAGAAATAGGTGAGAAGCAATAGTTAAAGATAGTTTAGTGTTTTATAGAACTAAAAGAAATAAAATTTCTTATTGAAATAGCACACAGTATATAACAGAGTGTGTTTTATTTTAATTTTTTATTGAAGTATAATCAATTTATAATGTATTAATTATTGCTGTACAGCAGAGTGGCTCAGTACTCTTTCATATACTTTTCTGTTGTGGTTTATCGTAGGATATTGAATATAATTCCCTGTACTACACAGCAGGATTTTGCTGTTTATCCATCCTGTATATACCAGTTTGCATCTACTAATCCCAAACTCCCAGTTAGTCCCTCTCCCACCCTCCTCCCCCTTGGCAACCACTAGTCTATTATCTATGTCCAACAGGATGTATTTTAAAATAGACTTGTTATTTACTCTAGTGGGAAGATTCCCCCGAGTAAGTCAGTTGTCCTTTGGGAAAATGTAAATTGTAAAGGATGCTGATGAAACAGTAACTTGTCTACTTATAGAATTAAATTTGTTACTTTAGCCACACATACATTTAAATTACATTTTATCCAAATAGAGTAATTTGGAAATATTATTTTTTCCCTTAGTTACACTTATAAAATATCTAACCTCTTCAGATGCATCTTTGACATTAGTGTTTTTGTCATTTCCAGAGTATTTTAAAATCATCATAGCAGCATCATTTATCAGTTCTTTTGAGATATAGCACAGTGATTGTGTGTGTGATGTGGACACTGAAGGTCCCCATTCACAAACATTAGTACAATTTCATTTTCATTTTTATTCTCCCTCTAGATTCATCTTCCTAATCTTTGTAATACAATAACTTTACTGCCTTTTAAGGTTTAAAAGTATTGTTTATAATGACCTCCAACCTTTGCAAACATAATGTTAAAATGCACTGAAATTGTTAACCTTCCTTGCCTTCTTTTATACTAATTTCAACAGATGATCTTTAAAAACATGAAAACTAGCACTAGTTTTAGAAAATAAATTGTTGGCTCATTTTTGTCTACGTTTTAAGCAGTATTTTATGGCTTATGAAAGTGTTCATAACACAGTAGACTGTATAAGGACTCATATATATATATGTATATATAGTTATTTTCTATTCTAGAATTTTTGGGGGGAAAAACTTAGCTTATATGTGGGTTATATAAAGCTTTTATTGATCTCTTACTCTGTATCAGGTATTGCTGTTCTGTATGTAGCAGTGAACAAGATAGATAATGGTTGTAATCTCCTGGAGTACACATTCCAGTTTGGTGATATAAGCATTAAGAAAACAAGAAAATATCAGGAGAAATGAATGATATATAGCATGTTTTTAAAAAAAGTCAAGAAATTGTTTGACGTTTGTAAGGGTTTCGAAGGCTTCGAAGAATTCTGAATACCTGACCGAAGGGTCTTTGAGACCATGTAGACCTTAAGATTCAGTGGACCAGCCCTGGTCTAGAATTCTCATATCCAGAGACTAAGTCCACTAATTTACCTGTAGACCATTCATCTTTTTGTTTAAAAAATTTTGACCTCACATAAAAAAATATATAAGAAGATGTTATAAAGCTAGAAAAAGTAAAAAAGAGAAGAAAATTGTAGAAAATCGAAAGTAAACAAAACAAAAAAAACCTCTGATTCGCTGGTGCACAGAAAGGCATGATTATCTGTATATGCATGAGTTTTGGTCACGTTTCGAATTTTTGGCCACTAGAAACCTGCCCTGTGGGAGGATATGTGTACTTTTGTTTGCCTATTTTCTTTCCTTCTTTTCTTTCTTCCTAAATTTCTGTATTTTCTAAAATGAGATGTATTGCTTATTTAATCTGGGGGAAAACATGCTTTAAGTTGGAACAATTAGCTTTCAACTTATTTTAGGTCTCTCTTTCTTTTTAATTTTAAGTGATTGAATTAAGACTTTTAAACCTTAAATCTGAAACTTCCATAAATATATTCTAATCGGTATGTTGCTGTGTTGAGTTTATCTCAATTAGTATATAATTGAGGGGTTTCTCTGGTAGCTCAGCTGGTAAAGAATCCGCTTGCAATGCAGGAGACCTTGGTTTGATTTCTAGGTCAGGAAGAATGCCTGGAAAAGGGATAGGCTAGCCACTCCAGTATTCTTCGGCTTCTCTAGTGGCTGACGGTAAAGCACCTGCAATGCCAGAGACCTGGGTTTGATCCCTGGGTTGGGAAGATCCCCTGGAGGAGGGCATGGCAACACAATGCAGTATTCTTGCCTGGAGAATCCCCATGGACAGAGGAGCCTGGTGGGCTATAGTCCATTGGGTCACAAAGAGTCGTACATGACTGAGTAACTAAGCACATATTAAATATAACTCAAAACACTGATTTTACTTGGCTTCTGAGACAAATGGTTTGCCTATTTGCAAAAGTTTCCTAAGTAGGTAAAGTGTATTCTATTCATTATTTTCAATACATTCAACTGAGTGAAGCCCAAGCCATTTAGCTTCCAGGTGGCTAGGTGGTAAAGAATGCGTCTACTAATGCAGGAAACTAAGGAAATGCAGGCTCAATCCCTGGGTCAGGAAGATTCTCTGGAGTAGGAAATGGCAAGCCACTCCAGTATTCTGGCCTGGACAATCCCATGGACAGAGGGCTACTGTCCATGGGGTTGTAGAGTCAGACAGGACTGAGTAAATGAACATGCAAGCCATTTACCCTGAGCTATTGCCTCATGGTATATTTTATATTATCAGGTTGATTATAGGATGTTGAATTACTAATGCTATGAGATAATATCTATGTCTTGAAGAGACACTCACCCATTCCTGAAACTCATTTAATGTAGAAAATATATATCACCCTTCTAACTTTATTGCTTTTGAGTACTTGAAAGAATCCTATTGAAAATGCTACTAGGTAATAGATTTGTAATCATCCCAGATAAAAATCATTGCTTTACTTCCCTGCGCTCACATTATCCTGTTTCAGATAATAGAGACACTCAGAGTAATTTTCATTCTCTATAAGGTCAAAGTGTCTTTTGCTTGTACAATTTTTCTCTTGTAACTGGTATTGACTCATTAATTTCTCAATATCTTCTGTACAATCAAATCACAGTAGTCTTTAGGATTGTCAATTTTTTCAAACACTATGACCCTCAAAATACATATATAGTATATCCCTTTACTCTAATTTCATTTGTCTGGGTACATTGTAGACAGCTACATATTTATGTTTAACTGAATTATTAAGGACATTTTAAAATTTCACATATAACTTCCATAAAAGAGTAAAATTTTATTCTGTAGTAGAATACACCTTTTTAAAGTATCTAACATTAAAGGTGTGAAAAGGATGTTTGAAGTTTTCTTTTAACTCCAAAAGTGTATAATTTAGTAAAATAATCTTTTTAGGTCTTAAATTTTTTTTTCAAGATTGGGATATCAGATTGCAACAGCGTCAAACAGCTGATAGACTTTTTAAATTGCTTTGAAAATTGTATGTGTTACATCATCTAACTAGGATATGTTATAAAGAGATTTACAGAAAAATGTCTGAAGAACAGTTTAGGTCATGACACGTCTTGAAAGCATCTCTCTAATACACACCACACACACACACACCTGTTGTGTACTGCCTGGAGCAGGTCCAGGCAGCTGCTGGGGTGGGTGGAATTAAGACAGCTGACGTTGCCTGTCTGTCTCACAGAACAGCCGGTGATGGAGGGAGACATGTTGGCAATGATGCAGGTAAAGAATCCAGTCCTTCCTGCCAAGCTTTCTCCTCAAAATAGTGGCAACAACACCAAATATGCCCCCCTTGAACTGTATGAAAAAGATGAATATGAGGAGAGTAAGTAAATGTTGAACTGGGACTAAGGGGTACCTAGGATGCAAAATTTAAGGTGGGTGATGACCCTGTATCTTAAATTTTGCACCTTAAAATTTTTGTGCCTTAAAATTGGGAGAGTGAGTGTCACGTCAAGGTTTGTGCCTGCACTGTCTCACCCTAGTCTGCCAACTTTGTTCCACCGTTGTTCGTGTCTCTATGTTATAAGTCACCTATAACCAGGTATGTCAGGTGATAAGAAGAACCCACAGCAGGTGTAGCTTCCTTCCATTGATGTAACTGGGAGATGTTTGCTAATGGACTTAAAATAAGAACCTAGTTGAGAGTTCTGAATACCACGGCTCTTTTAGGTTAATTAACTGAAAGTGAAGTCAAGTGGGCCTTAGAAAGCATCACTACGAACAAAGTTAGTGGAGGTGATGGAATTCCAGTTGAGCTGTTTCAAATCCTGAAAGATAATGCTGTGAAAGTGCTGCACTCAATATGCCAGCAAATTTGGAAAACTCAGCAGTGGCCACAGGACTGGAAAAGGGCAATTTTCATTCCAATTCCAAAGAAAGGCAATGCCAAAGAATGCTCAAACTACCACACAATTGCACTCATCTCACATGCTAGTAAAGTAATGCTTAAAATTCTCCAAGCCAGGCTTCAGCAATACGTGAACCGAGAAATCCCTGATGTTCAAGCTGGCTTTAGAAAAGGCAGAGGAACCAGAGATCAAATTGCAAACATCTGCTGGATCATGGAAAAAGCAAGAGAGTTCCAGTGAAACATCTATTTCTGCTTTATTGACTATGCCAAAGCCTTTGACTGTGTGGATCACAATAAACTGTGGAAAATTCTGAAAGAGATGGGAATACCAGACCACCTAACCTGCCTCTTGAGAAACCTGTATGCAGGTCAGGAAGCAACAGTTAGAACTGGACATGGAACAACAGACTGGTTCCAAATAGGAAAAGGAGTACGTCAAGGCTGTATATTGTCACCCTGGTGATTTAACTTCTATGGAGAGTACATCATGAGAAACGCTGGGTTGGAAGAAACACAAGCTGGAGTCAAGATTGCCAGGAGAAATATCAATAACCTCAGATATGCAGATGACAACACCCTTATGGCAGAAAATGAAGAGGAACTCAAAAGCCTCTTCATGAAAGTGAAAGAGGAGAGTGAAAAAGTTGGCTTAAAGCTCAGCATTCAGAAAACGAAGATCATAGCATCTGGTCCCATCACTTCATGGGAAGTAGATGGGGAAACAGTGGAAACAGTGTCAGACTTTATTTTGGGGGGCTCCAAAATCACTGCAGATGGTGACTGCAGCCATGAAATTAAAAGATGCTTACTCCTTGGAAGAAAAGTTATGACCAACCTAGATAGTATATTCAAAAGCAGAGACATTACTTTGCCGACTAAGGTCCGCCTAGTCAAGGCTATGGTTTTTCCTGTGGTCATGTATGGATGTGAGAGTTGGACTGTGAAGAAGGCTGAGTGCCGAAGAAGTGATGGTTTTGAACTGTGGTGTTGGAGAAGACTCTTGAGAGTCCCTTGGACTGCAAGGAGATCCAACCAGTCCATTCTGAAGGAGATCAACCCTGGGATTTCTTTGGAAGGAATGATGCTAAAGCTGAAGCTCCAGTACTTCGGCCACCTCATGCGAAGAGTTGACTCACTGGAAAAGACTCTGATGCTGGGAGGTATTGGGGGCAGGGGGAGAAGGGGACTACCGAGGATGAGATGGATGGATGGCATCACGGACTCGATGGATGTGAGTCTGAGTGAACTCCGGGAGATGGTGATGGACAGGGAGGCCTGGTGTGCTGCAGTTCATTGGGTCACAAAGAGTTGGACCCGACTGAGCGACTGAACTGAACTGAACTGACTGAACTGAAAGTGAAAGTGAAGTCGCTCAGTCCTACTCTTTGTGACCCTATGGACTGTAACCTATCAGGCTCCTCCATCCATGGGATTTTCCAGGCAAGAATGTGCTTTAAACATATATTTTAACTATACACAAACTCACCTTTATGGACAGAAATGTTTAACTTGATCAACTATATACTCTACCCTCTTGTTTGTTCTTTGTTGTGGATTTATATCCTCAACTCATCCCCACTAGGCTGCTTTTTTATATCATTGACTTCATTGCTAGTTACAGAGATTTCTCTCTCCGTCTGCGGTCACTCAGAGTTAGGCTCTAAGTAATTCCTGTCTATGGTTACAGCTGCCTGTTCACAGAATTATGCAAAGCTTAGGGAAGTTCTTTCTCCCCGTGGCATTATTAACAGAACACTCACCCTAGCTACTTACTCTTCTGAAATGATGCTTCTGGGTCTGTGCAGTATTCTAGAACTTGGGTTGGCCCTCCATTGAGAATGATCCGTCCTGTTGTCGATTTTGGCTGAACAACTTCTGGATTCGCTGTAACCTGAGTAACGCCTCCACTGAGGAGACGATTGTACTCCCTGTTGCTTCCTTAGTTGTACTACAGAGAAACACAGTTAGGGTCAAATATTTAACTATTTCATGTTCATTATCGCTCAGGCTTTCCATACTATATATGCCCTTTTTCTGTTCTAAGTTCTGTGAAAAATGAGTGAGATTTGCATTTCCCTGATGAGTAGCCGTGCTGAGCATCTTTTCATGTGCCTGTTGGATATCTGCATTTTCTAGCTGGAAAAATGTTTAGGTTTTCGGTCATTGTTTGCTTGTTTTTTTGATACTGAGTTGTATGAGTTGTTTATGTATGTTGGATATTAATTCCTTCTTGGTCATATCAATTGCAACTATTTTCTCCCATGCAGTAGGTTTTTTTCATTTTGTCAGTGGTTTCCTTTGCTATACAAAAGCTTTTAAGTTTAATTAGGTCCCATTTGTTTATTTTCAGTTTTATTTCCTTTGCTTTATGATATCTGAAAAATACAACAAACTAGTGAATATAACAAAGAAGTGAACTCACAGATGTAGAAAACAAACTAATGCCTATGAGTGGGGAGAAGGAAAAGGGAGGAACAGTGTAGGTTTAGGAAATTAAGAGGTATAGACTATTAGGTATAAAATAAGCTACAAGGATATATTGTACAATATAGGGAATATAGCCAATTATTTTATAATAATATTATATCAGTATATTATAATATTATAATTGGAGTATAACCTTAAAAATTGTGAATCACTATATTGTTCACCTGTAACTTGCATAATACTGTAAAACAACTATACTTCAATTAAAAAAATGAGTGAGTCACAGAAGTATACAGGTGGAAGAATCCTTTAGCTCATTTATGCTTCTGAACATGAGATTCCAAAGTCCTGTTTAATGCTGTTACAGCCAAGTTAGCCCCCAATTTACAAATTAATTATCCAGCTACAAGACAACTTTCTCCCACCTCCCTCTTCCTCTAGATGCATTTGTGTTTCCTGCCCTGATTCAGAACACCGAAGGCAGGGGTCACAAGTTCAAACATGTTGAGTCCAGTCAGATGGTGTGAATGAACAAAGCTGACAAGTAACAGAAAAGAAGGTAGGACTGTGGTAAACCGGTTTATGAGTCTTCATCAGAGGTCCTGCATCAATCCCAGGTTCAAATCCAGATGTAAGTAAGATGATATATTCCATAGATATGAAATACACTTTCCAAATACATGGTGCTTATGCACGTGTATCTGAGTCTGGGCTATGTTCCAAAAGTTGTTAGTCGCTCAGTCGTGTCCGACTCTGCAACCCCATGAACTGTGTAGCCCACCAGGCTCCTCTCTCCACGGGATTCTCCAGGCAAGAATACTGGAGTGGGTTGCCATTCCCTTCGCTAGGGAATCTTCCTGACCCAGGGATTAAACCCAGGTCTCCTGTATTGTAGGCAGATTCTTTACCATCTGAGCCGTCAGAGAAGCCCATATGTTCTGCCTACTACTCGAGAGAGGACTCTGCTTATGTAAAAAGTATTATGTATTACAAAATTTGCATGTAAAACATAGTCTCCTAAGAAATGAAAATCAGGGTCCAGAAAGGAACCTTTTAACAGTTTATCTAGAGGTCCATGCTGGAGGAAAGCTAAGGAAGTGTAAGCCAGCAGTTTTCCCAGGAAGAAAAAAACAGCACCACTGCCGATTTCAAGCAGAAACAAAATGCTAAAATTAAACTCCCAGCAGTCAGCTGGGAGAAAGATTTAACAACAGTGTCTGACTCTCACTCACGCTTTCCAGGGAGATCAATGAGAAAGCAAACATCTTATCTCACAATTAACAGTTTCAACATTTCTAACTGAAAAAGCTCGAGTAAACAAAGGCAGCACCAAGGCAGAACTAAGAGTGAATGCATTAATGATTTGACTACACCTGTGTCTTTCCACATTAAATCTTAAATCAATTTATCTGAAGCACTTGGAATCTTGAACTACAAAAGTGAATGCCACAAAAACATCATTAAAAGCCCTATAAGTTTCATTTATTTTGAAAAGTGAAAAACTGAATTATCCTGAAATCAATCTTCTAAATAAAAAGACTTACAGAAAAAAAGTCAGTTCTTTATTCTGATACTCCCTAATAACTAGATTTTTGGCATTATTTATAAAAATTCTCCAGTATTCAAGCTTAAATGAACAAGGAATAGAAATGCAATTTCAGACAATAATAATAATATATAAAATGATACAAATGAGTGACTATCAACCATGATGAAATTATCTGAATATATATCCTTATATGTAACATATATATTCCTCAATTAAAATTAGACCTTTAGCAAGGAAGACAAACATAAAATGATGTTTGTTTTATATGCTCTATTTTTTTATAAAACAAAAACACGATTGTTTTCATGGTATTTCTTGAAAAACAACATTCAGAAAGGAGAATTATTGGGATTTCTTTGGAGGGAATGATGCTGAAGCTGAAACTCCAGTACTTTGGCCACCTCATGTGAAGAGTTGACTCACTGGAAAAGACTCTGATGTTGGGAGGGATTGGGGGCAGGAGGAGAAGGGGACGAGGATGAGATGAGAGGATGAGATGGCTGGATGGTATCACTGACTCGATGAACGTGAGTCTGGGTGAATTCTGGGAATTGGTGATGGACAGGGAGGCCTGGCGTGCTGCGATTCATGGGGTCGCAAAGAGTCGGACATGACTGAGCGACTGAACTTAACTGAACTGAACTGAAATAATAGAAATGATTATTTATATAATTATTTATTTATTATTTGGATCAGCAAATTATTATTTAATTATTATTTGCACCAGGGAAGTCGAACTAATAGAAATGGTCTAGAGCCACCTTGTGGCAGTCACTGGTAATTGGAAGTGGTTTTTATTTTTTTTTATTTTATTTTTTTTTCAGTTCATTTTTTTTTTTTTTATTAAATTTTAAAAACTTTAATTCTTACATGTGTTCCCAAACATGAAACCCCCTCCCACCTCCCTCCCCATAACTTCTCTGTGGGTGATCCCCATGCACCAGCCCCAAGCATGCTGTATCCTGCGTCAGACATAGACTGGCGATTCAATTCTTACATGATAGTATACATGATAGAATGCCATTCTCCCAAATCATCCCGCCCTCTCCCTCTCTCTCTGAGTCCAAAAGTCCGTTATACACAGCTGTGTCTTTTTTCCTGTCTTGCATACAGGGTCGTCATTGCCATCTTTCTAAATTCCATATATATGTGTTAGTATACTGTATTGGTGTTTTTCTTTCTGGCTTACTTCACTCTGTATAATCGGCTCCAGTTTCATCCATCTCATCAGAACTGATTCAAATGAATTCTTTTTAACGGCTGAGTAATACTCCATTGTGTACATGTACCAAAGCTTTCTTATCCATTCATCTGCTGATGGACATCTAGGTTGTTTCCATGTCCTGGCTATTATAAACAGTGCTGCGATGAGCATTGGGGTACATGTGTCTCTTTCAATTCTGGTTTCCTCGGTGTATATACCCAGCAGTGGGATTGCTGGGTCATAAGGTAGTTCTATTTGCAATTTTTTAAGGAATCTCCACACTGTTCTCCATAGTGGCTGTACTAGTTTGCATTCCCACCAACAGTGTAGGAGGGTTCCCTTTTCTCCACACCCTCTCCAGCATTTATTGCTTGCAGATTTTTGGATCGCAGCCATTCTGACTGGTGTGAAGTGGTACCTCATTGTGGTTTTGATTTGCATTTCTCTGATAATGAGTGATGTTGAGCATCTTTTCATGTGTTTGTTAGCCATCCGTATGTCTTCTTTGGAGAAATGTCTATTTAGTTCTTTGGCCCATTTTTTGATTGGGTCGTTTATTTTTCTGGAATTGAGCTGCATAAGTTGCTTGTATATTTTTGAGATTAGTTGTTTGTCAGTTGCTTCATTTGCTATTATTTTCTCCCATTCAGAAGGCTGTCTTTTCACCTTGCGTATATTTTCCTTTGTTGTGCAGAAGCTTTTAATTTTAATTAGATCCCATTTGTTTATTTTTGCTTTTATTTCCAGAATTCTGGGAGGTGGATCATAGAGGATCCTGCTGTGATTTATGTCTGAGAGTGTTTTGCCTATGTTCTCCTCTAGGAGTTTTATAGTTTCTGGTCTTACATTTAGATCTTTAATCCATTTTGAGTTTATTTTTGTGTGCGGTGTTAGAAAGTGATCTAGTTTCATTCTTTTACAAGTGGTTGACCAGTTTTCCCAGCACCACTTGTTAAAGAGATTGTCTTTACTCCATTGTATATTCTTGCCTCCTTTGTCAAAGATAAGGTGTCCATATGTGTGTGGATTTATCTCTGGGCTTTCTATTTTGTTCCATTGATCTATATGTCTGTCTTTGTGCCAGTACCATACTGTTTTGATGACTGTGGCTTTGTAGTAGAGCCTGAAGTCAGGCAAGTTGATTCCTCCAGTTCCATTCTTCTTTCTCAAGATTGCTTTGGCTATTCGAGGTTTTTTGTATTTCCATACAAATCTTGAAATTATTTGTTCTAGTTCTGTGAAAAATATGGCTGGTAGCTTGATAGGGATTGCGTTGAATTTGTAAATTGCTTTAGGTAGTATACTCATTTTCACTATATTGATTCTTCCAATCCATGAACATGGTATATTTCTCCATCTATTAGTGTCCTCTTTGATTTCTTTCATCAGTGTTTTATAGTTTTCTATATATAGGTCTTTAGTTTCTTTGGGTAGATATATTCCTAAGTATTTTATTCTTTTTGTTGCAATGGTGAATGGAATTGTTTCCTTAATTTCTTTTTCTACTTTCTCATTATTAGTGTATAGGAATGCAAGGGATTTCTGTGTGTTGATTTTATATCCTGCAACTTTACTATATTCATTGATGAGCTCTAGTAATTTTCTGGTGGAGTCTTTAGGGTTTTCCATGTAGAGGATCATGTCGTCTGCAAACAGTGAGAGTTTTACTTCTTCTTTTCCAATTTGGATTCCTTTTATTTCTTTTTCTGCTCTGATTGCTGTGGCCAAAACTTCCAGAACTATGTTGAATAGTAGCAGTGAAAGTGGACACCCTTGTCTTGTTCCTGACTTTAGGGGAAATGCTTTCAATTTTTCACCATTGAGGATAATGTTTGCTGTGGGTTTGTCATATATAGCTTTTATTATGTTGAGGTATGTTCCTTCTATTCCTGCTTTCTGGAGAGTTTTTATCATAAATGGATGTTGAATTTTGTCAAAGGCCTTCTCTGCATCTATTGAGATAATCATATGGTTTTTATTTTTCAATTTGTTAATGTGGTGAATTACATTGATTGATTTGCGGATATTGAAGAATCCTTGCATCCCTGGGATAAAGCCCACTTGGTCATGGTGTATGATCTTTTTAATATGTTGTTCGATTCTGATGGCTAGAATTTTGTTGAGGATTTTTGCATCTATGTTCATCAGTGATATTGGCCTGTAGTTTTCTTTTTTTGTGACATCTTTGTCAGGTTTTGGTATTAGGGTGATGGTGGCCTCATAGAATGAGTTTGGAAGTTTACCTTCCTCTGCAATTTTCTGGAAGAGTTTGAGTAGGATAGGTGTTAGCTCTTCTCGAAATTTTTGGTAGAATTCAGCTGTGAAGCCGTCTGGACCTGGGCTTTTGTTTGCTGGAAGATTTCTGATAACAGTTTCAATTTCCGTGCTGGTGATGGGTCTGTTAAGATTTTCTATTTCTTCCTGGTTCAGTTTTGGAAAATTGTACTTTTCTAAGAATTTGTCCATTTCTTCCACATTGTCCATTTTATTGGCATACAACTGCTGATAGTAGTCTCTTATGATCTTTTGTATTTCTGTGTCGTCTGTTGTGATCTCTCCATTTTCATTTCTAATTTTATTGATTTGATTTTTCTCTCTTTGCTTCTTGATGAGTCTGGCTAGTGGTTTGTCAATTTTATTTATCCTTTCAAAGAACCAGCTTTTGGCCTTGTTGATTTTTGCTATGGTCTCTTTTGTTTCTTTAGCATTTATTTCTGCCCTAATTTTTAAGATTTCTTTCCTTCTACTAACTCTGGGGTTCTCCAATTCTTCCTTTTCTAGTTGCTTTAGTTGTAGAGTCAGGTTATTTATTTGACTTTTTTCTTGTTTCTTGAGGTATGCCTGTATTGCTATGAACTTTCCTCTTAGCACTGCTTTTATAGTGTCCCACAGGTTTTGGGTTGTTGTGTTTTCATTTTCATTAGTTTCTATGCATATTTTGATTTCTTTTTTGATTTCTTCTGTGATTTGTTGGTTATTCAGAAGTGTGTTGTTCAACCTCCATATGTTGGAATTTTTAGTAGTTTTTCTTCTGTAATTGAGATCTAATCTTAATGCATTATGGTCAGAAAAGATGCTTGGAATGATTTCGATTTTTTTGAATTTATCAAGTTTAGATTTATGGCCCAGGATGTGATCTATCCTGGAGAAGGTTCCATGAGCACTTGAAAAAAAGGTGAAATTCATTGTTTTGGGGTGAAATGTCCTATAGATATCAATTAGGTCTAATTGATCTAATGTATCATTTAAAGTTAGTGTTTCTTTGTTAATTTTCTGTTTAGTTGATCTGTCCATAGGTGTGAGTGGGGTATTAAAGTCTCCCACTATTATTGTGTTATTGTTGATTTCCCCTTTCATACTTGTTAGCATTTGTCTTACATATTGCGGTGCTCCTATATTGGGTGCATATATATTTATAATTGTTATATCTTCTTCTTGGATTGATCCTTTGATCATTATGTAGTGGCCTTCTTTGTCTCTTTTCACAGCCTTTGTTTTAAAGTCTATTTTATCAGATATGAGTATTGCCACTCCTGCTTTCTTTTGGTCTCTATTTGCGTGGTATGTCTTATTCCAGCCCTTCACTTTCAGTCTATATGTGTCCCTTGTTTTGAGGTGGGTCTCTTGTAAGCAGCATATAGAGGGGTCTTGTTTTTGCACCAGGGAAGTCGAACTAATAGAAATGGTCTAGAGCCACCTTGTGGCAGTCACTGGTAATTGGAAGTGGTTTTTAAAATAATGGTTTATCTATAGTGTACAATAAAGATGTTTTATAGATGAAAAATCATCTGATTTCTTTCAAAATGCTAACCTTTGAAACATAAATAATGTAGTTATGTGGCAAAAGTGCCAGACAAAATGTATTTGTAATAGGAAGTAATAATGAGAATTACCATAACAATCATTTGTACGGTGTTTCCTGTGTACATTTGTTCTCCACATGAGGGAGCCTCTGGGGGAGACCAAGGAAGACTAAAGCAGCTTGTTCCCCAAGGTCATACAGGTTTAGTTATGGGGTGAATCTGGGATTTAAAAGTCATACTCTTATTATTACCTGTTACTCTTTTTTAAAAAAGCCTACTATATACCAGGCATCATATTAGGTACTTTCTATTTGTCATCTAACACACGCATAAGTTGCTTCAGTCCTGTCTGATTCTTTGCCACCCTATGGACTGTAGCCTCCCAGGCTCCTTTGTCCATGAGATTTCCAGGCAAGAATACTGGAGTGGGTTGCCATTTCCTTCTCCAGGGAGATCTTCCTGACCCAGGGATTGAACCTGTGTCTCCTGAATTGGCAGTCAGGTTCTTTACCACTAGCAACACCTGGAAAGCTCATTGGTTATCTAGTTGTGATAATATTCTTATGAGATAAATACTACTATATCCATTATATAAAAAAAAAAGATATTCAGAAAGATAAATAGCCTGTCCTGAGTCACCTACCTGGAACTGACAAAGCTGGAATTTGAAACTAGGATTATTAAAGATCATGCTCTTTAGAAATACTATGCTTTTTCCTACTATATCAACTATATCATGATTTTCTAATTAATTATATAACATGTATCCATCATTCATTCATTCATGGTAACACACATATATGCACATAGTGGTGGGAAGATGCGAAAGAGAGAGAGATTAAAGACACTTTTGGGTTTAAGGCTCAAGAGTCCATCTGACAGGGTCTGGGAAGAATCCGTTTTCCCCAAAACAGACAAATCTGTTGAATATGGCTTTAAACTAATTGTGAGGAGGAAAACTGAGGAAAAAAGCCCAGGTAGATATATACATCTGGTTATTATGGAGGATACCCTGAATATCTGTTCCTCTCTCTGTCACACACAAATACACCCTGGGCCTTGGGACATTTTCCCCTCAGCTGGCATACCCTCTCCTCCTTCCCTTGGGTAAATCATTCCTTTCACAGGTGTCCACTGAGACATCAGTTCCCTGAGAAGCTGCCTGGTCTGCATCCCCTGTCTAAGTGCCCCTGTAGCCTCACACAGCCCACCGTCTGCCTCTCAGAGCACTTGGCACACTTCCTTTTGATTGTGCTTCTCTGTGTTCCATCAGACTCCAAGCTCCATGGTCTCCAGGCTGCCCCCTCCATCAGCTGAACTCCAGAATTCAATGCAAACTTGTTGGCAGATGAATGAAGGTCCTGAAAGAAATCTCAGATCTAGATCACAGATCAGCCTGGGTCACAAAAATAAGCGCTACCATGGGTAAAACACAGCTAGTGGAGAGCTACTGTATAGCCCAGGGAGCTCAGCTCGGTGCTCTGAGATGACCTGAAGGGGTGGGCAGTGGGAGGGAAATTCAAGACGGAGCTATACATATAGCTGATTCAATTGTTGTACAGCCGAAACTAACACATTGTAAAGCAGTTATATTCCAATAAGAATACATGAATTAAAAAAATAAGGCCCCACAGGTGCAGAATAGAAGTACGAAAAGGTAAAGTGGCAGCACAGAAAGGGAAAGGGGTCAATTGTGTCTGGGGAAGGAGAGGGTTAAAAAGACTTATCTTAAGGAGATGATATTTGAAATGTGGAGTGACAGATGGGAAGAGGAAATCATCATAAGGAATGAGATATGGACCTCAAATATTAATGTATGTGAAAAATAAACTGCATGCAGAATTTGTTAAAATACCATTTCCTCAGTCAAATGCCAAAGCATTACATTTCATTAGAATCCTGGAGTCAATGTTTCTAAAAAAGGCCTTCAGTTGATTATAGCAATGATGGTCTTCTGACCTCATTTGGGAGAAATGGAAGAGCATGGTATGTTTGAGGCCAGAGTAGAAGTTTTCTGTGGCTAGAGATCTGTGCAGAGGAGGAATGTTGAAGGCCTCCCTTAATGGAGACTGGATTAGGGAGCACCTAGTGATCACACCAAGGAATTTAGATTTTATTCTGTAGTAATTACGATGGAGTAACTGATGACTTATAAGGAGGGCAGTGGTTTGATTGGATATGATTTGACTTCACTGTAGGGTATGGAATTCATGGGATAGAGACAAAAGGTGGACCGTCCACCAAATTTCTCCTCCACGCACAGCCTCCATGAACCTGAGCAGTGTTTTTCAGACCCTTCCAAGTTCGCAGACATATTCTTGAGTTCCATAAATTTTTTATGATGATCTCTTTAGTTTGAGTTTTTCTAGCAATGACAGTTTTACGTTGATGTAATCTTTCCCCAAGTCATCTCATTGGTTGATTTATAAGTAATACTATGACACACACCTACTGGCTGTTTGCATTTGTGATTTCTCTGCATTATGCCTGGTAGAGTAGCAAGGCAGTTAAGTGTAGTTCTAGGCTCTGTGGGTTTAAATTGTTTTTCACTAACTGGCTGCATATCCTTGGGCAAGTCCTAAACTCCCCATACCTCAGTTTCATCATCTATAAAATGAGGGTAATAGAAATGCCTGTTATATCAGGGCATTGTGAGGATTAAACATACTAACACTGCACAATGTAAGGAATATATGAGTTTTAATTGTTTTTTAAAATTATTGCTTTATGTTAGATTTCTTGTATATGTTAGGTTTATGTTAACTTATCTTTAGCTGTGGGGCTTTGTTTTACTGCTATAGTTTCAATTAATTCATAAAGTGCTTGACATGGCCACCTACCAATTTAAAAGCATGAGAAATATTTCACAATGGCCTTCAGCCTTGGGCTTGCTTGAATCTCCTTTATTGCTCACTACTGGTGGAGAAGGAAGCTCTCAAAGTTACACAAGATCTTCCAGCTCAGAACTCCATGCAGAGGGCATACATGTCTGCCTTGACCTCACCTACGTGTTTAATTTCCCAGGGTCACTGTGCCAGCTGGACATAGGAGGGAGCATGCTTGGGCATCAATTTTTGGGGTCCTCTTTCCTGTATGTGAAGATACTTATGATTTCTATAAGTATCCTTTATGGCTTTTCCTCTTGTACCTGGGATGCTAGAAGTTTATAGAAATAAGGCATTTGGAAAACTGGGATTTTGTGTGGTTAGCATGTCAGAGTTTAAGGATTACAGACTTGAGAATCTCCTAAAATCTTCCTTACCCCTCATGCTCACTCTGTTTAGCCAAGCACAGGCCCTAGGGCTTCAGTTGTTGTGCCACGTGGGCTTAGCTGTTCTTTGGCATGTGGGATCTTCCTGGACCACGGATTGAATGTGTCCCCTATGTTTGCAGTTGGGTTCTTATCCATTGTACCACCAGGGAAGTCCCAGATTCTTTTCCCTTATTACAAATTACTCAGTAGACTTCCCTGGCCTATAGAGTAGGTCTTTGTAGGTTATCTATTTTATATATGCATCAATGGTTCTTTTATTCTATTCAATTTGTCCTGGGCTCTGGTGCCCTGTATTCTCCACACATCTCTTGTGGAGTATTCTTCACCTTCACGCCAGCAAGGAGCATCCCTCCTGGACTCTCTCCCTCAAAACTGCTTTCTTTCTTCACTGTCCCCTTAGTTCTGTTAACCCCTTTCCCATGTACCCAGAGCTGCATCTCCTAATTCAGCCCGGGTCAGCGGGACTCACCGGAACCCTCCTTGAATAGCTGCTTGCTGTTCTTATCTCTGTGTGTTGGTGTCAGTATCTGGGCATGGGATGTACTGTCTTCACGTAAATAATGCTTACCTCAAGTCACTTTAGAAACCCAATTCACCACCAATTCTGGCTCCTCTGTACCATTCTCTCATGACTTTCTATAACACCTGCATTCTCCAGCAAGGCCTGATGACTGGTGCCCACATCCTGGTCCTACATACATAGTCTCTGTTTTTCTATCTCAAGGTATTATGTCAAAATCATACAGTAACCAGAAGGAAATCCCACTTCTGAGTGGGTTTTGTTTTTTTCCAATATAGTTTTACATGGAGGGAGGTGGCTATTTTTGCTCCCTTGTAACCAATACATAAAATCAGCAGAGGCTGCTATCCACAGTCAAAAGAGGGAGTGAAGAGTAAGTTGTTATTGTAATGTCTGTAAATCTATCTATTCTCTTAGCTCCACTGTCTTTCAGCTCTGGGTTTAAAGTCCCTAGAAAGTTCTACTAAACCTCTTTAATAGGGAGTTCCCTCGGGAATAATAGGATCCTTTGTTCCCTAACTGAAACATACCTCAGAGAAACCAGGCAGGTCCCAAGATTCGGGAATAGGCCCAAGCTGAAAGCCCTGGGAATTCTGAAGGAAGCAGTCACCACAGACAGGTTGTTTAGATGGAGGCTTCTGGTTCTGTTCTGCTTCAGGATAGAATATGATAAATTAGAACAGAGGTTTGCTGGCTTCTATCAACTTCTGCCAGCCCACCACTGCAGGCAAGTTTTGCCCCCATGTACCCTCATCAGTGGGAGGTGATATGGAAAGTGTGAGGGTAGGAGTTCTCACTCCTTAAATATGACCCTGAACCTACTAGCTAAGTAAGGCATCCTGACTTCATGTTTAGTATGTAATAATGTATAAATTTTCTTCTTTTCTAGATCTCTACCAGCATGACAAATTGTGTGAAATATAAATATGTTGTCAGTGACAAAAATAAATGTTTTATTGTGATCACTTGAATCATAAAATTCTCTTGAGAAAGCCATCCTTCTGGCATGTTTCTGTAAAGGTCACAGCTCTTGAACCCCAGCCCCTCACCACCATTCAGTCCCACTCTGTCCTGCTTTCTTTCCTCCAGCCCTTCTCCTTGCTTGCAACACTTGGTATTATCTTTTCTCATCCTCCGTCTGATTGGCCAAGCTGAGTCAGCTACCACCTTGCCTTGCTTCCAGGTTTTCTCTTAGGGAGACCCTTCACCATGGGAACTTTACAGGAGTTTGCTGTGGAGGATTTTAATGCTTAGAGGGAACTGGGGTAATACTGACTGATAAGGCCATCCCACCTGAACATTTGAGGTTGAACTGATTCTACAAACGGAGTCTGTGACCTCTCTACCCGCAGCCTCCTCCAGCCTTAGCACAAAGCACTGTACCTGCTGGGTGCTCCCAGCATGCAAGATAAAGAGGCCCAAGCTCTTGGGCCTTGTGTATGGACAGTGTCTTTCATGGATTTGGAAAAAAGTGACCTTCTGTCACCCCCGACATGGCTCTCCATCTATCTGTACTCACCTCTCTGCCTGTGGACTGATGGGTTTGGAGGAAGTGGGCTGGCGCTAATGAGTAGCTATTCTTAAGGGAGAAATCTGGAGAACTCATGCAAGCTGGAGCCCAATGATGCCTAGGCCTATGGCCCAGAGGACTTCCTTCTCTGGCATTTGACATGCTGTCCTACAAGAAGAATATTAATAACGAATAGAGTTCTTACCCTGGGCTGGCTCTGTTCTAAATTTTTCATGTACATGAACTCAGTCCTCTTAGCCCAACACCAAAGACAGATTGATAGAGAGAAACTCCAACTCCGTAACCTCACCCACACATCATTTGAAAAACAATTCAACTTTTCTTTTTAATTTATTCATTATTATTTTTTTAGGCTATGATTTGCAGCATCTGGGATCTTAGTTCCCCCACCAGGGACTGAACTCACACCCTCGGCATTGGGAGCACAGAGTCTTAACCAGTGGACTGCCAAGGATGTCCCAGAAAAGCAATTCAGCTTTTTTTTTTTAACTCTTGCATCAAAGTATATCGGCTAACATCTCCATTGGTTGTTTTCCTTGGTAGTCTCTTTAGGGAAACCAGGGTCCAGACTGGTCCCACAATTAGCCTGGTCCTGGATGCTGAATGTTGACTCAGCTGCAACCCTGGCTGCCTCTGCCTCATCCCCCCATCCCAAAGGGTGCCCAGAGCACCTTTCCCATTCACACAGTGCTCACCTACTCCACAGCTGTGTTTGATCATTACAGTAGAACATTTCTTACCTCTGATCTATGTGATGATGTAATAGATGGAGCAAGGCACCATGAGTATCGAAACAGTGATTTTTCAGTATGTAACTTCAGCATATTGCTCCTGTATGTCATTGCTTAAAAAATCAGTTACCTCTCCTCTCCTTGATTGATATTACAAAACCCCTCTTCTATTCCTTTAGAACTCCTCCTGAAAGCCCTTCTTCATTCAGTCCAGATAGAGCTGTGACAATGTGCTCTATGAAGTCATCTGTCTCATATAGCTGGCAGTTTGGATGTCATTATAAGCTCAGCTCGGATTCTCCATCTACAGAAATAGTCAGCAGTCGACTGAACAAAAATAGTGATGTGTTTCAGAAACGAAGCCTCGTTTTCTTCCTCCGACTGGGCAGCCTATAGCTTAACTTATTTGCAACATAGCATGTCCATTCAGCCCCGTCTTTGTCCTTACCGACATGAGCTGCCTCTGTGTGCTTCTTCATGGATACAATCTGGCATTTATGGATTTCTGCACACAGATACATTTCTTCTTAGAGAACAATACCCTTTCTTTTGAAGAGGTAATACTAATCTATCATTGTATTAGTTAAGAGGTTTTGGGTGTCCACTAAAAGAAAACCTAATCAGACTAGGTTAAGGCATGAAAATGATTTACTGATTCATGTAAAATCAAATCAAGAATTAGTGTAAAAAAAAAAAAAAGAATTAGCGTAAGCCTGAGATAAAGCTTGATCTAGCAGCTCAGCAAGGTAACTTGTGACTTGACTGCTTTGTTATCTAAAGCATTACAGATGACTTTTAACTGCTTCTAGTGGCCATATCCATACTGAGCAGTAAGGTAGAAATCCTCTATGGATTTCTGGTAAAAGCAAAAATAGTCTTTCTGCAAAGTTCCCAAGACACATTTTCTTGTATTTCAGTGTCCAGCTGGGCCACACGTTCATCTGTAGGCAATCAGTTTTGACTAGTAGATGTTACATGCTGACTGGCTTAAACTAATAAGGGCTCCGTGCCTAGAGGTGGGGGTGGGATTAGCTTTTGCCAAGTACAGGGGCCGTATTGAGGTAGACACTTTCCCCAGGAGGAGGTGGGGGGCTTGGATTCAGAAACAGACCTATAAACACCACATTTCTATCACAAATATAATCCAGCTAATATTCAAGGAAATCCATAGAATTTTACTTATCAATTTTTGTAGCTCCTGTTTCAAATGCACTTTGTATATTTCCCATGCTCTGTACTTGGCTGTACACAAATGTCTGAGGCCATAAGCAGTCTTCCTGGATCCTTTCTCAACTATTTTCCTGTGTGAATGACTAGATCTCGAGCCAAGCGCTTTCCGTGTTTACATATTAGAATTTCACAGAAGCCCTGTGCGGCAGACGCCATCAACATCTTTCTGTAGATGAGGAAACAAAGTGAACTAGTTTGCTCAGTGTCTCACAATTGTAAACGATAGACTCAGGATTTAAATGGAGGCAATCTATCTCTAAACCTAGGACCTTAAGTATTATGTCATGCCAACTATAGTTCCCCTAATGAGCTCAGACTTAACAAATGTCCTAGGACAGCAACATGCACTATTTTAGTTACAGTCAGAAAAATCAAGAGAATAAGGAAGTTATTATCTGTTTCCTGGCACTTTTCTCTACATCCTTGCTGACACTTGTTATTTCTTTTTTTTTTTCTTTTCTTTTTGATAATACCCATTTTAAGGGACCTGAGGTACTATCTCATTGTGGTTTTGACTTGCATTTCTGTAATAATTAGTGGTGAATATCTTTACACATGCCCGTCAGCCATCTGTAGGTCTTCTTTGGAAAAATGTTTCTTCAAATGGTCTGCCCATTTTTTAATCAGTTGGTTTGCTTTTTGTTGTTGCTGACTTGCATTATTTACAATGCCTTCCAGTTTTCAGTGCACAGGCCTTTTACTTCCATGGTTAAATTTACTCCTAGTTATTTTATCCTTTTGGTTGCAATTGCAAATTAGATTGTTTTCTTAATTTCTCTTTCTGCTAGTTTGTTGTTTGTGTATAGGAATGCAACAGGTCTTTATATATTGATTTTGTACCCTGCAATTTTATGGGTTTTAAAAATTTTTTCTAGTAGTTTTTGGTGAAGTCTTTAGGCTTTTCTATATATAAAATCATGTCATCTGAAAATTACTATTGTTTTCCTTCTTCCTTTTTGATCTGGATGACCTTTTTTTTTTTCTCTTGCAATTTGCTCTTTCTAGGAGAGTAGATATCCTTATGTTATTCCTCATATTAGAGGTATAGCTTTCAGTTTTTCACCATTGAGTATGATGTTATCTGTGGGTATGTCATATGTAACCATATTACGCTGGAGTACATTCCTTCTATATATATTTTATTATGAAGTGAAAGTCGCTCAGTCATGTCTGACTCTTGTGATGCCATGGACTATATAGTCCATGGAATTCTCCAGGCCAGAATACTGGAGTGGGTAGCCTTACCCTTCTCCAGAGGCTCTTCCCAACTGAGGGATCGAAACCAGGTCTCCCACGTTATAGGCAGATTCTTTACCAGCTGCGCCACAGGTGAAGCCCAAGAATACTGGAGTGGGTAGTCTATCCCTTCTCCAGTGGATCTCCCCAACCCAGGGAGCGAACCGGGGTTCCCTGCATTGCAGGCAGATTTTTTACCGACTGAACTATTAGGGAAGCCCCATATATTTTATTATAATAAGTTCTTATAAATGGGGATTGAATCTTGTCAAATGCTTTTTCTGTATGTAATGAGATGATCATACAATTTTTTATCCTTCATTTTGTTAATGTGTCTATGATATTTATTGCTTTGTGGGTGTTGGACACCCTTGCATCCCTGGGATAAATCTCATTCACTTATAGTATATGATTCTTTTAATATATTGCTGAATTTGGTTTGCTCCTCTTTTTATGAGGAATTTTGCATCTGTGTTCATTAGTGATAATAGCCTCTGTGTGTGTGTGTGTGTGTGTGTGTGTGTGTGTATTGTCTTTCTCTGATTTGATATTAGGGTCAGGTTGGCCTCAAAACAAAAATAAATAAAGAGTTAAGAAGTATTCTTGCCTCTTTAGTTTTTTGGAAGGGTTTAGGAAGGCTAGCCAGAGAAGGCGATGGCACCCCACTCCAGTACTCTTGCCTGGAAAATCCCATGGATGGAGGAGCCTGGTAGGCTGCAGTCCATGGGGTTGCGAAGAGTCGGACAGGACTGAGCGACTTCCCTTTCACTTTTCACTTTCATGGATTGGAGAAGGAAATGGCAACCCACCCCAGTGTTCTTGCCTGGAGAATCCCAGGGACGGGGAGCCTGTTGGGCTGCCGTCTATGGGGTCACACAGAGTCGGACACGACTGAAGCGACGCAGCAGCAGCAGCAGGAAGGCTAGCGATGGACGTGAATCTGAGTGAACTCCGGGAGTTGGTTATGGACAGGGAGGCCTGGCGTGCCGATTCATGGGGTCGCAGAGTCGGACACGACTGAGCGACTGAACTGAACTGAGGAAGGCTAGCTATTCAATCTTCTTTGAATGTTTGTGGAATTCATCTGTGAAGTCTACCCGTCCTAGACGTTTGCTTTTGGGGAGCATTGATTACTGTTTAAATTTCCTTACTAGTCATCAATCTATTAAGGCTTTCTTTCCCTTTATGATTCAGTCTGGAAAGGTTGCATGATTCTAAGAACTTACCCATTTCTTTTAAGTTGTTTAATTTGTTGGCATGTAACTACTTATAGTATTCTCTTATAATTCTTTGTATTTTGGTGGTATCCATTGTAAGCTTTCCTCTTTCATTTATGATTTTATCTGCGCCTTCTTTTTTTTCTTAGTCCAGTTTAAGGTTTGTCAATTTTGCTTCTCATTTCAAAGTACTAGCACTTAGTTTCATTGATCTTCTCTGTTGCCTTTTAAGTCTCTATTTGAATTTATTTCTGATCTGATCTTTATTATTTCTTTTCTTCTACTTCCTCTGAGCTTTGCTTGTTCTTCTTTTTCTAGTTTCTTTATGTGTAAGTTAGATTATTGCTTAAAGTTTTTCTTGAGGTTAGCCTGTATTGCTATAAAATTCTCGCTTAGCAGTACTTTTGCTGCATCCTGAATTTTGGTATGTTGCATCTTCATTTTCATTTGTCTTCATGTCTTTTAAATTTCTTCTTTGACTTCTTCATTGACACAGTAGTTGTTCAGGAGCATGTTGTTTGGTCACCACATATTTGTGATTTTTCCAGTTTTCTTATTGTAGTTGATTTCTAGTTTGTACCACTGTAGCTGGAAAAATGATTGCTATGATTTCAATCTTCTTAAATTTGTTGAAACTTGTTCTGTGTCTCCACATATACTCTATCTTTGAGAATGTTCCATGTACACTTGAGAAATGTGTATTCTGCATTTGGATGGCATGCTCTGTACAGATCTAAGTTCACCTGGCGTATGTTTCATTTAAGGCCACGGTTTCCTTGTTTACTTTCTGTCTGGATGATCTATCCATTGATGTAATTGAAGTATTAAAGTCCCCTACTATTACTGTGTTGCTTTCAATTTCTCACTTTAAATCTGTTAATAAATGTTTTAAACATATTAGTTCCTATGTTACATGCTCATATATTAATATTATAACTATGCCTTCTTGATGGATTGTCCCCTTTATCATGATATAAGTTCATCTTTGTCTCTTGTTACCTTTTTTGGCTTAAACTATGTTTTGTCTGATCTGGGTATGGCTGCACCCACTTTTTTTTTTACTACCATTTGCCTGAATTATCATCCTGCATCCTTTCATTTTGAATGTATGTTTGTCTTTAGAGCTGAGATGAATCTCCTGGAGGCAGCATATATTTGGGTGTTTTAAAAAAATCCATATAATCAATCTACGTCTTTTGATTGATGATTCAATCCATTTACAGTAAGAGTGATTGTATAAATAAGATTTTATAGTGATATTTTGGCTTTTGTTTTCTAGATGCTCTTTATCTCCTTGATTTCTTTATCCTTATATTTCATTCTGCCATTTTACCTTGGTGGTTTTCCATGATGTCACCAAAGCCATTGACTGTGTAGATCACAACAAACTATGGAAAATTTTTCAAGAGATGGGAATACCAGATCACCTTACCTACCTCCTGAGAAATCTACATGCAGATCAAGAAGCAATAGTTAGAACCAGACATGGAACAACAGACTGGTTCCAAATTGGGAAAGGAGTACATCAAGGCTGTATATTGTCACACTGCTTATTTAGCTTATATGCAGACTACATCATGTAAAATGCTGAGTTGGATGAAGCACAAGCTGGAATCAAGATTGCCAGGAGAAATATCAATAACCTCAGATATGCAGATGACACCACCTTTATGGCAGAAAACAAAGAAGAACTAAAGAGCCTCTTGGTGAAAGTGAAAGAAGAGAGTGAAAAAGTTGGCTTAAAGCTCAGTATTCAGAAAACAAAGATCATGGCATCTGGTCCCACCATTTCATAGGAAATAGATGGAGAAACAGTGGAAACAGTGTCAGACTTTATTTTGGGGGGTTCTAAAATCACTGCTGGAGAAGGCAATGGCACCCCACTCCAGTGCTCTTGCCTGGAAAATCCCGTGGATGGAGGAGCCTGATAGGCTGCAGTCCATGGGTTCGCTAAGAGTCGGATATGACTGAGCGACTTCACTTTCACTTTTCACTTTCATGCATTGGGGAAGGAAATGGCAACCCACTCCAGTGTTCTTGCCTGGAGAATCCCAGGGACAGGGGAGCCTGGTGGGCTGCCATCTATGGGGTCGCCAGAGTCAGATGCAAATGGTGACTTCAGCCATGAAATTAAAAGACGCTTGCTCCTTGGAAGAAAAGCTTTGATTAGCCTAGCCAGCATATTAAAAAGCAGAGGCATTACTTTGTCAACAAAGGTCCATCTAGTCAAGGCTATGGTTTTTCCAGTGGTCATGTATGGATATGAGGGTTGGACTGTGAAGAAAGCTGAGTGCCAAAGAATTGATGCTTTTGAACTGTGGTGTTGGAGAAGACTCTTGAGAGTCCCTTGGAATGCAGGGAGATCCAACTAGTCAATCCTAAAGGAAATCAGTCCTGAATATTCATTGGAAGGACTGATGCTGAAGTTGAAACTCCAATAATTTGGGCACCTGATGCGAAGAACTGACTCATTGAAAAAGACCCTGATGCTGGGAAAGATTGAAGGTGGGAGGAGAAGGGGACAACAGAGGATGAAATGGTTGGATGGCATCACCGACTCGATGAGTTTGAGCAAGCTCCAGGAGTTGGTGATGGACAGGGAAGCCTGGTGTGCTGCAGTCGATGGGGTTGCAAAGAGTCGGACACAACTGAGTGACTGAACTGAACATGTTTTTCTCAGTTTCTCTTTAATGTTTTGTGTCTTGGCTCTTGACGTTTTTTGTTTATGTGTGGTTGCCATGAATTTTGTATAAGATGTTTCCTAGATAAAAATATTCCTTTTTCTGATGATAGTATCCTATCTTCATTGGCCTACATGTGTTTTGTCCTTTTCCTCTTTGTTTTTTTTTTTTTAATTTTGGTCTCAATTTTTTTTTTTTTTTACTGTTGTGAGTTTGTTAGCAAGTATAGTTATTTTCACTGCTGTTTTCCCATTAATAATCAAGTTAGAATAAAGTGTTAAACAGTGTATTCTGATATAGAGGTGCAGTTTTCTTATTTTTTCTGTTCATCACCATACTAAAAGTTTCATGTACTTTTTCCTTTTGTTTCAGATAGAAGAGCTCTCAGAATTTATTGTAAGGAGAGTTGAGTGGTAATAAACTCCTTCAGCTTTAGTTTATCTGGAAAAGCCTTTATTTCTCTCTCATATCTAAATGATAGCTTTGCTCAATATAATATTTTTGGCTGACATTTTTTTTATCTTTAAATATTTTTGGATGTCACTCCATTCTCTCCTAATCTGTACAATTTCTGTGAAGAAATCAGTTGATAATGAGATGAGGGTACCTTTCTAGGTAACTGTCTTTCTTACTCGCTGCTGCTGCTGCTGCTGCTAAGTCGCTTCAGTCGTGTCCGACTCTGTGCGACCCCATAGATGGCAGCCCACCAGGCTCCCCCGTCCCTGGGATTCTCCAGGCAAGAACACTGGAGTGGGTTGCCGTTTCCTTCTCCAGTGCATGACTGCCTTTAAAATTCTTTATTTATCATTGATAGTTTTAATATAATGTGTCTTGGAGAACGTATTTTTGTGTTGAGATAATCAAGTGTTCTCTTAGCTTTGTGAATTTGCATATCCAGTTCCTTACCAGATTTGGGAAGCTGTCAGCTATTATTAAAGTGAAAGTGAAAGTTGCTCTGTCCTGTCCGACTCTTTGCGACCCTATGGACTATACAGTCCATGAAATTCTCTAGGCCGGAATACTGGAGTGGGTAGCCTTTCCCTTGCCCAGGGGATCTGCCCAACCTAGGGACTGAACCCAGGTCTTCCACATTGCAGGCAGATTCTTTACCAGCTGAGCCACAAGGAAAGGCTCAGAATCTGTCTGCAATCAAACCCAGGAGATCTGGGTTTGATCCCTGGGTCAGGAAGATCCCCTGGAGAAGGAAATGGCAGTCCACTCCAGGATTCTTGCCCCAATCCCATGGGCAGAGGAGCCGGTGGGCTATAGTCCATGGGGTTACAAAGAACTGGACAAAACTAAGTGACTAACACACAAACACAGCTATTAATTCTCTAAATAAACTTTCTGTTCCCATCTCCTACTATTTTTCTCTGGAATATTCGTTATACTTAAGTTGCCTCTCCTAATGAAGTTTTTGTATAATTTCTTTATTTGTAAAAACCTTTCTTATTATGTAAAGATTTTTAAATTATTTCTAACAGTATAGCTTGTTGATAACTATAGGTATTTCTTTTGTTTTCCGGTAGGTGGTGCTATAGCACAAGTTTTGGGTTTCTTTTGCCTGCGCTGCCTCTGGCTGTATTTGAGTATCTGCAGTTTGCACCCTCCGCCAACTCTGCCTCTGCGGTGCGTGTTGCTGATGCCCTCATTGTAGCCGCACATGCCTCTGGAGTTGCTGGTGGTTTGTTGCTGCTGATGTTCCTGATCTTGCTGGTGTTGCCACCAGGGGCACCAGGATGGTGGGTGCCTCTGCTCCGTGGGGTTGTTGGGTTTGTGGGTATTGTCGCTGTCGGCCCAGGGGCCAGAGTCGAGGCTACTGCGATGGCTGGAGGGACCCGAGTCACAGATTTCTGCTGCTGCTGCTGCCCAGTTCCTTGTGGCCACTGTAGCTGGGAGGCCGGCATCGTGTGCTACACTTCCTCTGCTGCGGCAGGTTCTTTGGAGCTGCAGGCTAAGCCACCAAGACCAGGGCCTCGATCTCAGGCACTGCTTCCACCATCCCCTACCTCCTCTCTGTTCCGGTGGCCCACCTTTAGCTGCACAGGTGTGTGACTCTCTCTGGCATCTGGATGTCTTGGGCAGGGAAATCTTTGCTGAATGATGGATATTTTACTAGTTATAGATTGAAGGGGAGAGACACAAAGGGAGAATCTCAGGCTACCACAATGCCAATATCACCCACAGTCATGTCCTTCAACCAAGACAGATTAAATGCTGGGAATTGAGAGAAGCAGTGACTGATTCAGACTGATGAAGCAATGACAGTGATCCATGACAATGACGGCTATTTCTGAAGCCTAGGGACTGGCAAATGTAGTTGAGGGAAAAGTGCAATTCTATAAATAAATGAATAAAATTTTACTTTGAAGTATGAAGAAGCAACTTTTGATTGTGAGCAAGATCAAAAGTAGTTACCAAAAGCACTGTTTGCCAAAAGCACAATTTATTAGTACTTAGAAATGGAACTAGGCCATCTAAATATACATGGCAGACTGAAGATAGATGTTTGTTTCCATTTATTTCTTAAGACTCAAAAATTACAATAAAGAATTTTAAAATGCATAAATCTGAATTTGTATGACAGTTTATGCCAGGGACCCATATTTTTTGAAGCAAAAAATGTAATACATGCATAGTTACTGATCTAGAAGTCTACAGAAAGTGAAAGACAAGTTTGTGATAGAATAAAGCAAAAAAGTCAAGGAGAAGTAGGCCTATCCACTATAAACCTGGAGAGGCTTAGGAAAGGGGGCCAGGGGTAGGGATCGCCACAGTGCTTGAAAGGGAGAATAGTAAGTACAATTAATGAGAACTCCTTTCACCTCCCTGGATCATATAATTTGACATATGACAATATACCAACCTAACCTCTACTATATGTGAGATTGGAGTATTCCTGGAGAAAATTATGTATTCTTTAAAGAGAAGAAGTGAAGTGAAGTCGCTCAGTCGTGTCCGACTCTTTGTGACCCCATGGACTGTAGCCTACCAGGCTCCTCCATCCATGGGATTCTCCAGGCAAGAATACTGGAGTGGGTTGCCATTTCCTTCTCCAGGGGATCTTCCCGACCCAGGGAGTGAACCTGGGTCTCCCGCACTGGAGGCAGACGCTTTAACCTCTGAGCCACCAGGGAAGCCTTAAAGAGAAGAACTTACTCATAATGACAATTAGAGGTCTCAAAATAAAGCAGGTAGCTTGATGACCAATCACCTAGTAGAATAGCCTACCAGCTGACAAGGTGCTTCACCTCCAACTCAAATAGAGATTTCCCAAAAAGCTTTTTCAGTGTCTGTCTCTTTTGCCAAACCAAGCTACCATATGCCGTCCTTTCTATGGTCACTTCCCCTATCTCCTTGTCTGTTTGATGGACTCATATTTATCCTTCAGGACTCAGCTCAAATGCCAGCTCTTTTGTGGTTTCTCAGAGAATAAGTATATCCTCCCCCTGTCTGTCATGCCACATTACACATTAGACACCTTATTGCCTTCATAACTTGAATCTAGGTATGTCTCCTTCTCATTTGGCTGTGGATCTTTCAAATATAAGGCCTATATTCTTTTCAGGTCTGTCTTCTCAACCTCTATCCAGGTGCATGGAACAAAGAAGGACTGAATCTCAAACTATTTTTAATGTCAGTTAGATACAGTGAGAATTTGTACTAGCTAAAAGAATTTTCTTTGAAACCTGAGCCACTATGACCATAAAACAAAAATTTAAGTTCCTGAGAAATTATCAAGATTGTATATAATGGAGTGTGACCATTAATATAATTATATAATTGAAGAAGTGAGAACCCGTTGGGAACAGAACTGGTATAATGTGCAATATAAAAAGTGTGTGTTAGCTGCTCAGTCATATCCAACTTTTTTGTGGCCCCATGGACTATAGCTTACCTGGCTCCTCTGTCCATGGAATTTTCCAGGCAAGAATACTGGAGTGGGTTGCCATTCCCTTCCCTGATAGCTCAGCTGGTAAAGAATCCGCCTGCAATACGGGAGACCCGGGTTCAATCCCTGGGTTGGGAAGATCCCCTGGAGCAGTGAAAGGCTACCCACTCCAGTATTCTGGCCTGGAGAATTCCATGGACTGTATAGTCTACAGGGTCGCAGAGAGTCAGACACGACTGAGCGACTTTCACTCACTCGCTCTCCAGGGGATCTTCCTGACCCAGGGCTTGAACCCGGGTCTTCTGCATTGCAGGCTGATTTTTGACCGTCTGAGCCACCAGGCAAAGGTATAAAAAGTATTGAATAAAATTCAATCGTTTCCTGAGAATACTTATTTTTTATTCTCTATTCATATATATATTTTCACAAGTCCACATTTAGAGACCATGTAATTTTGTTCTGTATATATAAAACTCTTGGTCTTCTATAAACCAGGCAGTGACATGTATTCCCTGGCTAGCCATTTCTTGTTTTGGAGTTAGGACTTGGGGAATAGTCTTAGGAACCATTTTCTATTGGGAAACTTTTCTAACTTTGGGGAACTCTTGGGATTTATTAGCTATGTTTCTAAAGCTTGATCATTAACAGACAGGTTTCAAGGAATTATTGGAATGGAATTAATGCTATTTTTCTTATTATAATTGGTAAGGCTACATGACATCCCTTCCTAACTTACATAACCCCATTGATCTGTCTCCATAATTATGCTTTTATTTGGGGGATAATTTAATTCCATAAAATTATACAGACATATTAGAAAAAAGTGAATATATATAAATATATAGTACATGTAAATACACTTTATTTCATATAACTGATAACTTCATGAGGCCAGGAATCATAAATGTTGTGTTACTCACTGTTTCTCTAACATTTAATATAATGCAGAGAAATACAGAATAGATGCTTAGTAAATATTTGCTACATAAGTGAAACATAAAATCAGGTAAGCATTTCATCATCTCATTAGATAGAATTTTTATAATGCGCCCCTAAATTTTGAACCAGTTCAATAGTTTTGATTGTTGTATGAATTTAACACAATATTGTTAAGCAACTATATGCCAGTTGAAAAATAAATAAAAAAATTTTTAAAAATTCCATAATAAGAACCATGTGGTATTGGTGAAAGAACAGACAAATCGATCAATGGAACGTAGGAGAGAATTCAGAAATAGAGCAGCATACATAAAGTCAGCTGATCCTGGCAAAGGAGCAAAGGCAATAAATAAAAACAGTCTTTTCAACAAACGATGCTAGGACTGGACATGCACTCACAAAAAAAAAAAGAAAAAAAATCTGGACACAGACCTTATACCCTTCACAAAAATTAAACTCAAAATGGAGCACAGCCCTAAATGTAAAATGCAAAACTATAAAACTTCTACAACATAATATAGGAGAAAACCTAGATGACCTTGAGTGTGGTGATAAGTAAGATATAACATGAAACGTAGGATCCATGAAAGAAAATACTGATATACTGGACTTCATTAAAATTATAAATTTCTGCTCTATGGAACAAAAAAGACCAAGAGAATGAAAAGACAAGCCACAGACTCAGAAAAAAACATTTTCAAAGGATACATTAGATAAAGGAATGTTATCTGACATACATGAAGAGTTCTTAAAACTCAACACCAAGAAAATAACCTGATTTAAAAATGGGCCAAAGACCTTAACAGACACCTAACCAAAGAAGATGACAAATAAGCACATAAAAAAAATGCCCCACACCACATGTTATCAGGGAAATACACAAATTAAAATGGTGAGATATGCTATATACCTATGAGAAAGGGCAAAATCCCAGAATACTAACAATACTAAATTCTGGCAAGGATATGGAACAACAAGAACTCTCATTCATTGCTGGTAGGAATGCAAAATAGTACAGCTACTTTGAAGACAGTTCAGCAATTTCTGAACTAAAACAATGTCTTACCATATAATCCAGCAATTGGGCTTCATGATATTTACCCAAGAGTGTTGGAAATTTATATGGACACAAAAATCCACACATAAGTATTTTCAGTAGCTTTATAAAACTATCAAAGCTTGGAAGCAACCAAGATGTTCTTCAGTAGATAGTACATCCAGAGAATAGAATATTATTCAGTGCTAAAAAGAAATGAGCTATGAAGGCCATGAAAAGACATGAAGAAAATTTAAATGAGTATTACTAAGTGAAAGAAGTCAATCTTAAAAGGATACGTATTGTATGATTTCCAACTATGTGGATTCCAACTAGGATTTCTAACATCCTAGAAAAAGCAAAACTGTGGAGGCAAGAGAAAGATCAGTGATTGCCAGGGGTTAAGAAAGGAGATGAATAGGAGGAGCACAGAGAATTTTTAGGGCAGTGAAAATTTCCTATATAATACTATAAAAGTGAAAACATTATACATTCGTGCAGACCCATAGAATGTACACCACCAGGAATGAATGAGCCCTAATGTGAGTAAACACATTCTCTCTCTGCAGGCCTATTTTTGAACATTGTATTTATTTAATTTGTCTTACTTTTCATTCAGGTATGATTGCTGCACTATTTATTGAGGCAATATAAGATGTTTTAATTGGCTGACATGGTAAAGCTATTTCTCCTGCATTACTTTTCTTTTTTCAGAGAAATTCTTAGGGCTTAGTTTTGTGTGTGTGTGTGTGTGTTTGTGTGTGTTTACAGCTGCCCAAGTTCATTATATGGATACACTTTTATTGAACTAATCCTGTTTACACACACTTGCTTATACTTTCTTGATTTTATAAACAACACTGCATAACTGCAGTTTTATAGATATTCAAGTATTTCCAAAGAATGAGTTTAATTTATTAAACAAACAAATGAAATAAATATTTATTTTTCCAGGACTTTAACATCACCTGAGTAGTTAAAATTTTTGGCATTTTATTGAGATTGGATTTCACTAAGTTTATAAATTAACTTACAGAGAATTGATATTGATTACATGTATTGATTATACTTACATTTATGATATTGACTCTTATCAAAGAATCATTGATATGATATTGATTCATATCAAAAATGGTATACCTTTCCATTTTTTTGAGTCACTTTTGTATATATACTTCATAAGTATTTTTAAATTTCCTTCTTATGATACACACATTTCTTATCAAGTTTATCCCTAAGCATTTTGTTATTTTTGTTGTTATTTTACTGGAGTCTTTTCTTTTATTATATCTTCTTAAGTGGCAGTTGGTTAGGTTGTTGAAAAACAAAATTCAGCTGAGTAAATCTGAAGATCTAATTGATTTTATTCAATGATTCATGAATCAGGCAGCATCCCATCTAGCAAGTAGAAAAGAACTCCAAACAGCTATAGAAAAAGAAAGATTTTTATAGACAGAAGCAGGCAGGAACACGGGAAAAAGTGAACTATCTCATCTTTCTTTGGAAAATGGACGGTATCTATCAGGCAGAACACTTCACTACTGTAGACCAGAAATTTCTAGATTGGCTGATTAAGATTACATTCCTGGGGGAGATTGAAACTGCAATTGGGTTAGATATTAAATTTCAGTTTAGTATGGGCTTAGCACAAGTCACTCCATTTTGAGCCTGTTGTCTCTCTTTTATCAAACATTTTTAAGCATTTTAAAATATATAGAATGCTACTGAATTTTGTATTTATGTACTATTCTTCCTTATAAATTTCTTTTATGTTTGTGGGATGTTTTCTAATCAATTTCAGGATTTCTAAGAATTCAATCATAGTTCTTCTCTTTAATGTTTATATTTCTAACTTCTTTCCTTTGTGTAACTGCATTGCGTGGTACTTTCAAGGCAATCGTACAAATAATAGTGGTGATTGGGGATGTACCTGACGAGTGAAAATAGACTTATTTTATCGTTCCATATTTATTCATATCTATTTATATTATTCTATTCATATTCCATAATCCATTTTCATTAGGAATGGATGTGAACTTTTAGTTAAAAAGGTCCTTTAAATGAGTAAAGAGATATTCATATGATTTTGTCCTCAAATGTAATAATATGGATAATTATGTTGATAAATTTCTTAATGTTAAAACATTTTTGCATTTCTATGATAAGTTTCTTTTGGACATAATGTATATTGTTCTTGTTTTTTACTGAGATGATGGATTCTAGTTTGTAAAATTTTATTTAGAATTTTTTGGTTTTATTCATTAGTGGGCTGAATATGTGGTTCTGTTCCTTTCTCCCTTCGTTCCTTTCTCTTCTCTTTCCTTCTTTCTTTTCTTTCCTTTTAAAATCTTTTCTAGTTTTGACTTCAGTCTTGCTTTCTCAAAAATAATTGGAAATTTTTCCCCTTTCTCTATGCAACAGCATGGATTTATCTGTTATTTGGAATTTTGGTGAAATTATTTGTGTCTCATGTTAGTTGGTGATGGACAGGGAGGCCTGGTGTGCTGCGATTCAAGGGGTCGCAAAGAGTCGGACACAACTGAGCGACTGAACTAAACTGAACTGTTTTCTGAGGGAGAGTCGGTTGTTTAACTTTCTTTCTTTTATGGAAATTTTTTGGATTTTATATATATATATATAATTTTATATATATATATATATATATATCAGTTCAGTTCAGTCACTCAGTCGTGTCCGACTCTTTGTGACCCCATGAATCGCAGCACACCAGGCCTCCCTGTCCATCACCAACTCCCGGAGTTCACTCAGACTCACGTCCATCGAGTCCGTGATGCCATCCAGCCATCTCATCCTCTGTTGTCCCCTTCTCCTCCTGTCCCCAATCCCTCCCAGCATCAAAGTCTTTTCCAATGAGTCAACTCTTCGCATGAGGTGGCCAAAGTACTGGAGTTTCAGCTTTAGCATCATTCCTTCCAAAGAAACCCCAGGGTTGATCTCCTTCAGAATGGAGTGATTGGATGTCCTTGCAGTCCAAGGGATTCTCAGGAGTCTTCTCCAACACCGCAGTTCAAAAGCATCAATTCTTCAGCACTCAGCCTTCTTCACAGTCCAACTCTCACATCCATACATGACTACTGGAAAAAGCATAGCCTTGATTAGATGGACCTTAGTCGGCAAAGTAATGTCTCTGCTTTTGAATATGCTATCTAGGTTGGTCATAACATGCTTCCAAGGAGTAAGTGTGTTTTAATTTCATGGCTGTAGTCACCATCTGCAATGATTTTGGAGCCCCCCAAAATAAAGTCTGACACTGTTTCCACTGTTTCCCCATCTATTTGCCATGAAGTGATGGGGCCGGATGCTATGATCTTCGTTTTCTGAATGTTGAGCTTTAAGCCAACTTTTTCACTCTCCTCTTTCACTTTCATCAAGAGGCTTTTTAGTTCCTCTTCACTTTCTGCCATAAGGGTGGTGTCATCTGCATATCTGAAGTTATTGATATTTCTCCTGGAAATCTTGATTCCAGCTTGTGTTTCTTCCAACCCAGCGTTTCTCATGATGTACTCTGCATATAAGTTAAATAAGCAAGGTGACAATATACAGCCTTGACATACTCCTTTTCCTATTTGGAACCAGTCTGTTGTTCCATGTCCAGTTCTAACTGTTGCTTCCTGACCTGCATACAGATTTCTCAAGAGGCAGGTCAGATGGTCTGGTATTCCCATCCCTTTCAGAATTTTCCACAGTTTATTGTGATCCACACAGTCAAAGGCTTTGGCGTAGTCAATAAAGCAGAAATAGATGTTTTACTGGAACTGTCTTGCTTTTTCCATGATCCAGAGGATGTTGGCAATTTGATCTCTGGTTCCTCTGCCTTTTCTAAATCCAGCTTGAACATCAGGAAGTTCATGGTTCACGTATTGCTGAAGCCTGGCTTGGAGAATTTTGAGCATTACTTTACTAGCATGTGAGATGAGTGCAATTGTGCGGTAGTTTGAGCATTCTTTGGCATTGTCTTTCTTTGGGATTGGAATGAAAAGTGCCCTTTTCCAGTCCTGTGACCACTGCTGAGTTTTCCAAATTTGCTGGCATATTAAGTGCAGAACTTTCTCAGCATCATCTTCCAGGATTTGAAATAGCTCAACTGGAATTCCATCACCTCCACTAGCTTTGTTCATAGTGATGCTTTCTGAGGCCCACTGACTTCACATTCCAGGTTGTCTGGCTCTAGATGAGTGATCACACCATCGTGATTATCTGGGTCGTGAAGAATTTTTTTGTACAGTTCTTCCGTGTATTCTTACCACCTCTTGTTAATATCTTCTGCTTCTGTTAGGTCCATACCATTTTGGTCCTTTATCAAGCCCATCTTTGCATGAAATGTTCCCTTGGTATCTCTAATTTTCTTGAAGAGATCTCTAGTCTTTCCCATTCTGTTCTTTCCCTCTATTTCTTTGCACTGATCGCTGAAGAAGGCTTTTTTATCTCTTCTTGCTATTGTTTGGAACTCTGCATTCAGATGCTTATATCTTTCCTTTTCTCCTTTGCTTTTCGCCTCTCTTCTTTCCACAGCTATTTGTAAGGCCACCCCAGACAGCCATTTTGCCCTTTTGCATTTCTTTTCCATGGTGATGGTCTTGACCCCTGTCTCCTGTACAATGTCACGAACCTCATTCCATAGTTCATCAGGCACTCTATCTCTCAGATCTAGGCCCTTAAATCTATTTCTCACTTCCACTGTATAATCATAAGGGATTTGATTTAGGTCATACCTGAATGGTCTAGTGGTTTTCCCTACTTTCTTCAATTTAAGTCTGAATTTGGTAATAAGGAGTTCATGATATATATATTCTGGAATCAGTTTTAGAATTTTTTTCTTAGAAAATTATCTATTTAACCAAAATTTGTGAACTTTATTTCCATGGATTGGACCAAATTTCCTTCTTATGGTTTTTAAATTTCCTCTGTTTAACTGGCTATTTACGGGCAGAATATTTTTTTTCTCATTTTTCCTATTTTAGATTAGCTAATAATTTATATGTCTTATTGTTTTTATCCTTTGTTCAGATACAATTTTGTGATTTACTTATTAATTTTATAACTGTATTTATCTTTTGAAAAAATTTCTTCCTTTATTTTACTTATTCTTTCTTCAAGTTCTTGAATTACACACTGTTTGTTTTATTCCTTATTATTTATTGGTGTGTGTGTGTATGTACATACACTCATATCTTTACACTAGTTTTTTATGTCCATGATATGCTTCTATAATTTTCTTCGCAACCGTGCTTCAGTGTATCATTAGATATGCAGTGTTTTTATTACAATTTCTCTTATTTAAAAAGTTTAAATAATTTTCAAGTGGTGTCTTTTTTTTGACATTGACCATTTTTAAAGTATTTATTGAATTTGTTACAATATTGTTTCTGTTTTGTGTTTCTTTTTTTTTTTTTTTTTTGGTCAGGAGGCACATGTGGGATCTTAGCTCCCCAATCAGGGATCACACCTGCACTTCCTTCATTAGAAGGTGAATTATTAACCATTGGACCACCAATGAAGTTCCTTATAATTTCTTTTAGACCATCTTTAGTTTTGTTTTTTATTTCTTTTTACCTAGAGACATTTTAAGAAGGCATTTTAATGTTACTATTTTATAAAAAATTTTGTATAGTGAGTTCAGAAAGTGTTACCTGTATCCTGGATCATTTTTACTTTCTGAAATTTGTAGATTTTTTTTTTTTGAAGCAAGTTTGTAACCAGTGTCCCTGAAAGTTTCACAAGCACTTCAAAGGAAGATACATTCTCTATTTTTTGCAGAGTTCAAATATAATATTTATATATGCTTTATTAATTATGCTGTTTAGATCATCTTGATTTTGGTTAGCCTTGGATTGAGGGCAGGAGGAGAAGGGGACGACTGAGGATGAGATGGCTGGATGGCATCACTGACTCGATGGACGTGAGTCTGAGTGAACTCCAGGAGATGGTGATGGACAGGGAGGCCTGGCGTGCTGTGATTCATGGGGTCGCAAAGAGTCGGACACAACTGAGCAACTGAACTGAACTGACCTGCAGTGACTTGAAGCGGGGTTTGGGTTCCCAGCCAGAGAGTGGGCTGGGTCATGGTGGTGAAAGCACCAGGTCCTAGCCATGAGACCAATTGTCAGTGACAAGGACCCTGAGCTTCGGCTTTACAGAAAAGAATTTCCACAAAGACAGAAAGTAGTGATGCAAGTTAAGTGTCTATTAGGAGGCAAAGGAATACAGTACATGTGGATAGGTACATGGTTAGACCCAGGGGGAGGGTCCCTGAGTCACCCTTGTGGCAGTTTGAATTACTTTTATGGGATTTTTCTTCTGGGTTTCCGGTGGCCAGTCATTCTGATTTGCCTGGTTTACAGTCCATATTTGATGTATCTTAGGATCATCCTACCAGGTGTGTGCATGCATCTCTTGGACAAGATGGATTTTACTGAAAAGACGTATGGGTAGAACATACCTTAACAGTCTGTGTACTTGTTTTTGTTTGTTCATTTGTTCTGTTCTGAGTGAGTAAAACTTAATTCTCATAGTAATATTTATTTCTGTTTCTCTTGACATCCACTATTATTTTTTCTATACATATTGATGCAATGTTATTTGGTTCGTATTGATTTTTAACTATTTTAAAAATAACATGTTTATAGGAAAGTGTTATTAATCACATGTGTATTGTTTGATGAATTATTTCAAAATGATCATTCTTGAGTCAGTACCACCAAAAAAAGTATTTAGAATATTTCCAAACAAGATAGTTTAGCCAAATTTTTTTAAAAATGGAGTTTTGTAAATTTACTGAGTAGGATGTGTTTCAGTGGTGACCATGTAGAAGATCAGACTATGCCACCCCAAAAATATGACTCTAGGAAACCAGAATATGCCTCTTTGGCCTGAGGATAATTTTGAGCTGATTATTTTGAAAAAGACCAGACACAAGAGGAGCTCTGAAAACATGGTAAGCCACCATTTTTGTAAAGGAAATTTACATCTATAAATTTATATTCTCCATTTGTAACAGCATCTTTCTTAGTACCAGGAAGAGAAGGATGACTTTAAATCACAAGAGACTCTTGTCAGTGGAAAAGGCAAGGACTTAAGTCTGCATAGTAAACATTTTTCTTGTTTTCCATACTTTGTCCGGTCACCTTCCCTTAACTGGCCTCCCCCACACCCTTCTTTCTTTGTATATGCTGAGATGGTATTTAAGCCCCAGTTCTAAATTATCTCTTTGAGTTACTCATTCTCTGAGTTTTCCTGTATGTATACAGATGCTAATACCCTTCTCTGATTTTTTCTTGTTAATTTGTCTTTTGTTACAGGGCCCCAGCCTAGAACTTAGAAGTGAGTGAGTGAGTGAAGTCACTCAGTCGTGTCCGACTCTTTGTGACCCCGTGGACTGTAGCCCACCAGGCTTCTCTGTCCATGGGATTCTCCAGGCAAGAATACTGGAGTGGGTTGCCATTTCCTTCTCCAGGGGATCTTCCCGACCCAGGGATATAACCCAGGTCTCCTGCATTGCAGGCAGACGCTTTAACCTCTGAGCCACCAGGGAAGTCCCTAGAACTTAGAAGGGTAGAGGGAAAAGGATTTCATCCTCCCCTTCAACCATTTTGGCTCAGTATTCTCTGGCATCTCACTCTTAATCTCACACTGGGAAACTTGGCTTAAAGTATATCTTTTAATTTGGCTCTGTTTTAGTATTTTGTTCTTCTACTTGGAGAAATATGTTCATGTGAATGTTGGATCTCTTGCTGTCTTCTGTCTTCCGTTATTTTCTTTCTAATTCCTTTTAGCTCTCTATTTCCATTTTATTCTGGTCATTTTTTTCCATTTCTACCTTTTTGTTCCTTGCTTTGTTTCCTATATATTTTTTCAATGTTTTACTTTCCTTCTAATTCTGCCTTCATTTCAGTTAACATTTTTTCTTCTGTTTCTTTTCTTAAATCTGTCAGATTATATGTATAATCTTCTTGTAGTTCTTTTATATGTTTCCCTAAGGCTTTTTCCCATTAAGGAATTAATGTGTTAAGTTTCTAATACAATTATTAGTGAAATATATGATCATAATTTTCATCTGCTTTGTTATTGTTTTTGGTAAATGCTTTCTTTGTTACCAAATGTTGCTGCCATTTCCATCCTCTCTGCCTTAGATTATTTTGTCAATTTTTGTCAATTTTTTGTTAGTTTCTGTTTAATTCACCCATCACTGAATTAATTGGGTTGTCTTGGTCTGCTCAGGCTGCTGTAACAAAAATATGGCTTATAAATGAAAGATATTTATTTCTGGAGGCTGGCAAAGCTAAGATCAATGTGCTGGCAGTTGAGATCTGGTGAGGACTGCTGCATAGACAGCTGTCTTTTTGCTATAACCTCCCATGGCGGAAAGTATGAGGGAGCTCTGTGGAGTTTCTTTCAAGTATTTGTTCCATTCATGAAGGCTCTGCCCTCATGACCTAAGATCCCAAAGGCTTCACCTCCTATTGCCACCACTTTTGGGGGTTGGATTTCTACATATGTATCGTGGAGGTGAAACTATGTACCTCTGATTGAGATTTGAACCCACACAGGCAAGACTTGAACCCAGCCAAAACTGATTTTTGCAAGGCAGCAGTGAGTAGTGGCATGAAACGAGACCTTAATTCCTTACCTAGGAATTGAACCTGGGTAGTCTGGATGAAAACCAAAAATCCTAGCCACCAAACCAGCAAAGGCTAGAGGCTAGAAGCTGTCTTTCCCTGGATCTTTGCTCCTAGTGATAAATGCATTTATGCTGGAGACAGAAATTGTAAATGCAGGTACAAAGTTTATTATTAGAGATATAGCACAACAGCAAGTTGGAGAGCACAGAGAGAAATGGTTATTTTAAGGTCAGATGGAAGCAAGGCAGAGATGCACACCCAGAGAGAGGGTGTGGGCATCCAGCCTAGTGAGGAGGAGCGCAGTGAAAAGACTGTCACATAATTTATGTAAGTCAGTTCTTCTGGGACTTTGTCTTCCTACAAGCAATTATCTGGTTTCTTTCCCCACACCTGACCTTCCCTGGGACCCTCTCCTGGGGTGCGCACGCACTCCCTCACCTAAGATGGATCTTGAAGTGAAGGCTTCTGGGAGGAGCAGGACTCATTATGGCCTGGCATTATCCCTTGACCCACAAAGAGCCCTTATGTGCATGTGCAGTGTCTTCCTTGTCCCCAAAGCGGGGGAGCTGAGATCTCTTAATCCTTTACTCAAACAGGATTTTGCCCCTCGTTGTCCTTGCCATGACTGTTACCTTAAGGTGTTTACAAGAGACAGGCACTATTTATCCTATTTCTGTTGTTACTTCCATTTCAGAGGGCAAACTGAAGGCTGATTGTAAATGCCTACACTGGAGCCCAGCTGTCTTTTGGCTCAGGAAATGCAAACAGAAGACTAGTTGTAAATGTCTAACATGAAGCCCATCTATCTCCTACATTAAGACCCAGATTGGAACTTGTATCCATGGTCTTTTAAGTGAGATCACACACCTGGTTTCAGGACTTAGTGAAGCTGAGGTTCCTAATGTCTTGTCATAGAAAGAATTCAGTGAGAGAAAAAGTGACAGGTAAGAAGTGGATTTATTAAGAGAGGAAGAAGCTCCACAGACAGAGTGTGGGCCATTTCAGAAGGCAAAAGTGACCTTGAAGTATGGCGTGGTTAGTTTTTATTGACTGGGTAATTTTATAGATTAATGATTAGAAAGATTATTCCAACTATTTTTAGGAAAGGGTAGGGATTTCCATGGAGAAGGAAATGGCAACCCACTGCAGTATTCTTGCCTGGAGAATCCCAGGGACAGGGGAGCCTGGTGGGCTGCCATCTATGGGGTTGCACAGAGTCAGACACGATTGAAGCAACATAGCAGCAGCACGAGCAGCAGCAGGGATTTCCAGGATTTGGGGCATGGCCCATTTTTTGGCCTTTGATGGTTGGCCTTGGAACTGCCATGATGCTGGTGGGTGTGTCATTTAGCTTGCTAATGTGTTACGATGAGCATATCCTGAGGCTCAGGGTGTAGTGGAAGTCAACTCATCTGCCACCTTGGACTTATTTGGTTCCCGTCAGTTTCTGTCATGTCCTTGGGCTATGTAATTGTTCTAAAGTTTGTTCCCTGATTCCTTCCCTCCTGTTTCAAAGGGACACATTCAGTCAATAGCAGGGGTTCTCCCTAGATCTGTTGAATGTACTTTGAGGATGTAGAGAGGAGAATGCATAATGTTCTATGTAAGATGGTTATCAGGGCACAGAGGTTCTGTGATGCACTATTGCCATGATTTGTGTTAACAACTGAACTTCAGTACTCAGTGCTAAGGCAAGAAATTGTTACAGTTTGCTAAGGACAAAAATTTGAAAATTCATTTGTTAGTCCTTCCTCTGCTTTCTCAGTATGTCTTAAAGTGTGGAAAAACATCTTTGGTGTCTGTGTGATACACACAAAAACATGTGTGGGTGTAAATGTGGGTATATGTGTATGTGTGTATGCACTCATACATTTCAGCATGTAGTAGCAGGACAATGCAAAGAACTGTGCCAATTTTGTTGATTAATCCTCTTTACCAATTAGAATGAAGCCAATAAATTACTGACTAGAACTGAAAGACCACAGATGCAAAGGCAATACCAGACAAACATTTATCTACCCCCATATCCCATATGTCAGTGGTTGCAACACTTGAGATGGGCACACTGAGATGTGAAGTATTCAAAGGCAGAGTACTCACAAGAGAATAATTACACGTGACTAAAGAGATATAGAGTAGATTTATTATTTCTGACCTAGGTAGTGATGACTATATTATTTGATTTTAGGACTAGTTGTTCCAACTTAATTTTTTCTCATTAGGTTTCACTAGGAAGCCAAAACAAAGAAAATATTACTCAAAACAAAAGCTTTTAAAATATAATGCACATTTTTGACTAACGCATAACAGACAATCCAATTTGAGTCAACTAATTTTACTTGAGATTATGTTAATTATAAAACATTGTATGGAGTGGCTTATAATCACAAATGTATAAGCATAGTATCCTTTCTTCTTGACCTCATAACTTGTTAAAACCCATGAAATAGAATCGAAAAACAACTTGGATGAAAGGTAGATATGGGTGAAGGAGAAATTAATCCTGACAAGGGAATCAGAGAAGACTAGTGTTGTGAAATGTGGAAGGGGAAAGTGAGATTTGCAAAGTAGACTTAGAAAGATCTTAAGTGATCCTTGGTTTGGAGTCTGCTGGGGGTCCTGTGAACACACAGTGTGCTCAAAGAGCATGTCTTCAGATGATGACCTGTAGTACAGGGTACATCTTGATAAGTAAACTAAGAATCTTTGAACTTTGAATGATCATAATGCTTATCAGGTTATTTTGCAAATGAAGAAACTAAGGGCAAGAGAAATTAATGGATCCCCTTAATATCTCAGAATTATCAGAAACTGTGCTGGGATCAAAACCATAAACTGCTGTTCAGTGTTTTTTCCAAGACACACACCCCCTCTCAGTTCAGTTCAGTTCAGTCGCTTAGTCGTGTCCGACTCGTTGAGACCCCATGAACCGCAGCATGCTACGCCTCCCTATCCATCACCAACTCCCGGAGTCCACCCAAACCCATGTTCATTGTGTTGGTGATGCCATCCAACCATCTGATCCTCTGTCATCCCCTTCTCCTCCTGCCTTCAATCTTTCCCAGCATCAGGGTCTTTTCAGATGAGTGGCTCTTCACATCAGGTGGCCAAAGTATTGGAGTTTCAGCTTCAACATCAGTCCTTTCAATGAACACCCAGGACTGATATCCTTTAGAATGGATTGGTTGGATCTCCTTGCAGTCCAAGGGGCTCTCAAGAGTCTTCTCCAACACCACAGTTCAAAAGCATCAATTCTTCGGCCCTCAGCTTTCTTCCTAGTCCAGCTCTCACATCCATAAATGACCACTGGAGAAACAATAGCCTTGATTAGATGGACCTTTGTTGACAAAGTAATGTCTCTGCTTTTTAATATGCTGTCTAGGTTGGTCATAACTTTCCTTCCAAGGAGTAAGCGTCTTTTAATTTCATGGCTGTAGTCACCATCTGCAGTGATTTTGGAGCCAAGAAAAATAAAGTCAGCCACTGTTTCTACTGTTTCCCCATCTGTTTTCTGTGAAGTGATGGGACTAGATGCCATGATCTTAGTTTTCTTAATGTTGAGCTTTAAGCCAACTTTTTCACTCTCCTCTTTCACTTTCATCAGGAGGCTCTTTAGTTCTTCTTCACTTTCTGCCATAAGAGTGGTGTCATCTGCATATCTGAAGTTATTGATATTTCTCCTGGCAATCTTGATTCCAGCTTGTGCTTCCTCCAGCCCAGCATTTCTCATGATGTACTCTGCATATAAGTTAAATAAGCAGGGTGACAATATACAGCCTTGACGTGCTCCTTTTCCTACTTGGAACCAGTTTGTTGTTCCATGTCCAGTTCTAACTGTTGCTTCCTGACCTGCACATAGGTTTCTCAAGAGGCAGGTCAGGTAGTCTGGTATTCCCATCTTTTTCAGAATTTTCCATAGTTAATTGTGATCCATGCAGTCAAAGGCTTTGGCATGGTCAATAAAGCAGAAATAGATGTTTTTCTGGAACTCTTTTGCTTTTTTGATGATCCAGCGGATGTTGGCAATTTGATCTCTCATTCCTCTGCCTTTTCTAAAACCAGCTTGAACATCAGGAAGTTCATGGTTCACGTATTGCTGTAGACAGTATCAAAATGAAGAAGTCTTTGAATGCTAGGGAAGGAATATGGAAAGAATCTGGGATTATTAGATGTATAATTAGGATATATTGGAGAGAAGAGGTGATAGATAAAGGAATCAAGTAAAATCTGGGTTATCATAAGGAAAGCATACCTCAATTCCATTTTCAGCCCTAAGAGTGCCCTGGGTATATGGCATGTTTGCTAGGATGTTTTCTATCCTGGTTTAAGAAACTGTATGGACATGCATGATAATAGAAGTATTTATGTCTGTATTTGCTGTGTGCGACATTGACATGAATAACAGAATCAAGACTGTCCATCTAATATGGTGATTCAGTTTTGCCATCTTGAGTTACCCTGACCATGTCAAATAGATTCAAGGATTAGATCTGATAGACAGAGTGTCTGAAGAACTATGGACAAAGGTTTGTGACATTGAACAGGAGGCAGTGATCAAGATCATCCCCAAGAAAAACAAAGGCAAAAAGGCAAAATGGTTTTCTGAGAAAGCCTTAGAAATAGCTGAGAAATGAAGAGAAGCTAAGGGAAAGCAGAAAAGGAAAGATATACCCATGGGAATGCAATGTTCCAAACAAGAGCAAGGAGAGATAAGAAAGCCTTGCTCAGTGATCAATGCAAAGAAATAGAGGAAAACAATAGGATGGGAAAGACTAGAGATCTCTTCAAGAAAATTAGAGATACCAAAGGAACATTTCATACAAGATGGGCACAATAAAGGACAGAAATGGTATGGACCTATCAGAAGCAGATGTTAAGAACAGGTGGCAAGAATACACAGAACTATACAAAAAAGATCTTCATGACCTAGATAACCATGATGGTGTGATCACTCACCTAGAGCCAGACATCCTGGAATGGGAAGTCAAGTGGGCCTTAGAAAGCATCACTACAAAAAAGCTAGTGGAGGTGATGGAATTCCAGTTGAGCTATTTCAAATCCTGAGAGATGATGCTGTGAAAGTGCTGCACTCAGTATGCGAGCAAATTTGGAAAACTCAGCAGTGGTCATGGTACTGGACAAGGTCAGTTTTTATTCCAATCCTCAAGAAAGTCAATTCCAAAAAATGTTCAAACTACCACACAATTGCACTCAATCTCACACACTAGCAAAGCAATGCTCAAAATTCTCCAAGCCAGGCTTCAACAGTACATGATCTGTGAAATTCCAGATGTTCAAGCTGGATTTAGTAAAGGCAGAGGAACTGGAGATCAAAAGGCAAACATCCATTGGATCATTGAAAAAAGCTAGAGATTCCAAAAAACAGTCACTCCTTCCATGGCCAACCTTTTGAAAGGAAATAGCAATCTAAAACAAATTAGTATTTTATGCAGGCAAAAATCAACACCTATAATTTAATAATCAAACTAAAACTCTTTGCTTTGGGTTTCATTCAGTAAAAGCATGTAAGTGCAGTCTGCCATGTTTTATCTTTTTTTTTTTTCTCCCATTAACGGCTGAATATATTTCAAATTCATCTTTTGTATAAGCAAACAATTCTCAGAAAAAGTAGCTGTCAAGCCTACAGCCTGAAGAAAATAAAAAGAGAACATCAATAAGCTTCCTGCTGCTTTGTCCTTTATAAATAGTCAGATTTATGCCTAGTATGCCCACTACCTGTTTTCTGAAGCTAAGCAGTGGCTCCCAGAGAGGGAAAAAAACCCATGAACAATTCACTTTAAAGATCTTGGCATTTACCTCTGGGGACTAGTTAATTAACTCCTTGGGTTGTCTCATTTGAATTAAAGACAAATTAGAATAAAGAGGAAAAAATACATTATGGCCTTATGTTTCTGATTTTATTATTGCTTTAGGCTTGCTTGGTGTGGTTGGCTTGAAGTCAAACAGCCAGAAAGCAGAATGCACAGTTGAGATGATAAAGTGACCATAAGAAGTATAATTACTTCACAATTGGGTTTTTACATTTGCTACTAATTACTGGGCACCAGAATTGTTACAGTTCAAAAGTAATGAAAATAATGCCCATAGTTAGAAGGTTTTTGATGAAATGCATATGCAATTTTCTAATGGTGGGAAATATGTGGTAATTCCAGTCACAGTGAATTTAGCGGTAATTACTTTGCATAACAATTGAACCATTACCTTCGAGAACTGATGAAGGCCCATAATCCATTTGATTTTCGACACAGTCGCTCTAAGTAAAAAACTTTTCAAGGGCTGCTAAGAAATATACTGTCACTGAAAGATCAAAATATTGAGGATTCAGAGAGTATATAGTTTAGACAACACCTAAACTGAAAGGAAGTGTAATGTTTTTACAGATTGATAAGCCTGAAAATGTGAACACCATTTAAGTTATTGATTTCTCAGTAAATTAAATAAGGGAAAACAGAAGGTACTGACTATATTATCTTCATCCAGACCATTTAAGGCATTTGGTATGTAAATTAGATCGTTCCATAACAGCTGCTTGCTGTAGTGGATCCCTCACTGATAAAGATTCTGGAGGGACTTGCCTGGTTGTTCAGCAGTTAAGAATCTGCCTGCCAATGCAAGGGAAGTGGAGGATCCTGGAAGATCCCACAAGCCATGCCATGGGACAACTAAGCCCGTGTGTCACAACTACTGAGCCTGTGCTCTAGAAGCCCGGGAACCACAACCACTGAGCCTACACGGCCTAGAGGCTGTGCTCAGCAACAAGAGAAGCCACTGCAAGGAGAGGCCTGCATACTGCGTCTAGAACGTAGCCTCTGCTCGCCACAACTAGAGAAAGCCCGTGCACAGCAATGAACACCCAGTGCAGCCAAGAATAAATAACAAAATTTGTATATAAAAGAAAAGATATGGAAATATGCATAATCATACATCAAGAGAGTTCAGTACCATCTTTCAGTTCAGTTCAGTTCAGTCGCTCAGTTGTGTCCGACTCTTTGCGACCCCATGAATCGCAGCACGCCAGGCCTCCCTGTCCATCACCAACTCCCAGAGTTCACTCAGACTCACGTCCATCGAGTCGGTGATGCCATACAGCCATCTCATCCTCTGTCGTCCCCTTCTCCTCCTGCCCCCAATCCCTCCCAGCATCAGAGTCTTTTCCAATGAGTCAACTCTTCGCATGAGGTGGCCAAAGTACTGGAGTTTCAGCTTTAGCATCAGTCCTTCCAAAGAACACCCAGGGCTGATCTCCTTTAGAATGGAGTGGTTGAAGGAGACTCTCAAGAGTCTTCTCCAATACCACAGTTCAAAAGCATCAGTTCTTCAGCACTCAGCTTTCTTCATCCAACTCTCACATCCATACGTGACCACTGGAAAAACCATAGCCTTGGTCAAATACCCCTTTCACAAGTCCTCACAATTACTAAGACGATCGTATACTACTCTAAGGGGTTAAGTTCTGAGTAGCAAGAATAATGAAAGCCACATGATTCCCTTTAATTCTCTATTACACCCCCCATTTGTTGGAAGTCTCTCTCACCTTGATTGATTAGTTTAATTTTCCAAGTCTGCATCTCTCTTCATGCAGAAAGAGCTGTAAAATAGTGGGCAGCTCAGAGGATGGCTCTTGCAATTGCACTAAACCATGAGCTAAAGGCTCCAGTTTGGGAACCTGGAGGAAATGGCAACCCACTCCAATATTCTTGCTTGGAGAATCCCGTGGACAGGGGAACCTGGTGGGCTGCAGTCCATGGGGTCACAGAGGGTCGGGTATGACTGGAGTGACTTAGAACACAGCACAGTGCAGAAGCAAGTGGTCTCTTGCCACTCTTGATATCAGTTTTATGGTTTTGCTATGGGTTGGGTGGAAAGCATTAACTTTCCAATCAACCTTTTCACCAAAGCCAAGAAGTTTGATTTTTGCTGGTGTTTTGAGCATAAAAGTAGTTATTTCACTATGTAGAAGTTGGTAAACTACATTCAAGGGGTCAGAGCTGGTCTAAATCTGTTTTACATTTAAAGAATTGCAAACAAACAAAGCAAACAAAGAATGTGCCACCAAAACTATATAGGCTTGCAAACCCTAAAATATTTACTATCTGACTCTTAACAAAGTTTGTTAATCTATGCTCTGTGGACTTATACAGCTTTCTAATATCCTTGAATGAGACATACTGAGTAAGGCATTTTTATTCTTTATTACTTCAAGTCTCTATTGTAAATTACTTTTCGCTCCTCTAACTTTTCAATATTTGCAACCAGGATTATAGCCACTCATGCCTCAAGAATGTTATGTTTTATTACAGAATAAAGGCAACTCATTGTAACATCAACTATTTTAAGACTTCAGACACTCATCATTGTGTCTCATAGTTTGGAGCCTGAGATTTGTATGTATATCTCTTCTTTAGATGCTCAAAATTAGAATCATCATTTACTGGAGCAGCAGTTTGACCAAGGATAAAAAAGAACTACATGGTGTTAGAGGGTCTGGTTTGCACTCCAGCTTTCTGCTGATGTGTGTCACCTTGCCTAGTGTAGCTAAGGTCTCTCAGCTGTGATTTATACACTAGCCATACAATCTAGTGGCACCTTCCAGAACTGTGTGACTTTTAAATAAGAAATCATAATTAAAAGCATCTTGCTCAGTTTCTACTGAATAAACTTGCAGCAGTTGTCAGTGGACTCTGAATCTGAGGTCAGAACATTGAATAAACACATTCATAGATTTAACTCCAAGTTGTAACATCAAATAATAAATCCCATAGTGTAATATACAGTAAGGGGTTGATTCTTTTTTTCCACTCAGGTTAACCTGTACCATTTTCCTTATATCCTTTCTGTTAGCTAATTTTTTAGACATGACAAATTTTATGACTTAGAATTGGTTGTCTGTTTTCTGCACTAAGAGAATCTTTACCTCAAAATGTTACTTACAATGTAAATAAGCCCAATTATCAGGCACACTATTCTCAACTGAGAAACATCTTTATAAAGTGTATATTTAAGGGAACATATCAATGAATATTTGTGCAGATGTATTGGGTGATATAGGGTTACTGAGTATCTCAGGACAATCTATTTCTTCATATACATATTTCTCCACACAGATATTTATATATACATATATCTGTGTGTGTAATATATGTGTGTATATATATGTATACACACACACACACACACATATATATATATATAAACATGACTTTCTATGGTAGCTGTGATGGCTAGTGGCTTCCCAATATCTATTATCTGCCTGTTTCGTTAGTAACAGAATCCTTACTTTTACCTTAACACATCGCTAGATGCTTTCCTTGCAGCTAAATATGACTATGGGACTAAGTTATCATCAGTGGTATGGTAGCAAAAAATTTGAGTGAGGATTTCCAGGTGATCTCCTGTGAGAGAATGGCTGTATCTTTCTTCTCTTTTTCCTCCATCTTGCTCCCTGGAATAATGACATAGATAGCTAGAGCTCTAGCAGGCATACTGAAGCATGAGGATGAGGCTTATACCAAAGAGAAGGAGTTCAGGGAATTACAAGGTGCCTGAGTTTCTGATGTTTCGAGTTTCCGTGATATCTATACTATCTCTTCCAGACTTATTTAATGTGAGATGGAAATATCTTGTTTTAGTTACTGTTTGTTTTATTTTCTGCCATAGAAAATGGAATACAATTGTTTCTAATATAGATATAAACAGATTTCACTTGTTCGTGATAAAAGGGAAACATCTGTTTATTAAAAAATGGAGGAGCTTATTGATTCTGTACCAAGGATCATGAAAATGTATATTTGCATCTTGAAATTGTCATAAAACACATCATCTGTGTGTGCGTGCATGCATCAATCACTCAGTTGTGTTTGACTCTTGCGATCCCTGGGCTATAGCCTGCCAGTATCCTCTGTGCATGGAGTTCTTCTGGCAAAAATACTGGAGTAGGTTGCCATTTTCCTCCTCCAGGATATCTTCCTGACCCAGGAATTGAACCTGCATCTTCTGTGTCTCCTGCACTGCAGGCAATTCTTTACCTGCTGAGCCATCAGGGGAGCCCTCAAACGCATCATACCTACCACTAAATAAATTATTGTAGAATTTGTATGTGCAAATATATATATATATATATACACATACACATATATTTCACACACATATATATAATGACAAGGCTGTATATATATATATATATGTGTATATATATATATATATATAAATAATTACACATATATGTGATTACTAGGATACAAAACCTTCTCTAGACTATTGTAGCAAACAACTTGAAGTTCCAATATTGCATCTGGTCTTAGGCAGAACTCATTAGCCAGTCAGAGATCTTATGTCAATGAAGCAAAAATAAACATCTTTCAGGTACATTTCTCTAGCACAAACCACATTTACTATAGAAAGTAAGGGAACTCTGTTGAAGATATGTGGCTTATATTCTTTTGAAAGAAAAATTATGTTTCCTGTTTTATTTGTATCTTGTTCATTTTCAATAGCACTTGTCAGGTGGTACTAATTAACATCTATCAAAGAATAAAACAGCTATTTAATCATCTCAGAGTATGTCTTCTATAAGTGATGTAGTATGGTTGTGCCTCTGCAAGTAAAACACCTTCACTGACTATATCATAATTTTAAATTTTTGTTAACTGTGAATATTCACATATTGGCTAGGTGGAAAGATGTGTAGACCCATTATGCAAAATAAAAAAAAAAAAACATGTAGAAAAATGCCCAGCAATTTTTCATAAGAAATAGTAAATTAAAATCAAAGTACAAATTGTTTATAAACATATTAAAATAAGTGCCCTACAATTAACACAGAATATAAACATTCAGTTCAGTTTAGTCGCTCAGTTGAGTCCAACTCTTTAGGACCCCGTGGACTGCAGCATGCCAGGCTTCCCTGTCCATCACCAACTCCCAGAGCTTACTCAAACTCATGTCCATTGACTCAGTGATGCTGTCCCACCATCTCATCCTCTGTTGTCCCCTTCTCTTCCTGCCTTCAATCTTTCCAGCATCAGGGTCTTTTCAAACGAGTCAGTTCTTCGCATCAAGTGGCCAAAGTATCGGAGTGTCAGCTTCAGCATAAGTCCTTCCAATGAGTATTCTGAACTGATTTCCTTTAGGATGGATTGGTTGGATTTTCTTGCTGTCCAAGGGACTTTCAAGAGTCTTCTCAACACCACAGTTCAAAAGCATCAATTCTTCGGTGCTCTGCTTTCTTTACTATCCAACTCTCACATCGATACATGACTACTGGAAAAACCATAGCTTTGAGTAGACAGACCTCTGTTGGCAAGGTAATGTCTCTGCTCTTTAATATGCTGTCTAGGTTTGTCATAGCTTTTCTTCCAAGGAGCAAGCATCTTTTAATTTCATGTCTGCAGTCACCATCTGCAGTGATTTTGGAACCCCCCCCCCAAAATAAAGTCTCTCACTATTTTCCTTTGTTTCCTATCTATTTGCCATGAAGTGATGGGACCAGATGCCATGATCTTAGTTTTATGAATGTCTAGTTTTAAGTCAGCTTTTTTACTGTCCTCTTTCACTTTCATCAAGAGGCTCTTTAGTTCTTCCTCGCTTTCTACCATAAGAGTGGTGTCCCCTGCATATCTGAGGTTATTGATATTTCTCCCAGCAATCTTGATTCCAACGTGTATTTCATCCAGTCCAGCATTTCTCATGATGTACTCTGCATAGAAGTTAAATAAGCAGTGTGACAATATACAGCCTTGATGTACTCCTTTCCCTATTTGGAACCAGCCTATTGTTCCATGTCTGGTTCTAACTGTTGCTTCTTGACCTGCATACAGATTTCTCAGGAGGCAAATCAAGTAGTCTAGTATTCCCATGTTTTGAAGAATTTTCCACAGTTTGTTGTGATCTACACAGTCAAAGGCTTTGGCATATGAACATAGTCTCATAAAGTAGTAAATGACTCTTCTTTTATCCTTCAGGAAACTGAAGGATAGAAAACTTAAAATCACATTTAGCCAATATTAAAATAGGAAGAGAATCCATATTTCTCTATTTCCAAACTGGTGCTCCATTGGATATATGTAAGACGTTTTTAAAAATGATGAATTATTGATGGTGTCATGTTGTTGACTCTTCTGAGTAAGAGATTTAAAATTCAATTCTAGCTTTGGAATTAATTGTAAGCACCTGCCAGTTTCTTTGCTCTGTCCTTTAGCAGAAGAAATTTTCACTAAACTCTGTCATTTGTGTTGCTATCACCTGCTCCCCCACATTGGGTTCCACTGCTCCCTCTCAGAGCAGATATATTACCCTTCTACTGCCCAAAGGCAGAAAATGATACGGAATCAAATCAAACCCAGGGAAATAAGAAACCTGAAGTTCTAATACTATAACTGGTTTTGGTATTCCAGACTCTCTGGTTCATTAATGAAAACCTTGCACTTGCTGTTACTATGCTAAAACCTATAAATATTGAAAAAGAGCAAACATTTATCTGAAATATCAATAAACTATTTACAAAGTAACCAATGATATTAAACTATGGAAAATGGAAAGAGAGAGAAGTTGCTGGAAAAAATAAGTCACAGTGGAACTATTCTGGCCAATTGAGTTTGGGCCAAACTCAGAGAACATCACTAAAGAGGTAATTCTATTAAGAGGAATGATGATCTATCTGGACAACTCCTGGTGTTTGTTTCTAGCAGTAAAACCTTCTAGAATAAAGTCACATGATAGATGGCATCCAGTGGGAGATTGTATCTACAGAGAAGGAGGGACAGAAGCCGAGTTTTCGTTCTCTCTTTGCATCATCCACCCATCTTCCTACAAGATGCCATAATCACTTTCAGCCCTTTCTTGACTCTCTTTCATTGTCACTGTTTCTGTTTCTAGGCTATTTTCTTTTCTCAATGAGAAATAAAACTATTCACTGTTTTGTTTTCAGATGGCCAATGTTATCAACCATTTGTTTCTATATGCTGAGTGCTTAGGGTAAAGAGGTTGCATAGGTTATTGATTCAGTTCAGTTCAGTTCAGTCGCTCAGTCGTGTCTGACTCTTCGTGACCCCATGAACCACAAGCACGCCATTAGTGAAAGATAAAATGAGTGAGTGGTATCTGGAAAATCTGCCAGCATCTGCCTCCATGGGTAGTGAAAAAAAGATAAAGCCAAACAAAAGCAAAAGCTGGTTAGAGTTCACAAGTAAACCAAAGTCTGGGTGGAAAGAAAACTAAAAGGACTGATCCAAGAGGAAAAGTAATATCTTGCCTGGAGAATCCCATGGACGGAGGAGCCTGATAGGCTACAGTCCACGGGGTCACAAAGAGTCGGGCATGACTGAGCGACTTCACTTTCACTTTTCACTTTCGTATATCATGCATAGATACTTAATACAGGATAAACTGTACCACAGGGCACTAGTACAATCCATGGTTATTAGAGTATCTGTATGCATTCACGTCAGGCTTAGGCAGAAATGATAAGCTGATTGTGAAAGAGGAATTTTGTGACAGAATTCCAGAGAGGAAATTTGTTAATGCTTTCTGGGAAGATATTGAGGGTTCAGAATGGAAAGTGTTTCTTATAGTAGAAAGGGGAGAACTTGGAAAGAAAAAGTTGAATGACAACTTCACTTCCTGGTCTACAGAAATTACAATTGCTGCTCTCAGAGTACCAGAGGAAGGAAAATTCAGAGCCAAGAGGATCAAGTGTAAGGCTGTGAATGTTTAGGGATTACTGACCAGAGTTTGGAGAGCTGAGAGAATGAGGGTCACAGTACTGAGTGCAGGTCATGAAGAGCAAAGCCTTGGCTCCAGCATTCAAAGATTGCAGAGCTGAAGGGAGTTTCTGGTTTTCTGTGTCTTTCACATAATTAACACTTGTTGCATTTTCAGCCTACTTTCTTCCAGTCATGTTCTAATGGGTAGAAGTGACAACTATCCATTGTAGCACCTCTTTGGAAATTGCTTGGGATCTTCAAGTTCAGTGAAGCACTGGACTTTCCATCACATAACTCAGACTCTTGAGGAATATCAACACAAAGGTTACTGTCATCAGGTATGAGTATGTCTTACTTTACAATCTCAGGAGTATAATAAATATAATATTCTTTCTTTTCTAAAGCTCCACTTAATTTTATTTCAATTACCTCTTTTGTCTGACTGTCAAGGGGAGAAAGGAATAAAACTCAGACTATAATCTATATCTTGCAAGGTGTCCTTCACTCTCATTTACCCACAAATCTGTGATATTTGCAATGCCTACATGAATGAGATGCAGCAAGTCCATTCAGCCATTGGTTATCCACATCCTTGATTGCTCTGCCCCAGTCAACTTGTGACTCATCCCATCCTTGGTTACCTTGCTTCATCATTGGTTTATTCGCTCAGAGACCTTCACATCCTCAGTCCACTGCCATTTCTGTGCCATTCCAGGGGGCACAGGCACCTTTGTCAAGGCTGCTTATGGTCCTACTTGCCTTGGCAATGCTCAACCACTTCTCTTTCAAGTCAGATTATTTTCTGTTGGCATGGCATCAAAGGGCACCAGACATGTTTGGCCTGAAGAGCAATCAAACTCATATCTCACCCCTCCTTTTTCCCACCTCAACTCTGCCATATTTTTCCCAGATACCTGCTAATCTTAAAAGTTGTTCTAGAGTAGTAAACAGCATAATTTCCTGAATGGGTTTTGGCTGTGCTCCAGATGCAAGGAAAACATGGTGGCAAACTGCTTGAAATGAGAGGGAGGAGAGGGGAACATAGGAAGAAAAACAATAAATTAACATCATGAAAGATTATTTAATTTCATTTTTTGTTTGTATATCTGACAATCCAAAAAGAAGCATGATTTGTGTTTGCCTAAATCATCATCATTACTCAAGCATCACTGGGCTGACAAGCCAATGACTTACTTCCCTTTTAAATGCCAACATTAAAGATACTTAAGTAGGTGGTTGTTACTGATTGCTACAAACATTGCTTTAAAACTGTTTTAGACTGAAATATATCATGAGATTCAAAAAAGCAAAAACTTGCTATAGGATTCCTCCAGGATTTATTGTTTCATGCAATGTGGAAGTCTCTGGTAATGATGAATATAAACCATTGATCCACATTACATATTTTAAAATAATTTGCAGCTCCTGAAGAGAATAGATTTGAGGAGAGGAAAAAACAGATAATAACCAGTATATATCATATACAAATATATTTAATAAAAATAAATAACAATAAATTTAAAATAAACATATTTATATTATACATTTATTATTTATTATCTGTCTCTCCCTGCCAGAATATAAGTTCCAAGAGGCAGTTTCATTGTTTTATTCACTGATGTATCCTAAGCATCTACAAGAGTGCCAGATATCTATATGTAATCAATACATACTTTTTAAATGAATGGTATGTCAATGGCACCCCACTCTAGTACTCTTGCCTGGAAAATCCCATGGACAGAAGAGCCTGGTAGGCTACAGTCCATGGGGTCCCTAAGAGTTGGACACGACTGAGCGACTTCACTTCACTTTCAATCAAGAATTATGATTAATATACGTCTTGAAACCCGAGATATAAGAAGAAAAGATGCTTAGCTTTGGGTATCAGGGTACCAGAGTACCCTGTGATATCAGAAAATAGTCATTTTTAAAATTATGGGTAAAATTTTTTGGATTGAATCAATTAGTTTCCATATTTTCTAGTCAGATACAGTATAAGTAGTGTTAACAAATTAGCTTAAGATTTGAGATGGATAAATCTGTACTTCCATCTTACAACTACAGACGTGAGGGGATGAGTATCCTGGATATCTGGATCTTGTCTTCAGCCGACAACTCTATGTAAAGAACAGTCATTGAAGAAAACGCCTGCCAATTATTCCAGGAATCACAGTGACTAAATCCAAAAGATCTTGTCTTCTCTGAAAGGATAACACTGCAGGAAAATACTTCGAGATGACTCTTCCATATCCTGAGGTCAGCTAACAATATCCTGTCAGCTCACTGGCCATCTCTCATTTCTCTTCCCTTTTGCAGCTAGTCAACATTCATCTCTAATAATCTTCCAAGTTCTGAGGAAATAGAAACCACCAAGAATTAGTTTAGAGGATGTGTGTGCATGTGTGCTCAGCTGTGTCTGAGTCTTTGTGACCTTGTGGACCCTAGCTGTCCAGGCTCCTCTGTCCCTGGGGTTTCCCAGGCAAGAATACTGAATGGATTGTCATTTCCTCCTCCAGGGGATCTTTGCAACCCAGAGATCAAACCCAAGTTTCCTATGTCTCCTGCATGAAAGATGTCTGTAACATCAATTCCCATCCCAAGGGTGGATGATGTCCAAACCCCTTATGATGTGAGCTTGGTAGTTACTATTCTAAACTCTCAGATACGATAAAAGTCAGATTATGCAGCTTGAAGCATGGCTTCACTTAATAATTAATATTACAATGAAATATGTTGCTTAACACCTTAATAAACTGAACTTCATGAGACCTTAATGGCTTCCCTGGTGACTCAGAAGGTAAAGAGATCGTTGCCAGAGATCTGGGTTTGATCCTTGGATCGGAAAGATCCCTTGGCAAAAGGAATGGCTACCTGTTCCAGTATTCTTGCCTGGAGAATTTCATGGACAGTGGAAATTGGTGGGCTACAGTACATGGGGTTGCAAAGAGTTGGACACAACTGAGATTAATACTTTCGCTTTCATGAGGCCTTAATGAGGTGAAATGTATCCAGTGACTTTGAACTCTGGTCTTTAGAGCTTTTAAGTACTAAAATAATTTGCATATTGTCTTCTCAGCCCATGAAAGTGAAAGTCACTCAGTCATGTCCAACTCTTTGTGACCCTATGGACTATACAGTTCATGGAATTCTCCAGGCCAGAATACTATAGTGGGTAGCCTTTCCCTTCTCCACGGGATCTTCCCAACCCAGGGATTAAACCCAGGTCTCCTGCATTGCAGGGGGATTCTTTACCAGCTGAGTCACAAGTGAGGCCAAGAATACTGGAGTGATTAGCCTATCCCTTCTCTAGCAGATTGTCCCAAACCAGGAATCGAACTGGGGTCTCCTGCATTGCAGGCAGATTCTTTACCTACTGAGCTATCAGGGAAGCCCTCATCAGCCCATATCTGGACAATTTATTGAGTAACAGGATATAATTTTAGATTGCTCTGGAAAATTGTCAACTTAATCCTTGAGAGAATGCCAGTGGGGTTGCTATCTGTGGCAGTGATCTCCCATTGAGAGGTGTGGACGGTATCTCTCTCCTTAGTCATGTGCTCTGTGACTGTTTGATTAATAGAAAACAGCTTAAGTGACACTGTGCCAGCTCCTCACTCCAAAGACTCAAGAAGCTTGTAGCTCCTGTTACCTGTCTTTTGGGCTAGGAGTGACTCTTCGTGCCCAGCCACCATCCTCTGAGGAAGCCGACAAGTTCCAGGGGAGAGGGCAGGTGCACATGTTCTAGCCTACAATCCCAGATGAGGTCCTGGCCAACAGTCGGCATCAACCCTCAGACTTATGAGTGAAAGAGAGTTCAGATGATTCCAGCCCCTAATCACTGAGTTACTCTAACCTTTCAGCCACCAAGCTGGCAGTTCACAAGCTCTCTCCAAGCTGCAGATTCATGAGCAACATGAATAATTGTTGTTTTCCTTCAGTGACTTTGGGGTAGTTTGTTCCACAGCAGTAGATAATCAGAGCACTACCCCAGAATCTTGATGGCTACAAAAATCTCTCTCGGCATAGCTCCTGTTTGGGGATATCGGAATTTTGAGTGAGAAAAATTTTGCTCTATGTCTTTCAGGATACAAACTGAAAGAGGCTGTAAATTTCTTTTTACATTAATAAATTTCAAGTTTGGTTAACTGAAGCCTTTTTTGAATTAACATACTTAAGATGGGCTTCCCAGGTGGTGCTAAGGGTAAAGAATCTGCCTGCCAATGGAGGAGACTCAAGAGATGAGGGTTCCATCCTGGGTCATGAAGATTCCCTGGAGGAGGAAGTGGCTACCCACTCCAGTATTCTTGCCAGGAAAGTTCCATGGACAGAGAAGCCTGGCAGGCTACAGTCCAAGGGATTGCAAAGAGTCAGACATAACTGAGTGACATACTTAAGGTAAATTGAGTGCGAAAATATCTAAAATGCTTTTCGTGACCATTGAGCTGACCTGAAGAGAATCTAAGGATTTTCAAATTTTCAGCCATCCTACAACCATCTTCCTCTTTCTTTCCCAGAGAGAAACCTTTCATTCACTCATCACCTCTCTGCACACCCACCTTGGCCTTAGTGCCTACACTGTTCTTTTAGACAGGCTGCCGCTTTGCCAACCTTCTGGTTTTCTTCAGATTCCATCACCGTTATTTCCTATCTTCCTTCACATCCCACCTCTAAAACGTATGCTTGTCTTGTATGCATGTAGCTCTGTCTGCTTTGTTAGTTCCCAGTCAGTACTCATTTCTGGCTTGATGCCAAAGTTGATTAGGTGAAATCATTTAATTTAGCAAAGATGGTTAATTATTAGGAAGACAAAGGTTTTACTAGAATCTTGCCATTTCTTCCTCCAGGGGATCTTTGCAACAGCCTTTCTGTGTTTACTGTTTTCTGTTGGTTGTTTTCTTGGACTTACAGAAATTAAAAATATTAAAATCAGGGCCTAATTAACGAAAGCAGATAAAATCATCAAAGTATATTTGTTATGACAAGTTCTAACCTCCTTTGTACAGAAAATTCTAAAAAAATGAAAGGAAACCAGTAAACATTTCAGTTTTCAGCTAACTACTTATTGTCCTTAGAAGAAAAAATTGAATATATGAGTCTGTATTGAATTATTTTCATTCTTGACATTTATGTTTTTAACTTTAATTTTATTTTTAAAATTTATTTTATTGAAGTATAGTTGATTTACAATGCTGTTAGTTTCTGCTATACAGCAAAATGATTCAGTTATATATATTCTTTTTCATACTATTTTCAATTATGGTTTATTACATGATATTGAATATAGATCCACGTGCTATACAGTAGGACCTTATTGTTTATCCATTCTGTGTATAATAGTTTGCATCTGCTAATCCCAAACTTCCAGTTCATCTCTCTCCCACCCCGTAATCCCCTTGGCAACCACAAATCGGTTTCCTATATCGGTGAGTCTGTTTCTGTTTCATAGATAAGTTCATTTGTGTCATAGTTTAGATTCCACATAGAAGTGATATCATATGGTATTTGCCTTTCTCTGACTTCTTTCACTTAGTATCATAATCTCTAGATTCATCATCCATGTTGCTGCAAATGTCACTATTTCATTCTTTTTTATAGCTGATTAGTATTTCTTTGTGTATGTGTGTGTTACAATATATTAACATACACACACACACACACACACACATCTTTATCCATTTATCTATTGATGGACGTTTAGGTTGTTTCCATGTCTTGGCTATTGTGACTAGTGCTGCTATGAACATAGGTGTGCATATATCATTTCAAATTATAGTTTTGTCCAGATCAATGCCCAGGAGTGGAATTGCAGAATCATATAGTAACTCTGCTTTTAGGTTTTTGGGGAACACCTGTGCTATTTTCTATAGTGGCTTGCACCAATTTACATTCCTACTAACAGTGTGGGAGCGTTCCTTTTTCTCCACACCCTCTGCAACATTTGTTATTTGTAGACTAATTAATGATGGTCATTCTGAAATAGTAACTCACTATAGTTTTTATTTGTGTTTCTCCAATAATTAGTGATGATGAGTATCTTTCACCTATTGGCCATCTGTATGTGTTCTTTGGAGAAATGTCTATCTAGGTCTTCTGCCCAATTTTTGATTGGGGTGTTTTGTTGTTGTTGTTGTCATTGAGTTATATGAATTGTTTGTATATTTTGGAAATTAAGCCCTTGTCAGTCACATCATTTGCAAATATTTTCTCCCAGTCTGTAGGTTCTCTGTTCACTTTATTTATGGTTTTCTTTGCTGTGCAAAGGGTTGTAAGTTTAATTAGGTCCCATTTTCTTATTTTGCTTTTATTTCTGTTACCTTGGGAGACTGACCTAAGAAAACACTGGTACGATTTATGTCCAAAAATGTTTTGCCTATGTTCTCTTCTAAAAGGTTTTTGGTATCTTATACTTAAGTCTTTAAGCCATTTCTGGGTTTATTTTTGTCCGTGGTGTGAGGGCATGCTCTAACTACATTGATTTACATACAGCCAACTTTCCCAACACCAGAAAATATGGAACGCTTCACAAGTTTATGTGTCCTCCTTGTGCAGGAGCCATGCCAGTCTTCCCTGTATAGTTCCAGTCTTAGTGCATGTGCTACTGAAGTGAGCATGGCATTTATTATTTTCAGATGCTTGTAACATTACTTAATTTAAAACCATATCAATTTGTGTCAATTATGTAAATAATTTACATTATATTCTTTTCGAAAATTCTGTTTTCTTTTTTAAAAACTCCAAATACATACTTTAGAAAGTTCAAACAATAGAAAAGCATGATTTTAACAGAGAAAAGTCTTCTAATCCACTAACTCCCACCTCCTCCATGAAATATTGTCCAATTTGTTATTTTTATTCCTACCTGGTACCCAGGAAGACACCTGCCAAATTTGTTGTTCACTGTGAGAAAATTCGTGAATCATTTTTTGCATCACCCTTTAATATTCACCAATAAAATAGACATTACAGATAGTTAGAATAAATCTGAAAAAGTTTATTTCAGAATTACATACTTTATAAAATTAAGTGTCATCTCTGAAGGTGGAATTGAGTCTTATCTCTTTGCTAATGTACAAGTCAACAGAATGATTTTTTTCAGATTTCTTTTGCACTAAGTTTGAGAATATTTTAAAATATAAATTATGTTTTCATATTCATCTTAAATTGTCTAAAGAACTTATTTCAAAGAAATGAGCACAGTCATTTTACATGATAAAATATGGCCTCAAAAATTTAAGCAAATCTTCACAATATGTAAATAAAAAGTAGAAATGATGAGAACCCAAGCCTCATTACTCTCCCAAGACTGCATTGCTGAGCTGACAGCAATTAAGTAAAAGTTATCATTGGAGAACTCAGGTAACTGCAGTGTAAATAACATTGCTCCCATTCTGTCTGTTGTAATTAAGTGCTGCTTGTTACTCACAGGGTAAAACCTGTGCCCTATTGAACTGTTTTCCCAAAGAGATAAGAGACTATTGAAGGATCACCCAAATTCATGTTTTGTCACAAATAACTTCTGTTGTAATTTAACTCATAAACTTATACTTCAGGTTTTCCCCTAGGTAATATAAAAAAGAAAAAAATTGCTAGAATGACATTTTTATCACAACTAAAACTTGATGTGATTACTATAATCTTATCAGCTCTTAGGGCATCTCTTAAAGGAACAGAGGCCTTATTCTTAGTTAAGAGTGTGTGCTCTCTTGCAGGGGAAAACACTGGACCATGGTGTATTGTACGTGTTCAGTTAGGTAACTTTTATCAAGGACCTATTATATGAAAGGCACTGTTACAGGCACTGAGGGTACAGCATGGGATGAACTGGATCTAGCCTCAGCTCTCATGGAACTTGTATCCCAACGAAGGGAAGAGAGTAGACACACAAATCAACAAACATGATAATCATAGATAGTCTGGTAATTATGGATATGAATAAATATGGATAGTCAGAAAATAGGGTGATGACAAAGGGAGGGGAGGACTTGGATGTGGGTAGATTGGGGAAGACCTCTCTGAAAGCACAATGTTCTAAAGGAGAGTAAACCCCAGCCCCAGAAGAGTAGCGGCATACATGCAGGCAGAGATAATCCAGAACTTATATTGGACACACAAATGTTGCATCATCACCACAGAGTCCACATCTTTAAATTTGAATGCACTGTTTTCTGTTTTCCAGAAGCTAGTTTTCTTTGCCAACTATCTCATTTTCTGTCAGCAAACTTTTAATTCACTTACAGAAGAACAGAAAGCATTGGTCAACATACCCATGGCAGCCAAGCTGCCCTGGTTTGCTGGTTATCTCAGGGTAAATCTGGTTACTGAGAATTAATTTTCCTTTGTAAAAAGGCATAAAGGAGCTACAGAGAAAATTGTTGACAGGATAGACTTTCTGGCTACTGTTATAGAAGGAACTGATCAGACTGGGACTCAAGAGAAAGATAATCTAAATCAGAGACAGAATTACGATGTCCAAGAAGATTAAATGTATTATTAACAAATAAAGCATGTTAGAATAATCTTAGACACATATGTATTAGGTTTATGTTGCCATATGTATTTCTAGTTATATTTACATGTATTATGTGAAATTCAGTTCATTTCAATTCAGCAGAATGGTCTTGTGTGACTCTTTGCGATGCCATGGACTGCAGCTCACCAGGCTTCCCTGTTCATCACTAGCTCCCAGAGCTTGCCCAATCTCATATCCAGCGAGTCAGTGATGCCATCCAACCATCTCATCCTCTGTCATACCCTTCTCCTCCCACCTTCAATCTTTCCCAGCATCAGGGTCTTTTCAAATGAGTCAGTTCTTCGCATCAGGTGGCCAAAGTGTTGGAGCTTCAGCTTCAGCATCAATCCTTCCAATGAATATTCTGGACTGATTTCCATTAGGATGGACTGGTTGGATCTCCTTGCTGTCCAAAGGACTCTCAAGAGTCTTCTCCAACACCACAGTTTAAAAGCATCAATTCTTTGGTGCTCCGCTTTGTTTATGGTCCAACTCTCACATCCATATATGACCACTGGAAAAACCATAGCATTGACTAGACAGACCTTTGTTGGCAAAGTAATGTCTCTGCTTTTTAATATGCTGTTTAGGTTTATCAGAGCTTTTCTTCCAAGGAGCAAGCACCTTTTAATTTCATGGCTGAAGTCACCATCTGCAGTAATTTTGGATCCCCCGAAAATAAAGTCTTTCACTGTTTCCATTGTTTCCCTATCTATTTGCTCTTCAGTTCTTCACTTTCTGCCATAAGATTGGTGTCATCTGCCTATCTGAGGTTATTGATATTTTTCCTGGTTATTTTGATTCCAGCTTGTGCTTCATCCAGTCCAGCATTTCGCATGATGTACTCTGTATATAAGTTAAATATGCAGGGTAACACTATATAGCCTTGACGTACTCCTTTTCCAAATTGAAACCAGCCTGTTGTTCCATGTCCAGTTCTAACTGGTGTTTCTTGACCTGCATATGGATTTCTCAAGAGGCAGGTAAGGTGGTCTGTTAATCCTATCACTTGAAGAATTTTCCAGTTTTTTGTGATCCATATAGTCAAAGGTTTTGGCATAGTCAATAAAGCAGAAATAGACACTTTTCTGGAAATCTCTTGTTTTTTTTGATTATCCAAAAGGCAATTTGATTATCAAAAAGCAATTTGGGTGTTGGCAATTTGATCTCTAGCTCTTCTGCCTTTTCTAAATCCAGCTTTAACATCTGTAATTTCTTGGTTCTCATACTATTGAAGCCTGGTTTAGAGAATTTTGAGAATTACTTTGCTAGCATGTGAGATGAGTGCAATTGGGTGGTAGTTTGAACATTCTTTGGCATTGCCTTTCTTTGGGATTGGAATGAAAACTGACCTTTTCCGGTCCTATGGCCACTGTCGAGTTTTCCAAATTTGCTGGCATCTTGAGTGCAGCACTTTCACAGCATCATCTTTTAGGACTTGAGATAGCTCAACTGGAATTCCATCACGTCCACTAGCTTTGTTTGTAGTGATGCTTCCTAAGGTCCATTTGAGTTTCCATCCCAGGATGTCTGGCTCTAGGTGAGTGATCACACCATTGTGGTTGTCTGGGTCATGAAAATCTTTTCTGTATAGTTCTTCTGTGTATTCTTGCCACATCTTCTTAATATCTTTTGCTTCTGTTAGGTCCTTTTATTGTGCTCATCTTTGCATGAAATGTTCCCTTGGTATCTCTAATTTTCTTGAAGAGATCTCTAGTCTTTCTCATTCTATTGTTTTCCTCTATTTCTTTGCATTGATCCCTGAGGAAGGATTTCTTATCTCTCCTTGCTATTTTTTGGAACTCTGCATTCAGATGTTTATATCTTTCCTTTTCTTCTTTGCCTTTAGTTTTTCTTCTTTTCACAGCTATTTGTAAGGCCTCCTCAGACAAACATTTTGCCTTTTTTTGTTTGTTTTTCTTGGGGATGATCTTGATCCCTGCCTCCTATACAATGTCATGAACCTCCATCCATCATTCTTCAGGCAATCTGTCCATCAGATGTAATCCCTTGAATATGTTTGTTACTTTTGCTGTATAATTGTAAGGGATTTGATTTAGGTCATACCTGAATGGTCTAGTGGTTTTCCCTACTTCAATTTAAGTCTGAATTTGGCAATAAGGAATTCATGATCTGAGCCATAGTCACCTCCTGGTCTTGTTTTACTGGCTGTATAGAGCTCCTCCATCTTTGGCTGCAAAGAATATAATCAATCTGATTCCAGTATTGACTGTCTGGTGATGTCCATGTGTAGAGTCTTCTCTCGTGTTGTTGGAAGAGGGTTTTTGCTATGATGAGTGCGTTCTGTTGGCAAAATTCTGTTAGCCTTTGACCTGCTTTGTTTTATACTCCAAGGTCAAATTTCCCTGTTACTACAGGTAGCTCTTGACTTCCTAATTTTGCATTCCAGTCCCCTAAAATGAAGAGGACATCTTTTTTGAGTGTTCATTCTAGGAGGTCATGTGGGTCTTCATAAAACCATTCAACTTCAGCTTGAAAGCATTACTGGTCAGGGCATAGACTTGGATTACTGTGATATTGAATGGTTTGCCTTGGAAATGAACAGAGATCATTCTGTCATTTTTGAGATTGCATCCAAGTATGGCATTTTGGACTCTTTTTTTGACTATGATGGCTACTCCTTTCTTTTAAGGGATCCTTGCCCAAGTAGTATATATAATGGTCATCTTAATTAAATTCACCCATTGCAGTGTATTTTAGGTTACTAATTCCTACAATGTCAGTGTTCACTCTTGTTATGTCCTGCTTGACCATTTCCAATTAATTTGATTCATGAACCTAACATTCCAGGTTCCTATGCAATATTGTTCTTTACAGCATCAGACTTTACTTCTATCACCAGTCACATTCACAACTGGGTGTTGTTGTTGTTGTTGTTGTTGTTTTTGCTTTAGCTCTATCTCTTCATTCTTTCTGGAGTTATTTCTCCACTGATCTCCAGTACCATATTAGGGACCTACTGACCTGGGGGGTTCATCTTTCAGTTTCCTATCTTTTTGCTTTTTCATATTGTTCATGTATTCAAGGCAAGAATACTGAAGTGGTTTGCCATGCCCTTCTTCAATGGACCACGTTTTGTCAGAGAAACTCTCCACCATGACCTGTCCATCTTGGCTGGCCTTACACAGCATGGCTCATAGTTTCACTGAATTAGACAAGGCTGTGGTCCATGTGATCAGTTTGATTATTTTTCTGTGATTTGGTTTCCTTTCTGTCTGCCTTCTGATGGATACAGATAAGGGGGTTATGGAAGCTCCCTTATGGGAGAAATTAGTAATTGTTAAGTTAATATACAAAAGAAATTGTCCATTTTGGAACCTGTATGCAAGTCACAAAAAACTGGATAATTCTTAAAGAGATGGGAATACCAGACCACCTTACCTGCCTCCTGAGAAATCTGTATGCAGGTCAAGAAGCAACAGTTAAAACTGTACATGAAACAATAGACTGTTCCAACTTGGGAAAGGAGTACGTCAAGGCTGTGTACTATCATCTTGTTTATATAACTTATATGCAGAATACTCATGTGAAATGCTGGACTGGATGAAGCACAAGCTGGAATCAAGACTGCCAGGAGAAATATAAATAACCTCAGATAGGCAGATGACACCACCCTTATGGCAGAAAGTGAAGAAGAACTAAAAAGCGTCTTTATGAAAGTGAAAGAGGAGAGTGAATAAGCTGGCTTAAAACTTGACATTCAGAAAACTAAGATCATGGCATCTGGTCTCATCACTTCCTGGAAAAAAGATGGGGAAACAATGGAGACTGTGAGAGACTATGTTTTCGGGGGCTCCAAACTCACTGCAGATGGTGACTTAAGCCATGAAATTAAAAGATGCTTGCTCCTTGGAAGAAAAGCTATGAGAAACCTTGAGAGCATATTAAAAAGCAGAGACATTACTTTGCCAACAAAGGTCTGTCTAGTCAAAGCTATGGCTTTTCCAGTAGTCCTGTATGGATGTGAGAGTTCAACCGTAAAGAAAGCAGAGCCCTGAAGAATTCATGCTTTTGAACTGTGGTGTTGGAGAAGACTCTTGAGAGTCCCTTGGACTGCAAGGAGATCCAACCAGTCAATCCTAGTGGAAATCAGTCCTGAATATTCACTGGAAAGACTGATGCTGAAACTAAAGCTCCAATACTTTGTCCACCTTATGTGAAGAACTGACTTGTTTGAAAAGACCCTGATGCTGGGAAAGATTGAAGGTGAGGGAGAAGGGGATGACAGAGGATGAGATGGTGGGATGACATCACTGACTCGACGGACGTGAGATTGAGCAACCTCCAGAAGTTGGTGATGAACAGGGAAGCCTGGTGTGCTGCAGTCCATGGTGTCACAAAAAGTCAGACACGACTGAGCAACTGAACTGAACTGATGCAGTTCATACATGGTCTTAATTTAGGGTTTGTTTTTTTTTTCTCTTTTTTTTTTGCCTTTTTAAAAAATTGTTCCTTTATTTCGTATAAAGTGTAAGTCATATCTTAAAGCTTGATAAAAAATTTAAAAAATTTCAGATGGACTTGGTATCTGTTGTGAGTCCAACATTCCGAAGATCCCAACATCTGTGTTGTTAAATTTGACCATCTGCCTAAGTTATGAAATTCTGAAGTAATCAGTGTGATTTCTAAGGAATATAAAAAAAATCTCATTCTTCATAAATCATACATCTAATGATTTTAATACCTGTTGTTAATTCTTGTCTGACCCAGTATTTCATGAGTTTGTTAAGATTTTGTTTCTAACATATTTTTCCTTCTACATATATTGTTTGCCCTTCTTTTTTTTCTTTTTTTACAAACAGTATTTTTCATCATCTCTCCCTAGAATTATAAAGCAGCATCATTTCTTCTAGGAAACCTTCCTGGACCATGAGGTTGGGTTAAGTGTCTCATATCTGAGCTCTCTCAGCCCTCTGCACAAAGCCCTTCCCTAATCCCTTATCAGAATAGATAAGGTTGTAAGCACTTCAAAGGCATGGCCAGAGTATTATCATCCTTATACCTGGTAGGAGCCTAGTACATGATAACTTGAAACAAACTACTTTCAGTCAGCTAGCAATACAAAGTCTATTTTTATGTCCGAAGAAAATGTGTGTTCAGTCAGACTTCCTAGTAAAAAACTTAGGAGAATTCTTCTAAAACCAATGAGTAGGGAAGGCTGATCTTAAGTATGGCTCAAATTTTAGAAGTCAGGAAGAAAAGATTGATGAGTTTTACTCTACACCCTCCCTCCCCCACACACAGACTAATTTTTACATTACAATACAACATCATAAGCAAAAGGAAAATAAATGTTAAGACCCTGGGGAAAATATTTGCATCTCACACTGCAGACAAAGAATGAATTTCTCTAATTTATGAAACAGTTTTAGAAGATGAAAAGAGAAAGGTCAATAAATACAATAGAGAATAGGCAAAAGACATGCACAGTTCACAGAACATAGAATTCAAATGGCCGCCAATCTTATGAAAAGATCTTCAAAAAAGAGCACATACCAATAAAAAACAAATATGAAATTCACACTGCAATGTCATTTCTTACCTATCAGATTGGCAAAAACCCAGAAATCTGAGCACATACTCTGTTGTCAAGTTGCTAGAGAAAACTGCTTTCTTATGTATTTCCTGGTAGATATGAAAAAGGGTACATTGTCTATAGCAGGAAAAGTGGCTGTATTTACTAGATCTGAAGATGTATCTACCTTTGACTCAATCATCTCACTTCTGGGAGTTTATTCAATAAATATACCTATACACGTGTGGAACCAGTTACATAAATTACAGCGTGTCCACACAGTGGACTGTTATGTAGCCACAAGAAAGAATGATGAAGACCCCTAGTGACTGATACAGGATGATCTTCAGGATAAACTGCTAATGAAAAGAGGACAGTATGAGTGTAAAGAGAGTAAGAGGAAGGAAATGACTATATATATTCATATTTTCTTGTGTTAAAGAATCGTGGAAGAACAAACAGGAAGCTAACAGAATCATTACCTAGAATGAGTAAAGGAAAGAATGAGAAAAAAAGGCAGGGGTAGAGGCAGACTTCTCGTTTTGTACTTTATTGTTTTGATTTGTGAATTCTTCCTGTAAATACAACTATTAAAAATTGTTTATTAAAAAACCGTTTTTTCCAAAAAGAACAAGACTATGTATATTAGCTTTGTGTATATACCTTATATTTATTTTTATTCAGATAAGATTACAGTCTATGGTTCTTCCAGTGGTCATGTATGGATGTGAGAGTTGGACTGTGAAGAAAGCTGAGCGCTGAAGAATTGATGCTTTTGAACTGTGGTGTTGGAGAAGACTCTTGAGAGTCCCTTGGACTGCAAGGAGATCCAACCAGTCCATTCTGAAGGAGATCAGCCCTGGGATTTCTTTGGAAGGAATGATGCAAAAGCTGAAACTCCAATACTTTGGTCACCTCATGCGAAGAGTTGACTCATTGGAAAAGACCCTGATGCTGAGAGGGATTGAGGGCAGGAGGAGAAGGGGACGACAGAGGATGAGATGGCTGGATGGCATCACTAACTCGATGGACATGAGTTTGAGTGAACTCTGGGAGTTGGTGATGGACAGGGAGGCCTGGCATGCTATGATTCATGGGGTCGCAGAGCGTCGGACACGACTGAGCGACTGAACTGAATACATACAAGGTCACTGAAGAGAGTCACTGAAGGGAGTCACTGAAAGGAATCCAAGCGGGTGCTCTTCCCCATGATCTCAGTCCTGAGAACTGCGTGCAGCTCTACTCATTCCTGTATTCCAGGAACTGATAAAGAACAGAGAATCTTGAGAAATGGCACACGAAGGAAAATTCATGGGGTCACAAAGAGTCGGACACGACTGACTGACTGAACTGAACTGAACTGAACAGTTATATATGCAGAAATAAATGTCACAATATATGAGTATGCAAAGGAGAGTTTGATACAGTGGATAAAACACAATTTTAGAACTAGAGAGATCAAGATTTTCAAATTATAGCTCTATTATATAGTTAAGGATTTGATCTTGGTTTCTTTCATTATTTTCTTCTTTAAAGTGAAGCTAATAACTTCAGCCTTCTAAAGCTCTGGTAAGGGTCAACTGGAAGAAGGGGTATAAAAGTTTAAGTACTTCATGGAGCTCACCAGACACACAGCTAACAATGCAGTCTGGAATGTGACCAAGCTGTCTGCTATCTAGAAGCTCTCTTTCTTGCAAATACTCACATAGTGTGACAATTCTGAATTAAGAATAATTCTCTTCTGGTTATCCTGACCACCCTTTGGAAATTTAGCTGAGATCTTACTTCCTCCATGAAGATTTCTTTTCTAGAGAGTCTGTATAGTATGATTAGTACTACAAACTTTATGTTTCATATTTTATACATTCATTTTTTGTCTCATAAGAATCCTAGATTTTTAAAATTCTTTCCTGAATTTTAAAACAATGCTTCCCTGGTGGCTCAGATGATACACAATCTTCTTGCAATGCAGGAGACCTAGGTGTGATCCCTGGATTGGGAAGATCCCCTGGATTAGGAAATGGTAACCCACTCCAGTATTCTTCCCTGGAAAATTCCATAGACAGAGGAATCTGCCAGACTACAGTCTATGGGGTTGCAAGGAGTCTGACACAACTGAGTGACTAACATACATAGCACATAATAAATGCTCAATAAAATTTTGGGGGTATATTTTTGTTTCTATTTGTGACAGAAAGACTGAATATTTAGTAACAAAGCCTAACCTAAGTATTGAATACCAGTTGTTTTAGTTTTTGGTTTGTACAACCTTTAAGTGGTTTTGCAGGTAACTCAGTGGTAAAGAATCTACCTGCCAAGCAGAAGATGCAGGAGACACAGGTTCAATCCTTGGGTCAGGAAGATCCCCTGGAGGAGGAAATGGCAACCCACTCCAGTATTCTTGCCTGGAAAAATTCCATGGATAGAGGAATCTGGCAGGCTACAGTCCATGTGGTCTCAAAGAGTCAAACTCAACTGAGTGCCCGAGCACTCACAACCTTTAATTAATGTCCTTTTGCAATCTGCTATATGCATTTCTCTATAAATATAATATTTCCAGTCATTAAGATTATTTTTAATGAAAAAATAGTGTGCTCAGGAATAAAACAAAATAATAATAATAATAAAATAATAACAATAATAAAAATAAGAAATGCATGTGTTTAGGGGATTCCCTGACAGTTCAGTGGTTAGAACTCGGTGCTTTCACCATGCAGGTAGCAGGTTTAATTCCAGGTTGGGGAACTAAGATCCTGGAAGCTACATGGTGTGGCCAAAAATTTTAAGAAAAAAGAAATGAAAATGCTTATATTTGGAGTACAATATCATTTAAATTTTTTCCGTTCTGATGTTTTATAATATTATTATGTCAGGTTACATCACTATCAAAATTGGCATTTAGTTATAATTATGGCAACCCACTCTAGTATTCTTTCCTAGAGAATCCCATGGACAGAAGGAGACTGGCAGGCTACAGTCAATAGAGTCACAAAGAGCAGGACATGACTAAGCAGCAACGGCACACACACACACACACACACACACAACCATCTTTCATAATTTTTACTTGGCCACTCTTCCTTAAGAAATTATTTTTGCTTGTATTATTTTTCAATAGACTATTTTTTACAGTAGTTTTAGGTTCACAGAAAAAATGGAATGGATAAACAGACTTCCCACATACCCCCTACCTCAACACAATGTACATAGACTTCCCTGTTACAAACACCTGCCCCCCTTCCCCTCAAACTTGGTTCATTTGTTACAATTGATGAGCCTATATCAGCATGTTGTAGGCATACAAGCGCTATAGTTTACATTAGGATTCACTCTTGGTTTTGTACATTTTGTGAATTTGAACAAATCTTTAATGACATGCATCTATCTTTATAGTACAATATACAGTATTTTCACTGACCTAAAAATTCTCTGTGTTCCTGTTATTCATTCTTCCCTCTGTCCTAATCCCTGAAAATCTCTGATCTTTTTATTGTCTCCATGGTTTTGCCTTTTGTAGAATGTCATACAGTTGGAATCACATGCTGTGTAGACTTTTCAGATTGACTTCTTCCCCTTAGTAACATGCATTTAAGCCATGCATGTCTTTTCATGGTTTGATAGCTCATTTCTTCTTAGCAGTGAATAATACTTCATTGTCTGAGTGGACCACAGTTTATTTACTCATTCAGTTTCTGAAGAACATTTCGGTTGCTTCCAAGCTTTGGCAATTATGAATAAAAACGGCTGTAGATATCTGCATGCAGGTTTTTGTATGGACATTTGAGTTGTATAAAGTTATTAAGAGGGTGTTTAATTTGTAAGAAACCACCAAACTGCCTTCAGAGTAGCTTTATCATTTTGCATTTTGTTGTTTTTTCATTCTCTTAACATTTTCTTTCATATAGCAGAAATGCTTAATTTTAATGAAGTCCAGCTTCTTTTTTTCATGGATTGTGCTTTTGGTGTTCTATCAAAAAGTGAAAGTGAAAGTGAAGTCGCTTAGTCGTGTCCAACTCTTTACGACCCCATGGACTGTAGCCTGTCAGGCTCCTCCGTCCATGGGATTTTCCAGACACGAGTGCTGGAGTGGATTGCCATTTTCTTCTCCAGGGGATCTTCCCGACCCAGGAATCGAACCCGTGTCTCCCACATTGCAGTCAGACGCTTTACTGTCTGAGAACCAGGGAAGAGGCATTGCCAAATCCAACATCATCTAGATTTTCTCCTAACTTTATAGTTTTGCATATCGCTGGTGGCTCAATGGTAAAGAATCCATCTGCCAATGCAGGAGATGCAAGAGATGTGGGTTCGATCACAAGGGGGGTCCATGCGGTCACAAAAGAGTTGGACATAACTTAATGACTAAAGAACAACAACATTTTACATTAAATTCATGATCTACTTTGAGTAAATTTTGTGAAGGGTGTTATACCTGTATCTAGATTCTCTCTCTCTCTCTTTTTCTTTTTTTTAACCTTTTCCTGCATGCAGATGTCTAGCGATTCCAGCATTATTTGTTGAAAACCCTGTCTTTGCTTCATTGCCTTGCCTTTGCTTCTTTGTCAAAGATCAGTTGAGTAGGGGTCTATTTCTAGACTATCTGTTTTGTTCCATGGCTTGATTTGTCTATTCACATTGATTTGCCAGTACCACACTCTCTTGATTGCTACATTTGATTACTCTTTAGCATGCATTTATTATGTTTTATCATTTGTCATTCTAATTTATATGAAGAAATATTAATAATTAGCCATCCTGATAAAAATAGCATATTGCCAAGACTAAGTCAGAGGGGTGCCTACTTCTATGTAGGTTTCACTCTCATTGTCCCATATTTCCTGATTCATGTTTCAATGCTATTATAACATTTTTCTTCTCTTCTTGGTAATGTTGAGGTTTTGTTTTTATCATTTCGTCTTTTAAAAAAATATTTATTTATTTGATTTACTTGGATGCTTCATTAAGTCTTAGTTGCAGCATGTAGAATCTTTATTCTATCATGTGGAATCTTTCACTGAGGCACATGTACTCTAGTTGTGGTGCGCAGGCTCAGTAGTTGTAGCACACAGGCTTACTTGCTCCATGGCACGTGGGATCTTAGTTCCTTGACCAAGGATTAAACCTGCGTCCCCTGTCCTGCAAAGCAGATTCTTAACCACCGGACCACCGGGAAATCCCATTTTGGTTGTTTCTGATAGCATAAAATTATATTGGAAAAATCACCTAAGAAACAATTTAAAATATAAAATTAATACGTTAGTATAAAACTAATTATTTGTTTTTGTTTGATTGATGGAACCCAATTAATTTCATTTCAGGGTGAAGATTGACAAAGGACCATGGGCTTAAAGTCACTCCTTGAAACTCCTTTATTTTTTTCTTTTTAATAACATACTTTCATACTGCATATGTCCAAATATCTTGTTTTTCAACATGAACTGACAATATCTAGTTTGTCTTTTATATTTGAAGCTAGTTTTTTTTAAATGAAATAACTTCAAGATAATTTAGTCTGTTAATAAACATATTTAGCAAGTACTTACCATATTCAGGATTCTGTGCTAAACTTTGCCCTATATAATTTTGATTATATTTCATAGCAACATAATACCTAATGAGATAGGTGCTATTATTATCTCCATTTTAGAGATGAGGGATTTAATTTGCAGAGAGGTTAGAAAGCTTGTTAGAAAGAGGTTACAAAGACTTCTCACATTTATACATTGGTGGTACAGTGGTGAGCACAGCTGCCTTCCAAGCTCTCTTGCATTTATCAACTGATGGAGCAGGCCTAGTCAGACTGGCTCTAGGGCTTGTAATCTGCTCACCTAACAATCTTGTCTATAAAGAAGTTGCACATATTTTGTCTCCTTTAGACTGTATAGTATCTTTAGCTTATGAACTTTCTTATTTCTGAATTTGGTACTTTACAGTGTTCATTTTTCTGTGAACCAAGGTAGAAAGTATAATCAATTCAAAGTAAAATCACTGGGACCAGTTAGGTAACTGCAGATATAGTATTTTGGGCCTCTCCAATGGCTCAGGAGTAAAGAATCTATCTACACTATAGGAGATGCTGGAGACGTGAGTTCTATCCCTGGGTCAGGAAGATCCCTTGGAGGAGGAAATAGTTACCTACTCCAGTAGTCGTTCCTGGACAGTCCCATGGACAGAGGAGCCTAGTGGGCTACAGTCCATGAGGTGGCAGAGTCAGACATAACTAAGCAGGCGTGCATGTGCATATAGTATTTTGATTCACATTATTTTTTGCACATGGTATAGTTACTGTAATAACAGTGAAATGATTATATTTCACTTAAATTATTAAATTATTCACTATTGAATGAATTACTATTCCTTCTGGCTATAAAATTACTGTTTTCTTTTTTTTCAAACAGATTTTTTGCAAAGGATTGATAAAAGTAAATTGGGAAGGATTTCTACATAGAATTTGAATATAAACTTTGACATGAACTGATTTTACTGAAGTAAAATGGAATCTGTCCCTTTCCTTTCCCCCATGTCAAATAATATTTCTAGGAGCAATTTGAATTTAAATATTGCTTAATGTGTACATATTGTGAAATTTTCAGGAATTTGGAACTAAAAATTCTAAGTTTAAATAATTGTTTTATTAACAGATTCTAAAAAAGAAGTTTGGTTAGAGAATAGAAAAATAAGCAATCATGACCTTTGTTGATAGTTAATACTCATCAAGAAATAATTCTTATATTAATAAATTAATAAATTGCAAGTTATGGTAGACTTTATATACATTATATCTGCTCTACTCTAGACACATTTCAGTGCAGGAGATACTATGGTTTTCAAGACAGGTAATGTCCCTGCTTTTATGGAACTTATTTTCTGTTCGAAGTAGGGGTATAGGGATGTCTGGTATTTATTAATAAACAAATATATAAAAGTTATTGACTGAATTGTGTTCCTCTAAAATTCATATGTTAAAGTCTTAACCCCCAGTAACTCAGCATGTGACTATATTTGGAGATAGAGTTTTAAAGTATATGATTAAGTTAAAGTGAAGTCACAAGATTGGGCCCTAACCCAATCTGACTGATATCCTTACAAGAAGGAAAGAGTGGGACACAGGTGAATACAGAAGGAAAAAACATGTGAGAATGTAGCCATATACAAACCAAGGATAAAGGCCTCAGAAGAAACTAATCCTACTCATACCTTCACCTCCAACTTCTGGCCTGCAAACCTGTGAGGAAGCAACTTATTTTTAAGCAGTTCAGTCTATGGTACTTTGTTATGGCAGCCCTAGCAATCTAACGCACTAAGCAAGTACTGTAAGATCAAATGGAATCTGATAGGCTAGAGAGTGATGGAGGCGTTACTTTAGATTGGATACTCAGAGAATGTTTCTCTAAGGAGGACTTATTTAAACCAAGATCCCAGTAATAGGAAGGAGTCAGTCATATGGTGCTTGGAGAAGAGAGCATCCAGCAAAGGGGATAAACAGAGCTAGTTTCTATGGATCAAAGAACCATAAGAAAGCAGATGTGAATTAGATCTAATAGAAAATGATAGAAAATGAGGTTGGATTCCTAAGCCAACCTCAGATGATGTAAGACTTAGATAGCAGAAAGAGGAGTTTGGTTTGATTTTAAGTGCAATGGATGGTCATGGGAGAGTGTGACTCATAGAAGTGATATTATTGGATACTCATTTTAAAAGATAACGCTGGTTGTAGGACTTCTCTGGTGGCCTAGTATTAATAGTTATGACTTTGTGTGCTTCTGTGCTCCCAGCTCAGGGAGTTATAATCCCTGATCAAGGAACTGGATCCCTCATGCCACAGTGAATATCCCTGGTGCCATAACTAAGATCCAGTGCTGCCAAATAAATAAATAAATAAATGTTAAATAAAAGATAACATTGGTTGCTAGGTGAAGGATAGATTTAGGGGTCAAGAACAAATGAAAGGAAGCCAGTTAGATGGCTGTCTGGTTGTCTAGGCAAGAGATTGGGTAGTTTGTGCTGGTTGGTTGGTTGTTGTACAGATGGACAGGACTAGTTAGGTCTGGTGTGTGTTTCTAGTCAGAGGCCACAGTTCTTACTGCTAGCCTCTAATTGTGAGTGGACGAGAAGGATCAATAAGTTTTGGATTAAGTAACTTGGTGGTGAGCTTGAGAAGGATCAAGACAGAGTAAATTTGGAGGGAAAATCTAGAATTCTACTTTGGCTGTGTTATTTTTTGGAGATCTCAATTTGGCACCTGGAAATATGGGTCTGAACTTCCTGAGTGTGTCAGGGCTGGTCATACAAAGTTGGAAGTCACTGGTATAGATATGGTATTTATAACCCAGAGACTGAAAGCACTCACCCAGAAAGAGTGCACAATAGAGAAGAAAAAATGTCATTTCTCACCAAGAGGTAGTCATCTAGAATGGTCACTGTGGACAGAACTCAGGGTAGGCTTTAATATATTTTTCAAAATAGATGGTTTTAGGGCTTCTGTGCACGACATGTCTGACCTGGGTAGAAGGACAACATCTTCTCCATCAAGATCTATTCCCAGATCCTCACTGAGATGTAGCAAAACACCCATTAAAAAAATCAACTTAGGGTACTTATTTCTTCATATATATTTTTATTCCAAATTGTCTCAGTACACTCAGAACTCTCTTCTTAATGCTTTCCTGCTGCTTCTTGTGTCCATCCCTCACATGAAGTTTCAAGAGATCTGTAAGGCAAATGGAAGTCAGACCCAGTAAGTTAAAGTACATCCTGCCTCATTTTAATATTATCCATCCCAGTCCTGTTTCTTCCACTTTGGAGGAGGATAAACAGGGGCTGAAACAAAATTTGGAGTTAGTTATAATGACCCATTGAGTTGAAGATAGAAAATAATGGTCTATGACTCACATTAGCCCTCTGAAGTTGTCAGAAAATCAAATGAAATTAAAAATGCGGTTTTGACACTAGAAGTGACTTAAGCAGAAGATATTTTTATTACTACAAATTCAACAACTTCATTTGTTCATTTATTCATTCACTCATTCAACATTTAAGAACCAGATATGTTTTAAGTACACTTTACCACCCAAGGTGATATGGGAACATGACAAAGCCTCAGTCAATCAGATGCTTCTGTCTGAAGCCAATGAAGCTGGTGGCTTCCTGTTGAGATGGCTTCTGCAAAAAGACAGTTATTTTGCTTGTTCTTTATGATTCTCTGTTACTATCCTAACTTTTATTCAGTTCCCAAGTCTTTGTCTCCACCTTACCATTGATTGCATGAACTTTTGCTAAACTTCTTATAAAAATATTTTCTGCTTAAGAAACCAAAAAAGTATTCTGGTTGCTATAGGTTTCATAACTGGAAAACTTCAAAGAATTATATTGGACACTCAAAGACTAAATGTATATGTATTTCAAATGGTTACCATCCACGTCTCACATGCATTGTAGAATGGATAGTTTTCTGCATGAAACCCTTTAGTGACTCAAGAACAGGTGGGAGACAAGCGCTGCTTAATGTCCAATTATTTCTTGAAAGTGAAAGTCACTCAGTCATATCTGACTCTCTGCGACCCTGTGAACATAGTCCATGGAATTCTCCAGGCCAGAATACTGGAGTGGGTAGCCTTTCCCTTCTCCAGGGGATCTTCCCAACCAAGGGGTTGAACCCAGGTCTCCTGCATTCCAGGGAAAGTCTTTACCAGCTGAGCCACAAGGGAAGCCCTTGTGGAAAGGAATTATTTCTTAGAGTAGCTCTATTTTATTGAATCTTAAAACGGCAAATGATTTCTTGCTGTCCATCTTGCCAAAGTTGAAGAATGGAAATTTGGGCTGAGGAATAGGGATAAGTAGAACTAATTTCTAGGTCAAGCAAAGTAAATTAGATGCAATGTCTAAGCACTATTTTAGAAACTCTCCCTGGAACCTGGGGTTACAGAGCTAATTGCCAAAGAGAATAAAACATCGAATTGTTCCAATCATTTCCAATCTGGTGACCAAGAAATGAAAACACTTGGGGGAGTCTACTCACAAGCTCAGGATATTTCTAGTTCTCTTTCTCTGTCAGATCTTCAGGGTAGACTTTGGGCTTTAAACGCCAGAAGTGATAGCAAGTCATCTAAAGTGTGCAGAAATGGAAGCATGATGAAGCATGAGCACCCGGTTTTCTTGTTAGCCTTCTGGGTGGAAAAGATAAAGAAAACCAGTAAAAAGATGACAGTATCTTTTTTCCGGCAGCCCTGGGCACCTTAGTTCTTTACTCTTAAGAGAAATGCTACCAGAAGGCATTTATTTAAGAGGGGGAAGAAATGTCCTTTGTAACTTTCACTGGAAGTTACAAATAAACGACCTGCATGTTAGAAATGTCTCACAATTGTACACATTTAGACCCATAAAAGCTATATATTTATGTTTCATTTTTTATATCTACAGTAAAATCTGAAATATAAAGCAACTCTCCAAGGTTTCAGTAAAGTTAATATTATCTCCATAGGCAGAAATTTATAGAAAGAAGGACTTCTCTGATAGTCCAGTGGTTAAGGCTCTGCACTTCCAATGCAGGGGTCTGTGGGTTTGATCTCTGATTGGTGAGTTTAGATTCCACATGCCTTGTGGCCAATAAAATAAATAAAAGGAATTCATGAGCATATATTAAAAAAGGGAAAATTAGAGAAAGAATGATTTGGTAAAATTGGATGGTATCCTTGCTAGACTGCCACTATTTGTCTGTTTTCAAAAAAACAACACAAAAAGTAAAAAACAAAAAAGTATTAAATTGTTTTTTAAGGGAGAAATGATTTTAAAAATTATTAACTGAAATTTTAAAATGGATTTGTATATTATTATATTGAATTACGTATTATAGATTAGTATATATCGATTAAATAATCAAGGGACTCTAATTACTTCACCCTGTGATAATTCTGGATTTACCAAGAGAAGGATATATGGAGTGCTAAATTTTAAAGAAAGCTTAGCAAAGACATGCTACCAAATTTTAGAATAGTAATAAATAATATCAGCTAGTTTTTACTAAATATTTAATATTAATTAGTTGGGAAGATCCCTTGGAGGAAGGCATGGCAACCTATTCCAGTATTCTTGCCTGGAGAATTCCATGGACAGAGGAGCCTGGTGGGCTACAGTCCATGGGGTCACAAAGAGTAGGACAAACACCCTTGAGCCACAAACATATTTAATCCCTAAAACAATGTAAGAGACTGGTATTATGATTCCCATTATGTAGTTGAGATAACCAAATTCCAGAAGAACTCAGTAAATTGTCTAAATTTTACAAATTTACGCAGCTTGTAAGTAGATGAGTGGCGCATATGAACCTGAGTAGCTTAACCCCTTCAACTCTCCTCTTGGTCATTACCACCTTTACCAGATAAAGTATATCAATAAAGGCACATTCTATTTACTAGGCAAAAGGGGTAGATTTTAATGAACCATTTTGTATTTAAGATAATATAACCTGAAAGGTTTATAAATAATTCATGCACCTCTATGTGCTACATAGTGAAAACAATCTCATGCTCTTGCCTAAGAAGGCTTAGATTTCATTCTTCATCCTGCCACATGATGTGGGTAGCTGATGGCAAGTAAGACAGATTCACCAGTTCCTGGTGTATAAAACAGATGTAGTTCATCATCTGTGTTTCTTATATGAAAAAATATTTTTAAAGTGTAAAATACTAGATTATGATTTTAAAATTAATATTTAATTTTTATGAAGAAACCTAGGCCCCAAGAAAGATACTGTGAAAGAGAATATGACTGAATAAAGAAACATAGTCTTAAAACTATTTGTTTTCAAAGATTTCAACTTTCCTTTTGACAATGTTATTTTCCCACTGCCAGTAAGATTTACAAGCATTATTTACAGTAGAAATGACATTCATTGAACCATTTGTTATCTGTACCTGGAAGACAGCCAGAAAAAGACAGCCCGGGAGAGTACTAGGGCTTACAGACTGGTCAGTGATACCTTTGCAGAATGGTTGCTGAGTTGCATTGTTCAGGTTACACCTGTGTCAAGAGAATGAACTGCCAGTTTCATTTTAACTTTAGGTCTTTGACAAAGGGATGGGGGTATTGGAGGTAAAGACAGAAGAAAAGATAAGAAAGATTAGAATTGATTTTATAGAAATCAGGAGTAGAGAGCCTAGGAAAAGGATTGATGAACCAGATTGAAAAAATGGTCCATGTTGCTGAGAAACAAAAGGGGCAGATCAGGATGACAGGTAGACAAACATGGTAAGGTGAAGCTAACATATAAATTTCAAAACTGAAATCGAAATTACATGATTAGCAAAGAGCCTGGAAATGTTGTTACATCATAAATAATCTGAATGATGATTCATCTCTCAGAGCCTTCCCATAAAACCTAGTAGTTATGGTATGCCCAGGAAGTGTCAGCTTTAAGGTTTGAGAGCTTTGGGGGAATTAAATATTATGACTCAATAACTTGTTGGCATTGTAAATCCCTAAGAATACATTTTCTGCATGAGAAGAATTGACAGCCTATTTCTTTCTTCCACTTTATCCTAAAATACGCTTTATCTCAGCTTCAAAAAGTGTGTGAAACATATACACACATACATGCATGCATATACACACATATTCATCTAAGATTTCAGAGTTCATTGAGGTTACATGCTTATCTAGGATTATATATTTTTTAATAATGGAGAATGCAAGTTCTGTGGTATAGAAACAGATTGCTTTGTTCACTGATATATGCCCAATGCCAGACAAATAATCTTCTAAATAAAAGATGCCCTATAGATATTGGCTGAATGAGTGAATGCTATTCATGCTTGGTTTCACAGCAAATCCTCTAATTTCCTAAGATGATCATCAAAATTCCAATTTCATCATGGAAGGCCTAACTTTGAACTTCTCTGGGAATAATGAAAAATAAACATTTACTATATTGAGAGGAAAATATTAATAATACTCTTTACTCATATAAGTAGGGTATAGTTTTATTATAATCTATTTGATAGAATGTCAGAGCATTCCACTATTGAGAAAATGTTTATATCCACTCAGAATATATAGGGGTTGTTGTGTTAACTTTCAAACAAATTCTCTGTGAATAAAAGGATTACTGAAAACCACTTCCTTTTACAAACTGACAGGATGGAAATCTTAGTTAAATAAAGATATAAAAGAAAACCAACTTTTAGAAACTAATATTAAAATGTCATTGATGTCAGTTTAACACTGGCAGAAGATATTAAAAGCTTCTCAAAACTGACATTTTTAATCAAAGTAATATTTTTAATAACAGTTCCTCTGTGATCATGGTAATCACTTGTGTTATTAAAAATCTATTTTTTTAATACCCATACAGTGGTACAGCTCTAAATGTGGGTGGCGTAGGTCGCACACAGACAGTGTGAACTGAAGGTCACCAAAAGGGCTGTGTCCCCAAAATCCATCCATACTGTCAGTAATATGATATTAAGTTTGTAGAGAATTCAGTAATGTTATTTGAATATATTATTCTGTTAATCTTATCTCCAGCACAATCAAATAGGTTAAGTATATAGCAACAGATGCTTGAACAATTTAAATAACTTGCTCAAGTTGTTGTTCAATCGCTTGTCCGACTCTTTGCAGACAAGCTTCAAAGTCTTGTCTGACTCTTTGTGACTCTAGGCTCCCCTGTTCTTCATTATCTCCCAGATTGCTCAAATTTATGTCCATAGAGTCAGTGATGCTATCCTATCTCATCCTCTGTCACTCCCTTCTCCTCTTGCCCTCAATCTTTCCCAGCATCAGGTCTTTTCCAGTGAGTTTGCTCTTGGAATCGGGTGGTCAAAGTATTAGAGCTTCAGCATCAGTCCCTCCAGTGAATATTCATAGTTGACTTGCTCAAGGCCGAATAGCTAATAAATAATGGCCCCGGGGCCTGAGCCTAAGCCTTCTTACTCATAATCTAATATTCCTTTCACCATGACACTGTCACTCTTGGCACCTAAACATTCTGTATTAGGGACACAGCAGTGTTTCAAGAAGATCGATCCTTGTTAAAGTTTAAGCTTCTTGAGAGATGTGTAATGAAATAAACCAAAAGAGAAGCATTAACCTTTAGAAAGAAAAATCTTAAGACTAATGGTATAAGATGCAAAATAGGTCAATTTTGAAAAAGTAGGTGTTTTTTTTTCCAAATTGGAATGTTTACAAATAGAGCACTGCTGTTGGAGAAATCTGGACCAGCCAGGTAACACTGCCACATAGATCTAGAAAGCAGAAAACCACTGGGGACCATCCCTGCGAGCTGAAGGAACTGGAGTAGGAATAAGATTTGAGGAAGGATTGAGTCTGGCTGAGGCTGGAGAGAAACGAAACACATACTTATTTGTTTTTATTAACTTTTTATTTTGTATTGATTATAACCAATTAACAATGTTGTGATAGTTCCAGGTGAACAGTGAAGGGACTCAGCTATATATATATATATATATATAGCGGTATCCATTCTCCCCCAAACTCCTCCCATCCAGGCAGCCACATAATGTTGAGCAGAGTTACCTATGCTATACAGTAGGACCTTGTTGATTATCCAGTTTAAATATAGTGGTGTGTACATGACCATCCCAAACTCCTTAACTATGCTTTACCCACAACCTTCCCCCCTGGTAACCACTCTTTGTTCTCTAAGTCAACACATGCTTGTTTTTGATAAAAAAACTCACATGTATTTTTATCAAGACAAATGATTGGCTTTGAAATAGATATTTTCTCTATAGGCAGTAAAAAAAAGTTTTCTAAAATTCTAATTTTCACATGTTGTACATTTTTAAACTTAAATTATTATTTGCTAGATAATTGGACACTTTCACCAAAATCATGCATTAAGGAATGAAAAGGAAAGAGCATCATACCTCCATGTCCTCTGATCTTCAAGACACACCCAGGTCTGGACGTGAATGGTGTATTTATACCTCAGGAAAAACCCACACCTGCACTCCTTTCATGCCTGAGGTCTTCAAATGCCCACTTGAGGGCTCCATAGTGGAGCCATATATTTAGGGATTTGGACATAGCAGAAAGTGTTGTAGTCCATGCCCAGGGATGCCTGAAAAAGGGATTTGAGACTCAAAGTTGACACAGGAAGCCTTCAGACCCATTCACCTCAAGCAACCAAGTACTTGTTCAGAAAAGTCAAATAAAGAGCTAAAATTTAGTGCTTTCTACATAGTCATTTTACCTTCATTTTATGGCTTGATATCAAAACCTTTTTCCATTAAGATGCTAGCAGTTGATAAAAAGCCCAGATTAGGTTTGGTCAAAAGAAAATCTAAGGTAATGTCAGGCTTTCTTGGTTTTCTTGTGTTCTTTTCAGGAAACTCTCTTGAGACAGAAAGTATAAGGCAGTGAATAAACTACTTAGTGAGGGGAGGCTGAAGTTGTTAAACGAAATGCCTTTTATATATACAAAGTGTTTTGAAGGCTTGCCTGATTAAAACAAAACAAAACAAAACAGTGTTTGTGTCTTAATTCTAGCTGGGGAGTTTTATTTCTCTTTAAACCAATTTTCAGCTTAGCTCACCAAATTTCCAGCAGTAACTTGGCATTTTCTAAGATACTAAGACTAATTTGTTTGAAGACAGAGACTTTATTTGTTTTTTTCAAAGTTTGAAACTTTTTTCCCCTACGTATTTTCTAGAACAACTAATAGAAGGTAAATTTAGTTAATGAGGAAGTGTATAGGATGAAGAGCTGTCTGGAACATGAAATTAACATTCACTTAACAAATATGTATTTAGCACCTGCAGTATGTCAGACTGTTCTAAAAGCTGAGGATATATTAGTGGAAAAAAAAAAAAAAAAACCTCAAAGCAGAAATCTCCACACTTGTGGGTCTTGCTTTCTTTCTGGGGGAGAGACAGAGAGTCAAGGGAATGAATAAGTAAATTACACAGAATGATAGAAGGTGGTAAATGCTATGGAGAGAAATAAAACTTGAAAGACATTAGGGAGTGTAAAGGTATGGTGTAGGTTGCAGTTATGACTAGGACTACCAGGGAAAACCACACTGAGAAAGGCATATTTGAGCAAAGACTTAAAAGAGATTTCCTAGGTGGCTCAGTGGTAGACTCTGTTTTCTAATGCAGGAGACACGGCAGATGCAGGTTCAGTTCCTGGGTTGGGAAGATCCCCTGGAGGAGGAAATGGCAACCTACTCCAGTATTCTTGCCTGGAGAATCCCATGGATGGAGAAGCCTGGTAGGCTACAGTCCATGAGGTCGCAAAGAGTCAGACACGACTGAGCAGCAGAGCACACTTAAAAGAGATAAGGGAACAATTATGTGGGAATCTAGGGGAGAAGGTTTCCAAAAAAATGAAACAGCTGGTGCAGAGAATGAGGCAAGAGAATGCCTGGCGACTTCAGGAACAGCAAGGCAACCTGTGTAGCTGAAGTGGCACGATCCAGGGAATGGGGTGGAAGATAATCTCAAAGAAGTGATGAATGGCTCAGACAACACAGGGCCCTCAATGCCATTGCAAAATTTTTCTACTGAATGAAAGGGTAAACCATTAAGCATTTTGAAAAGAGGCTTGACAGTGCCTTTACTTAAGGTTTAACCACTCCACTCTGGCTGCTATGTTGAGAACAGACTGTATGGGAGCAGGGAGACCAAATTCAGAAGTCATTGCCATAATCCAGGGAGGCAGTGATCCTGGTTTGAAAATAGGGAGAAGTGGTCAGATTCTGGATACACTCTGAGGAGAGAAGCAACAAAATTTGCTCAGGAAGTAACTAGTATTGTATGGATTAAAGAGAACAATCCGGGATGACTCTGAGGTTTTGGTCTGAGCAACTAGAAGGGGATAGTGTCCATATACCAACATGGGAAGGACAGTATCATGGTGAGATCAAGTGTGCAGCTTGGACCCCTCAAGTTGAGAGGCCTGTTAGATATCCTAGTGTAGACCTCCAGGAGGTGGGAATTGTATGTCTAGGAAGATGTCTATCCTGGGGTGTTGGGACATATTTGGGGATCGCCTACCTATCAGGAAGGATTTAAAACAACACAAGTGGATGAGAGCACAGAGAGTGAGAGAGAAGTTGTTCAGCCACTAAGTCATGTCTGATTCTTTGCAATCGTATGGACTGTCTTCCCTGTCCTTCACCATCTCCTGAAGTTTGCTCAAACTCATGTCCGTTGAGTCAGTGATGCCATCCAAACATCTCACCCTCCATTGTTCCCTTCTCCTCCTGCCCTCAATCTTTCCCAGCATCAGGGTCTTTTCCAATGAGTAGGCTCTTGGCATCAGGTGGCCAAAGTATTGGAGCTTCAGCTTCACCATCAGCCCTTCCAATGAATATTCAGGATTGAATTGTGGTGAGGAAGAGAGAAGACCCAGGACCAAGTCCTGAGCCCTAAGACACTCTGATATTAAGAAGCCGGACATAAGAACAGAAACCAGTTCTTTACCCTGAGACAGAACAACGAAAGAACAGTGAGGGAGGGAGGAAACAGGAGGGTGGTGTCCTAGAGGCCAAATGAGGAAAGTGCTTTGAGGGAGAAGAGGGGTGGGCTTTGGAAGTGCTGCTGATAGGTTAAGTAAAATGGCCCCTGAGCACTGGATTCTGCAGTGTGAGTTTACTTTTGGGGTTAGAGCCAAAGTTTCTTTTTCTTTGGCTTTGGCTCAGTGTGTGTTTCAGTGGGGTGTCTTGCTTTCTGAAGCCAGGTCTGACTCACCCTGGAAAAAGAGCTTGCAAAATCTGGCCTGAGGCCAGGCCATGTGCCTTTCCCCCTGCCTCTTCAACTTCTAAAGCAGCCGCCCTATCTGATAGCCCTAAGCCAAACCTCTGTCTGTCTGGAGGGTGGTAGCAGAGAAGAGGCCCAAAAGAATTGAATCCCATTCTCCCAGAGCATTTTCATTGTGGTTTACTTAGTATGCAGACTCCCAGGGAATATACAGGACCTGAGTCATTACACTTCAAGAGCAACAGAGTAGGTGGCCCACGGGTTATTTATTCAAGAAATAGGAAAAACTGGAAAAGATGAATAAAATGGGTCACAGACTTGGAATTTAAATCATAATTTTGCACATCATTTATTATGATATAGGAATCTCAATGCTCAGTCTCATCTCCTAGCTGATAAATCAGGTACTGGTATACCTCTCCTTTCTCAGAATGATAAAAACATGTAAACTATGGTTAAAATGCACTTTAAAGATATAAAGCAATTTAGTACTTTAACAATAAAATTCCCTCAGGAAGATAAAATGCTGTTTTCCTCACAGTGCAAAACATCAGATAATCAAAACGCAATAAATAGTTTGTAGACTGATATAGAGAAGACTTTTATATATTTTGGCTAGAGTTTGTGAGATGCAGGTCACAAATTGTGCTATTCTTGTTTTTGTAGAAATATTTTCTAATTCAGAGTTTACTTTGTGTAGGATTTTCATAAAGGAAAAGGAATAAAATAAATTTCAATAAGCATGTTTGAATTTCACAAATATACTATATACTGAAGATCTAATAATCAGAATACAAATTTGTTTTTTCATTTATCTGTTGCTATATAGGAAATTACTCCCCACTTTATGGCTCAGACGGTAAAGTATCTATCTACAATGTGGGCGACCTGGGTTCGATCCCTGGGTTGGGAAGATCTCCTGGAGAAGGAAATGGCAATCCACTCCAGTACTATTGCCTGGAAAATCTCATGGACAGAGGAGCCTGGTAGGCTACATACAGTCCATGGGGTCGCAAAGAGTTGGACATGACTGAGCGATTTCACTTTCACTTTAAAGGCCTGTAGTTACAATTTTTCTTTTTAATTTTTACAGATCTCTTGGTTAACTAGGTGAAACTGGGTGGTCAACTGCATTCAGCTGATTGGTTCTTCTGCTCCATGTGATGTCCACTAGGGCCCAGTCATCAGGACTCTTGGCTGGGCTGGAGTACCAGCTGGCTTACTCACTTGGCTGGCAATGCTGCTGGCTTTTGCTGGGAGCTCAGCTGAGGCTGTAGAGTGCCTTGGTTCCTCTCCAAGTGCTTTGGGATTCCAAGAGGAAGAAAGTAAAAAGTCAATGCCATTAAGACTTAGGTTTGGAAACCTAAGAATGGCATTTCCGCTGCATTCTATTGGTCAAATCTAGGTACAAGGTTAGCTCAGATTCAAGGAGATAGGGCTTCCCTGGTATCTCAGATGGTAAAGAATCTGCCTACAATTCAGGAGACCCAGGTTTGATCCCTGGGTTGGGAAGATCCCCTGGAGAAGGGAATGGCTACTATTCCAGTATTCTTGCCTGGAGAATTCCACGGACAGGGAAGCCTGGAGGGTTACAGTCCATGGGGTTGCAGAGTCGGACACAACTGGAGCATTAACTTCCAAGGAGACAGGAAATTAGCTCCACCTCTTGGAGAAGGAAATGGCAACCCACTCCAGTACTCTTCCCTGGAAAATCCCATGGACAGAGTAGGCTACTCCGTCCATGGGGTTGCAAAGAGTCGGACACGATTGAGCAATTTCACTTTCACTTTCACTTGATATAAAGAGTGGTATATACTTCCATGAAGGGAAGAAATGGTAGAGGACCATCTTTGGAGATTAGCTACGTATTTTGTCCTCTGAACCCAGCTGTTCATGACTCTACCATGTGCAGAATGTCTTCACTCTTCCCTAAAACCCCCAAAGCCTCAGCTCAAAGGCCAGGATGATTTAGTCCTGTTATCTAAATCAGGTCCAGGCATGGATGGGGCTCCTCAGGTGCAGTTTCTCAGGTACAGAGACCTTTGAAAGACAAAGTATCTATCATCCAAATTCCTAACCTACTATGATGATACAGGATAGCATAATTGCAACAGACATCCCTGTTCAAAAAGGGATCAAGTAGGTGAACCCTAGGAGTCATCAGTCCATGGTTCTGCACACGTTGCCATTTCCAGGAAACACCAGGGTGTCCTGTTCCCTGGGTGTGAATTCTTTAGTTCTGTGGTTCTCGGATCTTCCCCCGCCCCACCGCTTCCCATGCAGGGTCATGGACTCTTCACTCTGCCCTCTGAATCATCCTTCCTTTTCTGTAAGAAATTGCCCACATTTAGAACTGAATAGCTTTCTCAGCCTGCTTCCTACCCATAGGAGCTAGGGGGTCCAGAAACCTCTTCTAATTTTAAACTGCCTCTATAATATTCCAGGGCTTCCCTGATAACTTGGCTGGTAAAGAATCTGCCTACAATGCAGGAGATCACGGTTGGATTCCTGGGTCAGGAAGACCTCCTGCAGAAGGTATAGGCTATCCACTCCAGTATTCTTGGCCTTGGCTGGTGGCTAAACTGGTGAAGAATCCACCTGCAATGCAGGAGACCTGGGTTCAATCCCTGGGTTGAGAAGAAACCCTCGAGAAGGGAACAGGTATCCACTCCAGTATTCTGGCCTAGAGAATTCCATGAATAATACAAAGAGTCTGACACAACTGATCAACTTTCACTTTCACTCTAGTAGTTGGTCCAAGTCTGTATAATTCTTTTGCAACTTATGCGGGTTTCTATGCATCAAACTGTAATCTACTCCATTAGACAAAAATAACACCTATACATTTCTCCTCTCTATCTTGGTCTAAGGGAAAGCACATTAAATATTCTTAAAATCCCTTGTAGTGTAGTATAAAGGGTATAAGAATCATGTATTTGTGGTCCCTTCAGTCCCGGTTTTTAAATTGAGAGGGTCTATAACAGCAGTCCCCTACGTTTTTGGCACCAGAAAGCAGTTTTGTAGAAGACAATTTTTTCATGGGCCTGATGGGGGTGGGGGATGGTTTCAGGATGATTCAGGTGTATTACGTTTTTTATGCACTTTATTTCTGTGATATGTGATATGTCATGAAATAATTAAACAGCTCACCATAATACAGAATCAGTAGGAACCCTGAGCTTGTTTTCTGCAAATAGACAGTCCCATCTCAGGGTGATAGGAGAGTGATGGGGAGCAGCTGTAGATACAGATGGAGCTTCATTCACTCTCGAGTGCGCTGCTCACCTCCAGCTGTGTGACCTAGTTCCTAACCAGTATCAGTCCGTGGCCCAGAATTTGGGGACCCCTGGTCTATACGACAGGTTTTTAAGCTTCTTAGATGTTCTATAGTCTAGCTCAGAAGGTATAGAAAGTGCTGTACTACATTTTTCTGAGGTTCCAACATGTAAGAACAACCATACCCCTGAACTGATTTTGACCCTCGGGCTATGTTTTACTGGCAGTGCCCTGGCATTGCCGCCAGGTTTTAATTTACTTTGAATATATTTTATTTTGTGAACTGGGATTTTAGGATTGACAAAGAGTTTTATCATCCAAACCAGTAATTCTGGGTTTGGAAATGTTTCATCTATTTTTATCTTGCCATACACAGTTAAACCTCTGGAGAAGGAAATGGCAACCCACTCCAGTATTCTTGCCTGGTAAATCCCATGGACAGAAGAGCCTGGCAGGCTACAGTCTATGGGGTTACAAAGAGTTGGACATGACTTAGCAACTGAGCACACAGTTAAAACATTTGTCATTTTCAAAATACTGCCTGGAAATGTTCTTAGCCATATTTACAATTTATTTAGAATGTTGCCAAAGTCTTTGTCAGTACATAACTTTCTGTGAATCTGTGATCTTTTTTTTTTTTTTTTTTTGGTCTTTAATAATGTCCTCAATGTCCAGCCACTATTTATAATCTCCTTGAGCCTGTTCTGGCTTCTGCTGGCTACTAGCCCTAAAGTCAGTGTTCTAGGATTTTGTTATGGCAATACCAGGTATCAATTATTTTATTTACTGTTCATTTATTTTTCACTGTGGTTGGACTTTGTCACTGTGTGGGCTTCCTCTAGCTGTGAAGGGTGGGGGCCAGTCTCTAGTTGCAGCACCTGGGCTTCTCGTTGCGATAGCTTCTCGTGTTGCAGAGCACAGACTCTAGGCACATGGGCTTCCGTAGTTGTGGCAAGCTGGTCTAGTGGCTCCTTGGCATGTAGGATCTTAGTTCCCTGACCAAGGATCAAACAGGATTCCTCTGCATGGACTCGACCACCAAGGAAGTCCCCAGATACCAATTTTAATTTCAGTTATATCAGTCCAGTTCAGTTCAGTCGCTCAGTCGTGTCCGACTCTTTGCGACCCCATGAATCGCAGCATGCCAGGCCTCCCTGTCCATCACCAACTCGTGGAGTTCACTCAAACTCACATCCATTGAGTCGGTGATGCCATCCAGCCATCTCATCCTCTGTCATCCCCTTTTCTTCCTGCTCCCAATCCCTCCCAGCATCAGAGTCTTTTCCAGTGAGTCAACTCTTCACATGAGGTGACCAAAGTACTGGAGTTTCAGCTTTAACATCAGTCCTGCCAAAGAAATCCCAGGGCTGATCTCCTTTAGAATGGACTGGTTGGATCTCCTTGCAATCCAAGGGACTCTCAGGAGTCTTCTCCAACACCACAGTTCAAAAGTATCAATTCTTTGGCGCTCAGCTTTCTTCATAATCCAACTCTCATATCCATACATGACCACAGGAAAAACCATAGCCTTAACTAGACAGACCTTTGTTGGCAAAGTAATGTCTCTGCTTTTGAATATGCTATATAGGTTGGTCATAACTTTTCTTCCAAGGAGTAAGCGTCTTTTAATTTCATGGCTGCAGTCACCATCTGCAGTGATTTTGGAGCCCCCCAAAATAAAGTCTGACATTGTTTCCACTGTTTCCCCATCTATTTCCCATGAAGTGATGGGACCAGATGCCATGATCTTCATTTTCTGAATGTTGAGCTTTAAGTCAACTTTTTCACTCTTCTCTTTCACTTTCATCAAGAGGCCTTTTAGTTCCTCTTCACTTTCTGCCATAAGGGTGGTGTCATCTGCATATCTGAGGTTATTGATATTTCTCCCAGTTATAATGGTACCCCTAATGAAAATGGAGAGCATTTGGAAAAATAAAACACTTCTCTTAAGAATAGTAGTTCCACAGTGTGTATGCCCAGCAGTGGGATTGCTGGGTCATAAGGCAGTTCTATTTGCAATTTTTTAAGGAATCTCCACACTGTTCTCCATAGTGGCTGTACTAGTTTGCATTCCCACCAACAGTGTAGGAGTGTTCCCTTTTCTCCACACCCTCTCCAGCATTTATTACTGCTGGGCATACACACCGAGGAAACCAGAATTGAAAGAGATACATGTACCCCAATGTTCATCGCAGCACTGTTTATAATAGCCAGGACATGGAAACAACCTAGATGTCCATCAGCAGATGAATGGATAAGCCATGTATTCTTTTTACTCAGCCGTTAAAAAGAATACATTTGAATCAGTTCTGACGAGATGGATGAAACTGGAGCCGATTATACAGAGTGAGGTAAGCCAGAAAGAAAAACACCAATGCAGTATACTAACACATATATATGGAATTTAGAAAGATGGCAATGATGACCCTGTATGCAAGACTGCAAAAAAGACACAGATGTGTATAGCGGACTTTTGGACTCAGAGGGAGAGGGAGAGGGTGGGATGATTTGGGAGAATGGCATTGAAACATGTATACTATCATGTAAGAATTGAATTGCCAGTCTATGTCCAATGCAGGATACAGCATGCTGGGGGCTGGTGCACGGGGATGACCCAGAGAGATGTTATGGGGAGGGAGGTGGGAGGGGGGTTCATGTTTGGGAACGCATGTACACCCATGGTGGATTCATGTCAACGTATGGCAAAACCAATACAGTATTGTAAAGTAAAATAAAGTTGAAAAAAAAAAAAAAAAAGAATAGTAGTTCCAAGAGAACCAAAATTCACTAAATTGCTAATGCTTCTCCATACCTATCTATTTCAGAGTTATTCTTTTAGCAGCAACATACACGAGTTACATAGCTAGCTGTGAATTTTCATCCATCGTGTACTGGCCTATAAAGTTAGTGAGTCAGTGAAAGTGAAAGTGAAAGTCGCTCAGTCTCAGTCGTGTCTGACTCTTTGTGACCCAATGGAATTCTCCAGGCCAGAATACTGCAGTGGGTAGCCATTCCCTTCTCTAGGGGTTCTTCCCAACCCATGGAGAAGGAAAAGGCTACCTGTTGCAGTGACAAGCCAGAAGGATGGAACAGGGAGGGAAGCAGGAGGGGGGTTCAGGACAGGGGGACACATGTGCACCAATGGCTGATTCATGTCAATGTATGGCAAAAACCACCACAATATTGTAAAGTGATTAGCCTCCAATTAAAATAAATAAATTAAAAAAATTGATTTTAGAGACTTTTATTTATTCAAATATATATTAATATAAGCATATTCAACTCTGAATATTCATTGGAAGGACTGATGTTGAAGCTGAAGCTCCAGTACTTTGGCCACCTGATGCAAAGAGCTGACTTACTGGAAAAGACCCTGATGCTGGGAAAGATTGAATGCAAAAGGAGAAGATGGTTACAGAGGATGAAACTGTTGGATGGTATCACCGATTCAATGAACATGAGTTTGAACAAACTTTAGGAGATAGTGAAGGACAGGGAAGCTGGCGTGCTGCAGTCCATGGGGTCACAAGGAGTCAGACATGACTTAACAACTGAACAATAGCAAGCATGGACTTATGAATATTTATTTTACGAATGACAATCCAATACTATATTTATTTTGGTGCTCAAATTTCTATAGTCACCTTTTAAAAGGAAGTTTTCTTCTTGAATTACTCTAGCAGGATATATCAGTCTCCTCTGAACCTATAGATCTTAACCATTTGCAGCCCTTTTACATTGCTGTCCACTTTTTGTCTTTTTTTTTAATTTTAATTTTTACTTTATTTTGCTTTACAGTACTGTATTGGTTTTGCCATACATTGACATGAATCAGCCATGGGTGTACATGAGTTCCCAATCCTGAACCCCCCTCCCACCTCCCATCCCATATCATCTCTCTGGGTCATCCCCATGCACCAGCCCCAAGCATCCTGTATCCTGTATCGTACATAGACTGGTGATTCGTTTCTTACATGATAGTACACGTTTCAATGCCATTCTCCCAAATCATCCCACCCTCTCCCTCTCCCTCAGAGTCCAAAGGTCCATTCTGTATATCTGTGTCTCTTTTGCTGTCTCGCATAGAGGGTTATCATTACCATCTTTCTAAATTCCATATATATGTGTTGCTGCTGCTGGTGCTAAGTCGCTTCAGTAGTGTCCGACTCTGTGCGACCCCATAGACGGCAGCCACCAGGCTCCTCCGTCCCTGGGATTCTCCAGGCAAGAACACTGGAGTGGGTTGCCATGTCCTTCTCCAATGCATGAAAGTGAAGAGTAAAAGTGAAGTCGCTCAGTCGTGTCTGACTCTTAGTGACCCCATGGACTGCAGCCTATCAGGCTCCTCCACCCATGGGATTTTCCAGGCAAAAATACTGGAGTGGTCGCCATTGCCTTCTCCATATATGTGTTAGTATACTGTATTGGTGTTTTTCTTTCTGGCTTACTTCACTCTGTATAATAGGCTCCAGTTTCATCCACCTCATTAGATCTAATTCAAATGTATTCTTTTTAATGGCTGAGTAATACTCCATTGTATATATGTACCACTGCTTTCTTATCCACTTTTTGTCTTATATTACAGTTATTTGTGAATATGCTTATTCTCGTAACCCCCATCTCCATTTCAAGTGCTGATTATTGAGGATAGAGATGATGTATTACTAGCCCTCTATTTCTTCTACAGTCAATGCACATTATAAGAAATAAATAAATATGTGTTGTGTGCATACAAAGTTGCTTCAGTCATGTCTCTTTTTGACCCTGTGAATTGTAGCCCACCAGGCTCCTCTGTGGGATTCTCCAGGCAAGAATACTGGAGTGTGTTGCCATGACTTCTTCCAGGGGATCTTCCTGACCCAGGGATCAAACCTGCATCTCTTGCACCTCCTGCATCGGCAGGCAGATTCTTTACTACTGTGCTACTCCAATAAAAATTAATTAAAAAAATACAGAGATGCTTACTGACAGATCTGGGCTATGAACCGAGGCAGTGTGACCCCAGAGCCTAACCACTGATTCTAAACTGCCTATTGGTATGTATGAAAATGATGTGTTTCTTAAGAATCATAGTAATAGTTTTGTATAACACTAGTGTGCACATTTCAGAGAAGGCAATGGCACCCCACTCCAGTACTCTTGCCTGGAAAATCCCATGGATGGAGGAGCCTGCTAGGCTGCAGTCCATGGGATCGCTGAGTCAGACACAACTGAGCAACTTCGCTTTCACTTTTTACTTTCATGCATTGGAGAAGGAAATGGCAACTCACTCCAGTGTTCTTGCCTGGAGAATCCCAGGGATGGGGGAGCCTGTTGGGCTGCCATCTATGGGATCACACAGAGTCGGACATGACTGAAGCAACTTACCAGCAGCAGCAGCAGTGGGCACATTTATATTTTGTGCTTCCCTGGAAGCTGGATGAAGTGTGTGAGTGACTATAGTATGCTACAAAGTGTTACATATTATGAGAACAGGTGGTACAATGAACTGCTGTAGGAGATAAGAGAAGAAAAAGTGTGTGTCCAGCTGAGCAGCTGGGCAAAGTGAAAAAAATTATTGGTGGAGGTGGCAGTAGCGTACTTGATGTGTGTGTAGAGATGGGCATGAGTGGGGGCATCCTAGCTTTGGGGAGAATCACAGACTATGCATAAAATGCAGCAAGTAGATAATTTTGTTGGAGTGTGCATTGTGTGAATGGAAGCAATGACAAGTAAAGCTGGAATAATACTAGATGAAATCATTAAAAGATCTTCCTTTTGAGAATGATTTACTGTGTGAAGCAAAGTAAATGAAGCATCTGGACAGATACCCCCAAACCTAGAAATGTACTCGTCTTAAGTGTTTTGAGTTGGCTCCATGCTTTAGATTTATAGATTGAGAGTTGTATTGATCAAGGTATTTATTCAAAGACAAGAAAAGTTAAGTCAGAATTTGGATAAACTACCCCCAGATGATAGCAGATAGGCTGATTTCTTGGTCCAGATAACTTGATATAAGCCAGAAAAATATTTGTGAGAGCCAGTTCAAAACTCTTGGTTATGCAAAGATCTCATGTGTGTATAGGTTTGTCTGTATAGTGATAATTGCATCATTAATTACCATATTTATGTAATATAATTTATTGCTAAGAGTACAGCTGCATCCCCATTTTCAGAAACAATGCAGCTTGTTTCTTGGTGAGACATTTTATTCTTAGGAGAATGTATACTTATTGTAGTTCAGTCACTGAGTTGTGTTTGACTCTTTGTGACCTCATGGGCCACAGCACACCAGGCTGCCTTGTCCTTCACTCTCTCCCAGAGTTTCGTCAAACTCATGTCCGTTGAGTCAGTGAAACCATCCAACCAACTCTTTCTTTGTTGCCTCCTTCTCGTTCTGACCTCAATCTTTCCCAGCATCAGGGTCTTTTCCAGTGAGTTGACTATTCATATCAGGTGGCCAGAGTACTGAAGCTCTCAGTTCTTCCAATGAATATTCAGGATTGATTTCCCTTAGGATTGACTGGTACAGGGATATATGCTAATTCAATGGGATGGTTGAAAATTGCTATTCAAATATTACTTCAAACAAATTAGAAAATACATGTTTATCTGAAAGCCTTGTGGTTGAAAGAGTGAGGCTAGAAAATGGGTTAATTGAGAGAGACTAAAGAGAGGCCCAAATTTGGATTTTTCATGGATAGTGAGCAGAATCTAAGAGGCTTCAGATCATAGGCAAATCTGACTCCAAGACACAGCTAATGTCTTCTTCTTTTATCATCTAATTTAATCCTGTCAACAGCCTTATGAAATAGAAACTACTATCTCCATTTAAATGTAATAAGACTGTGGCTCAGAAAGCTAAGTGATTAGCTAATTCATCAGCACAAGTAACAGACCTGGAATTTGAATGCTCATCTGGTTTCACTTTCAGTGCCCTTTCTTCTCAGTACTCAAGAGATACGTGATCTACCTACTTCAGAAACCTGCTGGCCTTTGCCCTCATCAAAGCAGGAAAGGAGGAGATAATAATTTTAAAATACTGGTTAATTAACCATTGCACTTCCCCAACATTTTATTATGAAAAAATTCCCGCATACAAAAGTCAAAAGCATTTCACAGGATGCCCTTCATATAGCTACAAGTTAGATTCTACAGTTTGCATTTTACCTTACTTGCTTTGGGCTTCCCAGGTGGGGCTAGTGATAAAGAACCCGCCTGCCAGTGCTAGAGACATAAGAGATACAGGTTCGATTCCTGCGTTGGGAAGGTCCCCTGGAGGAGAACATGGCAACCCACTCCAGTATTCTTGTCTGGAGAATCCCATGGACAGAGGAACCTAGTTTATAGGGTCACAAAGAGTCAGACACAATTGAAGCAACTTAGCACACACTACTTGCTTTATCGTATATCTGTCCATCTAGTCATCCTGTAATTTTATCATTATCTCAATTTTAAGTGCATTTCACAGTAGATTGAAGACATCAGTAGTCTTTAACTCATTACTTCAGCATGCATATTATTAACTGAAGTTCAATACTGGCTTATAGATTTATTACAAATTTGACATAAAAATACAGTGAAACACACTGATCTAATTTAAATTTATTTATTTTAATTGGAGACTAATTACTTTACCATATTGTATTGGCTTTGCCATACATCAACATGAATCCGCCACAGGTGTACACATGTTCCCCATCCTGAACCCTCCTCCCACCTCCCTCACCGTACCATCCCTCTGGGTCATCCCAGTGCACCAGCCCCAAGCATCCTGTATCCTGTATCAAACCTGGACTGGCAATTCATTTCTTATATGATATTATACATGTTTCAATGCCATTCTCCCAAATCATCCCACCCTCTCCCTCTCCCACAGAGTCCAAAAGACTGTTCTATACTTCTGTGTCTCTTTTGCTGTCTTGCATACAGGGTTATCATTACTATCTTTCTAAATTTCATATATATGTGTTAGTATACTATATTGGTGTTTTTCTTTCTGGCTTACTTTACCCTGTATAATAGGCTCCAGTTTCATCCACCTCATTAGAACTGATTCAAATGTATTCTTTTTAATGGCTAAGTAATACTCCATTGTGTATATGTACCACAGCTTTCTTATCCATTCATCTGCTGATGGACATCTAGGTTGCTTCCATGTCCTGCCATTGTAAACAGTGCTGCGATGAACATTGGGGTACACGTGTCTCTTTCAATTCTGTTTTCCTAGGTGTGTATGCCCAGCAGTGGGATTGCTGGGTCATAAGGCAGTTCTGTCCCCAGTTTTTTAAGGAATCTCCAAACTGTTCTCCATAGTGGTTGTACTAGTTTGCATTCCCACCAACAGTGTAAGAGGGTTCCCTTTTCTCCACACCCTCTCCACCACTTATTGCTTGTAGACTTTTGGATAGCAGCCACTCTGACTGGCTTGAAATGGTACCTCATTGTGGTTTTGATTTGCATTTCTCTGATAATGAGTGATGTTGAGCATCTTTTCATGTGTTTGTTAGCGATCTGTATGTCTTCTTTGGAGAAATGTCTATTTAGTTCTTTGGCCTATTTTTTTATTGGGTCATCAAACACACTGATCTAAAGTGTGTTACTCAATAATTTCAGACAAATGCATACAGTTGTGCAGCCTGAATTTCTCTCCTGATACACAACATTGCTCTCAGACCAGAAAGTTCTCATATGTCTTTTTCCAGTCAAGTTCCATCCCCTCCACCCCCTTTAGGACACCATCGTTCGGTTTTCTGGTTCATTGTTAGTTTGTTTAACCATAAATGAATGTTGCCTGTTTAGAATTTCATATAAATGAAAGGAAACAGTATGTACTTTTTTGTATAAGGGTTGTGTCACAACAGCATAAGATATTTTGATAATAATTCATTTTATTTTGTGTGTCAGTAGTTTATTCCTTATTTCTGCTAATGGACAGCTGGACTGTTTTGGTTTTTAATCTGTTATGGAATAAAGCAGCTCTGAATATTATTATAGCAATTTTTCATTTCTTTTGGTGTAACTACTGGTCACAGGATGAGTATGTGCTCTGCTTAGTTGCTCAGTCGTGTCTGACTCTTTGCGACCTCATGGACTGTAGCTTACCAGGCTCCTCTGTCCAGGGGGATTCTCTTGGCAAGAATACTGGAGTGGGTTTCCATGCCCTCCTCCAAGAGGTTTAATTTAATAAGAAACTGCCAAAACCTTTTGCAAAAATAATTGTGCCATTTTACACTCCCAGTAACACTGTATGAGAGTTCTGTTGCTCCACATTGCTATCAATCTTCTATACTTCTGGAGAGTTGGCATTGTTTTCTCGTTGGGGAAGAGAGCCCTGCACAGCCAGCTTTGGTTGGATTCTCTGTTCCCTCTGAGTCAACTTCCATTTAAGCTTTCCCCACAATGGTTTGTCACAGTTTGTAAATATTCCCCAATTTTCTCATTCATATTTTTTTCTGCTTATCCATAACATTTTGCTGAATTTTTTTTCCTGAATTCATTTTCCTGAATTCTCTGATTTTAACATATTTTATTTCTACTAATTGGCTCTAATAATGCCTCCTCTTTCACTGCAATGAAATGTTAGTCACTCAGTCATGTCCAACTCTTTGAGACCCTATGGACTGTAGTCTGCCAGGCTCCTCTGTCCATGGAATTTGGCAGGCAAGAACACTGGAATGGGTAGCTATTCTCTCCTCCAGGGGATCTTCCTGACCCAGGAATTAAACCCAGGTCTTCTGCATTGTAGACGGATTCTTTACCCTCTGAGCCACCAGGGAAACCACCACTTAGATTTTTCCTTTTGACTAATATGATTCAGTTGTAATTGTTGAGTTTTTTATTGTTAGTAGTCAAATGAGAGGATTCATTTATGCATGCTCTTTGTAGCCCAAGTTGGACAGTTATATTTAAGTAAGGAATTCTGCCAGACATTTCAGAATTTCAGACTCAAAGTTTTAGTCAGCAAGAATTGCTTTTATTTACAATGGACTTCTTGGGCCTGGGTAGAAAAAGGATAGTTTTATGGTGATGTTGTTGATTGGCAGTTGTTTGATCAGAGGACTTTGGTAATACGTGGAAAACTGATAAATCAAAGGACAAAAGGCAATGAGCAGTAGGTTTTGTTTGTTTTAATTTGAAAAGACTTAAATGGACAGAAGAGCTAAACCTAGGGATTGTCCATATTAATCTTTGTGTTTGTTAATCCCATTGTGTTTGTAATTCACTGTGAGTGACAGAAGTCCCTTGTTTTTTACCTGCTTGGTACCTAGAAGAGGAAAACCTGCTAGAAGTCTTCTTGGAGGGCATTATTGAAGTTTAAATATCACTTTGAAAAAGGCACCACTGATAATTTGCAATATGCTATGCTCTGCCAGTGATTAAAATAGTTTAACTGATTCCAAAAAGGCAGGTACCCCTGTTAGAATAAGAATTTTTAAAATAACATTTAAAGGCAATTTCTTTATATGGACTTCAAATTTAGGAATTCTCAAAGAAGGCAGTAGCATAAATTCATTTCTATTTTCATTAGGTAGACATTTCTCAACAATTTATACTTGTGTCCACATTCATTAAAAAAAGAAAAAAGAAGAAATATGAAAACTGCTTATTCCAAAATTCTAGCCTCAGGTCAAGAGGAAAGAGCCAAGGAAAAATGAAACTGGAATTGAATGGCATGGATATTATAAGTATAAAGCAGGGCATATACATGCTTAGTCCTGTCTGGTCTATGTAACCCTCCAGGTCTGCACCCCTCCAGGCTTCTCTGTCCCTGGGATTTTCCAGGAAAGAATACTGGAGTCAGTTGCCATTTTCCACTCCAGGGGATTTTCCCAGCCATGGGTCCAACTCATGTCTCTGGTGTCTCCTGCATTGACAGATGAATTCTTTACCACTGAGCCACCTGGGTAAATGGAGCCACAAAACAGTTCTTTGGATATCAGAGCAATCTTTTCCCCTTTTTAGCTGTGTGATCTTGGGGGCAAGATGTTTAAATTTTCTAAGTTTCATAACGTAATCGTAAACGTTAATAAGATGTAAAGCAACTCAGTTCAGTTCAGTCGCTGTCTGAGTCATGTCCATCAAGTCGGTGATGCCATCCAACCATCTTATCCTCTGTCCTCCCGCCTTCAGTCTTTTCCAGCATCAGGAGCTTTTCCAGTGTGTCAGTTCTTCACCTCAGGTGGCCAAAGTATTGGAGTTTCAGCTTTAGCATCGGTCTTTCCAATGAACATTCAGGACTAATTTCCTTTAGGATTGACTGGTTGGATCTCCTTGCAGTCCAAGGCACTTTCAAGAGTCTTCTCCAACACCACAGTTCAAAAGCATCAATTCTTCAGTGCTCAGCTTTCTTAATGGTTCAACTCTCAAATCCATACATGATTACTGGAAAAACCATAGCTTTGCCTAGACGGACGTTTGTTGACAAAGTAATGTCTCTGCTTTTTAATATGCTGTCTAGGTTTGTCATACTTTTTCTTCCAAGGAGCAAGCATCTTTAAATTTCATGGCTGCAGTCACCATCTGCAGTGATTTTGGATGCCAAGAAAATAAAGTCTATCTCTGTTTTCATTGTTTCTCCATATATTTGCCATGAAGTAATGGGACTGGAGGCCACAATTTTAGTTTTCTGAATGTTGAGTTTTAAGCCAGCTTTTTCACTCTCCTCTTTCACTTTCATCAAGAGACTCTTCAGTTCCTCCTCACTTTCTGCCATAAGGGTGGTGTCATCTGAATATCTGAAGTTATTGATATTTATCCCAGCAATCTTGATTCCAGCTTATTCTTCATCCAGTCCAGCATTTCTCATTATGTACTCTGCATATAAGTTAAATAAGCAGAGGACAGTATCAAGCCTTCACATACTCTTTTCCCAATTTGAAACCAGTCTGTTGTTCCATTTCTGGGTCTAACTGTTTCTTTTTGACTGCATACAGATTTCTCAGGAGGCAGGCAAGGTGGTCTGGTATTCCCATGTCTTGAAGAATTTTCCACAGTTTATTGTGATCCACACAGTCAAAGGCTTTCGTGTAGTCAATAAAGTAGAAGTAGATGTTTTTCTGGAAATCTCTTGCCTTTTTGATGATTCAGTGGATATTGGCAACTTGATCTCTGGTTCCTCTGCCTTTTAAAAATCCAGCTTGACATCTGGAAGTTCACAGTTCATATACTGTTAAGCCTTACTTGGAGAATTTTGAGCATTACTTTGCTAGTGTGTGAGATGAGTGCAATTGTGTGGTAGTTTGAACATTCTTTGGCATTGCCTTTCTTTGGGAATAGAATGAAAACTGACCTTTTCCAATCCTGTGGCCACTGCTGAGTTTTCCAAATGCATTCAGCACTTTCACAGCATCATCTTTTAGGATTTGAAATAGCTCGACTGGAATTCCATCACCTCCACTAGCTTTGTTTATAGTGATCTAAGGCCCACTTGGCCTCGCATCCCAGGATGTCTGGCTCTAGGTGAGTGATCACACTATTGTGGTTATCTGGGTCATTAAGATCTTTTCTGTATCGTTTCTATGTATTCTTGCCACCTCTTCTTAATATCTTTTGCTTCTGTTAGGTCCATACCATTTCTGTCCTTTATCGTGCCCATCTTTGCATGAAATGTTCCCTTGGTAGCCCTAATTTTTTCTGAAGAAATCTCTAGTCTTTCCCATTCTATTATTTTACTCCATTTCTTCACATTGATCAGTGAGGAAGGCTTTCTTATCTCTCCTTGCTATTCTTTGGTACTCAGCATTCAAATGGATGTATCTTTTCTTTTCTCCTTTCCCTTTAGCTTCTCTTCTTTTCACAGCTATTTGTAAGCCCTCCTCAGACAACCATTTTGCCTTTTTGCATTTATTTTTGTTGGGGACGGTCTTGATCACCATCTCTGGTACAATGTCATGAACCTCTGTCCATATTTCTTTAGGCACTCGGTCTATCAGTCCTAATCCCTTGAATCTGTTTGTCACTTCTACTGTATAATCATATGGGATTTGATTTAGGTCATACCTGAATGTTCTAATGTTTTTCCCTACTTTCTTCAATTTAAGTCTGAATTTTGCAGGAAGGAGTTCATAATCTGAGCCACAGTCAGCTCCTGGTCTTGTTTTTGTTGACTGTATAGAGCTTAAAAAATGCAAGAAAGAGAACCCCCAGATAAGATAACTGTCCACAAAATTTTTAGAATTCTCTCAGCAGTCTTACAGAATAACATTACCCCCCCACCCCAATTTTTAGATGAGATAATTGATATCTTTACTTATTCAAGAATGCACAGCTAAGTTATCGGTGAAGCTGAAGCTATTGCAGATGCTGTTTCAACATGGATATAAACAAATTCCCAAAGCTAGTATCTTTTCCATATAAAGTACCTACCAATTTGTTGGAAGTTAGTAAGTGCTTAGTAATTATGAATCACCCAAGCAGGACAGAAAGAGAGAGACAGGGAGGGACAGAGAGACGAAGGGGAGAAATATGTAAGCTGGAAATAACTAAAAATGGGATTACTGTGTTCTGCATTGAGATACTTGAGATGCCCTCTCTGAAGTTCTCTTTTATGAAATTGCTATAGACCAAGGATTCTATACTTAGAGTCCACTAAATGTGTAGGGACTGTGGATGGAATTTGTGAGGGGTAATATGAGAACTTGGGAGGAAAATAATTGTGTCTGTTTTAACTTAGTCCTCCTGGAAATACAGCACTTCTTCAGGTATGCATGTAGGTAATCAACTGTTAATAGAACTCACAGATATTTTCGTATCAAATTATAGTTGTGGTACATATACAGAAGTCATGTATATGCCCGACTAATTCCAGATAATTGTAGTTCTTAGAACCACCACTCGATCTTATTATTTGATGCACCAAGAAGAAATACATATATTACTACATGGCATATTTTAAATACCTTGATGATCTATTTCAATATAAATGGTTTTCTTTGTAATTCTATATATTTTATTTTATGCATTATATATATGCATATTTATATCCAGTTGAGTATATATTCAACTATGACAAAGATGAAAGTATAGATTATTATTACCATACAAGAAGGCCTTCTCATGTCACCTCTCAGTCAATAGCTATTCAAAGATAATCATTGTTGTGATTTCTACCATCCTGGTTTGGTTTTATGTTAAAAATGAAATTTCTTTAAGCACATAATATATACCTTTTAGTGCCTAGCTTCTTCTGTGCAAACTTAATATATGAGTGATTCATTCACTATTCATTCATTAGAGGTTGTGTTCTTCAAAGACAGGTGCTGAGGAATTTGGATTGTGAGATGCAGGTGAGTGGCCTACACCTGTAAAAGAAAGGAAACAGGCAGAAATAGGAATGGGCAGAGAAAGAAGTTGAACTGTGACGTCGACCTGACAATGCCTCAAGTCAGCATTGCCATCAGGGTGTCCTGAGCTAAAATGGCTCAGAATTTACATCCCTCTCTCGTTCATTTCTTAGGTGTGGGCTGCCCTGGGAAGAGCCAGCCAGAGGCAAAGCACTCCTTGCAATTGAGGCAGATTCTGAAAGAGGTGGACTGGTGGACTTGACTGCATTGCTTGTGACTGGTCAGTAAATCCCATGGCAGGATTTTTTCTAAAAAGGCTGAAAATAAATTATCTACAAGTTGGATTAATATCTAATTACACTGAGATGAGAGAAAGTTTTGCTTCCAAGTTCTTCTGTATATAAAAATTACATTTTGGAAGCTGGATCTTGGTGTTACATCTCAGAGATACATTACCAAAGTTATGCTGTGTAATATACAATGTGTGAATATAGCTTGACAATAAGTCTTGGATTCTGATAAAGTCTGCAGTTTTATACTTCTTCAATATTGCCTTGGCTATTTTTAAGTTTTTGCATCACTCTGTGAATTGTAGTAGTACTGGTTGCCAGGAGCTAGTGCCTAGAAAGGCAGTCCATCATGAAGGATGTGAAGTTGATGAACATAATGAGCTGGATTGCACCAGGCAAAGAGCTGAGATATTGTGCACTCTAACCTCTATCACAAACTTAAATTTTCTCATTGGCTTGCATTAGCAGATTCCTTACAGCCAGATTTGGCTTGCATGGTGAATATTTTGCACTTTCATAGTATTGTTATAATGTATAGAAATATTCAGAGAATGCGTTTTCATACTAAAGGAAATATGTATTCCATGTGATTAATATACACCCATATGCTCTATCTCCAAATTTTTATATTGTGGTCTACTTACTGTATTGGAAATATAATAAGGTGGTGTTTAGTAATACATTTTATATTAATTCTGGTAATGTAGCTGCGATGGAAACTGTGAACAGAAGCCTACAGAACCCAAAACAATAGTGAACATAGTTAGCCATTTCATGCTCCAGTACCTACAGCTAAACATGTACTAAGGGAGGTAAATGACAGCACAGACTTCCTTTCTACAGCGTCATTTTCAGTTGGGGAATGAATGCAATTATGTTTAATTGAGTTGAGGCACATTATTACACTGAGGCATGCCTCTCTTGGTTGTAAATAAGAAATCTGTGGTGTTTTATAACAGTGGATAAATTCTTTCAATCTGCATGGACTAAAAATTAGTAATGGCAGCCAATGTATGTCTCCTCCCAATTAAGAAGGCTCTTTGGTATTATTAGAAGGCACTTCTGACATTTGATTAAAGCAGAGGTCAGGTGAATAAAAATTCATGTAATATAGGCAGGAATCTGTGTAGACAAATGGGAAATGTAGCCTAGTGAAAGAAAAGTGGTTAGAGATACTGAAGATCTCAATCTTAGCTCCAAAGTCATGACCCACTAGTTATATATAGCTGGAGAAGGTAATTGATTACTTTATCAAGAAAATGAAGCTCGTAAAAATGCATCTTAAAGATCTCCTCCCACAGAGCTCTGGCTATAAGTGCAATTCATACTGTAAGGAGAATATGATCTGAGCAATATGTTAATGTTATTGCCAATCACTTAAATTACTCAAGAATACATTATTTGAGGGAAAATGTAGATGTCATATGGTAATTGTTAATTTGCTACTGTGATGCCCGGCTTCTCCATTTCTTGACGTTGTTTTTCACATCACCTGTTTTTTCCTATTCATAATTACATCAGTTGCATTTTCACTTTAAATACACATTGATATACAGAGTTTTCTACATAAACTCAGCAATTGTGATTTCTTTTTTCATGTGAAGGAAGGGATATAAATTACTAGTGTTTCAGATTGCCAGCGTCTGAACCTGATTTAGATTCCAGGTGGGCTCAATATAATTTGTCAAATTTGTTAATCACAGAGCAGAAGAAGAGGTATTAGTGGATTAATCTGATTGCTTCGTTTTGCTCAGTGCTATGATATGCCCATGTTTAACAATATTCCTTCCACTTCCTGTTTGCAGTTAATGATTCTATTGCTCTGTGTTGACCTTTGCTTCCAATTCTAATTTTGGAATTGGCTGGCTTTAAAGTCATGCCGAGAAGAATTCTGAGGCCTCCTCTGGGCTTGGTAGAAAAGTGCAGTGTAATCAATAAATGATAACTGCTTTAGGCATGGAAGCAACCATGGCCGCACATATGCCACAGGCTAGCCCTCCCTGCTGCCTTCACTGCTTCATGAATCCCACTGAACATAATGATTTGGATGGAAAATTTAATTGCATAAACTCTTGGGAAAGAAATTATTATCATTTGCTTGATATTTTACACATCATTTAAATTATATTAATAATCTTTGGTCCCTCTTCTTGTTCTGCCATCAGACTGGAGTGGGACAAGAATTTATAATGATGGTAACATTGTATTCACCACTCTCTCATTGAGGAGAGCCCTCCATGACTTAATTTAGTCATGTGATTTTGTCGTAAAGAATCTTCAGTGCAGTTCAGTTCAGTTCAGTTGCTCAGTCGCGTCCGACTCTTTGTGACCCCATGAGTTGCAGCATGCCAGGCCTCCCTGTCCATCACCAACTCCTGGAGTTCACTCATATTCATGTCCATCGAGTCAGTGATGGCATCCAGCCATCTCATCCTCTGTCGTCCCCTTCTCCTCCTGCCCCCAGTCCCTCCCAGCATCAAAGTCTTTTCCAGTGAGTCAACTCTTCGCATGAGGTGGCCAAAGTACTGGAGTTTCAGCTTTAGCATCATTCCTTCCAAAGAAATTCCAGGGCTGATCTTCAGAATGGACTGGTTGGATCTCCTAGCATGATGTAATTCACATACCATTTTCTTCTCAACAGGGCTAATGTCCCCCAAACTTCATTCTTATATATATATATTTTAAAAGCCACAAAACTTTAAATAGCATTTAGTATTTCTTTAATGTCTTTAAGGACCAAATGCTCTCTGAGTGTATTAAATAGTGCTTCAGAAGCAAAGTTGTTGCAATATACAGGTGCCAAGGAGTTAGGATTCTCTCTGATAAAATAAAGGAATATATATGTGGCTCATTTGGTAGAGAATCTTCCTTAAATGCAAGAGATTGCCTGCAATGCAGGAGACCCAGATTTGGTTCCTGGGTCAGGAAGATCCCCTAGAGAAGGAAATAGCAACCCACTCCAGTATTTTTGCCTGGAGAATCCCAATGGACAGATAAGCCTGGTGGGCTACAGTCCATGGGGTCGCAAGAGTTGAACACAGCTTAGCAACTAAACTACCATCACCTGATAAAATAAAAAGATTCAATTTCAATTTCATTGAGCTTAGTAAATATACATATGTTCAAACCACCTGATCCCTAGTTCAAAGATTGTCTTTGTTTTCCAACAGCTAAAGTAGAACATATCAAGAGGCTACTTTTCTTCAAGAATGAGACAGCTTGAGGAAAAGTACTCAGAAAGCACATCAACATGTAAGCAAATCACAGTGATAATAAAAAGCAAAGTATAAGGAGATGCGACAACACGTTTTACCAAGGTGTTTATGGTATTATTGAGTATATAAAATGTATGCCTTGGATTATGGAAATATAATTAAAGACATAATTATAAGCAAGTAAATGAGGAAGAGAATTGATATAACTAATGTTTTACATAGAAACAGAAGTTTCTGTGAAGACTTGCAAATAACTTGTCAATAACAATGTGTTTAAAATCTCATGAAGTCTTCAGGAATGTACTAATGGAGATCTTTCCACACGTGTGATACGTGCTTTGGAAATAAAACCTGTATTTAAAGTATGGGTCAACCAACAAGGTTCTTTGACCTTGATTAAATTGCTTGTTTCTAAGCCTATTACTTCATTTATAAAACAGACATATATTCAAAATCCTACAGTTTATGTATATTGAAATAGATATTTAATACAATGAATAGTTATTGAATATCTGCTATATGTAAGATACTCTTTTAAGAACTATGTAAAACACCAACACCAATAAGGGAAAATCTTGCCCTTGTGGATAGCAGATTCCAGTGGGAATTTCATTAACTATTCTATTCATTTGGCAAACATTCATTAAATGTAGGAGAAGGCAATGGCAACCCACTCCAGTACTCTTGCCTGGAAAATCCCATGGATGGAGGGGCCTGGTGGGTTGCAGTCCATGGGGTCTCAGAAGAGTCAGGCACGACTGAGCGACTTCACTTTCATGCATTGGAGAAGGAAATGGCAACCCACTCCAGTGTTCTTGCCTGGAGAATCCCAGGAATGGGGGAACCTGTTGGGCTGCTGTCTATGGAGTCACACAGAGTCAGACAAGACTGAAGCGACTTAGCAGCAGCAGCAGCAGCAGCATTAAATGTATATTATGGTTCAAGAACTCTGCCTCTGCTTTTGTGGTGTTTTCTTGGGAGGCACACAATACCCAAAGAAACCTGCATGCTGATGGAATAGTGCAAAGAAAGAAAAAAACAGGATCTTTGAGAGAAAAATGAGGAAACAAGGGGAGAGCTAATTTCATTTGAGTGGTAAGGAATGACTTTTCTAAGGTCTGCTGCTGCTGCTGCTAAGTCTAATTTAGACTAATTCATTAGAATATCAGATTAAGGCTTGAAAAGGGGGTAGGAAATGATTTATAGCAGAAGAAAGAACATGTTTAAAGACTCCTAAATTAAGAACAAACTTGGTGCATTTCAGGACCTGAAAAATGGCCAGTGTGTCTGAGTGAGTGAGTGACTGAATGAGTGAGTGAGTGAATGGAAAACAAAGAGCTCAGCAGAGGCCAGTCTTGTATATCATTTCCATGCCATGTTTACAGTTTGGCTTTTATTCTAAGTGCCATTGAAGCCACTTAAGGATTTCAAGCAAGGGAGTGATGTGATCCAATTTACCTCATAAAATCTCCATCCTGACTGCTGTATGGAAAATTGATTGAGGGGTATCATATTTGGTACCAAAGAGAATAAGTCTATTGCAGAAATTCAGGTGAAGAGTCATGATTTATATTTGGGTGGTGGTGGTAGATTCTAAAAGTAAAGAATGGGTTTGAAATATGTTTTGGAAGTAGAATTAAGTAGTGGATAGTATGTGAGAACTTGATAGATGACTCAGAGTTAGGTCTAAAGAGTGGTAGCCTGGTTTCTGACTTGAACAACAGGGTGAATCATTCCACTTGAAGGTGTGTAGTTAAGACAGAGGCTCTATGGCCTACAAAAACTGCAATATTATTTATTTGGTCTTTTATAGAAAAAGTTTGCCAACCCTGGTCTAGTGCATAGATTTCAATGCCCTATGGGCTGATTACTAGCTCTTGCATTTACTAGATGTTTATCAGTCAACAATTACATAACTAATCTGTGCCTTAGTTTCATTTCTAAAATGAAGGCAGTATCAATACTTACCTTGTTAAGATGGCTCTTATAAAAGAGAAATAATATAGCTCTAGTAAATTGTCTGGCATATGTAAAACATTTAATAAACATTCAATAAATATTAGCTGTTGTTATTCCTCACTTGATATACAGTTTAGTTCCTACCACCTGGAGCCCTCCATCAGTCTTTATGACTTGACAGCCTGCTTGCATGGAGCAGTGATTGGAGAGCTTGCCAAGATGTCTTTTGAGCTTCCCAGGTGGCATAGTGGTAAAGAATCCACCCACCAACACAGAAGACCCAAGAGACACAGGTTCGACTCCTGGGTCAGGAAGATCCCTTGGAGTAGGAAATGGCAGCCCATTCCAGTATGCTTGCCTGGAAAATTCCATGGACAGAGGAGCCTGGCAGTCCATGGGACTGCAGAGTCGGACACGACCGAGCACATGCACACACACATAAGAATGTGTAACTTTAATAGTGAAAGAGGCCTGAATGAAACATTCATTTAAAAAGTCAACTGGTATTCGTCAACTGGTCTACAGACAATGCTTTTTAGAGATTTGTCACGATTTTTAATGTAGCTGTTGGGTGGGACAGATGTCATTGTTTAGCTGCTAAGTCATGTCCGACTCTTTGCGGCCCCATGGACTGCAACCTGCCAGGCTCCTCTCTCCATGGTATTTTGCAAGCAAGAATACTGGATTGGGTTGCCGTTTCCTTCACCAGGGATCTTCCCAACACAGGATTCGAACACACATCTCCAGCTTGGCAGGTGGATTCTTTACCACTGAGCCACCTGGGAAGACTGGGTGGGGGCAAGGTATGGAGCAATTAATGAAGCTCCAAGTTTTCATGTCCTATGGATATCTGGACAAGACAGTTTTCTAGGTCAGGTGTCTGCAAACTAGGGCCTGTGAACAGATGCAGCTCCTTGCCTGTTTTTATGTGGTTCTCAAGCTTAAAATGATTTTTACATTTTTAAAAGGTTGTAAAACACAACAAAATAGCAAAGACTAGATGGTAGAGATGAGTGGGGGCCCACATGGTCTAAATATTTGCTATCTGGCCCTTTATAGAAAAAGGTTGCCCACTCCTGTCCTACACAGAAGAAAGTACTTTAAGTTTATCTTTTGTATTTTAAACTTACTGGATTAAAGAATTAAGCACAGAGTTAAAAACCCAAGTTTGTTCTGTGAGCTTACCTTCTTTTTGGAGTTAATCCATTTATGAAATTTATTTTTGCCTTCTTCATGATAGCATGTCGCTTGTCAAATATATGTATCTCTGTTTCAAACTGTACCATTTCTTTTAATCATTATGGTAGCCAGCAAATCCAGAGCTGGTAAGTCATTTATTTATTATGCAAATTATTTGCATGGAGGGAGGCTAGTGGCTTTTTAAACGACACTCTTGTTAGTTCTCATTACCTAGTTGGTCCCAACTTGGGATTTATCAAACCCAGAAAGAATTCCTAAAACAACTTTTCAATTGACTCAAGAAAAAGAAGGCAGGCAGGCAGGAAAGACTGAAGGACGGGAGGAGAAAGCAGTGGTCACTTTTAGGCCACTTATTGCTTCAGTCACATCTCCCCAAACCTGCCTACTTTTACACTGAACTCTTTTTCAGCTTCTCAGAGTTTCCTCTTCAATTCAGGTCAGGCTCACACAAGGACAGTTTGCTTTAGTCTCAGAGGACTAGCTAAAAGCTGTTGTGATAATGAATGAATCCACAGTCTTTTCCAAGATAGCCACAGGCATTTCAGCTATAGGTCTGCAGGGGCTCACTTGCACACCAGGCATTGTCTTTTTCCTTATAGCATGTGGTTTATAGCTTATTTGAGGCCACTCTATCAGTAAAGCTATGCCCGGTTAATTTCCTAAATTAGTTATCTTTAACAAGTATATGCAAATTTGGAGAGAGTGACTTGTAGAATTTACATTTTCTAAGGCTAACTTTTGATACCATGTAAACTATCTGGAGTTCTTGAACAGTATTCCAAATATCTCAATAATTGAAGTGAAAAAGTGAAAGTGTTTGTTGCTCAGTTGTGTTGGACTCTTTGTGACCCGTTGACTGTAGCCCCCAGGCTCCTCTGTCCATGAAATTTTCCAGACAAGAATATTGGAGTGGGTTGCCATTTCTTCCTCCAGGGGATCTTCTCAACTCAGGGATTGAACCCAGGTGTCCTGCATTGCAGGCAGATTCTTTACTGTCTGAGCCACCAGTAAATGTCTAAGTTTTCCAAATGATATTCTAATCAAATATATTTGATAAGCATATTTAGAAAATTTCTCCTCAGGTCTTTACAAATTTCCTGATAATACACTTAATGTACATACCATTTTGTCCCAGAGTTTAATAGTAGAAATAATGAGTAAAATAGAAAAGGAGGGGCATTTTGGCTTATGCTAAATAACTTCTAGAATTGCATTATCTAACATGATAGCCACCAGCCATATGTGTTTATGGAACATTTGAATGTAGCTAAACTAAGGAACTAATTTATTAAGAAGATTTTATTTTATATTGGAGTATAGTTGATTTATAATGTTGTGTTAGCTTTAGGTACAGCAAAGTGATTCAGTTATACATGTACATATATCTATTGTTTTTTCAGATTCTTTTCCCATATAGGTTATTATAGAATATTGAGTACTGTATATTCCTGTACTATACACTAGATCCTTGTTGATTATCTGTTTTATATATAGTAATGCATATCTGTTAATCCCAACTTCTAATTTATCCTTTCCCCCGATGTTTCCTATTTGGTAAGCATGCGTTTGTTTTCTATGTCTGTGAGTCTATTTCTGTTTTGTAAATAAGTGCATTCATATCATATTTATTAGATTCCACGTATCAAAGTCAAAGTGTTAGTCACTCAGTCGTGTCCAACTCTTTGCACCCCCACAGACTGTAGCCTTCCAGGCTCCTCTATCCATAGAGTTCTCCAGGTAAGAATACTGGAGTAGGTTGCCATTCCCTTCTCCAGGGGATCTTCCCAACCCAGGTCTCCTGCATCATAGGCAGATTCTTTACTGTCTGAGCCACCGAGATTCCGTGTATAAGTGATATCATATGATATTTGTCTTTGTCTGACTGACTTCACTTAGTTTGGTCATCCCTGGGTCCATCCATGTTGCTGCAAATGGCAGTATTTCATTTTTCTATGGTTGAGTAATAGTCCATTGTATATATGTACCACGTCTTCTTTATCCATTCCTCCATTGATGGACATTTAGGTTGCTTACATGTTCTGGCTATAGTAAATCATGCTGCAGTGAACATTAAGGTGCCTGTATCTTTTCAAATTATGTTTTCTCCAGATAACTGCCTAGGAATGGGATTACTAGATCATATGGTAGCTCTATTTTTAGTTTTTTAAGGAACCTCCATGCTTTTCTCCATAGTGGCTACACCAATTTATATTCCCACCAACAGTGTAGGAGAGTTCCCTTTACATCACACCCACTCCAGCATTTACTGTTTGTAGATATTTTGATGATAGCCATTCTGACCAGTGTGAGGTGATACCTCATTGTAGTTTTGATTTGCCTTTCTCTAATAATTAGAGATGTTGAGCATCTTTTCATGTGCTTATTGGCCATCTATATTTCTTCTTTGGAGAACTGTGTATTTTGATCTTCTGTCCATTTGATTGGGTTTTTTGTTTTTTGATATTGAGCTGAATTAGCTGTTTGCATAGTTTGAAGATTAATACCTGTTGGTTGCTTTGTTTTTAAAGATTTTTCTCTCCTTCTGAGGGTTCTCTCTTTTTTTTTATGGTTTCTTTGGTTGTGCAAAAGCTTCAAGTTTAATTAGGTACCATTTGTTTATTTTTGCTTTTATTTCCATCACTCTTAAGTGATAGACTGAAAGAGATCTTGCTGTAATTATTTCAAATACCATTCTACCTGTGTTTTTCTCTCAGAGTTTTATAGTATCAGGCCTTCTTTTAGGTCTTTAATCCATTTTGAGTTAATTTTTGTGTATAGTGTTAGGAAGTATTCTAATTTCATTTGTTTAGATGTAGCTGTCCAGTTTTCCCTGTACTACTTATTGAGCAGACTGTCTTTTCTCCATTGTATATTCTTGTCTCCTCTGTTATGGATTAGGTGACCATAGCTGCATGGGTTCATCTCTGGATTTTCTATTCTGTTCCATTGATCTATATTTCTTATTTTTCAGACATAATGCTATTGCAGTCTTAATGGACTACAGTTTAGTATAAACGTAACTTTTAAATACCTTGGGCAACGAAACAGTTTATATGACTAGTTAACCATAGTATTAAAATACCATAGACAAAGAGACCTGGCATGCTGCAGTCCATGAGGACTGATATACAGCAAAGTGATTCAGGTGTACATCTATACATACATTCTTTTTCATTATTTTAACGCAAGCTATTGAATATAGTTCCTGTGCTATTCAGTAGGACCTTGTTGTTTATCCACTATATATATATATATGATAGCTAAAGAAGATTTTATAAATTTGATTATAAAAATTGTGTTACAGAAAGATTATTTTGTTGCTTCTGAGGAGAATAATTAAGAAGTGCTTTTACCAAGAAGGACCTACTGTATAGCACATAGAACTTTGCTCAATGTTACGTGACATCCCAGGTGGGAAGGGAGTTTGGGAGAGAATGGATACATGTATACGTATCATTAGGCCCCTTCACTGTTCACCTGAAACTACCACAACATTGTTAATTGGCTATACCCCAATACAAAATAAAAAGTTTAAAGCTTAAAAAAAGAAGTGTTTTTGGCTGGAAGTAGAGAGTTTGGTAAGCTATTGCAATGGTTCTGGCAAGAAATGATGAGAGCCTAAGCAAGAGCAGATAACTGCTAAGGGACCAAGGGAATGCTGGGTAAGTCCAGGCTTCCAGTTTTGGGGGTTACCTGTAGGTAGGAGTAAATGTTTCAGGGATAACATGTATGAATGAATTAAATCACACAGTGGCATGTATAGGAGGCTATTTTTGACAATAATTTGCTCACTCACTAGATTATAAAATTTAGGTTTGAAAGTAAATCATTCATTTCTGATGGGCTGATACAATGGGAAGAGAAAGTAGAAGGGTAAAGACCCATCTGTTTAAAAAAGGATTTATGCAAATCAACTATAATTCAGTAAAAAAGATATTAAAGCAATAAAAATTGATTTGTACCATGTAGGCTTTTCTGAAAACATTTCTAAACTTCTATTTGAAACTGAAAGGCGGTGTATAGTGCATTATACTCTGACCTTTAGCACATTTTATCTTCTAGTTGTTCTCCTAAACACTAAGGCAGAAAAATTTTTATGAAAATCATTCACAAATGTTAACATCTGATGCCCTTGGTTGCTGTATTACAAATGACATAAAGTTTCACAATAATTGATGTGACTAAGTAGAAATTCAAAATAGTGGAGATTTGTATCAACTTCTGTCATTACTGAAAACAATATCTACTGTCATAAACAGATAAGTATAGTAAATGTTGGGGCTTCCCAGCTGGCTCAGTGGTAAAGAATCACCTGCCAAGCAGGAGATGTGGTTTTGATCCATGGGTTGGGAAGATCCCCTGGAGAAGAAAATGGCAACCCACTCTAGCAGTATTCTTGCCTGGAAAATCCCGTCGACAGACAAGCCTGGTGAGCTGTAGTCCATGGGGTTGCAGAAAGAGTCAGACATGACTTAGCAACTAAACAACACCCCACTCCAGTACTCTTGCCTGGAAAAGCCCATGGACAGAGGAGCCTGGTAGGCTGCAGTCCATGGGGTCGCACAGAGTCGGACACGACTGAATGACTTCACTTTCACTTTGCGCTTTCATGCATTGGAGAAGGAAATGGCAACCCACTCCAGTGTTCTTGCCTGGAGAATCCCAGGGACGGGGGGGCCTGTTGGGCTGCTGTCTATGGGGTCGCACAGAGTCGGACACGACTGAAGTGATTTAGCAGCAGCAGCAGCAGTAGTAAATACTAGAGAATGCATAAAAAAAGATCATGTCTCCTCTTTGTTTAATTCCTATTTGTTAATTTATTTATTTTTGGTTGAGTTGGGCCTTCATTGCTGTACGCTGGCTTTCTCTAGTTTCGGGATTGGTGGCTACTGTCTAGTTGCAGCACGTGTACTTATTGCGGTAGCTTCTCTTCTTGTGGAGCACAGGATCTAGGGTGCACAAACTTCAGTAGTTGCAGCTCCTGGGCCCAGAGTGTGGGCTCAGTAACTGTTATGGACAAGCTTAGTTGCTCTGAGGCATGTGGAATCTTCCCAGACCAAGGATCAAACCCTTGTCCCCTGGCAGGAGGATTCTTATACACTGTAACACCAAGTAAGTCCTCCTCTTTGTTAATTAACACTATTATAAAGAGATGACAGATGAAGGGAAACCCAAAAGTCCATAAAATCATACACTTAAATTTTATGCACAGTACTTTTGATGTTTGGATAGAACTAAGATCATAAGCTTCTTAGCAGCTTTCACACTTACATGCAACTGATAACATATTAAGTGCATTTTATGATTTTCTTTTACCAAAATATCTTGAAAATTATGACAAGCTAATTAAATACCACTTTGAATTTTAGAATGAAATTTTGATGGTACTGGGACTAACGGGTGGAAGGAAACTATTTTTTTTCTTCTATGCTATACCCTGCAAAGAGTGAAGGCATTTTGGGAGGAAGGCAGGGGATGAGATGGTTAAATAACATTGCTGGCTCAATGGACATGAATTTGAGCAAATTCTGGGAAATAATGGAGGACAGAAGAGCCAGGAGCACTGCAGTCCATGGGGTCACAAAGAGTTGGACACAACTCAGTGACTCAAGAACAATAACAACCATAGAGGGAGACAGGTGCTGCAGAAACCTCGTTTCTATTAAACTTTACAAAAATATGAGGGGCCAGCTTTATATATGAGAAACCTGAGAATTAAAATATTGAAATGTTATTGCTGAGGATTGCAACTAAGTATTTCAAGTCTAAGGTATACATGTGTTTTAAAAAATATTAGAGACAGAAGCTCCAAGCTGGTGGTGTAGGAAGACCCTGAGCACACCTCCTCCCACAGGTACACCAAATCACAACTATTTACAGAATAGCTATCTATAAGAATGACCTGAAAACTAGCAGAAAATATTTTCCAAAACTAAAAATATAAAGAAGCCACAATGACATAAGTTGGAGGGGCAGAGACACAGTATAGAGAAGACCTGCACCCCCAGTTCGCAACCCACAGATGGAAGGAATACCACAGTTGTAGAGGTGCTCTCCAAGGAGCCAGGTTGTAAGCCCCACATTGGGCTTCCCAGGCCCAGGGGACTTGCACCAGGAAGATAAGCCTCCAACATCTGGCTTTGAAAACCAGCGGACTTGTGATTGAGAGAGCTGCAGGACTACAGGAAACAGACTCTGCTCTTTTTTTGTTTTAATTGAAGTATAGTTGATTAGTTTCAGGCGAACAAAATAGTGATTACATATTTTTATAGATTATAATCCACAAAAAAGTTATTGTAAAATATTGACTATATTCCCTGTTCTGTATATTCCATCCTTGTAACATATTTATTTTATACCTAATAGTTTTTTTTCTCTGAATCCCCTTACCTTTCCCCTCAGCCAGTCCCCTCCCCTCTGGTAACCACTAGTGTGTTCTCTGTATCTGTGCAGAGACTCTCCTTTTAAAGGGCATGCACAAAATCTTACATGCTTTGCGCCCCAGCACAGATGCAGTTTCCTAAAGACACCACTAAAAAGCTATTAGAACTAACAAATGAATTCAGTAAAGTTGCAGGATACAAAATTAATACACAGATATCTGTTACATTTCTATACCCTAATAACAAACTGTTGGAAAGAGAAATTTAAAAAGGAATCTCATTTACAATCACATCAAAAGAATAATATACCTAGGAATGTCTAATATAACAAAGAAGGTAAAAAACCTGTACTCTTAAAACTATAAGATATTGATGAAAGTTGAAAATGATATAAACTAATGGAAATATTATTAAAATTACTGTATTCCCCAAGGCAGTTTATATATTCAGTGTAATCCCTATCAAATACCAATGGCAATTCCACACAACTAGAAAAAATAATTCTAAAATTTATATACGGGGTTCCCTTGTGGTCCAGTGGTTAAGACTCCCTGCTCCCAGTGCAGGGAGCATGGGTTCAACCCTTAGTCAGGGAACTAAGATCTTGCATAATGTCTGGCATGGCCAAAAAAATTAAATGAAATTTACATGGAAACATAAAAAAAGCTTGAATAGTCAAAGCAATCTTGAGGGAGAAGAACAAAGCTTGAGGTATCAAACTGACTGATTCCAGGCTATACAACAAAGCTACAATAATCAAAGCAGTATGGTACTGGCACAAAACAGACACACAGATCAATGGAACAGAATGAGAGAACTCAGAAATGAACCCAAACTTGAATGGGCAATTAATCTAGGACAAAGGAAGCAAGGATAAACAATGGGGGAAAAGACAAACTGTACAATAAATGCTATTGGGAAAACTGGACAACTACATGCAAAAGAATTAAACTGGACTACTCTCTTACACTCTCCAGTACTTAGGCCACCTCATGTGAAGAGCTGACTCATTGGAAAAGACTCTGATGCTGGGAGGGATTGGGGGCAGGAGGAGAAGGGGATGACCCAGGATGAGATGGCTGGATGGCATCACTGACTCGATGGACGTGAGTCTGAGTGAACTCTGGGAGATGGTGATGGACAGGGAGGCCTGGCGTGCTGCGATTCATGGGGTCGCAAAGAGTCAGACACGACTGAGCGACTGAACTGAACTGAACTCTCTTATACCATGCAAAATATCAGTTCAAAATGTATTAAAGACTTAAATATAAGAAGAGTCTTAGAAGAAAACCTAGTTTTAGAAGAAAATATTTTCTGACATTGGTCTCAGCAATACATTTTTTATATATCTCTTCAGACAAAGGAAACAAACAAAAATAAACAAATGAGGCTACATCAAACTAAAAACTTCACAGTGAAGGAAACCCTTAACAAAATGAAATACACCCTACTGAATGGGAGAAGATATTTGCAAATGACCTATCTGATAAGGGATTAATAGCACAAGTATGCAAAAAACTCATGTAATTCAACATCAGTGAAACAAGCAATCCATTTAAAAAATGAGCAGAAGACCTGAATAAACTTTTTTTCTGAAGAAGAGATACAGGTAAGTCAACAGGCATGTGAAAAGATGCTCAACATCAATAATCATTAGGGAAATGCAGATTAAAACCACAATGGGATAGTATTTCATTCCTGTCAGAATGCCAATCATCAAAATGACAACAAATAGCAGATATTGGCAAGGATATGGAGAAAAGGGAACCCTTGTGCAGTGTTGCTGGGAATGTAAATCAGTACACACTTCTGGGAAGAAAAGTATGGTGGTTTTTCAAAAAAATAGAAATAGTGTATGATCCAGAATTTCATTTTAGGGTATTTACCCAAAGAAAACAAAAACACTAATACAAAAAGATATATGCTCCAAAGTTCATAGCAGAATTATTTATAATAGCCAAGCTATGGAAGTAATGTTAGTACCCAGCAATAGATGAATAGATAAAGATTCTATATACATATATGTGTGTGTATATATATACATGGAATATTACTCAGCCATAAAGAAAAATGAAATCTTGCCTTTGCAATAATATGGATGGATTTAGAGGGTATGTTATCATGCTAAGTGGAATAAGTTAGAGAAAGACTAATACCATATAATATCACTTATATATGATATCTAGAACACAAACCAAACAAAGCAGACTCATAGGTACAGAGAAAGAAATGGGTGGTTGCCAGAGGGGAGGGCCGTGGAGGGCTGGGGATAATAGGTACAAGGGATTAAGAGGTACAAAGTTCCAGATATAAAATATAGATGCCACAGTGGTCTTATGTTACAAGGTCAATAACAGTATAATAACTTTGTATGGGGACAGATTGCTAGACTTACCATGGCTATCATTTTGTAATGTGCATAAAGGTTGAGTGACTATGTTGTTCAACTGACAAAAACATAATATTGTACATCAACTATATTTGAATTACAACACATTAAATTGTCAGTTAAAGTATGCATGAGTAAATATGTAGAATAAACATAACTCACCTTTTAAATATCTTAATATCTTATGGGTCCGTATATCCCTAAACTCTATAAAGATCTCTATGAAGTCAAAAGTTTAAAATACGGTTATTATTTTAACAATAGAAATAAGTTTATGGTTGGAGAAGACAATGGCACCCCACTCCAGTACTCTTGCCTGGAAAATCCCATGGATGGAGGAGCCCGGTAGGCTGCAGTCCATGGGGTCACGAAGAGTCGGACACGACTGAGCGACTTCATTTCCACTTTTCGCTTTCATGCATTGGAGAAGGAAATGGCAACCCACTCCAGTGTTCTTGCCTGGAGAATCCCAGGGACAGGGGAGCCTGGTGGGCTGCCGTCTATGGGGTCACACAGAGTCGGACATGACTGAAGCGACTTAGCAGCAGCAGCAGCAAGTTTATGGTAGCTTTAGGGAAAACATTTATTCTACCCATTTTGATAATGATGTTCCTAACTGAATATCCATTCAAAAGCCCCTATGAAGAATTAAACAGATTTAAATACCATATGAATACATGAAAGCCAGTTTTGTGTTGTTTTTATAATTTGTAAATAATTTAATTTTTAAAGGTGCACTGGGATGAAAGCAGAGAGATGGTTTGTGTTGCAAGGACATCATGATGTGACTGGAAAGAGGGGAGGCTTGTTGGAGGGCAGAGAGCAGTGAGAGAGGATATGTGAATTTGAATCCACATTTTGCTATAACCTGTTTTCCGACATCAGATGGGTCCTTGGTGACTTTGTTTATTCCTGTAGATGGTTTCTAACTTCCCACACCCATAAAGTCTAAACTTCAAAGGAAGAAATTCACAAATTAAAAAGATAGCCAAGTACATTGGAAAGTCCCTAAAGACAATAATGACGGTAGTGATGATGTTTTAATGCTCTCTAAGGTTCACCCAAGCTTCGGAAGTCTGATATTCTGTGGTTTGTTCCCGGATTCGCTATGAGATGATAACTAGTACTTAGTAAGCTGGCCTGTGATTCCATCTGCTAGAGGACAGTAGGAAATGTGCACAAACACATTCAAAAGAGGGACTCACTGAAATGAACCCTGTCCTGCAGAAAGATGCTATGCAAAGGAGCAGATGAATAAAATACATTTAGGGTCAGTAATCTGGATAAAGCCACATGCTGTAGAGGGCTGTAGAAATTCCTTATCTAGTAAATATTTAAGTACTCTAGTCCACAAATGGGCAAGTTCTCCAGGACCAGCTCCTCTGGAAGAAGTCAGCTGTGTTGAGAGTGAAAGGCCCCTGAAACTATCATCAGACTTGCAGCTGTGCTTATAGTGGCAGTGAGGCGAGCTACAGGCAGTCCAGGGCCACTCTCAGCCCAAGGCAGGCTCTAACCTCCTCGGGGTGTGCTACATATATATATATTTTTTTCAGTCTCGACAGCCCAGCCCAGCCCAGCACTTTGTGTACAATAAGTGCCTAATCAAGTCTTACTCTCTAACCCTAGTCATCTCTGGACTTGGTTCCCTGTTTTGCTACTTCTCAGCTTTTTGATTTTTGGCAAATCACTTGACTTCTCTAACTCAATTGGTTTTGGTTTTGTGGATTCAAAAGTTTCTGAGGATCCTTTAACATCCTCAGTTATGTATACAGCAATCTCACCTTTTGAGACATTTTATGTATTTCCTTACTGCCCTCCCCTGCCTGAGAACAAGTGAGGCCTTTAGTGAAAGTGGAGAGTGAAAAAGTTGGCTTAAAGCTCAACATTCAGAAAACAAAGATCATAGCATCTGGTCCCATCACTTCATGGGAAATAGATGGGGAAATGGTGGAAACAGTGTCTGACTTTATTTTTTTGGACTCCAAAATCACTGCAGATGGTGATTGCAGCCATGAAATTAAAAGACGCTTACTCCTTGGAAGAAAAGTTATGACCAACCTAGATAGCATATTCAAAAGCAGAGACATTACTTTGCTGACTAAGGGCCGTCTAGTCAAGGCTATAGTTTTTCCTGTGGTCATGTATGGATGTGAGAGTTGGACTGTGAAGAAGGCTGAGCACCGAAGAATTGCTGCTTTTGAACTGTGGTGTTGGAGAAGACTCTTGAGAGTCCCTTGGACTGCAAGGAATTCAACCAGTCCATTCTGAAGGAGATCAACCCTGAGATTTCTTTGGAGGGAATGATGCTGAAGCTGAAACTCCAGTACTTTGGCCACCTCATGTGAAGTGTTGACTCATTGGAAAAGACACTGATGCTGGGAGGGATTGGGGGCAGGAGAAGAAGCGGATAACAGAGGATGAGATGGCTGGATGGCATCACTGACTTGATGGACGTGAGTCTGAGTGAACTCCGGGAGTTGGTGATGGACAGGGAGGCCTGGCGTGCTGCGATTCATGGGGTTGCAAAGAGTCGGACACTACTGAGCGACTGAACTGAAAACATTTTCATGCTAGATTACTTCTTTTCCTAATATAAAGCTTCTGATTAGGTCAAGTAAGTTCAGTGGCAGGTAGACTGCCTAAATGTGTGCCTGCATGCGTGCTCGGTTGCTTCAGTCATGTTTGACTCTTTGAGACCCTATGGACTGTAGCCCACCAAGCTCTGTCCATAGGATTCTTCAGGCAAGAATGCTGTAGTGGGTTGCCATGCCTCCCTCCAGGGGATCTTCCTGACCCAGGAATTGAACTTGCATCTCCTGCATTGCAGGCAAATTCTTTACCTACTGAACCACAAGGGAAACCAACCTAAATATGTACCTATAAGTAAAAATCTTAATTTTTCTGAAACTCACGTACTTTTTTTTGTTTGGTGAATATCTTTTATTTAAGCTTTTTATTTTGTTTTGGGGTATGGTCGATTAACAAGACTTCCCTGGTGGCTTAGATGGTAGAGCGTCTGCCTACAGTGTGGGAGACCTGGGTTCAGTCCCTGGGTCGGGAAGATCTCCTGGAGAAGGAAATGGCAATCCACTCCAGTATTCTTGCCTGGAAAATCCCCTGGACAGAGGAGTCTGGTAGGCTACAGTCCATGGGTTCGCAAAGAGTTGGACACTACTGAGCAACTTCACTCATAGCCGATTAACATGTTGTGATGGCTTCAGGTGAATGGGGAAGGGACTCAGCCATGCATTCACATGTTTCCCTTCTGCCACAAACTCCTCTCCTATCCAGACTACCACCTAACATTGAGCAGAGAGATATTCGCATTCTGGACGCTATGTTTCTTAACGTTGCTAAAGATTAAAATAAGATAGATATTTAAAACACAAGAGTAGACCTTTTGTTGACTTCTAGTAAATATGAGTTCTATACTGTTCTCTCTGACAGGTCTGTAGCCTATAGACATGTTATTTTTTCACCTACTGGTAGGAATTTATAGAGAATCCTGTTAAAATAGACAGCTTTTAGTACACGGTGGATCATATGGTATCTTCTATAATATAATTGGGCTTCCCAGGTGGCTCAGTGGTAAAGAATCCGCCTGCCAATGCAGGAGACAAGGGTTTGATCCCTGGGTTGGGAAGATCCCCTGGAGAAGGGAATGGCAATTCACTCCAGTATTCTTGCCTGGGAAATCCCATGGACAGAGGACCCTGATGGGCCAATGTCCATGGAATCGCAAAGAGTCAGACATGACGGAGCAACTAACACTTTCTAACAAGCAGTAGCATCCCTTCTTAAAAAAATCATTACAGTGGAATTCTAAATTTTCTAAAATAATTGTAGTAAATCAACATGTGCCCTGTGTATTGACCAAATTTGATAACAGTATTTGTATTGATGATTCTATAATTAAAGATAAATGTTCTGAGTATTTATATGTGATTGAAACAAACTCTTCTGTTTATAACATTCTTAGTCACCCTATAATTTCCTGCACATTTAAGTGTTAATTCTGTGAGAATTAGCATATATTGTCATCCTTACTCCCAATGCAATAAGATGAAAACAACTTCAGGTTCTGAACCATTTATCCATTAGTGATGGTGAAATAAACCCATAGCTGAAATAGAATTTAAAAATTAAGTGTTTTAATTTCAACAAAGGCAAGATGACAGATTGGTTTTGTAATAGCTGTCGACATTATGTAGACATAATGCCTGTGACCAGTATAGACATGACATTTTATTTTCTGATTTCATAAGTAAGTGGGATGTGTCAAAATTCCAGTTCTTCTGCTCCAACATGAGAATTGCAGAGATGACTGCACAACTGGGGCTTCTTCTTGCTGCTCAGAACCTGCTTTCTGTAAGAATCAAGCAGCATCAATAGAGCTGGAAAGGCCCATGAAATAAGACACTCAAAGTACAGAAACAGAGGTGTTTTTTTGTTTTCTTTCCTCCAAAGTTGCTCTCTGTTTCTAGGCTCACTCTTTCTCAATTTTATTCAAGGTGTTTTTTTTTTCATGAATTGTTTCTTCTTGAACATAAATGACTATAAAACATTTTTCAAGGGGACGTATTTTTGGGTTAATGCAGTCTCACCACAATAGGGGACCCCAACTGTGTTTGACTTGAGCCAAAGAAAAGAAATTCCCTGGATACTTTTATGTAAACCAGATGGATAAATACACAGAGAACACTACACCAAATCTACAGATGTTTGAAGGTCTCAAAATATAAGCTAGATGCTCAAAAACCAGGATGTGAGTGGTAAAGTGAAGAACAAAATCTTACCTGATCAGGGAGATCTATTTGTAAGGATCTCCAAACAGAAGGCATAATTTCTCTCTTGACAATTCCATAATACTTCCAGAGCCAGATTCTTTATAGCCTGGTCTACAGGTGCTTCACAGTTATGCCCTACCCAAATGTTACAACTTTGCCCTTGCCACTCCGAATGCCCTCCATGCCCACATCCCATCCCCACCCACAGTCACCATTTCCAATACTTCCCTTCCTGAGTCTTTGTGTGGCTGCTTCCTCTGCCAGAAATATCTTTCCTCCACTTCAGGTGAACTGTGACTCAACCCGCAACAATAACTCCAATGTCAATTCTGAAATCAAAAGCTTTCTGGGAATCTCTTCTCCCTACCCCAGAGCAAAATTAAGTTCTTCCCTTCTCTGTACCCCTGTATTTGCCTGCACATGGCACTTGACACACTGCTTGATGACAAACAATATGAAGCATCACCAGTGCCATTTGCTTTACACCATCTTGCACGTGTTCATCTCCTCTGTTGCTTATGTACCCTCACAATGCAGGGCCTGGAACATAGTATACTTCAATTGAATATTCTCAACACAATTATTAAAATCCATACCATTCATAAGTGCAAATGTCTTCAGACTACCAGTCTGTTGTCTTAAAAAAAAAAAAAGGAGAGAAGACTGTATGACCTTTGCATATATTTGTTCTTTGAGTGCTTGTTTATTTACAAATGAATCATCAGGGTACTTTTAACATATCAAGATTGAGTTTATTGAACTTGGCAAAATGATAAGTTCATTCATTTCCTTCTATTTCCCAAGCTAATGACTGTGTTTGTTTTATTTTAAACTCCCTTTTAAAGGAGTTTTGAACTTCATTTTCGGAGAAGGCAATGGCACCCCACTCCTCTTGCCTGGAAAATCCCATGGGCGGAGGAGCCTGGTAGGCTGTAGTCCATGGGGTCGCTAAGAGTTGGACAGGACTGAGCGACTTCACTTTCACTTTTCACTTTCATGCATTAGAGAAGGAAATGGCAACCCACTCCAGTGTTGCCTGGAGAATCCCAGGAACGGGGGAGCCTGGTGGGCTGCCATCTATGGGGTCTCACAGTCGGACACGACTGAAGTGACTTAGCAGCAGCAGCAGCAAACTCCATTTTAAACTCCCATTTATATACACGTGGACAGTTTTTTAGATTTAGGTTCAAGATACCCAGCATGTGGGAAATGGAGATGCACAAGGGGCCAATGGAAACATATAAGTTAAATTTAAAGTGGCTTGAAAATCTGCCTTTTGTTGTAGATCATTGATTCATATGAGTTGTGAAGTGATATAATTTAATGTAACAAAATACCAGTCTTTTTCCATAATTAGAATGATTTGGAAGTGGAGTGGTTTGGGGAATATTTAGAAGAGAAGAGACAGTACAGATAAGATTGTTGAAAGTCAGTTTGGCCAGATGGTTAGATGTGGGAGTTAGAATCAAAAAGAGGAAAATCCCATCCAACAAATATGTATAGACATTGGCAACCGGGTCCTAGAGACAAGTAACCATTTTAATCATTAACTAACATATTAAATTAACATTAAAAAGCCTAAACAGTGGTTGAGATTTTGACACCCATCTAAGGGAAGATGCTTTGTTCTTACAAAAAAGAAGTGCAAATCTTTTTGTATAACTAGCTCATTGCTTAGGTTTGATGGGAGTGCCTGCCCTGACTAGAAAGGGCCTCTTCAGTCATATCTTATTTTGGGAACAGGAGTTACCATGTGAAAGGCTGAGATGGAGCTGTGGAGGGTGGGCATTTCAGCCAGAAGGGACAGTCAAGCAAAGTCTCATTGTGATCATCAGTACGAGGTTCAGTGTGCTGGAGGGTAGTGCTGGAAGGAGAGATTATTTGAGATGAAGATGGCAAGGCAGCAGGGATCAGGCCCGGAGACTTGATTTGCTACATAAAGAATCAGATTTGGGGGAAATACCTGCAGTGATTTTTCTTCCTGACACGGTCCACTGTGCAGAGAGATGGGATGGTTGGGGATATGTGCTTTATTTTCCCCAAAATGTTATTTTCTGGATTTCCCTAGTCAAATTTTGGCAGAGATAATCTTCTGAAGGCATTTTATCTCTGATCTCATAAAATGTTTATAAATGCATATAACAGTGTTTCAGGTCTCCCCATGCGGGAACACCAGGAGGAGCTTTCTGGCAGTTGTAAGGAGCTGTGCCACGTGTGCAGGAAAGAGGATGTAGTTTGTAAGGCAGGCAGAACTATTTCTAAGAAATAAGATTCCGCCCAAAAGCTTTAGACACAAGTGTTAACTGCACAAATGGCTAAATACACTTGGTTATGGCAGGTACAAAGAGTCATTTTGAACCAATGAGGTCACCAACTTCAGGGCAAAAAGGCTGAGTCAGTTTTAACCATTGGCAGTTACGTTTATGAAATACCCCCCAGACTAGGTAGGATGCTAGCTCTCCCTTGCCTTGGTGTGATTTAAATAACACAAGAGAATGTGAGATACCACGTCTTCCTGTAGCTCGCATTAGGACTTTCTGTAATGATAGATTTCTACTGAAAAAAATGAGCTTAACCACATTTGCTCACCAAAGTCCTCTTCTTTGAGGGTCAAAACTATAAATAGTCCTACAGTGAAAGCAATATCTTGTCAATTCACAAATCTGTTATCTGGGTATAATTTCTATCATCTTTTGTTCAGTTCTTAAAACAGTAAAATCATAAATATGAATCCTCAGTTTCTTTCCTTCCTTTTTCCTGCCTTACACATATACACACACAAAGATAGGTAAATACACATACACAAAAACGGGGGAAAATATTCCTCTCAGAAATATTTCTGATAGCACATTTAAAAAGGAGTGCCTTTGGCTTTTAGACAAACATACCTTTTCCAGATAATAGATTCTATCCAGACAGGTTTAGACACAAAAACTCAACCACCAACTGATTGCAGTAGGTAAAATTAGGTCTCTGAATGTGTTATCTTGGTGTTTCAGAATTCTTAACTGAGATGTACTTTCAAGTATGTATATATATATAATTTATTTGGTGTGATGGCAATTTAGATACCAAAAAGAAATTTGAAAGGGAAAGTGGGGAGATGGCTTAAGTAACTATAAAGAACTTAGTATTTGTATTTAAACTTCAACTCTTTCTGAACCATTATTCTTTAATTCACTTGTGACAACAACTAGTGTTGCTGGTCAGCAACCAGATCCAGGTTTTTCTGCTCATTTTATGGCTTCACCCTTCCTTGTAATAAATGATGTGTTAGATTGGCCACTGCACAAGTGGTCCATTGCCATCCTGGGGGAGAACTTGCTAAATGAAGTAAGAAGAGAAACTATAGTGGTTACCAGGTCCCAGGCCCTAGTACAGTACTTATTCATCTCTCCCTACCTGTTTGGGGAATCATCTTATCTTACATTTCAAGCCGTGTGGTTTGGTTGAGGTTTTCCTTACCCTTAGCTTTACTGATTACTTTGGGGTTGGTTTAAGTCAATCAGCATTTCACACCGCTTTGACTAGAGTAATTGATGGGGGGAGGGGGGCATTTACTTGCAAGTTAATTTGGGCAGTGAGCAGACCCCAAATATTTGTTTATCTGTTAGCAGAGAAAAGTTCCATTTTGTGGACGTGCAGCTGGAAAAGTATAAATCCTGAGGCAATAATAGCTATCTAGAAACCAAGGATACCTTACTTCAGAATGAAGACAATGCATTAAAAAAAGCCAAGTTCAGAGATGTAGAAAATCAGGCCTGGTTAATTCACTGAAGTCCTTGAATTAAGGCCCATCTAGTCCTTATTCTTGGACTTCTCATTAGAGCACTCAATGGCTGCCCTACATGTTTAGGCCAGTTTTGTTGGGGTTTAAGTGGCTTGCTATGGAAAGAATCCTGTCTAGTGCTACATGTGCTGAATTGCTCAGTAATGTCCAACTCTTTGTGACCCCATGGACTGTAGCCCACCGGGTTCCTTCTGTCCATGGGGATTCTCCAGGCAAGAATACTGGAGTGGGTTGCCATTTCCTTCTCCACTAATGCTGCATATCACTTTATTATTGAAGCCTAGCTTAGACTTTTACCTTCTTAGTTGTGACTCCATTAGAAGGATGATGACAAGTAAAATCATGACCCCACAGCTATCAATGACATCAAAGATGAGTATCTCATCTTTCTTGATATTTATGATTATATATGTATGTAATCACGTGTATGTGTGACTCTTTGTGACCCCATGGACTGTAGCCCACCAGACTTCTCTGTCCATGGGGATTCTCCAGGCAATAATACTGGAGTGAATTGCCATGCTCTCCTCCAGGGGATCTTCCCAACCCAGATCTCCTGCACTATAGGCAGATTCTTTACCATCTGAGCCACCAGGGAAGCCCAAGAATTCCGGAGTGGGTAGCATATTCCTTCTCTAGGGGATCGTCCTGACCCAGGAATCGAAGCAGGGTCTCCTCTATTACAGGTAGATTCTTTACCAGCTGAGCTACCAGGTAAATATGTATATGTGTGCATATATATTATATATAATTGTATTAAAAAACAAAGCTGTTTTTGGTGAATTAATGTCTTTTTGATTAAGCGACAGGAGATTGGGTTTGCTGATTCTGCATCCAGTAATCCATAAAGCATGCAAGTGCAATCATGTAACATGAATGAGGAAAATAAGTCTTAGGAAGATCTAGATCTAATATTTTAAGGATTAAGCAGTGCTGGAAGAGAAAGTCATGCTGATTAATAAAGACCCCTCTAGTGGCCATAAACAGGTAAACAGAGGGAATCACAATCGTATTTTCTCATCTGTACTGCTCAAACACTTTGGTTCCTCTCATACCCTGCAGCTGAAGTTGTCTCATTGTGTCCAAGTGAGCTCAAATATAGTTGGATGATGAAGAACTGCAGCCCAGAGGCAAGCAGCAGTCATGTGCATTGAATTGTAGTTTGAAAGCTGACAGGCTTAAAATGGCTCCTAATATGCCAGAGAAGGGATGGGGTCAGCTGTTTACTGTGTAATGTTCAATGGCACTATGAAAAATCTACTAGAGAAAATGTGACACCTTGTTAAGTTCCAGTAGCAGAGGCCAGAAGAAACAGTGTCAGTTATGCAATGTTTTCCTGCATGAATATGAAGTTTATTTCAAAGAACCCTCGCAATACTGTTAACTAATATTGAGAGTGCAGCTTACACATAAGCTGTTCAAAGTATTCTATATTTTGTATTTGTACAAGTGAAAGTGTTAGTTGCTCAGTCGTGTCCAACTCTTTGCAATCCTGGACTGCATGCTGCCAGGCTCCTCTGTCCATGGAATTATCCAGGGAAGAATACTGGAGTGAGGTGCGTTTCCTTCAACAGGGGATCTTCCTGACCCAACATTCATACCTGCTGCTGCTGCTAAGTCACTTCAGTCGTGTCCGACTTTGTGCAACCTCAGAGACAGCAGCCCACCAGGCTCCCCTGTCCTTGGGATTCTCCAGGCAAGAGTACTGGAGTGGGGCACCATTGCCTTCTCCACATTCATACCTAGGTCTCCTGAATTACAGGCTGATTCTTTACTGTCTGAGCCACCAGGGAAACTCCTTGTACAGAAAAAGGCTTCTAATATATCTGCTTAAAAATGTAGCAATTAAACCTAGGCAATTAAATTAAAAAGTAATAATAAAGATAATATGGAAAATTAGGGAGTTCCCTGGTGGTCCAGTGGTTAAGAGGGGCTTCCCAGGTGGCGCAGTGGTAGAGAATTCGCCTGCCAGTGCAGGAAACACAAGAGATGCGGGTTCGATCCCCTCTCTGGAAGATCCCCTGGAGAAGGAAATGACACCTCACCCCAATATTCTTGCCTGGGAAATCTCATGGACAGAAGAGCCTGGTGGGCCACAGTCCATAGGGTCACAGTCCATGGAAACTGGGATGGAATGAAAGAAAATAAAGAGCAAATAATAATAAATATTTCCTCAGATTCATGTTAAAATCATCTTGAGTTTCTGAAAGAATAAATATTAATTGATAAGAAACAAATTTAAGGTTTACTCAAAACAATATAAATGTAATAATAATTTGAAATTATTTATTTGATGGGAAACTTTCAAGATGAATTTGACTACATAGTGTGGTTCTGATAACAGGTGGGCAGACATGGCCCTTTGAGTTTAATGTGGCCAGGCACTCTTCTGGCTATTATGGACACATGAGAGAATAAAGCATTAAGGGCACTATCCCTGACCTCATGAAGTTTACATTCTCTGGTACACGGAAACAGGAAATAAACCTGAGAGATAACTATATTATATATAGTATATAGTGAGGCTTCCCAGGTGGTGCTAGTGGTAAAGAACCTGCCTGACAATGTAGGAGACATAAGAGATTGTGGGTTCTGTCCCTGGGTTGGGAAGATCCCCTGGAGGAGGAAATGGCAAGCCACTCCAGTATTTTTGGCCTGGAGAATCCCATGGACAGAGAAGTCAGTTCATAAAGTGGCAAAGAGTTAGACATGACTGAAGTGACTTAGCACAGCGTATAGTATGTAGTATTAACAGAAGATGTTAAGTGCTATAAAAGATACAATAAATAGAATTGAACTGTTGGAGTAGGGGTTTCATTTAAATAGGGTAGACAATGACACTTCAGCAAAAATTTGAAAAAAGTAAGGAAGAGAACCACATGGATATCTGATGGAAGATTCTGAAGAAGAAATGTACCCAGTGTGTTTGAAGAACAGGAAGGAAGTCTAAGTGTCTGGTGCAGAGTAAAAGGGATACAGTAACAGATGATGAGAACAGACAGGTGTGAAATGGAGTCTTGTAAGGATTTAGATTTTTTTAATTGAAGTATAATTGACATATAATATTATATTAGTTTCTTCAATATCTTGTAATAACTTATAATGGAAAAGAATCTGAAAAGCAATATATATATATATGTGTGTGTGTATGTGTGTGTACTCAGACACACACACATATATAAAAGTGAATCACTTTGCAATATACCTGCTGCTGCTAAGTCACTTCAGTCATGTCTGACTCTGTGCAACCCCATAGACGGCGCCCACCAGGGTCCCCCGTCCCTGGGATTCTCCAGGCAAGAACACTGGAGTGGGTTGCCATTTCCTTCTCCATTGCAATATACCTGAAACATTGTAAATCAAGTGCACTTAAATTAATAAATTAAAAAATTAAAAATAACATTTATTTCAAGTGTATAATGTAAAGACTCAATATTTCTGTATAATAAGAAATGAACAGCATAGTATGTCTAGTTAACACCCATCACCATACATAGTTACAGAATTTTTTTCCTTGTGATGAAAATTTTTCAGATCTACTATTTTAAAAACTTTCAAATAATGCAATTCAATATTATTAACTATGGTCAACATGCTCTATAGTATGTCCCCATGACTTATTTTATAGCTGGAAATGTGTCCCTTTTGACACTCTTCGCCCTTCGCTCCATGCCCCCACTCTACCTCTGGTTACCACCCAGAGGTTGTTCTCTGTATTTTTGAGTTTGGGTTTGTTTGTTTTGTTTTGTTTTCAATTTTTCCACATAAATGGCATCATACGGTATTTGTCTTTATCTGACTTATTTCACCTAGCATAATGCCCTCTAGATTCATCCATGTGGTTGCAAACATCAAGATTTCATTTTTTTTATGACTGAATAATATTGCATTGTGTGTATGTATGTGTGTGTGTGTATATGTATATAAATATATATGTATACAGTCACATATTCTTTACCCACTCATCAGTAGACATTTAGGTTGCTTTCATATTTTGGCTGTTTTAAATAGTGCTACAATGAACATGGCAGTGCATATATCTTTTCAAATTAGTGTTTTTCATTTTCTTCAGAGAGATACCCAGAAGTGGAATTGCTGAATCATATGATAGTTCTATTTTTAATTTTTTTGAGGAAACTCCACACTGTTTTTCGTAGTGGTTGCACCAAGGATTTAGATTTTTAATGTGCATGAAATAAGCCCTAAGAGAGTTTTGAGCAGAAGAGGGGTATGACCTAATTCAGTGTTTTAACAGTGTTGATCTGGCTCTATTGAGGAGACTGTAAGAAGGAAAAGGTAAGAAACAGGAGTATCAGTTATTGCAATAATCCATGTGACAGTGAATGCTGATTTGGATCATGGGGTAACAAGTAATGCTAGATATGCTTAGAAGGTAGAGCTGATAGGGATTTGCATATGTGACAATGAAGGATGGAAGATGAAGAATAAAGAGTTATTACACGATATTTGAACTGAGTAATGCAAGTTTTGAGAGGTCATTTCCTGAGATATTAAGACTGTCTGTAGAGTAAGTTTGGGAGGAGTTAGATGAATCTGGAGTTCAGAGAGATTCTGCCTGAGAGGTCCATTTGTGGGGGGTCGGGTGGGAACCTATGTAAAGTCGTGCGACTGAATGTATAATGGCAAATAGATAAATGAAGTTTCTATTTTAAGTAACTTGCAAGACTAAATATCTATAAAAATTCCTTCTGGTATAGAACATCTAAAATGCAAAATATCTAGATAAAACATAATAAAATTTAAATAAATAAGTCTGAGCTCTAGTAATGAAAGCAATCGGAAGCCAGATAAAGAATAAAGATTGATTGCACAGTAGTAAGCTAAATCTAGAGTTTCTTTTGACAGAGGGCATCTCTCAGTTCCTGAGGGCTCAGAGCCTGGCTTTTAACTGGGCCCACATATTTAGGACTGGAAACCAAGCTGCAAGGTCCTAGAATATGGTGGACAGATGACATACTTTAGTAAAACAAAACTTGAAATTACTTTCTTAGAGAGTGCATTTGTTGTTGTTTAGTCACTAAGTCGTGTCTGATTCTTTTGTGACCCCAAGGACTGTAGCCCACCAGGCTCCTCTGTCCATGGGATTTCCCAAGCAAGAATACTGGAGTGGGTTGTCATTTCCTCTACCAGAGGGTCTTCCCAATCCAAGGATTGAACCCATGTGTTCTGATTAACAGGCAGATTCTTTACCACTAAGCCACAGTGGATTAGAATAAATCAACCCACCCCTGGAAAGGAAATATCCCCCTTTAGGGGATAGGCTGGGTGGTGGGAGTGAGGAGATAGAGTAGGAGTTTGGGATTAATAGATACACACTACTATACATAAAATAGATAAACAACAAGGACTACTGTATACCTATAATCAGTAGGAATTATACTCAATTGCTTTAATAATCTATACTGAGGCAGTCCCCAACCTTTTTGGTACCAGGCATCAATTTCGTGAAAAACAATTTTTCCATGGACTGAAGTTGGTAATGTGGTTTGGGGATGATTCAATCACATTACATTTATTGTGTACTTTATTTCTATTATTATTACTTCAGTTCCACCTCAGATCATCAGACATTAGATCCTGGAAGATGGGAACCCCTGCTATAATGGTAAATAATTTGAAAAATATATATATATAAATCTGAATCACTACTAAACACATGAAACTAACACAACATTGTTAATTAACTATACTTCAAAAATATTTAAAACCTACAGAAACCGTATTATAATAAAACCAAAAAAAGAGAAAGGAAATAGTGATAGACTTGGTACTGGGCAGAGGCATGGACTTATGATTAGGGGACAGAACTGAAACTACTTATGTGGTCCACAAAACCCTCAGTCTGAAAGTTAAGTTTCTAACATTGTCCTGGGTTGCTGGTCACATCAGCAGTAAAGCAAAAGCAACAGCAGTTCCTCTCTGAAGGAGCTGATCTCATTACTTATCTGTGTAAGATATTTCTGCTCTCTGACTCTTTCCCCTCTCCCACTTTTATCACAACATTCTTCCCATTGCCTCTCTTGTCCTTTGTCCCATTTCATTTTGATTCTATTCTCAGCAGCTTTACTCAGTGTAGAGATTCAGTTTGGAAAGAGATCCTATAAGGCCAGGTTTCAGAGGTCACAGAAACTAGATTGCTCCCATCCCTTGTAGTCCAAGGACAAGCTCTAACATCCACCTGCCTAGAGTAGATAGAACCCATTGAGGTTTTAGCAGTGGCTCCTGAATCGACCCACTGCACTTTGTGAATATGTTAGCTCTTTTAGAGTTCCTGTGTTCTGAGACACTGGCTTGTTAGACATTGCATCCTAGTGTGCGGGTCTTAGGGATGTTGGAGGATTGTCTTCGCTCACTTGTATTTTTGACCTTATGAGAATAACGTGTCTCTAGTTATTCTAAATACTGTCTTTCAGTCTTTGGTTTCACTATCACTTTTCTCTGTTTTTATATAGGGATTTGGGATGTATCACAGACTATGCCCACCATTGTTACTATCTTCTAGAATCCCCATTATAAATCTTTTTAAAAAAGGAAATAGATGAGGGAGAGTGTATATGAATATATATATATATGGCTAAGTCCCTTTGCCTTTCACCTGAAACTATCACAACATTGGTTTGTTAATTGGCTATATATCCTAATACAAAATAAAAAGTTTTTTTAAAAGGAAATAGAATGACTTAGCTTTTAGAAGCCAGTAATATATATTCCCATATATGTAATTATATATGAATATACATAAACAACAAATCAAGACTTCTTAGGAAATGGTACATGAAGAAAGAGCAAGCAAAGATGGCTAAATAGTAAAATGCATTACTGGAAATAATTATAATGTGCAATGATCAGACCAATCTCAGGAAAAATTGCCAATAGTAATAGATTTTCTTTGGTGCTAAGCATCTCCTGGTTCTGTGGTCAATGCCCTTTTCTAACTTGCCACACCTAGTGTCCCATAAACCTGTGTTTTGTTCCATGTAGGCCCTATCAATAACTACTTTTTGATTGTTATTTGCCATTCAACTATAATTCAGTATTAAGAATGTTAACTAGTATTTTTGTAATCAACACTAGACTAAGTGGCAATCTCAGTTTAACCATTAACTGACTGGATCAGCTTTGATAAATCAGTTTATCTCTCTGTTCTATAGATGTATGTGTATAATTATGGATGTGCTTGTTTGTGCTCAGGTGCTAAGTTATATTCAACTCTTTGGGACCCCATGCACTATAGCCTTTCAGGGTCCTCTGTCTGTGGGATTTTCCTGATAGGAATACTGGAATGGTTTGCCATTCCCTCCTCCAGGGGATGCTCCCCGCCCAGGAATTGAACTCGCATCTCTTACATCTCCTGCTTTGGCAGGCAGATTCTTTACCACTAGTGCCATCTGAGAAGCCCATAAATTATATATAAATTTTAATAAAAATGAATAAAAAATAAAATCCAGACTATGTAATTCTTAATAAACTTATAAGCATGAAACACACATATATATATAGAAAAGAAGCTTGACAGACATGGGACCCATTTATCCCATATCCTTTTGTATCTGATTACAAAACTCAGCTCTGAACTCTCAGAAATCAGGGTGGAAAAAGTGCGTTCAGGGCTCTGTGTGCTTTGCTCACACATGGTATTCTTGCACAGCTTGAGTTTTCTCCCCTGAGAGAGAAGTCTCAGGCCACTCTGTCAAAAATATAGTTCCTGACTCCCCTTCTACTCTATCTCTCCTAGCTATTAATACTCGTTTCCTTTATAGACTTTATCACCTCTCCAGTAATTTTATATGTCTGTGTATTTGCTTTTGACCTGTCCTCTCTTCATGACCCAGATAATCACGATGGTGTGATCACTCACCTAGAGCGAGACATCCTGGAATGTGAAGTCAAGTGGGCCTTAGGAAGCATCACTACAAACAAAGCCAGTGGAAGTGATGGAATTCCAGTCAAGCTATTTCAAATCCTAAAAGATGATGCTGTGAAAGTGCTGCACTCAAGATGCCAGCAAATTTGGAAAACTCAGCAGTGGCCACAGGACTGGAAAAGGTCAGTTTTCATTCCAATCCAAAAGAAAGGCAATGCCAAAAAATGCTCAGACTACTACACAATTGCACTCATATCACACACTAGCAAAGTAATGCTCAAAATTCTCCAAGCCAGACTTCAACAGTACGAACTGTGAAATTCCATATGTTGTTCAAGCTGGTTTTAGAAAAGGCAGAGGAACCAGAGATCAAATTGCCAACATCTGTTGGATCATTGAAAAAGCAAGAGAATTAAAAAAAAAAAATCTACTTCTGTTCTATTGACTATGCCAAAGCCTTTGACTGTGTGGATCACAAAAAACTGTGGAAAATTCTTCAAGAGATGGATGACCCAGAGAGATGGTACGGGGAGGGAGGTGGGAGGTGGGTTCAGGATGGGGAACACGTGTACCCCCGTGGTGGATTCATGTTGATGTATGGCAAAACCAATACAATATTGTAAAGTTAAAAAAAAAAAGGAAACAGAAAAATAAAATAAAATAAAGAATGAGATTTGCCAGTAAAAAAGAAAAAAAAAAGGTGGGAATACCAGACCACCTTACCTAACTCCTGAGAAATCTGTATGCAGGTCAAGAAGAAACAGTTAGAAATGGACATGGAACAACAGACTGGTGCCAAATTGGGAAAGGAATATGTCAAGGCTGTATATTGTCACCCTGTTTATTTCACTTATATTCAGAATACATCATGAGAAACGCTGGGCTTGATGAAGCACAAGCTGGGATCAAGCACAAGCTGGAATCAAAGCTGGGAGAAATATCAATAATCTCAGATATGCAGATGACACCACCCTTATGGCCGAAAACAAAGAACTAAAGAGCCTCTTAATGAAAGTGAAAGAGAAGAGTGAAAAAGTTGGCTTAAAACTCAACATTCAGAAAACTAAGATCATGGCATCTGGTCCCATCACTTCATGGCAAATAGATGGGGAAACAATGGAAACCGAGACAGACTTTATTTTGGGCGGGGGGCCCAAAATCACTCCAGATGGTGACTGCAAACATGGAATTAAAAGATGCTTGCTCCTTGGAAGAAAAGTTATGACCAACCTAGATAGCATATTCAAAAGCAGAGACATTACTTTGCCAACAAAGGTCCATCTAGTCAAAGCTATGGTTTTTCTAGTAGTTATGTATGGATGTGAGAGTTGGACCATAAAGAAAGCTGAGTGCTGAAGAACTGATGCTTTTGAACTGTGGTGTTGGAGAAGACTCTTGAGAGTCCCTTGGACAGCAAGGAGATCCAACCAGTCTATCCTAGAGGAAATCATTCCTGAATATTCATTGGAAGGACTGATCCTGAAGCTGAAACTCCAATACTTCAGCCACCTGATGCAAAGAACTGACTCATTGGAAAAGACCCTGATGCTGGGAAAGATTGAAGGCAGGAGGAGAAGGGGGCAGCAGAGGATTAAATGGTTGGATAGCATCACTGACTCAATGGACATGAGTTTGAGCAAGCTCCGGGAGTTGGTGATGGACAGGGAAGCCTGGTGTGCTGCAGTCCATGGGGTCACAAAGAGTCTGACATGACTGAGCAACTGAACTAGCTGAACTGTCCTTTTTAGTGGACTGTAAGGTGTAAGGTCTATATCTATTATTTTCAATAATCTGTGCCCAATGCCCAGCATAGTAGGTTCCCAGATATTGGATAAATCTCAGTGCAAATGAAAAAAGTGAATGAATGGAACATTTGGGCAAAAATTTTACAGGGCAGTAGTCTGTGATGTTTGAAAGTGGGCACTAGAGCCAGAAAATAAGTTTGTTCAACAAGAATAATGTCTTTAAATTTAAGTCAAAGAATAGAAAGTATAAAGAAAACTTAAAGGTAGCTGGAAAAGCACACGATATGGTTATACAGAACCTGGGAATGGTTGCCAAGTAGAAAAACAAAACTTTCAAACAGATAACTCAATCAAGGTATTGGTTAAGTAAAAATAATTTGATAAAGTATGATGTTATTTGAAGTAAATTTTATTATTTAAACAATTTATGGCAATGTGAAAAAAGCTAAAACTGAAAAAAAAATAAATTAGAGTTAAAATTTCCTGGATGTGTAACAGGAAAAGAGACACTGAAGGAATGGCATAAAAATTCATTTCTAGTGAAGAATATGAAAGGTGTTGTATAAAATGAGAGTAAAAAGTCATGGCCAGGCACTTCCCTGGTGGTCCAATGGTTAAGACTTCACCTTCCAATGCAGGGGGTTCATGTTCGATCCCTGGTTGGGATACTGATACCACATGCCTCACAGCCAAAAAACCAAAACATAAAACAGAAGCTCTATTGTAACAAATTCAATAAAGACTTTAAAAATAGTGCATATAAAAAGTCTTTAAAAAAAATTAAAAGAATCATGGCTACTCTCACTGAAAACATGATTATATTGAGTAATGGAAATGTCACCTGAAACAATAGGAGATGTAACTCAAGTAATGAGTTTGAGTAGAAATTATAAGCTAATGACTTCTTGTGTAATTCTCTAGTTCAAACATCACCAAAACTATTGACAAGTATTCCATGACCATAGTGCGTATGTCAGACCCCATACCCAATAGTGTATGTTTCATTAAAATATTGGAAACAGTTGTTCAAGTTCAGGAAAAATGGATTAGCAGTGTGGTTGGTGCAATTTCAAGACAGGAAACCTTAGAGGAGGACAGGAGTGAGAGAGGGAATGTCCCATGTTGGCCTTAGGAATGGTCACAGTGATTAATACTTCCTCATAGAGGCAGATGATACTCTGGAAACAGACAGACAGTAGGAACATGTAACCAAACAGCAAAACAATTAAAATGCTTAGTAATAGGAGTCTAAAGTAGCTCCTGCTTGATTCATCACTTCCCTTACTTTCAGTCATTCTCCTGTGTCATGAAGACAGAACACAAAATGCATGTTTCCCTAATCTCTGTGAGTCAATATCTTGATCGAAGTGTAATCAAACTGTGTACAAGCTATACTAACAAACTGAAAATACACATGACTCCAGTCTATCTTCTCTGAACTGGAGGATATTCTTAATATTTACCAGGTAAGACTTTTTGAAAGTCAGGTTATTGCTGCAGCTGATGAGAAAGTGTGTACTTTGATACATCTTCCAGCTCTAGGCAAAGTCAGTCTCAAGGGCTATTTTTTAAGCCTGAAAAATGTTTTGAGGGTGATCCTTATGAGGGTTTTATTTAAGAACTGAATCTTCTAAGCCTAAAATTAAAACTGTAGCAATGATAAAACTAAGAGAAGAGAGGAAATTGGATAGCTACCTGCTTATGAGCCATTTATTCTAAATGGATAACTTGAAGGGTTTTGTCGAATCCACAGCTCTTCAGCAAATCTATATTCTATGATGCTCCACTTATCTAGCACCACCAGGAAACTGGTTCACATAGATCAAATTTCCAGATAACAGAAGCAACAGAACTACTTTTTGAAATACATAACACACTGATTTGCCAATGGAGGATTTTGAATTTAATAATCACTCCTTTCCCTGAGACGATGATTCAAAACCATCATAATGCCTTGTCTTTAGTAATGACTTGGGACTCTACCAGAATGTGAAGGACTAAAAGATTTTCTTCAAACCAAACGGACCCTACATATTCTACTTTTGTAGTTTTATCAAATTTTAGAAATTTTTTTTGTCTTATTCTTTTGGCGTTTTTTTCTCTTCTCCTGTTTCCTTGTTTCTAATTTGTTGGCTTCTTTACAACTGGAATTTCCCAGTTTAAAGGCTTTTTCTCTTAGAGTAAACTACTCTGGCTTTATTATAACTGTTTTGCCATAGCATTCATCACTCAAAAGTACTTTTTGTTTAATTCCAAGTTCGCTGCTGGGTCCTAAGTGGTTGCAGATTTCTGAAATCTCACATCTAAAAAATACATTTTTCTTTTTTAGTGAATAATTTGAAAAATAAGATAAAGCAGTATTGTTTGATGCTCAACATGTAGAAATTCAAGTTCAAGAATAAAAGCATGGCTATTTATGAGAAGAGAGTAAATGACAATTTTATGCTTCAGTTCTCACCTGCCTATTATTCAATCCACAAAACTTTGAGGAAGTTTAGAATATTCCTATTGGATTAGAATATTCCACAAACAAACAAATATAATTTCGTATTCCAAGTTACTGGGCACCATGTAGAACCACAGCAGATACATATTTTACACCCTTTCCCATATAGATTTTTTTCGGTAAAACTTTGCCTGCCCTTCTGAAGCCAATATTGTATGTATCACATTGTAATGAGGAGGGCAGGGCTTAATATCTATAGTGAGTTAGACATGATGCACTTGATTGAATTCTAAAATATTCAAAAGGATTCAAACAGATTAATCTGAACAATACATTTCTTTTACAAATCCACAACTTAGGCTTTATAATTCATTTTAGATAGTTTTGGGTTCTTGTTCCTCCTTCACTTGCATAATCCTAGCCTGGAATCTATGCTTTCAAAGACCACATAGAGAAAAGCAACAGTCATACCCAAGTGCAATGACCCTTGAGGCTCCAAACTGTCTCTATAGATTAAAGCCTCTGCTAGGAGAAATGCAGACTGTGTGAAGAAAAACAAATTTTATCCAAACCCTGAGGTAAAAGCAATGCTCTGAAGTTACCCTGAAGACCTGTACAACAGGAGATATAGCTCCTTTGAATTTCTACTCGGCTATCTCAGGATCCCATCCTTCACCTATAATATGTGCTTACTACCCTATTTATTTATTGTATAATCAACTTTATTGTATAATTAACTGTTCTAAATATATACTTCTCCCTTATATGCAGTCCTTTCTGCAAAGAGATCAGAGGCTCTGAAAAGATTTCTTTGGGAGAAAGCATGTTCAGAAAGTTTCTTTTAACTGTATCATTCAGTTCAGTTCAGTCGCTCAGCCATGTCCGACTCTTTGCTACCCCATGAATCACAGCACACCAGGCCTCCCTGTCCATCACCAACTCCCGGAGTTCACTCAGATTCATGTCCTTAGAGTCAGTGATACCATCCAGCCATCTCATCCTCTACTGTCCCCTTCTCCTCCTGCCCCCAATCCCTCCCAGCATCAGAGTCTTTTCCAGTGAGTCAACTCTTCACATGAGGTGGCCAAAGTATTGGAGTTTCAGCTTCAGCATCAGTCCTTCCAATCAACACCTAAGACTGGTCTCCTTTAGGATGGACTGGTTGGATCTTCTTGTAGTCCAAGGGACTCTCAAGAGTCTTCTCCAACACCACAGTTCAAAACCATCAGTTCCTCGGTGCTCAGCTTTCTTCACAGTCCAACTCTCACACCCATACGTGACTACTGGAAAAACCATAGCCTTGACTAGACGGACCTTTGTTGGCAAAGTAATGTCTCTGCTTTTGAATATGCTATCTAGGTTGGTCATAACTTTTCTTCCAACGAGTAAGCGTCTTTTAATTGTATCATTAATACATTAAACTGTATCACTAACCCTCCCCAAATTTCTGTGGATTGAATGATAGGCATATGAGAACTGAAGCAGAAAGCTGTCATTTTTTCTCTTCTCATCTTCCTTTAGTAGTGTACACAGTATCCAGAGCAGGAAATGATTACGCATCTTGAATTTTATGAATTTTCCAAAAGGTATGCAGTAGTCACTTTGCCTTAATAAAACTGCTTAAAACATAGAAATAGAGCCAAAAGCAAAGATATGTCCATACCCAAATTCTTTAACTATACATAAAATCAGATATCAGGCAAAACACTAGTTAAGAAGATAGCTGAGTAGTAAGTAGTACCTAAAAAATATTTCTCAGGAGTCTCTAGCTAGGCTAATGTATTTTAATTAAGTTTTTATTTTTTTCTGTTTTTTGACTACTTTATATATTAAATAAGAAATACAAAATATAAATAAAATCTTTTCTTAGCACATAGGTTTCAAGAAATTTTTCCTGTTTGTTATTTAATTTTTTATGGAAGTGTCTTTATAATCACTGAAGTTTTATGCATGCATTGTCTAAACTATCTACTTTCTTCACTTTATCTTTTTTGCTTTGGGTATAATGCTTTGAATAGCTATTCCCTCACCAGTGCTGCACAATTATTCTTCTAAATAAACTCTTCTCTTCTCTTTATGGGTTTATTTAGCTTTGACATTTATTTGAAATTTATTTTAGTACTTAGCATGATATAGTTCAGTTCAGTTCAGTCACTCAGTGGTGTCCGACTCTGCAACCCCATGAATCGCAGCACGCCAGGCCTCCCTGTCCATCACCAACTCCCGGAGTTCACTCAGACTCACGTCCATAGAGTCAGTGATGCCATCCAGCCATCTCATCCTCTGTCGTCCCCTTCTTCTCTTGCCCTCAATCCCTCCCAGCATCAGAGTCTTTTCCAATGAGTCAACTTTTCTCATGAGGTGGCCAAAGTACTGGAGTTTCAGCTTTAGCATCATTCCTTCCAAAGAAATCCCAGGGCTGATCTCCTTCAGATTGGACTGGTTGGACTCCTTGTAGTCCAAGGGACTCTCAAGAGTCTTCTCCAACACCACAGTTCAAAAGAATCAATTCTTTGGTGCTCAGCCTTCTTCACAATCCAACTCTCATATCCATACATGACCACAGGAAAAACCATAGCCTTGACTAGACGGACCTTAGTCGGCAAGGTAATGTCTCTGCTTTTGAATATGCTATCTAGGTTGGTCATAACTTTTCTTCCAAGGAGTAAGTGTCTTTTAATTTCATGGCTGCAGTCACCATCTGCAGTGATTTTGTAGCCCCACAAAATAAAGTCTGACAGTGTTTCCACTGTTTCCCCATCTATTTCCCATGAAGTGATGGGACCAGATGCCCATGATCTTCGTTTTCTGAATGTTGAGCTTTAAGCCAACTTTTTCACTTTCCACTTTCACTTTCATCAAGAGGCTTTTTAGTTCCTCTTCACTTTCTGCCATAAGAGTGGTGTCGTCTGCATATCTGAGGTTATTGATATTTCTCCCGGCAATCTTGATTCCAGCTTGTGTTTCTTCCAACCCAGCGTTTCTCATGATGTACTCTGCATATAAGTTAAATAAGCAGATAAGGATCCCACATTTCTCATATGTTAGGAACACACACTGCCAACAAACACAAACAAATAATTTTGGAACATGTCACATTCTCTGAATTAGAGTCTGGGATTAATTCTTACAGAGTGAATCTGAAGTTTAAAATGTTTGCAATAGATCAATAATCTTCTTTCTTTTAAAATTAGGAGAGCTTTCTTAAATACAATGTCACTGTATTTCTGAATTTAGAGATATATTTATTAAAGTTCATATTGAGTACCGATTATTACCAGGAACTAGGGACTGTGGATAACTGAACTATATATATAATATCTATAGTCTCTATCCTCAAGCTCATGACCTAGTTGGGGTGGGGCTGGGGAGAGGATTGTGAACACAAGCAGACACCTCAAGAACACTGTGATAAAGCCTATGCCATTAAGCTCTGCCTAAGTTACCTTTGTGGCAATGAGGGCTCCCAGAGGAGGAGATATTTGAGCTGTACCTTGGAGGATAAATGGGGATTCACCCAGAAGACAGAGGCAGGAGGCATTCCAGGTCAATACGGCAGCAATTCGCAAGATGCACATGTGAAGTATGCCAGCACGTTGGAAAATTCTGAGAAATTTGCTATAATTCAAATAAATGTGCCCCCAAAGATGCCGTGCTTGGAAGGGTCATTGTTGTGGCTGTTCAGAGGAAATATTAGAAGAGAGGAGAAAGTGAAGGTCATTGATTGAGAGTTATTTTTTAAGCCCAGGTGAAATATGATGAGTGTCTGAACTGCAGTCATTACAATAGGGATGAAGAAGCGAAGAGAATAAAGAGAGGGTACTCAGAAAGTGGACTCCTAGATTTTGTTTGCTAAACCGAGTAGGTGGCGGTACTAAAGTCAGGATGTAAGTAATAGGAGGCACAGCAAGTTTAGGACAGTATTTGCCTCTGCATACCTGAGTTTCAGTCACCCCAAAACCATTCAATTGGTTATTGATATCTGGAATACAGCCGAGATATCTGAGCTAAATCTTTGGGCATCAGGGATGTGAATCAAAAAATAAAATGTCTACAGGTTATAGTTACTAAGTAAACAAAGCAAATGAGTAAAGTGGATAATAAGGGGTCGTAGGGATTGTCATGAGCTGGAAAGAGCATGCCCTGTCTATGGGGGATAGCTGCTACTCAGGTATAATAGGTTATTGACGTGGGACTCTGGGGGGCCAGAGCTGGCAACTTTTTCAAAAAGAGAAACCAGAAAGCTGGATTTTATTATGGGCTTTCCCAATCTTGATTTAGTTTAAGATTAAAATAAAAACTTGTGAGCCAAAGCAAATTAGCTGCCTGGCCTCATTAAATTAACGGATACCTCTATTGTGGATGGTAGTGCCAATTGTAAACATGAATGAAATTCCTAAGAAAAATGTAGTCTACAGTGAGGAAAGGAGAACCTCAGAGTGAAACTCATAGAAGCTTGAGGTTGAAGAGAGAGCCTTGAACCAGATACTGCACAATATAATTCATATTTTTAGTGGAGAAAGAATAAAACTAACATTTCACAGCACAAAGATGTGTCCCATTAGAAATCCAGGAGTACCAACTTCCAATAAGCCCTCAATTGTAGGCGGTCCTCTTGCATTTCTTTCATCAACTCACCCTCATCCATCTTAGACATCATTTCAAATCTTCTCCACAATCTTTAAATCTCTGACCCTCATGTTTAATTCCAACTATACCCTCTCTCAGCTGATGACCCCATCTTATAGTTTATATAGAAAGTAGAAACCATGAGATAGGATCCTGTAGTTTCAGGGATATGAGAAATTCCTATGTTCTCCTATTCTATCCTGTTCTCCTCCCTCCAGCTTGTCATGAATCTTACACTCTCAGTGCTTTCTATGATATATTTCTATGATATATGCTTTCTAAGATATATTTCTATGATATACGCTTTCTATGGTATATAAGATACCCCATCTTAATCTTTCCCTAGGTTTTAAAACACGTCCAGGCCTCTCCCATTAACAAGAATGAAAAACAAAACAATCACTCCCAGGCTCACAAGTTTCTCCAGCTTACTCTAGCTTTCCTCCCTTTTATAGTTAAGCGTCATGAAAAATTGTATACACACCCTGTCTCCAGTTCCTTTTCTACACTCATTCCTTAGACTATCTGATCTAGCTTCTGTTTCAAAGCCCTACCAGACTCTGTCTTGTTAAGGTCACCATGCTACTAAATCTATTGAAAGTTTTCAGTCCTCACCTTTCTCGTCCTCTTAACATCATTTGACCTTGTTGGCCAGTCTACTGTTTCCCTGGCTTCTGTGATACTTGGCTTTCCTGGGCTTCCCTCCTACTCCTTCTTCAGATCCCGTATTATTCTTCACTTCCCCAGGGAACCTTGCCTTGACTGGCTCAAATCTCACTATTATATGCTCTCTGAGGACAGTAAAACTCTCCTTTGTAACATTTTTCACTGTGAAATTTTATATTTGTCTGTGTGCTCCCCCCACTTATAAGCTGAAGATAGGTAGGGAATATGCTAAGTTTTCTCATCATCATGTGCACTGTGGCTGGTCAAAGTCCCGAGGGATTACTATATATCTATCTAAAGAATGAATGACTAAATAACTGAAAATGAGTGAATTTAAAGCCTGAAACTTCAGACAATAGAGACTGCCTCACTTGTTCAGCATCTTATTTCATATTTGGATCATTTTCATTTTTATTAATGAAACCTGCAAAATATATTTCAGAAGTTTAAAGAGGTCATTTCAATCTATTTAATTTTGAGTTATTTTTATTTTTACTTTTTATTCTTCAACTCACACTTAGTATATTATATGACCTCTAAGTAGAGTGACACAAAAATGAACAGGAGTTTGTCTCTGCTCTTAAAAGCATATTTTTTTTCCTTTTTATATATTAAAATTGAAATCAGAAATAAAATTCAAATTATCTATTAATTCAAACGGTTGCAAATGCAAAGAGAATAACAATAAGAATGATGAAAAACAAGAATACAAAAGGGTTAGAAGTCATAAAAACCTCATTGAAATTATATAAAAAGGCTTTTATTTCACCTAAGATATTTTTAAATTATTAAATAAGTTCATGTGAAGGATCTCTAGAGAGATATATAAAGGATCTATATTTAGAAACTAGTATGAATGAACACTTTCAGTATGAGAAATGAACCAAATGTTATTGCTTATGATCATCAGCTATATTCATTCAACAAGCATTTATGGAGCTCCTACCATTTGCTAAGGTAAGCTAGGCCACATCTTCAAGACCAACGGAATATGAGATTGAACACAGGGGAGAGAAGAAGATCTAAGGGGAGAGAGACTTCTAGATGTGTTGACTGGAGGGGGAGGGATGAACAGGAATTACTTCTGGAAGTTTTGACCTTAGGCTGTTGATGTGTAACTAAATCAGAGCACGTTGACAGTGTGCCTACAGTGGAAAGTAGAGTTCTTGCTTATAAATATCATCTTGGTAATAATTGACACATCACTAATGGTTGAAGGTCAGGGAGTAGTCAACAGTGTTGGAGGCTTGTGGAGAGATCAAGCCATATAATCAATGAAAAGGCTTTGAGACTTTCTAATTCAATATATATATGAGAATCTAGGAAGTAGATTCAGAGATTAGAAAACAGAATGTGTCAGCTCAATTCAATCCATGTCAGACAGCCCTGTGTTCAAATCCAGCTTTGTCACCTTCAGTATATGACATTGGTCAAATTTACTGAACCTCTGAAAGCCTCAGAGTTTCTCATCTGTGAAGTGGAGATAACAATACCTGCCCCCAAAATGTTTAGGGAAGAATTAAATATGATGCTTAGTACAATGTCTTTCACGTTGTATAAATGTCAAATATAGCATTGAGGAGGAGGACAGTGGTGGCAACCATGCTGTGTTTATGAGGGCCAGGAAAATAGAGAAAAGAGGGAAAGAGATTTTGATTCAACACAGAGATGACCTTTTAAAAGACCAAGTTGTCTAGATGGAGAGGTGAACTGTAGGAAGGGTACATTTCCCATCACCAGAAGGAAGGATTAGATGCTCATTTGGTGGCAAGCTGAAAATGAAGTTTCAAGTATGAGATATAAGTTGACATTCTAGATCTATGACTTTATTATAGCTCTATATTCTGCCAGAGATCAAATTGCCAACATTCATTGGATCATTGAAAAAGCAATAGAGAGCTCCAGAAAAACATCTACTTCTGCTCTGACTGTGTGGATCACAACAAACTGGAAAATGCTTCAGGAGATGGGAATACCAGACCACCTTACCTGCCTCCTGAGTAATCTGTTTGCAGGTCAAGAAGAAACAGTTAGAACCAGACATGGAACAATGGACTGGCTCCAAATTGGGAAAGGAGTACATCAAGGCTGTATATTGTCACCCTGCTTATTTAATGTCTATGCAGAGTACATCATGTGAAATGCCGAGCTGGATGAAGCACAGGCTGGAATCAAGACTGCTGGGAGAAATACCAAAAACCTCAAATATGCAGATGGCACCACCCTTATGGCAGAAAGCAAAGGACTAAAGAGCCTCTTGATAAAAGTGAAAGAGAAAACTAAGATCATGGCATCTGGTCCCATCACTTCATGGCAAATAGATGGAGAAACAATGGAAACAGTGAGAGACTTTATTTTTGGGGGGCTCCAAAATCACTGCAGATGGTGACTGCAGCCATGAAATTAAGAGATGCTCGCTCCTTGGTAGAAAAGCTATGACCAACCTAAACAGTGTTAAAAAGCAGAGACATTCTTTGCCGACAAAGGTCTGTCTAGTCATAGCTATGGTCTTTCCAATAGTCATGTATGAATGTGAAATTTGGACCATAAAGAAAGCTGAGTGCTGAAGGATTGATGCTTTTGAACTGTGGTGTTGGAGAAGATTCTTTGAGAGTCCAATGGACAGCAAGGAGATCCAACCAGTCCATCCTAAAGGAAATCATTCCTGAATATTCATTGGAAGGACTGATCCTGAAGCTGAAATTCCAATACTTTGGCCACTTTATGCGAAGAACTGACTCATTGGAAAAGACCCTGATGCTGGGAAAGATTGAGAGCAGGGGGAGAAGGGGACAACAGAGGATGAGATGGTTAGATGGCATCACCAACTCAATGGACATGAGTTTGAGCAAGTTCCAGGAGTTGGTGATGGACAGGGAAGCTTGGCGTGCTGCAGTCCATGGGGTTGCAAAGAGTTGGACATGACTGAGTGACTGAACTGACTGATACTCTGTTTGCTCTATGATTATATTGGTTCCAGATAAATAGGACATGTAGTGGGCATAATTTGGGGGGAGGGGGAAAACAGACAACTTTCTTATCAGATTAATAGAAAAGTTGATATATTATTTCAACACAAAATCAGAGGATCCCCAGCTGGATAATGACAATTTTGTTATTAAATGCAGGGTGGAAACTATTACAGTTGACCCTTGAACAATGCATGGGTTAAGGGCACCTGAACTGCCCAGTTGAAAATCCTCGGATAACTTACAATTGGCTTTCTATATCCATGGTTACTCTGTATCCAAGGCTCCAAATCTACAGATTCAAGCAACTATGAATCACATAGCACTGCAGTGTTTACTCTTGAAAAAATCCGTAAATAAGTGGATCTGTGTGTGTGTGTGTGTGTACATATGTGTGTGTCTGAAAGTCACTCAGTCATGTCGACCCTGTAACCCCATGGACTGTGGGAAGAATACCGGAGTGGGTAGCCTATCCCTTCTCCAGGGGATCTTCCCAACCCAGGGATCAAACCCAGGTCTCCCACATTGCAGGGAGATTCTTTACCATCTGAGCCACCAGGGAAGCCCCATAAGTGGATCTAAGCCATTCAAACCCGGTGTTGTTCAAGGGTCAACTGTGTACTCAAACACATCCTTATGCCATTTCTGCCCACACATTGAGTTTCACTAATAGCAGCCTCATTTCTTTCACTGTAATGTCAAAACTTTAGGAAAAATAAAAAGAATTCTTCAAAAAATGTTGAGACGCCCAGATTTGTGGAAATAACAATATGTATTTTCCTAAAAATAAAACCCTGGATTTTGAAAACAGGCTCTTCGGTTGGTGATCGGTAGCATTACCAAAGATTTATTCAATTAAGAAAATCATTACCTAGAGATGTCACAAATCTTTTAAGTGGCAACTCTCCAAAAGTATTCCACTTTATTCTAAATGTGTGAACTTCACATAGGATGAAATGCTTATTAATGTAGCCATTTCTGAAGACTGTTCTTTTTGTTGTTTTTAGAGTATGGTCATGAGTGATGGAGCCATCCCCACTTGTTCTTGTGATGGTTCATATTTACTCTCAAGATGACCGACTAGGACAACAACTGTAAATTCTAGCTCAAAGCCTGAATGACAGTCACAATCCTGGACTCACTCTCACCAGCTCAAACAAAGAACTCAGGGACTCTAAACATTAGGATAAGATTTAACATGACATTATTCTTCTGAGGAAAGTACTTCAGATAAATCTTCCTAGTCTCTAGATGACAGCGAGTACAGGCTGCTTTGGGAAATAATCCCTCAGAGGAGAAACTTTGAAGGAGTCCTATTTTTCCTTATGGCATATGGAATCTGAACATGTGAATTGTTCTTGCATATTAAATTCTCCAGGGTAAGAGTTCTTTTCTAGTTTTAAACATACTAAAGAGACCTGTTCTGGATCTGATTCTCTCCCAGGCTAGCCGACTTAGATATAAGGTGGATTTATAGTTCACTCGCATACATCCTGAGTGCAGTGTTGTATGGAGGACAACACTCCTTTGTTCTGAATAAGAAATAAAATCACCAGGGTAGCTAGGGTCTTTTAGGGTTATCTCAATCACACCCTATATCTCGAGTTGTAATTATGAGAAATGCATCAAAGCAACTCCTCATTTGTGTATGGATGAAGAGAAAGAACAGGTCTCTTTTATCCTTGAAGAGTAAATAAGGGGTATAGAGCAACAGGTAAGCAGTTTGGCCTTCTTGGATTTCACAGTCATGATTCTACCTAGTCTTTTGTGATATTATTAGACCCTGACTGGCAGTGTTTTATACTTCTACTGAGGCATAAATGTCACTTGAGCATGCAGCAAGGCCAGAAAGATTGGATTAGCTAGTGAGCAAATTGTTTGCTGTTGTTTAGTCACTAAGCCATGTCTTACTCTCTGCAACATCATAGACTGTAGCCCGCCAGTCTTCTCTCTCTATCCATGGGATTTCCCAGGCAAGAATCCTGGAATGAGTTGTCGTTTCCTTCTCCAGGGCATCTTCCCGACCCAGCGATTAAACCCACATCTCCTGCGTTGGCAGGCAGATTGTTTACCACTGAGCCAACAGTGAGCAAATGGATGAGTCCAGTTGACTACTCAGCATCCACATCTCAAGGCACCTTTGTCGTCTTCCTTCTGGGACATATTTATAATAACTGGAATAAAGTTATTTTATAATAAACCTCTGTTACTTATGAAATCTGGTCATGAAGTAGAAAAGGAGACAGTTGAACCTGAAACTCTATATAATGCACGCTCACTGTAATGGAAGCATGATTGAATCACATTTTGAATTTTATCCAAACATTTTTCAGGCTTCCCTTGTGGCTCAGCTGTAAAGAATCCACCTGCCATTTTTTCCATACCTGTGAATTTAGGGGATTTCCAGGCCCACATTTACAGAAATATCTTTCATGGAAGCAAAGAGTTAACTGTATCTATAAAAAAGGTGTGAAACATATCAAGGCACATGGAAAGGCATTTGCAGATAAGAAATAAAATGTAATTTCTGCCTTCCAGGAAAAGCCTTCAAGGCAATGTCTTTTTCCAATGTTTGATCTCTTAAAAGATTTATTTGGAAGACATAAGAATTATCAAAAAATATTTTGTAGGATTATCTTAAATGTTACCCTTGTTGTTGTTCAGTCACCGTGTCATGTCTGACTCTGCAACCCCATGGACTGTAGCACGCCAGGCTTCCATGTCCCTCACCAACTTGAGAAGTTGGCCTAAGTTCATGTCCATTGAGTCAGTGATGCCATCCAACCATCTCATCCTCTGCCATGCCCTTCTCCTCCTGCCTTCAGGCTTTCCCAGTGTCAGTGTCTTTTCTAATGAGTCAGTTCTTCACGTCGGGTGGCCAAAGTACTGGAGCTTCAGCTTCAGCATCAGTCCTTCAAAAACAGTACCTTACAGAGAGAAAATATCTAAAATAATCCCCAATTTCAGCCAATAAAACTCAGTTAAATTTAGTAATATAAATTCATCCTGAAAATTCATTTCTAACAAGAATTTTAGTATAAAATACAGATATAATTTGACAAATAATTATTTTACCACTTCATAATATAGAAAATATAATAAATTTTTCCTATGAAAATAACCTGATTTGTTGTGAAATCCTTTGGTGGTTCCTCATTGCCTTCGGGATAAAGTCCATATTCCTTCACGTGGTCCACAAGCCCCTTTATTGCCTACCACCAGAGCCTCACCTTGAACCACACACCCCAACTTATATTTCTCCAAGCACCAGTCACACTGAACTATTTGCACTTCCTGGGCATTTTTGGCCTTTGTTTATGATGCCTTCTCTGTCTGATGCTCTCTCCTCAGTCTTTTGACCTTTATGACTTGTCTCAGGAACATGTCTTCTAAAAGGCCCAAGAACTTCCCCAATCTGCACTCAGTGTCCATCAAACCCTTTCCCAAGGACCCCACGTTTCTGTGTATCGTAGCAGTATTGATACTATATCCTGTCTACTTGTCAGTTTTAATCATTCACTCATTCAAGCATTGCACAAATATTGAATGAGTATTAACCACGTGACAATCACTCTTTGAGGCACTGAGGACAAACAATGAACAGAAAAACTACCAGCTATCCTGGAACTTAGCTTCTAGTGGGGACACAAAAAACAATAACATATAAACATACAATAAAATGCCAGGCAACTTAAATGCTATGGAAAAAAAAAAAAACTCAACAAGGTAAGGTAAACAGGGAATAAGTTAGTTCTGGTGAGGAAAGTGGTTGCTTTTACAAACAAAGTGGTTTATTTTTTAAAAAGATTGTCCTGAGAGACCCTTTAATGAGGTGACAGGGTTTTTTTTTTTAATTGTTTATTTTTTACATAGATTTGAAGTAAGCAAGAAAGCAAACAATACTGGTTTTTAAATGAAGCTGTGTTCTAGGCAGAGGCAGAGGAAACTATACATGCAAAAGCTGTGAAACAAAAATACTCCTGGCACATTTGGGGGAATAGCAAGGAGGGCAGAATGGCTATCGTACATACACTCTGTGAGGGAGAGAGAAGTAGAAGATGGCATTAGAGAAGTGTCATAGGATGTTCAAGTAGAACAATGGTCCTCAATAAGGCTGTACATTAGAGACAACTGGTGAACTTTAAAAAATGTAGGACAGCCCAGTCTCATCCCAAGGGAGCCTAGATTTAATAACTTGGAGTAGAGCCCAGGCATTGATATTTGTTGTTGCTTGTTTCTTTACCATTTTTTTCAAGGTTTAATAAACTTTTAATTTTAGAATAGTTAGGAGGTGGATTTAAGGTCCACTTTTTGGAGGAGGTGGGCACAGATACTTTTAAACAGATCTCATGATAATTCTAATGTGTAGTTTATTTGGGGCATTTTAGGCCAATTTAGGATTTTGACCAGCATTCTGACTGAGATGGGATGGCATTGAAGAACTGTGAACAACTGAGTAATATGATCTGACTTGTGATTTCAAAGAATTTCTCTAGCTTTTTAGTGGACTGTGAAGGTAAGGACAGGAGCAGTGAGATCAATTGAGATTCTTACAGTAATTCAGAAGAGTCTGTGGACTTTGGGACCAGGGCTGGCTATGTGCTACCTGTATGGAAAGGGATCATGATTTCTTTATATCTTCAGAGTCTAGCACATGTAACAGGTGCCCAATCAATATTGCCTGAATGATTGTGAAACAGATGGTTTATGTATTGCGCTTTGGGAGACAGCACAGCTCAAAGGGTAATAAGATAAGAAATCTGGGAAGGTTCTAGGCCATAACATGGTCTAGATCATTTACGACCAATTGAACAACTGAAAACTTATATTCCTTATCTATAAAATGGGAATAACTATCCTTCATGGGGTTGTTAGTAGACTAATAAAAAGAGTCAAATATAAGGAGTAAGTTTATACTGCTAGTAATCTGCCATAGTTACTCAAACCTTACATACACTTTGTGATACAACAGTGATAAAGAGTGTGAGACCTGGGGTCCTAGAGACTTGGTTCTTATCCCAGCCTTAGTATTTATTACTTTGACCAAATGATATCAGCTCTGTAAGTCTCATTTCTTCACCTTGGAAATGAAGATAACAGTTCCTAGCTCATAAGATTTCTGTAAACATCAAAAAATACCATATAAAAATACTTTGATTCCTGGCATATAATAAGCTCTGAATATGCAAACTGCTGCTATTGCTGTATCGTCACTAGAGTATGTGTTACATGTTCTCAGAACATTTTCTCATTTAATACCAGTGTGCTGGATATTCTCTGTTTGCCCCTCCAGATTCATTCTTCATTCTGCTCTGGGCCTGGGCAGCTGACCTTTATGGGCTATGTGAGAATAGTGCCCAGTTGAAAGGCAATCAGAGGACATCATAGGGTAAAAGGAGAATGATGGTAGAATATCAGTCCCCCTCAGAAACCTCCCCCCATGATATCGAGTTGACGTTGGCTGTGTTTTCCTGTGGTAACCCTCAGCTCTGGGCCAGAAGCCCTCTCTACACTCTCCACTTCCATTAATCATTGTCTTTTCTGCCCTTGAAGGGCATGAGGTGCCAAAGGGTTTCCCTTATTCCTAGCCAGAGCACTGTCCCTTTTTCTATATATGTGCTCCAGTTCAGTTCAGTTCAGTCTCTCAGTTGTCTCTGACTCTTTGTGACCCCATGAATTGCAGCACACCAGGCCTCCCTGTCCATCACCAACTCCTGGAGTTCACTCATATTCATGTCCATCGAGTCAGTGATGGCATCCAGCCATCTCATCCTCTGTCGTCCCCTTCTCCTCCTGGCCCCAATCCCTCCCAGCATCAGAGTCTTTTCCAATGAGTCAACTCTTCGCATGAGGTGGCCAAAGTATTGGAGTTTCAGCTTTAGCATCAGTCCTTCCAAAGAACACCCAGGGCTGATCTCCTTTAGAATGGACTGGTTGGATCTCCTTCCAGTCCAAGGGACTCTCAAACGTCTTCTCCAACATCACAGTTCAACTCACCCTCTAGTAAACAGTCCCTTTTGGAATCTTCAATTATTTAACTTGGGTGTATATCAGTTTACTGTTGAAATCCTGACTAATACATCTGGAAATATGTGTCATTTCCATTTTGAAGGTGATGATACTGAACCTTTAAAAGATAATACTCAAGATAGTGAAAGCAGAAGAAATTTCAAATTAGATAGCTATGAGTTCAAATACTGTGGGAATTTGAGCATATTACTTGAACTTCTTTTTTTCTGTGTAAATCATGTAAACTTATTTTTAGCTGTGTGAGTTTGGACAAGTTATCTAAACTCTCCAAGTCTTAGTGTTTCCTACTACCACATAGGATTTCTGTATTGTAAGCAATACTGCTTTTAAAATAATTATCATAGTATCAACCAGAGTGGTTAATTTTAAAAAAATGTTAGTTTTATGTCCCAAGAAGTCCCTGCAAGTCATACATAGTCTTTGGCAACTCCTCTGTCCATGGCATTTTGCAGGCAAGAATACTGGAGTGGGTTGCCATTGCCTCCTCCAGGGATCGAACCCACGTCTCCTGCATTGGCAGGTAGATTCTTTACCTCTAGCACCACATCTTGTTGTTCAGTCACTCAGACATGTCCAACTCTTTGGAACCCCATGGACTGCAGCACGCCAGGTCTCCCTGTCCTTCACCATCTCCTAGAGCTTGCTCAAACATCATGTCCATTGAGTCGGCGAGGTTATCCAACCATCTCATCCTCTGTTTTCCCCTTCTCCTTCTGCCTTCAATCTTTCCCAGAATCAGGGTATTTTCTAATAAGTCAGCTCTTCACATCAGGTGGCCAAACTGTTCGAGCATCAGCTTCAGCTGTCCTTCCAATGGATATTCAGGATTGATTTCCTTTTGGTTTGATTTCCTTGTAGTCCAAGGGATTCTCAAGAGTTTTCTCCAACACCACAGTTCAAAAGCATCAATTCTTTGGGTCCAGCTCTCACATCCATCCATGACTACTGGAAAAGCTATAGCTTTGACTAGACTGACCTTTGTTGGCAAAGTAATGTCTCTGCTTTTTAATATGCTGTCTATGTTTATCATAGCTTTTCTACTAAGGAGCAAGCATCTTTTAATTTCATGACTGCAGTTATGATCTGCAGTGATTTTGAAGCTTTACTTGGGAAAACCATAAAATTTTGGATATAGTTTGATAATTTCTGATTCAATATCAGTGGTCTCTTTGTAGGCTAATTTTTCTCTTTGTATTATCTCATAAGCACAGCTGTAGATATAAAAAGTGTCTTGGCCTAGTGTAGAAAGTTTTCATCAAAATGACATTTACTAATGAAAGCAATCATAAATACCAAATCTCCCTTTTAGATATTAGCTTTTTCCTATTGGTGTATTTGATAGTTGCTTATCTTACACAGTGGGACAGATTTAATTCAAAGCTATTTCTGAAAACTTCTCAGGAGATGCCAAACAACTTTTTTCAACAGCATTTGGCTTTAGAATAATTGTTTCCACATTGGGGATTTTCAATGATTATCAGAACTCATTTACAATCTGAATGGCAATGCAAGTGGCATTGAATGGCTTTATTGAATCTGATGTTTTGTCTAACAGGTATGTTGACAGGAATATGTCAACTCTAGGCATATTACCATTTTGCAACACAATGTAACTGTCACTTGGAAATTTCATTATAGAGTGGTGTACTGGGCTTGATCCTACCAGGAAATATAAATTGCTTTTTTTTTTTTAAAAAAAAGTTAGGCTCTCAGACTGCCAATTCAAAAAAAGAAGTCTTTTTATTTTAAAGAATTAATTCTCATGGATTTTAGAGGTGAAAAATAGGGCAGAAAGCAAGCTAATTGGCTATCCATGTGCACCAAATACTGTTCATAATTTATTTAAACATCTCAACAGTCTTGCAAGGCAGGAATTACCTCCAGTTCACTGAGATTCAGACGGGTGTCTGACCATGAATAATCCATCTTGGAAGTGATGGATGTGGGTCTCAAGTGTAGGCTTTTCTGATTTCCAAGCTCAATCCACCCCATCTAATGACCTATGTTGTCAGTGCAGAAATTTATTAGAAAATGGCTCTTTAAAAATTACTAAAAATTTCATTTTACTTGATATTTAGGTAATTTTCTCCACTACTAACTAATCTCAAATGTTTCTCTCCCATTCTTTTGCTCTATTCTCAAGTTAAGAACTCTTAACTGGATTGCTATAATATTATTTTAACTTATCTTTCTGAGTATTGTTTTGTCCACCCCAGTACATTATATATATTAATATTTTAAGCATAGAGACCTGATTATTAATTCCTATTGATACCTTTCTATGACTCCTGCCTGCAGTTCAGGAGACCTGTGTTCAATCCCTGGGCTGGAAAGATCCCCTGGAACAGGACATGGCAACCCATTCCAATATTCTTGCCTGGAAAATCCCATGACAGAGGAGCCTGGTGGGCTAAAGTCCATGGGGTCACAAAGAGTCGGACGCAACTGAGCAACTAACTTTCATGGCTCCTTATCACCAATGAGGTAAAATCAGGATTCCTCAGTACCATGTTTGGCATTCCTGGCTATGTACTCAGCAATCAGGGTAACTTCTCATACGCTTAGTTCAAAGAATATGGAATTTTCCTAAATCTACCACACTTTTCCATGCCTCCCAGTTTGAACATATTTCCCTCAATACTCACCTCCACAGTACCTACAGAACGTTTACTTATCTTTCAAGAACTTGGTCAAAATTCCCCTTTAACTAAGTCTTTCCTGTCCTTTCCAAATGATTTTATGCCCATATCATTATTTCTCTTTGTAAGGTGCTGAAAAACATCTATTTCTGCTTTATTGACTATGGCAAAGCCTTTGACTGTGTGGATCACAAGAAACTGTAGAAAATTCTGAAAGAGATGGGAATACCAGACCACCTGACCTGCCTCTTGAGAAATCTGTATGCAGGTCAGGAAGCAACAGTTAGAACTGGACATGGAACAACAGACTGGTTTCAAATAGAAAAAGGAGTACAACAAGGCTGTATACTGTCACCCTGCTTATTTAACTTATATGCAGAGTACATCATGAGAAACACTGGTCTGGAAGAAACACAAGCTGGAATCAAGATTGCTGGGAGAAATATCAATCACCTCAGATATGCAGATGACACCACCCTTGTGGCAGAAAGGGAAGAGGAACTAAGAAGCCTCTTGATGAAAGTGAAAGTGGAGAGTGAAAAAGTTGGCTTAAAGCTCAACGTTCAGAAAACGAAGATCATGGCATCTGGTCCCATCACTTCATGGGAAATAGATGGGGAAACAGTGGAAACAATGTCAGACTTTGTTTTTGGGGGCTCCAAAATCACTGCAGATGGTGACTGCAGCCATGAAATTAAAAGATGCTTACTCCTTGGAAGAAAAGTTATGACCAATCTAGATAGCATATTCAAAAGCAGAGACATTACTTTGCCGACTAAGGGCCGTCTAGTCAAGGATATGGTTTTTCCTGTGGTCATGTATGGGTGTGAGAGTTGGACTGTGAAGAAGGCTGAGTGCTGAAGAATTGATGCTTTTGAACTGTGGTGTTGGAGAAGACTCTTGAAAGTCATTTGGACTGCAAGGAGATCCAACCAGTCCATTCTGAAGGAGATCAGCCCTGGGATTTCTTTGGAAGGAATGATGCTAAAGCTGAAACTCCAGTACTTTGGCCACCTCATGCAAAGAGTTGACTCATTGGAAAAGACATCCGACAGAGGATGAGGTGGCTGGATGGCATCACTGACTCGATGGACGTGAATCTGAGTGAACTCCAGGAGTTGGTGATGGACAGGGAGGCCTGGGGTGCTGCAATTCATGGGGTTGCAAAGAGTTGGACACGACTGAGTAACTGAACTGAACTGAAGGTGCTGAAGGCTTTTTGTTATGATTTGTTGTTTCCTTTTCGCCATTTTTTTTCCTTCTAGTGAATTTTGAGCTCTTTGCAAGCAGGGACTATGTCTAGATGTTCAGTAATTATTTGTGAATTTACAAATCTATTGAAACCTTTAGAGTTAGTTTCATGCTTTCAAGCAAATATCTTTCAAAATAGCAACTTCAGGGACCTAATTCATTATATTGATGCTTCTGAGAGAGTTCCAACAGACTTGACTCTTGAAATCTTCTAAACGGGTCCCGGGTATGCCTAGAAAGTGATAACTGCTCACACTATTAAAAGTTGGGAAGAAGGCTCAAGAAGAAAGAGAAAGAAAATGTAAGAAGCAGAGAGCAAAAAAGGAAAGCAGCAGAGAATAACCTGGATGTAACAGAGTTGAAAGAGGTAGAAGCTGCATAAAATGTACAATCTATAGAGTCAATGCAATCCCTATCAAGCTACTAATGGTATTTTTCAGAGAAATAGAACAAATAATTTCACAATTTGTATGGAAATACAAAAAAAACTCAAATAGCCGAAGCAATCTTAAGAAAGAAGAATGGAACTGGAGGAATCAACCTACCTGACCTTAGATTATGCTACAAAGCTACAGTCATCAAGAGGGTATGGTACTGGCACAAAGACAGAAATATAGATCAATGGAACACAATAGAAAGCCCAGAGATAAATCCGTGCACCTATGGACACTGTATCTTTGACAAAGGAGGCAAGAATATACAATGGAGAAAAGAAAATCTCTTTAAAAAGTGGTGCTGGGAAAACTGGTCAACCACTTGTAAAAGAATGAAACTAGAACACTTTATAACACCATACACAAAAATAAACTCAAAATGGATTAAAGATGTAAATATAAGACCAGAAACTATAAAACTCCTAGAGGAAAACGTAGGCAAAACACTCGCTGAAAAAAATCACAGCAGGATCCTCTATGACCCACCTCCTAGGGTAATGGAAATAAAAATAAAAATAGTTTCTGGTCTTACATTTAGATGTTTAATCCATTTTGAGTTTATTTTTGTGTGCGGTGTTAGAAAGTGATCTAGTTTCATTCTTTTACAAGTGGTTGACCGGTTTTCCCAGCACCACTTGTTAAAGAGATTGTCTTTACTCCATTGTATATTCTTGCCTCCTTTGTCAAAGATAAGGTGTCCATATGTGTGTGGATTTATCTCTGGGCTTTCTATTTTGTTCCATTGATCTATATGTCTGTTTTTGTGCCAGTACCATACTGTTTTGATGACTGTGGCTTTGTAGTAGAGCCTGAAGTCAGGCAAGTTGATTCCTCCAGTTCCATTCTTCTTTCTCAAGATTGCTTTGGCTATTCGAGGTTTTTTGTATTTCCATACAAATCTTGAAATTATTTGTTCTAGTTCTGTGAAAAATATGGCTGGTAGCTTGATAGGGATTGCATTGAATTTGTAAATTGCTTTGGGTAGTATACTCATTTTCACTATATTGATTCTTCCAACCCATGAACATGGTATATTTCTCCATCTATTAGTGTCCTCTTTGATTTCTTTCATCAGTGTTTTATAGTTTTCTATATATAGGTCTTTAGTTTCTTTGGGTAGATATATTCCTAAGTATTTTATTCTTTTTGTTGCAATGGTGAATGGAATTGGGATTAAAGATCTAAATGTAAGACCAGAAACTATAAAACTCCTAGAGGAGAATATAGGCAAAACACTCTCAGACATAAATCACAGCAGGATCCTCTATGATCCACCTCCCAGAATTCTGGAAATAAAAGCAAAAATAAACAAATGGGATCGAATTAAAATTAAAAGCTTCTGCACAACAAAGGAAAATATACGCAAGGTGAAAAGACAGCCTTCTGAATGGGAGAAAATAATAGCAAATGAAGCAACTGACAAACAACTAATCTCAAAAATATACAAGCAACTTATGCAGCTCAATTCCAGAAAAATAAACAACCCAATCAAAAAATGGGCCAAAGAACTAAATAGACATTTCTCCAAAGAAGACATACGGATGGCTAACAAACACATGAAAAGATGCTCAACATCACTCATTATCAGAGAAATGCAAATCAAAACCACAATGAGGTACCACTTCACACCAGTCAGAATGGCTGCGATCCAAAAATCTGCAAGCAATGAATGCTGGAGAGGGTGTGGAGAAAAGGGAACCCTCCTACACTGTTGGTGGGAATGCAAACTAGTACAGCCACTATGGAGAACAGTGTGGAGATTCCTTAAAAAATTGCAAATAGAACTACCTTATGACCCAGCAATCCCACTGCTGGGTATACACACCGAGGAAACCAGAATTGAAAGAGACACATGCACCCCAATGTTCATCGCAGCACTGTTTATAATAGCCAGGACATGGAAACAACCTAGATGTCCATCAGCAGATGAATGGATAAGAAAGCTGTGGTACATGTACACAATGGAGTATTACTCAGCCGTTAAAAAGAATTCATTTGAATCAGTTCTGATGAGATGGATGAAACTGGAGCCGATTATACAGAGTGAAGTAAGCCAGAAAGAAAAACACCAATACAGTATACTAACACATATATATGGAATTTAGAAAGATGGCAATGACGACCCTGTATGCAAGACAGGAAAAAAGACACAGCGGTGTATAACGGACTTTTGGACTCAGAGAGAGAGGGAGAGGGTGGGATGATTTGGGAGAATGGCATTCTATCATGTATACTATCATGTAAGAATTGAATCGCCAGTCTATGTCTGACGCAGGATACAGCATGCTTGGGGCTGGTGCATGGGGATGACCCACAGAGATGTTATGGGGAGGGAGGTGGGAGGGGGTTTCATGTTTGGGAACACATGTAAGAATTAAAGATTTTAAAATTAAAAAAAAATAAAAATAAAAATAAAAAAAAATAAAGAAAAAGTAAAAATAAACAAATGAGACCTAATTAAACTTAAAAGCTTTTGCACAATGAAGGAAACTATAAACAAGTGAAAAGACAACCTTCAGAAATGGAGAAAATAATAGCAAATGAAGCAACTGACAAAGAATTAATCTCAAAAATATATAAGCAGCCCCTGCATCTCAATTCCAGAAAAATAAACAACCCAATCAAAAAATGGGCCAAAGAACTAAACAGACATTTCTCCAAAGAAGACATACAGATGGCTGACAAGCACATGCAAAGATGCTCAACATCACTCATTATCAGAGAAATTGAAATCAAAACCACAATGAGGTACCATCTCACACACTAGTCAGAACGGCTGCTATCAAAAAATCTACAAACAATAAATGCTGGAGAGGGTGTGGAGAAACGGGAACCCTCTCACACTGTTGGTGGGAATGTAAACTAGTACAGCCACTATGGAGAACAATGTGGAGATTCCTTAAAAAACTAGAACTAGAACTGCCATACGACCCAGCAATCCCACTTATGGGCATACACACCGAGGAAACCAGAATTGAAAGAGACACATGTCCTCCAATATTCATTGCAGCACTGTTTACAATAGCTAGGACATTGAAGCAACCTAGATGTCCATCGGCAGATAAATGGATAAGAAAGCCGTGGTATATATACAAGATGGAATAGTACTCAGCTATTAAAAAGAATGCATTTGAATTCATTCTAATGAGGTGGATTAAACTGGAGCCTATTATACAGAGTGAAGTAAGTCAGAAAGAAAAGCACCAATATAGTATGTTAATACATATATATGGAATTTAGAAAGATGGTAATGATGACCCTATATGCGAGATAGCAAAAGAGACACAGATGTAAAGAATAGACTTTTGGACTCTGTGGGAGAAGGCAAGGGTGAGATGATTTGAGAGAACATCATTGAAACATGTATATTACAATATGTGAAATAGATCGCCAGTCCAGGTTCGATGCATGAGACAAGGTGCTCAGGGCCAGTGCACTGGGATGACCCTGAGGGATGGGATGGGGAGGGAGGTGGGAGGGGGGTTCAGGGTGGAGAACACATGTACACCCATGGCTGATTCATGTCAATGTATGGCAAAACCACTACAATATTGTAAAGTAATTAGCCTCCAATTAAAATAAATAAATAAATTTTTTTTTAAATACAGGTGTAGCTTCAGAGTAACTCAGATGGGTTGTGGCTTCTTGAGCATGGAATAGACGAGAGGGTTATGAAATAAGAAAGGGGGACAGTAGGCCAGGCTAAATTAGCCAGAGCAAATGTTACAGCCTGCTGGGGCTCACAACCATGTTCTTCCATCTCTTCATCCAGTATTGGGAAGCTATACAAACCCTACTAGTTATAATCAAGGGTATGTCACTCCCATCTCACCTGTTGCTCGTGTAAACAGATTACTTGTGAAAGGAAAAAACAATGAATTTGGGAGCAAGAAACATCTGTAGTTGACTTTGTAAACCCAAACAAAAAGTTCAGATAGACAAATAATATCTTTTTTCCTTTACTAGTTAGATCCCTTGTAACACAATTTTGTCTTTGTTGACACTCTGGCAAGTGATAGTGACATACCAAGGAATGTCAATAGCAAAGTGTAAAGGAAAGAAAAGCAAGCAATGGGCATAAGAGTTAGAAGGGATAATTAGATCCTTTATAGCTGAAAGTGGAATGTAGGCACAATTAAACCATCATTAACAAATTTCTTTATTCAACAGAAAATTGGATTGCCTGTTTTTTTCCCCCTGAGCACATATGAAAATGGTATGAGAACTAGCATGATGTATGACAGTTCATACCCACAGGTGCAACCAGAGAATCATCTGGCCACTGATTCCTCCTAACTAGTCTTAGCCTCCAAACTTGTATTATCTAATGTAATTGCTGCTACCATGTGTGGCAATTTAAATGTAAATTAATTAAAATCATAAAAAATAAAAAGTTTGGCTTCTCTGTCACAGCAACTACATTTCAAGTGCTCAGTAGCCACAATATGCCTAATGTATTGAACAGTGCAGATGCTGGACATTTCCATCATTACTGAAGTTTTTATGGGAAAGCTCTGCAAGCTTCCCAGTTTACCCTAAACATCTCCACTAAGCTAAGACTACTCATGCATAATTTTATCATATCACTTTCTGGCTCATAAACTTCTGATGGATTTCTTACTGCCACCAGGACAGTGCTTCTCAACATAAAACACACATTTGTATTATCTAGAGATCTTGTTAAAATGCTGTGTCTGATTCAGTAAGACTGCAGTGATCCCATGATTCTGCATTTCAACTCAGCTACCAGGGGACACTGATGGTGTTTCTTCAACCATATTTTATCACCTTGCATTCCAAGTTCTCTATTTCCTCACCAGCTCTACCTGATGTCCATCATGTTCTAGAAATGGCCCTTCTTTGCTCCAGGTGCTAAGTTTATTAACAGTTCCTTCTGATGACAGTATTCACTCCTGCTCCCTTCCTAGGTTCCTCCAATTTCTTTGTCCCTTAGGGAGGTTGTTCCCATTGACTCAAGCCAGCTCAATCACCTCTACAGAGATGGCTGTAGCGTGAAACTTCAGTGTGCATAGAGATCACCTCAAGGAAGCTTAAGGACTTGTGCTACTCAGGTCCTGTGTACTTGGTCACTTCAGTCGAGTCTGACTCTTTGTGATCCCATGGACTTCCAGGCTCCTCTGTCCATGGGATTCTCCAGGCAAGAATACTGGAGTGGGTAGCCATTCCCTTTTCCAGGGGATCTTCCTGACCCAGGGATCAAACCCCAGTCTCTTGCATTGCAGGCAGATTTTTTTTTTTTTTTTTTTTAACATCCAAGGCACCAGGGAAGCCTGTGCTCAGGCCCTACCTCGGGAGAATCTAGTCCTTACATTTGAGATGAGGCCCAGAACCCACTTGACTCAGACCTTAGGTGATTCTGTTTCCCTAACCAAACTCTGAGAAATACTGTCCTTAGTATACTTCCTGGCTATATAACTGATTTTGATACTTTAAAAACTTATATATAACCTTATACTGATATGCCACTGCTTGTAGTATTTTTTTTATCTATGGTGAAATTAAGTATAAACAATGTTGGAATCCCTTGAGGGAGATTTTAAAAGCCTTCATTCAGAGGTCCCATCCTGAGACTGATTTAACTGGTAAGGAACTCATCATCATCATTAGTGTGTGCTCAGTAGTGTCCAACTCTTTGTGACCCCATGGACTGTAGGCCACCAGGCTCCTCTGGCCATGGGATTCTCCAAGCAAGAATACTGGAGGGGGTTGTCGTTTTCTCCTCCAGGAGATCTTTCTGACCCAGGGACTGAACCTGCATCTCTTAAGTGTCCGTCTCCTGTATTCACAGGAAGATTCTCCACCACTAGCGCCACCTGGTAAGCCTCTGATAAGGGAATATATTTTTGTTTGTTTTCTAAAGCTCTGTAATTCCTCTCCTGTGGCTGCCATAACAGAGTACTATAGATTTAGTGACTTCAGATACCAGACATTCCTTCTCTCAGTGTCCAGAAGGTTAGAAGTGTGCAGTCAAGGGGTTGGCAGGGCCACCCATCCTCTGAGGGCTCTGGGAGAGAGTCTGTCTGTTGCATGCTTCTCTCCTAACCTCTGCCGCTTGCAGGTTATTGTTGACATTTCCTGGCTGATAGCTTCATCTCTCTAATTTCTGCCTCTTTCCTTACATAGCCTTCTCTCCTGTGTCCATGTCTCCAAATCCCACTCTTCTCATACAGACACTCATCATGGGAATTGTTTGCGTGTGAATGTGTGTGTGCTCAGTCGTGTCCAACTCTTTGCAACCCCATGGACTGTAGCCCGCCAGACTCCTCTGTCCTTGGAATTCTCCAGGCAGGAATACTGGACTGGGTTGCTATTTCCAACACCAGGGGATCTTCCTGACCCAGGGATGGAACCCATGTCTAAGTCTCCTACATTGGCAAATGAATTCTTTACCACTGAGCCACCTGGGAAGCCCCCATGGGATTTGGGACCCACACATATCAAGTCTGACCTCATCTTAACTTGATTCCATCTGCAAAGACTATCTCCAAATAAGGTCACAGTCAGCAGTATCTTGGGCTAAGACCTCAATCTCTCTTTTTTTTTTTGTGGGAAACAATTCAACCTGCAGGCTCCTCAAGTGATTCTAATGCACAGCCCAGTTTTAAGAACAATGATTCTGAAACTTGATCATACAACAGAATTACCTTGGGGCTCAAAAATTGAAAGGTTACTGAGTCCAAACTCAGATTTGGATTCTTGGGCCTAAGAATTTGCATTTTTTCACAAGTTTGAAAACCACTGGTGTAGGGGAATGGAAAGTACAATGAATGTACACTTTGACCCTTAAACAAAGCATGTTTGAACTGGGTCCACTTCTATGAGATTTTTTCATTAGTAAGTACTACCGTACTATACAACTTGTGGTTGGTTAAATCCACAGAATCACAGATGCAGAGGAACCTCATGAACAAAAGACTGAGAATAAGTTATACACACAGGTTTTTTTACTGTGCAGAAGGTTGGCACCTGCAACCCCTTTGCTGTTCAAGAGTCAAAGTGACTTTATTTCTTTCCTGCCCTCGGAGAAACAATGTAGATATCACCTGGGAGCTGAGGAGAAATGCAGAACTTTGAGCCCACCCCAGATTCCTGAATCCAAGTGTGTATTTTAACAAGATTCCCAAGTAATTTGCACTTCCATTAAATTTTTAGAAGCATTGTTGTATACTATTCAAAATAAAGTTGATCTTAAATCGCTAGTTGAATTAGTTAGTAAAGGGATGGCTGGATAAAGAAATAAATGTGTGCTAAGTTGTTTCAGCCATGTCTGACTCTTTGCAACCCTATGGACTGTAGCTCCCAGGCTTCTTTTCCATGGGATTCTCTAGGCAAGACTACTGGAATGAGTTGTCATCCTCTTCTCCAGGGGATCTTCCTGACTCAGGGTCAAACCCACAGCTCTTATGTCTCCTGCATTGGCAGGCAGGTTCTTTAACATTAGGGGAACCTATGATTGAATAATAAAAAAGATTCCCTAACTGCCTTTCTCCCCGGAGACAGAAAAGTGGTCCTTCTAAATCCATTGATCAAGTTGTCTTAGCAACTGTGAAGACAGTGGCTCATCATCTCAGTGGCTCCAAGGGAATCTGTCTGTTGGTTCTTTGGCAATGGAGTGTTCTTGCTTATTTGGCCTTTCTCAGGCTTTAACCAAGAAATTCCATACTTTCCTCTGCCTGCCTCTTCCCAAATGACCTCATCTTAACATTTTGTGGCTTCTCTATCAGCACTTGGTCATTTGTGCCAAAATCAGAAATAGGAGGCTGGCTGGGATACAGAGAAGCAGAGCACAGTGTAGATTTAATGATGAACTGGCTTTGGGCCAGAAGGGTAGCAGGTAAGTTTCAGAGTTTCAGCTGAAGAAGAAAGAAAAGCTTTTAGAAAGCTTAGAGCCAAGTCAAAACATGCCGTATATGATTTTTTTTTTTGCTGTAAAATAAGAGTAGACCAAATTCCCCAGGTAACAGTAATTGACCTATAAATGTCATTATTGATAGATTGTGTTTCTGGAAACATTGTTCTAGAGCTAAAGTGCTCATGTGAATCTCAAAAAGGAATTTAGAGACAAGCTTTGAAAGTCTTTCTTTTTCTCTCTCCACTACTGATTTCCATTTTCCTCTTGGAGAGCTGCACTTTTTTTTCCCTCTTAAGCAAGTCACACACCCAAGCTGTCACAAACAGTTGTCTTCTAGAAGGCCAATGTTTTCTTGGAAAAAAGAGTTGTTTTTCAAAGGCCATTACCTTTCATTCCTTCATGGAGCCATTTCACATAGACAATGAATCATTTAATAGAAAGATTAATAGAGTTCACATTAAAGTTTGCTTTTTTTAACTTGACAGTTTGAGAAAGAGTTGATATTTCATTTTAATAAAATGGGTATTGTCTGGAGAGGCACAGTCTGATTTTAGGAAGCAATGCTGTACATGTGGTACCTCCTGTCACATGGCTTAAGAAGTATTCTTTTAATGTTTTGTTGCCTCCTCTTCCTCTTCTGTAAAACAGGATTAATAAAGTTACCAATCTGTCTCCCAGATGTCTGTTAGAAATAAAGATAACACACATCTCATAACCAAGAAAAAAAATCTCTCATGTCTTTAGCTGTATAATATAGGTACATTTCTGTAATCACTACTTAATTTAAATTTTCTTTTCTTTTTGGCATGAACTTATGAAAATCAGTTTCCACATTCTAAATGTTCAGTTAAAGCATATAAGGTTTTTTCTTTTTTTTCTTGTCTGAAATTAACCAGTTATGCACATTAGTAGCTTTGTAATAAAGATCACATTAACAACTCTAGATATTTCTGTATTTGTCCACAATCAGAAATGTTGCCTACCTAAATCCAGGATGAAAAAATTCTCCTTCTTCTCTCTGTCATATATTCTGCTAGTAAATTGCTGAATCACTGTGTGTGGCAGCTGAGTTCAGCTCTTCGGCATGCCTCTTCGAGAACTGTCAGGGGCACCCAAGGTCCCTCTGCTATTTCTAGATAACAGGAATAGCAAAGCAGCCTGATGCCATACTCTCAACAGCTATGTGAGGATGTGTGTGTATGAGAGAGAAATTATTTCCTTCCTCTTTATTAAAGCTGGTAGAGACTGTATCCCTGCATACTTATGCAAATCACAGTTTATACAATTTGAGCATAATGTAAGGATCTTAAGAAATCTTGTAATATGACTCTAAATGGTAGTATGATAAAATGTAGACAGCCCTGGACAGGAGTCAGGGGAGTTGAGTCCTGTCTCACTGAGGTACATAAACTATAAGTCATTTTCCAAGACTAAGGTGAGTAAAAATTTGATACTTAAAATTTTCCTTCTCTAACTGTAAAAATAAACCACAATCTGCAGATTAATTCTACTTTTAAAAATTCTTGTTGGGAGTAGTACAACATTCTGGTAATAATGTTTTATTGATTTCCAGTTCTATTACTATTTTTGTCTTCCTCAAATTGAAACAAGTTTCTTTAATTCATCCTTGAAAAAGTCTTCTGCAACCCCTTAATTATTATCCTTTAGAGCGAGACATAATAACATAGTAAAGAGTTGATGAACATTTAATAAAACTGTAGATTATTTTATAGGTCAAGAGTATTAGGTCTACAAGAGAAGAAACCAACTTAAATGCTGGAAAAGGCCTGCCTGGATTTGACTGAATATTTTACTAGTAATGTGATACTGAGCATGTTACATAAACTCTTGGAGTATTAGTTTCCTCTTCCCTAATAGACCCTACACTACAGGGTCGTTGTGAGAATGAAATGTTATAAAACATGTAAAGTTTTTAGCATGGTGCTTGATATGTAGTAAATGTTTGTGACTTACAGTGAAATATTATAAAATTAAATGTTTCTTAAAATGCTTGCCAGCTGGGTCCTAAATTCTCTGGATTATGCAGAAAATTATTTTTTTGTATTTTATTTGTTATGATGGATTTTATTAACACCTATTTGAATTTAAAGTATTGGGCTCTATTTTAGTTGCTGTTTATTACTGACTGATTCTTTCAAATAATGTGTTTACAATCCTTAAGCCTTTTTAGTTTCACTGATATGTCATCAACCTTCCCCAATCCTCCAATTCTTTGTCAGAAGATATGACTGCTTTTTTTTTAAAACACACAATTATCCTTAAAAATTTTTTAAAGATTTATTTATATATATATATATTTTGGCTATGCTGAGTCTTCATTGCTGCACATGGGCTTTCTCTAGTCGCAGAGAGCGTGGGCTACTCTTTGTTGCGGTGTGTGGGCTTCACATTGCACTGGCTTCTCTTCTTGCAGAGCAGAGACTCTAGGGCCTGTGGGCTTCAGAAGCTGCCACACGTGGGCTCAGCAGTTGTGGCTCCTGGGCTCTAGAGCACAGGCTTGAGAGTGTGCTGCGTGGGCTTAGTTGCTCTGCACCATGTGTGATCTTCCTGGAGCAGGGGTCCAACCCATGTCCCCTGCATTGTCAGGCAGACTGTCAGCTACTGGACCACCAGGGAGGCCTATGACCACTTTTGAAAAAACAACTTCCAGAAGAAGATCCATTTCCAACAATCAACCCCTCTTGCTAAGTAAATAGAATTCAGATGTGGAAAATTCATTTTTAAAAAAGAAGATAAGAGAACATTGTAAGAAAACTTTCACAGTAGGAAGACAAGGCAATTTTCTGAATTATTTAGGGAGGAAAATCTACTTTTTATTAAGTTATATGAAGATGTCATGTTTAAATACCCTTCATCTGATGGCTTTGAATATCGTTTACTTACTGAAGTAAAAAAGAAAAAATTCTTTGATGTTGGGGAAATTTTGCAAATGCTAGAGCAATTGAAAGACATGTTCTCATTATTTTCTGTTTTCTTCTGCTGTCTCTATAGTGTATGTCTCGATACGCTAAGGTTAATTATCTAGAATATCTCTTAAAATCTCCAGAGGCCACTGTAGACAATGGGTTGATTATGTATTGTGAAAGTTCATAGGTTTTTTTTATCTATGGAAAGAATTTTTTCCTTTTTTTTTATTTCTTTTTTTTTTTGACTTTTTTTTTTAAGTCAAAAAAAAAAAAGTCGAATTGTTTCCTTTTATCCAAACTGCAGTTTATACTCTGAAAAGTCTTGCTACTTATATACTCTAAGATGGGCTTCTCTGGTGGCTCAGACAAGAATCTGCCTGCAGTGCAGGAGAGACCCAGGGTCGATCCCTGGGTTGGGAATATCCCCTGGAGAAGAGGATGGCTACAGTACTCTTGCCTGGAGAATTCCATGGACAGAGGAGCCTAGTGGGCTGCAGTCCCTGGGGTCACAAAGAGTTGGACACGACTGAGTGACTAACGCTTTCACTTTCCTACTCTGAGATGAATAAAAGTTTATTATTGTCATGATAAAGGTAACTGGTAAGCTATTAAACTCAAGAATAACACACATGAAAAATTAATAAGGTTTTTGACTATGGAGTTTCAAAGCATTTGTTGAAATAAGAAGAAACAACTTTTCATATCTAGAATTTAAACAGAAAATTCCTGATTCAAGTTATATCTATAATGATTTTCATAATAGTATGATGGCAGAGAAAAATTGAAGATGACTACAGCAAGAAACTAGCTAAGTATTGATTAAACCAAGATGACCACTCATGATGTAATGCCTCTGAGTAAAACTTATTAGAAACAGTATAATGGAGAAAAAAAAGAAACAGTAAAATGGAAGACTGATGGAAAATAGACAAATGAATTTATCATTAGAAGTATAACTGTCAAACGGACTAGATATTTGTTTTGTCTGGGTAGTTCTTCTCTTTTCTAATACAAAGATTTAATGCTGTAAATGTCCTTCTCAGCTCTGATTTAGCTGCATTCCCATGAATTTTGCTATGTTTTATACTCGCTTTCATTCAGTTCTATGTGTTTTTAAGTTTCCTTTGAGATTTCTTTTCTGACCCATGGATTGTTGAGAACCATGTTGTTTAATTTCCAATTGTTTGTTAAGAGGGCAGATCTCATGTCAAGTGTTCTTAACACACATATACATACACACACATACACACACACACGCACACACACACGCACACACACACACACACACACACAGCCAAAGGAACACAAGGAAACTTTGGGAGGTGTTGGATATGTCCTTTACCTTGATTGTGGTGATGGTGTCAGGGGTCTTTGCCTATGTGAAACTTATCAAACTGTGCACATTAAATTGGTATAATTCTTTGTATATATTATACTTTAATAAACTTATTAAAATTATTTCATTTGAGTCTAATCTCCATTCTGTAATGATTCTACTAATTAATTTCATTTTTATGTCATTTTACATAGTCTTATTTTCTCATCAGCAACACTGGCATAGTAAAAAATGAGAAAATATTTAAAAGAGCACAACTATTTCTAGGTATTAAACTGACAGATTAATATTAAAGATAAGAGCATTTGCTTCAGATTACTTATAGGAATAATATATGTAAGTGATTAAGATTTGTTGTTATGTCAAAAAGCAGGGAAAATTATTGTCCCAATAATATAGCTCTGCCAACTTTAACTTGTTCACCCTTCAAATTAGTTTAATTATTAAGACCATTATTGATTACAGAAACAACTTGACCAAATAATTTATTCAGTAAATATCAATTCAACAAATATTGACAGGTACCCTGCCACTCAATATGTTCTGATCTACTGTAAGAAAAATAGTCCTTTTTATGGACTGAATCTTACTATCTGCATTGCTTTTCTGAATCACTTTCTCATTTGTTCCATTAATAGAGTAATGGCCCATTCAGCCTTGGTCAAGCCTACATAGACTATGAGATCTCAGTTTCTTTCCTGGTAGAAAACTGAAGTCAGGTGTCATAGCATTGGTGCCAAAGTGGCAGGTATGTGATCAGGAAGCCTCCCTGACAGCTGGAAGATCTATGGGTTATAAACACAGTCAACCCTTCCCTCTTGAGATCAATGAACTAGGGAAGCTGGAGGGTGTATCATAACAATTACCCAGCCACACCAGCATTTATGCATTGTTATTTCATTACCATGCCTCTCAGCCTCTTAAACTTTACCTAAAACAATTATTACTTAATCTGAATTATTACTTATACAATTGACAAGATTAATTTTTCAGAGGCAGCATCCACACTTGTATTATTGTTCTAAGGGTGGCTTTAAAATACCACACATTTCTTACCACATTGGGGAACTTTGTTCAATTGAAATACAGTCACCTTTAATGTATTTAAAAACAGTCTAGATTTTTACAGCTATTTGATACAGAAATTTTATAGTTACTATATAATAGATCATTATACAGTATTTATCCCTGGAGTGGGGCATGGCAACCCACTCCAATATTCTTGCCTGGAGAATCCCATGGACAGAAGATCCTGGCAGGCTATGGTTCATAGGGTTGCAAAAAGTTGGACAAGACTGAAGTGACTTAGCACAGCATAGCACAGCATTCGTATTTCAAAAAGTCGAACTGATTGGAGGTGGAGGAAATACTTACCAGTCAAGATGCAGATGTTATAGGTTTAATAAATCTCTCAGACTATCTGAAGCTGGAGAATTCTGGAACCCTAATAAACTATTTCATTTTGTTCTCTTGTGACTCATAAACAAAGACTGGCATCTCTTTGGGCAGGTTTTAGAATACTATGCAATCAAAGCTTCACAAGGACAACACACTGAACTTCATACTATGGCAGCCCTGACACCCAAGGGTGGCCTTTAATTGCCAGTGTCCAAACTGATTCTTTAGGTCCAGAGTTCTAAGGAAAAACTTGGCCCAATTAATTGCATCTATATTTCTCATTTCTTTCTTTCTCACTGCCCTTAAACTCAACCAGTCCTGCTGCTGGAGGTTGATTCCAACCACAATAGGGAACTCAAGATTTACTCCTTACTAAGTCTATCCACAGGAAGCTAAGGACTTGAGGTAAGCCATTATTGAGCTTAGACCTTAGTGCATAATGAATGAATGGGCTAGAAACTGACAAACTGTGTTGTGGTGTAGACTGTGGACATTGATCTTCTATTTGCATTCATCTGCATAGATTACTTTTCTTTCTATGCTCCTCTAAGATTCTTTAAGTAGGTCAGCCACTCTCCTATTGGCAGATAGTGCCAAGAAGTGGGAGGATTTCAGCTGTTCATAAACTTTTGATGAGCTAAAACCTAGAAAACTCAGAGACTTACAGGAACCAGCCAGATAATTACTGCTGCTCTGGTAGTGACTCTGGTGAACCCCAAACCACATTGCATCAATCTAAAAAGAGTGGCTCCTTCTAGGGTTTCCAACAGACTTTATAGATTAAGGGTGTTTTCAAGATGTGGGCTTCTCAGTACTAAAACTGGAAATTCCTGGGCAACTGGCATGAGTTGGCCACTCTAGCTTCTACTCAACATCACCAACTGTTACTATATTCGAACTTCCTCCTTTCTAATTTTCCTTTCTTCATTATGTAAAATCTTCTAATGTTGGGAATTAATTCAAATCTGAACAATATCCTATGGATAAAAACCATGACTAAACTTGGTCCAGGAATCTCCCAGTTTGTAATCTCTGTTTAAGAGATGAGAGTGTGGACTGAGGGAGGGAGAGTTAAGTAGATGACCTTGGTTTGCTTTTCGTCTTTATCTTAAACCAGAGTCAAAAATTAATCATTGTGGCTCATGTATCCATAATATCTTACTAACTCTGGGGCTTCCCTGGTGGCTCAGATGGTAAAGAATCTACCTGCCAAAGCAGGAGACCTGAGTTTGATCCATGGGTCAGGAAGATCCCCTGGAGAAGGGAGTAGCTACATACTCCAGTATTCTTGCCTGGAGAATTTCATGGACAGAGGAGCCTGGCAGCCTACAGTCCGCCAGGGTTCAAGAGTCGGACATGACTAAGTGACTATAAATGTTCCACGTAAGCTTTAAGGCTAAAACCTAAACTAGTTATAAATTGTGTCATTTTAATAGTTTTTTTTAAATCCTTGTATCTGTATATACCGTCTTTGGGAATCCACCAGAGGTATCTGTGAGAAAACAGAATTCAGAGACTCTGTTTATGCTCAAGACTATCATCACAACTACTATTCTAATTATCACAATGCTCTGCCTGTTCTTCTGTCCTTTCACCACTGACCCTGTCACTCTTTTCTTTTTGCCATTTTTAATTTGCTTATTTTATCAAAAACAAACACCTTTACATCCTCAGCTTTTTCTTTTTCACAGATCATCCCCTCCCCCCACTAGACATAAATAAATTAATAAATATAAAAATACATAGAGCAGTGCCTAGGATGTAACGTGTCAATAAACATTTTAATCACAATTACAATAATTATTGACTGAAATCTGACTCTGCTCAGAGGACACACTATTTTGTAATTCTCTCAAAGGGAAGCTTCCTGTTGTCTATAATGCCTCAGCTGTCCTCAGGGGGACAAAATGATTGTATTCTCCCAGCTACCCACTGTTGTTGATAGATCATTATTTTTCTTTCTTCCTGTGAAAACTTGTGTTTTCAGATTCTTGCCATTGACCCAAACGCTGTTTTCCTCATCTTTGTCGCTTAATCACAACCCTATTGTCGCTGAGGACTGGTAATGCCTCTGCATTTTCCTCCACCCTGAATCCTGGTGGCTCAGAGGTTAAAGCGTCTGCCTCCAATGTGGGAGACCCGGGTTAGATCTCTGGGTCGGGAAGATCCCCTGGAGAAGGAAATGGCAATCCACTCCAGTATTCTTGCCTGGAGAATCCTATGGATGGAGGAGCCTAGTAGGTTACAGTCCACAGGGTGGCGAAGAGTCAGACACGACTGAGTGACTTCACCTTGAATCCTGTCAGAATCCCAACAGACTGCATGTCCATGTGAATGAGCCATCCATTCTAGCTTCCTGCTTTCTGCACCTTCAGTTTTACTGTGTGCCTCTTCAGTGTCATCAAGAGGCGCTCTGAAATCCTAAGTGTCAATATACCACTCTCAGACTACATCCTCCTTTAAAAACCTCTTTTACAAAAGGCACTTGAGCCTTTGCCTTTGCAGTACCACCCACTTTCTCAGCATCGTCCTTCATAGAAGAAACAAAAACTACCATGTGGAAATAGCCTTACTTTCCCTTCACTGAACCTTGACAGGTATCTGTCTTTCTACTACCTGACTCAGAGGAAAAGGACCCTGGCACCATCTTGATCAAACTAAACTTGCCACTTGTGTTTTTAATCTAATCCACACTGTGTAGAACATTTCCAGATCGCTGCTTTCCATCCTTTCATTCTGTGTTGGTTCTGGATCCTTACTGTTTGCCTGTCAATCCATTTAAGACTCTTAAGTCTCTTGCATCTTAAAAAAACCCCAAAACCCAACAGAAATGCTTCTCTATATCCTCCAGCTATTACCCCACCTCTTCTCATTCCTTCACACCCTAAGTTTTCAAATGCTCTTGTCAAGCATCTTTACTTTCCACACCCTCTTAAGCATTTCACACCTGGGCATTTTCCAGTCACTCTAATGAATAACTTCTGTTTAGCTCACTTAGCACACTTGATCCTAGGAGAATCATTTTATTTTCTAACACACTTGTTACTAAGGAATATTTAACTAACCTTCATTCGCTTTTTCCTCCATTGCTTTACGTAGAGAATTTCATGTGTGTGCATGAGTTTTTGTCATTTTTCTGGCCATTTTTCAGCCTCCTTCACTGTATCCTCCATGATTTTTTTCAGTTTTATACTTACTCCTCATACTAACCAATATCCTTGTTATTCTCATTCATAACTAAAGAACAGACCACCACTGACATGTGATAACTCTTAAATCTATACCTGTGTCTCTGACCTCTCTTCTGAATCCTTGATTCATAATATGCAGTTCTCTGCAGGGCTTCCCAGGTGGCACAAGTGGTTAAAAAAAAAAAAAATCCACCTGCTAATGCAGAAGATGCAAGAGACATGGGTTCAATCTCTGGGTCGGGAAGATCCCCTGGAGGAAGAAATGGCAACCTACTCCAGTAGTTTTGCCTAGAGAATCCCCTGGACAGAGAAGCCTGGCAGGATGCAGTCCATGAAGTTACAAATAGCCATATGCAACTGAGCACACAGGTGGGAGTGTAGGAAATCTGTCCCTCAGTGTCCTGGAATCCTGCAAAACAACATATATAATCCTGCAAAACTGACCTGGTATTTCCCAGACTCTCATCATAGTCTTTATAATTGTCATCAGAATTGATTATTTTTTTTTCTAGCATTGACCTGAGAATCCTTTAGAATCTGCCTCTTCCAATTTCCCTACATTTAATTAGTACTATGTTACTGTGAACTAGGAGTCTTGCCTCCTATAGGAATGGTCTGCACTGGTGGCCCAGCCATGCTCATACATTGGTTGGGAGCAGCCCATGGGAAGCACAACCTTGTCTTGAATAAAGTGGTGGACCTGGTGGGATAGACACTGGGGCCATTGGTCCATTATACTCTACACACTGCTGGAGATCAGAGGAATACATTTTCATGGCTTCCACTTTCCAAATCTTGTCCGTTTAACCTCCTAATTATCTACATACTTCTTTCTGATCCATTCCTCTGAACATGACCTCATCATCTTTTGGGAGGGGGGGTTGGAACACTAACTCTTCTCTCTGCCACCACTCTTGCCTGTTTTTCTCTCTAGTTCATTCTTCAAGGTGCTGACAAAATGCTCCTTTGCACATACAAATTCAACTTGGTAACTCCCAGCAACCAGATTATAATATTGCAGTGGACACTCAGGGATAAAAGCCAAGCTTCTTAGCATGGGAACAAGGATGTACCAAAATTCTACTGGGCTGGTCCAACTACATCTGTCAGTGTGACTTCTCCAGAAACTCAGTGCAATCCACTGACCAAATTTGTAGTCCCTCCAATGCATTTTCCTCAATTCCATGCCTCATGCCTTTACACACACAGTTTCATCTGCCTAAAGTGTCAGCTCTTCACTCTCCTGCCTCTCCCTGCCTAATGGCCTTGTTATTCACTGGCACATGGCTTAGTATATTCTTCTAAGCCAGTTCTTGTCTTGGCTGTGCAGCAGCTAGAGAGCTTTCAAAGTAAAACAAAACTGAGACATAAGTACCTAAGATTCTTATTTAGTTAGCCTGGCTTCTTTTTCTTAGTACAGCATTTTTGAGATTCATCCATGTTGTATATATTAGTAGGCTGCTTAAATAATTACTGAATTGGTGATAACTGAAGAGACATGACTTTTTTGAATAATCAGTGAATATATATGCTGTTGAGTTAGAGTAGTTGCTGGAGTTCTTTTGCCAATGATCTTACACTGAAAGCAATTTGAAAATTAAGTATTTAGATGAATTATTTGAAATAAAAGTTTGCAACTGTTTAGTGGCTAAAGCTGGTTGTTTGAATTCAACTAATTTTTTTTAAATACCCAGTTGTTTCTCTGAATTTTTATTTTTTTCAAAACATTTTGGAAATTTCTGTGAAAATCATGTACACAAGACAGCTAATGACTATTGATTCTATTTCCTTCACAAAGGGAAAAAGAATAAAAACCATATATTCACAAAAGTTGACTCTTAGGAGTGTCTGAATTCTTATTCTGAATAAGAAAGTTCTGAGGCGGTAGACTTGGCTTTGCCTCCCGGGGGCCAGCTTTCAGCTAGATTTGGGCGCTGGAACCAAGAAAAAGATGGCAAACAAGGTGGCCGCCCCCCCGCCCCCAGCAGAATGTTGGCAGCCTGCTTCACTGAAGCATGGGTTGCAAGGGCCTAAGCAGAGAGTCAGGACTCAGGTATGTTCATGAGGAAAGGGAGAGCAACATAAGCCGTGTCAGAATGGAGGACAAAGGAGAGCCGCTGGGGCCATGGCTACAGGCTCTTCATAGACAACTGTGTTTTGACTGTGAGTGGGTTGTGAGTTGGGAATAGCTTCAAACTGGTTCAGCTATTCCTGCGGAAAAAAATTAAAAAAAAAAACACTGAAATGGTAGCAACAACCAAAAACAAAACTAAATGTCACTTTCTTGAGTTGAATGCAAGGACTACTCATATCTGAAACGTTTAGTAGACTATCAGAGAAATGTTTGAACCACAAGGGGAAATAATCTTAAAAGCAGCAACACAGAAGATGCAAGTTACCTGCAAAAGAAAGAAACTATCCTGCTTCGGTTTTCTCTTTGTAAAAATAAAGGGCAACAGGGACAGAGCAGCATCCATGTCATCATGAAGGGAGAGGCTGCACCCAGCACAGTTCTTGTTTATATATGGTACCAGGAGAGATTTTGAAATATGCAAAGATTCCAGAAACATTTCACTCACTTATACTAATGCAAATGAAATTACTTGAAGATGTGTGTAGCCAACTGAAAGATGTCTAAAATGTAAAACTTTCTGAGAAAGTTATGCTATAAAAGATTGATGATAAGCATCAGTGTCAGTTAAAATAGAAGTAGGTCAACAAATCTATAGTAGACCACACAAGAAAAGATAATTTGTATAGGCCACACCCTTTCTACAGTGCAAAATCCAAGCCATAACAAAAAAACTTTGCATAAAGAGCCTCCCCTGCAATGTGTCAAATGCCTTATAAAAATTACATCCTGTCATCCAATAATCCTTTCCCCGAGCTAGCCTAAGAAACCATCTGAGATACAGACAATATAGACACAAGGATGTTCCTCACATCATTACTTGTTATAGTGAGAATCTGAAATGAAATATTCAGCTGTCATTGAATGGGTACCCAATTACATGTGCATTTGAAATAAGTGGAAAAAAAAATTATAAGGCCCAGTATGGTGCGATTTAGGCAGGCATTTGATCACAAAGGATATTGACAGTGGATATTTCCAGGCTTGTAAACTGCTGAGCCAGCTTACATGCTTCCCTGGGCAAGGCCATCCCTCTTTCATACCTAAACTCTCTGCTCTGGAAAGGAGTATGCAACAATCCTTTCTGTTTTTCCTAATGGTTAATTTAAACCCTACTTGTAAAATTCTCCCCCAAATGAACTCAGTTTTGTTCCAGTGTTCATTATTTTCCACCCAATTATGTACATCCAATCCATCTAGAAGGAAATCCAAATAAATTGTTATGAGTTCTTTGATCCCAAAGTCTTCACAGAGAATTCCAGAAACAAGGGATGGAAGAGTGCTGGCACACAAATATTTATTTATGTCCAAAAAGTATTTATTGAAAATTATTTGAATATATCTGATGAAGAGAATGCAGTGTCAGGAAAGTTTTGAGAAGTTCCAGAACTGGTGTGGAAAACTAAATGATTGTTCAGCAAATGTTCACTCACTGCCTAGTGCTCCCACCTCTTTGGGAGGAATGTCTTCTCTGTACCATGGGTAATGGGTTTGTCTGTGTGACATGTTTTGGCTGATTGGATGTTGGTGAGATGACTGGCAGAGATTTGAAATGTGCTTGTGAGATTGGATGTAGCCTTTTGATTTGCCACAAAAATAAAATGCTTGGGTAGCCAGCCCAGGAGAAATGAGAGATCCATGAAGTAGATCTGGATCTGTCCTACAATTTGGCACCCAGCACAGCGAACCCAGTCCAGACCAACAAAATTCTAACAACTTGAAGATATGCGAGCAGAAAATGCATTCTTGTTGCTGTAGGTCACTGAGTTTTGGGACTCAGTGCTTTCTTATGCAGCATATAGTGGCAGCAGCAAACTGATAAACTTCTGTCTGTAAATTTGGAGACAAATCAGTGAATTATTATTTTTTTAATATGAATGTATTTATTTTAATTGGAGGCTAATTACTTTACAATATTGTATTGGTTTTGCCATACATCAACATGAATGTGCCATGGGTGTACATGTGTTCTCCAACCTGAACCCCCTCCCACTTCCCTCCCCATACCATCCCTCTGGGTCATCCCAATGCACCAGCCCCGAGCACCCTGTATCATGCATTGAACCTGGACTGGCGCAAATCAGTGAATTAAGCAATATGTTGTGAAAAATGTTAGTACTCGTCAAAGATGAATGTAAAATATGAAAGACTGTAATGTTACTCAGGACAAAAAAATACAAAAGTTAAGTATATTCCGAAGCTAAGCTCATGAGAGAAGGAGAATAGAGGAAATTTTTAAAAAGAGAGATTATTCAGAATCTTAGAACCATCAGCAGCTGAGGGCTAAAACACTTAGACTAAAACCTTCTAAAAGTTGGAAGGAAGTGGAGTAATACACATGGTCTATATTTTGACCCAGTTATTTTATTTATTTGGGCCTCTGCTTTATCTTGTAGAAAAGCAGAGAATAGCACTGGGTAAGCTGTTTCAGCATTAAAGCTTGATAAGCCTTTGAGATCATTTTAAATCTCTTTAGTAAAATAAGCTTAGAAAAGTATGCATCAGAGATTTTAAGGAAATTAAATTTTCATTATTTTGGTAAACCTGACTTTTTATAGTTATTCCTTATTCAGATTATTAAATAGGACACTCATAATTCAATAAGAAATCAATTCAATAAGTAAATAAGTTTCCAGCTTAATGTAAAAACTGATTTGAACAGATTGCAGTTTTTGAGTTAGCGATGTTTAATGCAATTACATCCATTTTCTTTTAAATTACTTCTCTGCTAAATGTTATTTCAATATTTTAAGATACCTTTTACATATTTCTAATTTCCCATATTAAGGAAACAATTTTTCTTTCAACATTCTCTAAGTGAAAATACACTCTATAAGACATTTTCATTTTTAAAATCACAAAAGCAGCTGAAAAACAGAAATTTCTATCAGTTTTTATCCAAATGATCACTCAGTCACAAGTTTTTTATTAATTTTGTGCTGGTACACAAGTAAGGGGGTTTCCCTTGTGGCTCAGCTGGCAAAGAATCTGCCTGCAATGTGGGAGATCTGGGTTCGATCCCTGGGTTGGGAAGATCCCCTGGAGAAGGGAGAGACTACCTGCTCCAGTATTCTGGCCTGGAGAATTCCATGGACTGTATAGTCATGGGCTCGAAGAGAGTTGGACATGACTGAGCAACTTTCACTTTCACACAAGTAAGGGTTTAGGGATAATGAAGATTCTAAAATATTTGGAAGGTCACCTAGTTGATAAGACTGAAACTATCTAATCTATTGAAGAGTAGCATAAATATAAGCTTAAGAAATTTATGACATGACATAAATCATATAAATATGACAAAAGTGCCTTGCATTCTAGTAGCCATTTGCTTTCAAATGCTCCTGATAAATGGATAGGGCTTTCTCCATATACAATTACCTTTTGTGAAGAATACGTATGAGAAGTGCAAAGCCTAAGTTAGATAGGTCTATTAACCACTAGTTGGATTTTACAAAAGTAATGATGAAATCAAAGTTCATTACATTCTGCTGAGGTTAAAATTTAATTAACAATGATAAAAAATTTTAAGAATTTAAGTATTGCCCAAACCCCAAACTTGTTTGGGGGTTTAAGTGTATTTTTCTTAAACATTCTTGTTTGTTGTTTAATTGTATTTTTCATAGCAGAGAGTATCAGAACATTGAACTCATCCAGTGATGTTTATCCATAACTTCAATCATATTCATAGCCTCACACTATTTCTGTTTTGCTGACCTATGCATAAGAAATATGACTTTTAATTTTATTTCTATAAGCATAATTTTCATTTTTTAAAACCTTTGTTTAATCCCATTGACTCTTTATATTTAAAGAGGTTCATCAGTTACAAACTATTTGGTGGTTGTTGTATTTCATAATTTATTTATGTACTGTTCCAAGATGGAAAAGCAGGAACAATTTTTAATCATAAATTAGGGGGGAAAGTATTTAACACAGTTTCATGATTCAGAATCACTTGGTATTTTAAAGAGCAAAATGATGACTTCAATGTGGGCAATGCAAATGAGATCTATGCATTTACATAATAGAAATTAAAATTTTAAAAAAATTTAGAAGGAAAAACAAAATTCATGGCTAGGCAAAGAACTCTATTTCACCAAAAATCTTTCAACAAGTAAGTTGTATATGGGTGAACAGCAGACAGTTGTTAGCAGTTACATAGGAAAACTAAATAAAAAACACATGAAATATGCTCTCTTCTCGAGTCTTAAGGAGCTAAAGTTGTAGCTCTAATGCCAGAGCATTGTGATCCATGGGAATTTAAAATGATATACCATGTGTTTTAGCAATGTTCACAACATTATTTTTATTTATTTATTTATTTTTTTTATCACGATGAGATTTAGTTTTATTTTGATTTTCAGTACGTGACTAGACTTGGTTATGCTGACATATATCTTAAGTCTAATGAGTAATTTAGTAAATGCATATTATTCTTATTAGGTATAAATATAATTTACTAAAGCAATTAGTAAACTGATAAATTATATTTACTCCCTAATTTCTAAGACTGATTTTATTTTATTTTTTTATTTTTATTTTATTTTATTTTTTTTAATTTTTATTTTTACTTTATTTTACTTTACAATACTGTATTGGTTTTGCCATACATTGACATGACACAACATTATTTTTAAAGAAAACTAACACTTTATTTGTTTTATTCTCAACCGTCCTGGGGATATTTGAATTCATAGAAAATTATCTCAAAGTAAGCATGGGAGATGAAAAGCAGCAAGATAGTTGCTCTTCTCAAGTGTATATTGATTGCTGAGTATTTGGGGAAGAGAGGGGGGAAGAATAAAAAACGTATATAAGTAACTACAATAAAGACTAGTAAAATATGCCATCAAATAAAAAATAATTCTATCCATGTTAAAAAGGGGGAAGGTATGTGGAGGAGAAAGAGGATAGATAAATTCATTGATTAAATATTTACAGATAGTCTCCCATATACCAGATGTTGTACAAGGCTCTTAACCAACTGTAAAGATAAAGAAATACAATTTCTGCTCCTCAGGGCTCAAAATCCAGAAAGAATGATAAGACAGGAAATGTGCCCACAGCTGTCTTTGAGTTCAAGAATAGCAAGGACTGTATTTTGTTTGTTGTGGCATCCTAAGCAGTGAGTGAATGCTCACTAGATGTTTAATTCACATTTCTAAAGAATCAGTTAGTCACCCACACATAGACAACTTAAAGCTAAGCATGACTTTTTTTTTTTTTTTTTTCCTATTTAATCTTCACAACTCTGAGGAAGCAACTGTCAAATAATGAAAATGAGGGTTGGAGCAGCTAGCTGTGCCCAAAGTTACACAGCTAGTATATGGTAGTATGTATCCAGAAGGCTTTTAATCATTTATTTTCTTATTATCTTATTGAATGATACAACTTGCAAAAAGATATAGCTAAATTGTTGTACAGGTTAAAGAAGGAATTATTCTGACTATGGAAATCAATAGAGGCGTAAGAGTATAGATGGTTGCCCTAAACACCGTGGAATGGAGAGAATTCTGAGAGATGGTGGCAAAATCCAGAACCATATTTTCTGGTAACCATTCATTAACATCAAATAAAATTAAGAATTAAGTTCCTCAGTTGCACTAGCCACATGCCAAGGGTTCAATAACTACGTGTGGCTTCTGGCTACCATATTGGTCAACACAGACTTATAGAGCTTTTCTATTCTTACAGAAAGTTCTATTAAAGAGAGCTATTCTGGACAGAGGAAGTAAGTAAGTAAGTGTTAGTCAGCCAGTCGTGCCCGACTCTGCGACCCCATCGACTGCAGCCCACCAGACTCTTCTGTCCATGAGATTTTCCAGGCAAGGATACTGGAGTGGGTTGCCATTTCCTTCTCCAGGGGATCTTCCAGACCCAGGGATTGAAACCGGATCTCCTACACTGCAGGCAGATTCTTTACCGACTGAGCTACAAAGGAAGCCGTTCTGGACAGAAGGGACTATGAAAACAGAGAAAGCAGCAAGGAAACAAAGTTCAGGTCTGTTCAGAGATCAGGGTGTTGAACTTGGTGATAGCATAAAGTCCTTGTTACTATGTAGGACATGATAAGTAAGTGCCTGATTATTTTTGATGATGTTAAATGCTAACAAGTAGAATTTATATGAACATGGAATGCATTGAGAAACATGGAGGATTTCTCATTAAGGAATTATGTTATTGGATGGCCTTCCCCAGTGGCACTAGTGGTAAAGAACATGCCTGCCAATGCAGGAGGCATAAGAGATGGTGGTTTGATCCTTCCCCTGGAGGAGGGCATGGCAACTCACTCCAGTATTCTTCCCTGGAGAATCCCATGGACAGAAGAGCCTGGAGGGCTCCAGTCCATGGGCTTGCAAAGACTAGGACACGACTGATGAGACAGCAAGCGTGCACAATCTGTTCTCTAAGTGGTTCATAGGACTAATGAAATAGTGAGAGCTGATGGTCGGAAAACTGGCCATGAGGTTGTGGAGCTTGGGAAAGGAAAAGCTGAAAAGGATGTGAGAAATTTAAGTTAGAACCTCTATGACTTGATATCCTGAGGAGAAAGAGAAAAAAAAGGTTGAATAACTAGGAGAATGGTGTCATAACTGGGAGAATGGTGTCAGAATGGGAGAATATTGTCAGAAATGCAGAAGTCTGGAAAAGGATGGGATTTGTTTCAAAGGGAAAAAAAATAAGTGTAGTTTTCAATATGTTGAATTTAAGCTTCTTGTGAGACATTTATTTGGAAATTTCCATGAAGCACTAGAGAAATTTTCCAAATCCTTTCTTTATTTTCACAGAAAAATCAATGGCTGGTCTATGGAGATGAGATAGATGGGGGAGGCAAGGAAGTCATCACCAGCAAGAGGACCAATATCCAAAACGTGAGGAGGGAAGTCCAAAAAGGCGCCAAAGTCAAGAATAGCGGTTATGAAATTTGAAGTAAAAAGCCAAGAGTTGGGGCTATGACTGATGTAGTCTAATTTGTCTCTTACAGTTTTGGAATATTGTACACTTTCTTAGCCCTATTGGTTTAACATGATTCCCCAGAAAGACTACTACTAGAAAAGTTCCTAAAGGTTTCAATTTCACACTGTTTGCTAACATCTTAGATGTTTATGATAGTATGACAGTGACTTCGCTGTGTATGAAATGTTATCAGAAATTTGTGTGGGATTTTTCTAATTTTTTTTCTATGGACTTTCATACATGATACAAACTGTGGTTGTGTTTCATTGAAGCAGAAAGCCTCATAAGAGTTGTAAACTATCAATCCTGTTGTTTCAAATATCACAGAGAATCATGAGAATTTCTTTCATCTTAATAGATTCCAAGATCCCTGGAGTGATTCTCTTTCACAAGAATTTTTCTATTGACCATTTAGATTTTGTTAGCGTAATTGGTGGTAGAAGGAAAGAACCAGCTGTGAAATTTAAAAGGGAAAACAGAACACAGATGGTAAGATAAAGTTCTATGTATTTGTCCAACTTCATGAATAGAGACAGGAAGAGATAAAGATCTTTCTATCTTTCAAAAGATAGTTAAGTCTTTGTCACAAATGAAGACAAGGTACTTTTGACAACCAAGATTTCAGGGAAAAAATAATGTACCATAAAAGGATGGGTACTAACCCAGAATTTTGAAGTTTTACACAGTGGATTCCTGAACATAAGGCAAGTGTTCTAACAGACCTCACTCTGTATGACTGAATATATAAATGCTGATTTTGTTCAGTGAGTTACTTGTTTAAAAAGGTTAAATGCTTGTAATTTGTACACTTCCCAAGGCTGTAATTACTAAAAAGCCATTGAAAGTCCTTCAGTTAGGGAATTTTTAATGAGTTAATCCTTGATCCTCCTTGAGATATCTTGAATTCAAAAGGAAGGATGCAGGTGCAAAAAACCACAAGAGAGGCGAACTGAATAACCTCTAGTAGAATCAGGATTGAAATGCAGACCTCCCAAACCTCAGTGGCAGTGTACATTAGTCAGAAAAGCAAAATGGACTTGACAGCAAAGGGAAGAGAATTAATAGGAAGAGGAAACTGTGATGGTGTTGAGAAGTTAGTCATTAGCTATAGCAATTAACTGCAATTACCATTACTTACAAAAGCATAAGATATTTTACCCAAGCCACTATTATTCAGTAAAAGATAATTATTTCTCGTGATTATGTTGTGTGATAGCTTGTGTGCCATAGATCAGCTAAGATAAAGTGAGAGTAATTGTCTCAGCAGCTGTATTTCAAAGCATATACCTTCTGCCTCAAGATTAATGTTGACAGCATCTATCCAATCCCAAACATCCAAAGGAAAGGTGGATGCATTTAACTCTCATCCCAATATGCTGTATACACAATGTCAAAAAGATAGGTGCTGAAAAGGCTGTTTTCACTTAAATAATGGAGAAACTGGAATTCTACCGTTAATCTTTTGATCTGAATTTGGATTTTCCACTTCTAACCTTAATTCTAGCAATACAGTTAAGACAGGAAACAAGAACTTACAGAATTTCTCTAACATGAACTGTATTTTTCCATTAGCACAACATGTATTTGCACATAGTTATCTTTGAATATGCCATAAAAGCAAAGATGAACAAAACAATAGCAAGGTGGAGTTAGCTGAGAGTTTCTGTGTAATGTAGCAAATCATGGAGAATATATTGTAAGCTTTCTACAAAAAATTCAGAAACAATTTTTGGACTTGTATTATCTATTTTACCTGCTTTAAGTAAATAAGTGAATTATGCATCAATTGACACATCTTAAAATGCTTCCACAGCATTTTGTGTACTTGATTCATACTGCCACTGCCATCAGAGGGCTGTTGCTCAAGCTGGTCTAAGCAAGGATAAAATATCATTGCATGATTTTTTTCTTGATTCAGGTGAAAAGCTCAAAATGAGTTTACTGGAGGCCAGGGGAAAATGAAAGGGAAACAACACCAGAGAACCAGCTGATGTGAAGCCTACCCCCATACTTTGGGTCCTCCAGGAAAAAAACAAAAACAAAAAGGTGTCAGGGGGATTCTGGCTTTTCAATACTTCTACTTTCCCCTTCTCACTTTTTCTAGGATCCCACAGGATATAACCTGGTCAAGTTCCACACTGTGTTTAGAATGGAAGAGAGGGAGGCAGTAATACTTATAAGAGACAATAAGTAATTTGAAAGAAGAAAACGACAGTACACTCTACATGGGCACCAAGACTTGGTAGTTTTATGCGGTCTAGGTCAGTGGTCAGCAAACTATGGCCCTTGGACCAAATTACCCAACTGCCTGTAAGGCGTAGTTCAGGCCGAGGCAGAAAAGAAGGAGAGACGACCTCAATGGAAGTAGGTTACCTTTATTCAGGCAAGGAGGAGTGACAGTCAGCCTAATGACCAGGCTGAGTGCAAGAGGGATCAGGGAGGCTTCATATTTAAAGGGAGGTTTGTGGAAGCGATAAGGGAAATGTTAGTCAGGTGGGGTGTTTTGGGTATTCTTTAGTTGAGATGGCATTTGTAGTTGGGCAGGGGATGAAAAGTCCCCTGGGCAGGGGGTGATAAGTCTCAGTTAGATACAACCGGCCTGGAGCATCAGAGCGAGACCTAAAGTTCGGTTTTGTTTTCCTTGAAATTAGATGATTCAGCAAGGGCCTTTGACACTGTTGTTTTCTTTTCTAGGCCCAAAGACTCCTTCATTCCAGACCCTGAAATCATAAAAAATGGGGGAAAGGGCACCGCATCTCTCTGGCTACTACCTGCTCGATAGGGGTGACAGTTTTGGGTCTGGAATGGAGGATTGTCCTTGGGCCCAGGGTCTCCTTTTCCTGAGCTTGGGATGAGGCTCTTGAGAAGAAGAATGGTCTTGACCTGGTCTCAAGAGATGGCCTGAGTCAGTTTTTGGAGAAACCTTTGAAAGAGATTTAATAGACAGGGTCCAAATAAGAGGAATAAAATGATAAGTACCAATGGTCCCAGGAAAGGGAGCAACCAAGGCAGGGCCTGTTGCAACAGGTTTTGGGGACTGTAAAGGTTTTGTAACTCTTTTCTGTAGTGTTCAATTCTAAGTTCTTCGACTCTGCCCTTGACTATGCCCTTTTCATTAACAAAATAGCAGCAGTCCTCTCCTAGGAAAATGCAGGTCCCTCCCCTTTTCACGGTGAAAAGTCCAGGGCTCGCCTATTTTGTAGGGTCACAGAAGCTAATGAGTTAGTTTGTCTTGGACTGAAACGAAGGACTCCACTACCTGCTCCGTGTCTTCATTAAGTTCTTGGGACAGCTTGTAGTAAAAATGGGCCATGGGCCGAGGTCGAGATGCCCCCAATCCCAGTGCCTAGGGCTGCTGCTAGGCTAGTACCAATCAGGAGGGGGGCTATGACAGCTCATATTTTCCTGTGGGAAAGTTCCCCTTGGGGGTAGACTATTTGTTCTACCTCTTCTTGAGGAATGTTAGACCCGGGGTCAGGAAGACAAAGATGCAAGGTCCAAGGAGGTCCGGGGGAGGTATGAATATGCATAGGTCCCACAGAGGAAGAAGAGTCTTGGATTGGTGCAATTATTTGTGCTGTTCCAGAGAACCCATGGAAAAGGCAATGGCACCCCACCCTAGTACTCTTGCCTGGAAAATCCCATGGATGGAGGAGCCTGGTAGGCTGCAGTCCATGGAGTCTGCAAAGAGTCAGACACGACTGAGTGACTTCACTTTCCCTTTTCACTTTCATGCATTGGAGAAGGAAATGGCAACCCACTCCAGTGTTCTTGCCTGGAGAATCCCAGGGATGGCAGAGCCTGGTGGACTCTCGTCTATGGGGTCGCACAGAGTCGAACACAACTGAAGCGACTTAGCAGCAGCAGCAGCAGAGAACCCAAGTGGAACAGAAGGAGGGAGCGGAGTTTTTAAGACCAGTGTAGTTGGGACTAGAGTAGTTGATACAGGTTAGGTTTGAAGAGGCTGAGAGTAGGACATTGTCAGAGACTGGCTCAATGAGTTGCGTAGTTTTTTGTTGGGAAGGGGAGGTATAGTTGCCCTGTGACAGCCAGGTTGAGGGCAAGGGAATTGCTATGTGTGGTGAGGGAGACAGTGACATGCATATCCAACACTGGGATGTGTGTTGTGTGTAAAAAGAAGAGTTGAGAAGGCGGGTAAGGTGTTAGTTGCCAGAGGGAGGTTTTAGGAGAGGCCATAATTGGGAAAGGAGGTCTAGGCATTTATAAGGTTCAGGGGTCACCTGTAACCAGGAAATTATGTTCTTTATGACTTGTTCTTGTTTCTTTTCCCGATCTTGATCTAGTACCCCCCCCCCCACCATCTGCGTACCCTCATTGGGTAATGGGATATAAGTATATGTTTCTTCCATTTGGCTTATGACAGGTGCTCATGAAACTCCTCTTTTGTACTTTAACAATGAGTAGGGATTTGGACTCCCACCCCACCGAGGTTCATGGTGCATGGTCTTGGAGCCATATTATAATATGAGGAATGAACATAAGAATAAGTGTCTGAGCAGGGGCAGGGAGTAGCCAGAAGGCTGGGGAGTGCCGACGGATAAGGAACGAGGGAGTCATGGGGCTGTTAGGCAGTGCGGAGGATGTAGCACCCTAGGAGTAGAACACAGCTAACAACGTAGGCGATACTGATGGAAAGATGAAGGATAGGTGACCAGTCCTGAGGGGAGGCAGTTACTAGGCCTATAGCAAGGACTAAAATTAAGAGTGCAGTTATAGTTAGAGAGATGGAGAGAGGCCAGTCAGGGCGAGGGGCAGAAGGCCCCAGGTTGGTGGTTACTTGAATCTGAGGAGGAATAGTGTTCATTAGGATGTAGAATGGTGTAGAGAATGAGAGTAAAGAAATCAGTTTTATCTGGAGTCAGGTCGTAGAAGGTTCCCTGAAGCCTTGAGACACCAGTTGAGACATCAGTTTGGTCAGGTCTTTGAAGGAGGTTCCTGTATGGGCACTGGCCCAGAGGTCTTATAGTAGTTGGGTCAGGAACAGTTGTAGGTTGAAGAGAGTCCAGGTCATGCAGTGTCTTCTTGGATGGTTGACAGGGGCTGTCGCTGGGTGAATTTTAAGGAGGTGGGTCTGTGAGGGAGACCTGATAGGGGTCAGTTAAGAAGGGCAGCGCAGGATTGGAGGTGACCCACTTTAGGCGAGAGAGGTGTACCCAGGAGGTGACCTTTTCGAGTTTAGCTGCAGTTGGGGTAAGGAGGATGATTTTGAATGGTCCCTGCCACTTTGGGGTTAGGTCACCCTGGGAATTATCAGACAGATAGACCATGTCCCCAATTTGTGAAGCGGGCAGGGAGGCTTGGGGGTCAGGGGCAGGCAAGTTGTGGTTAATGTATTTCCAGAGGACATTGCGGAGTTCTGCCAGCAGAGGGGAATGTAGGAAGCTTGGTATGGGAGGAGATTCAGGGAGTAGTCCACGAGGAAGCATGGGGCTTCCATACATTACCGCAAAGGGGCTTAGCCCTAGGGGCTTTGTGGGCAAAGACCATAAGAACTGTACAAAAAAGATCTTTACGACCTGGATAATCACGATGGTGTGATCACTCATCTAGAGCCAGATATCTTGGAATGGGAAGTCAAATGGGCCTTAGAAATCATCACTATGAACAAAGCTAGTGGAAGTGATGGAATTCCAGTTGAGCTGTTTCAAATCCTGAAAGATGATGCTGTGAAAGTGCTGCACTCAATATGCCAGCAAATTTGGAAAACTCAGCAGTGGCCACAGGACTGGAAAAGGTCAGTTTTCATTCCAATTCCAAAGAAAGGCAATGGCAAATGCTCAAACTACCACACAATTGCACTCATCTCACATGCTAGTAAAGTAATGCTCAAAATTCTCCAAGCCAGGCTTCAGCAATACGTGAACCGTGAACTTCCTGATGTTCAAGCTGGTTTTAGAAAAGGCAGAGGAACCAGAGATCAAATTGTCAACATCTGCTGGATCATGGACAAAGCAAGAAAATTCCAGAAAAACATCTATTTCTGCTTTATTGACTATGCCAAAGCGTTTGACTGTGTGGATCACAATAAACTGTGGAAAATTCTAAGAGAGATGGGAATATCAGACCACCTGACCTGCCTCTTGAGAAATCTGTATGCAGGTCAGGAAGCAACAGTTAGAACTGGACATGGAACAACAGACTGATTCCAAATAGGAAAAGGAGTATGTCAAGGCTGTATATTGTCACCCTGCTTATTTAACTTCTATGCAGAGTACATCATGAGAAACGCTGGACTGGAAGAAACACAAGCTGGGTCAAGATTGCCGAGAGAAATATCAATCACCTCAGATATGCAGATGACACCACCCTTATGGCAGAAAGTGAAGAAGAACTAAAAAGCCTCTTGATGAAAGTGAAAGAGGAGAATGAAAATGTTGGCTTAAAGCTCAACATTCAGAAAACGAAGATCATGGCATCCCGTCCCATCACTTCATGGGACATAGATGGGGAAACAGTGTCAGACTTTATTTTTGGGGGCTCCAAAATCACTGCAGATGGTGATTGCAGCCATGAAATTAAAAGACACTTACTCCTTGGAAGAAAAGCTATGACCAACCTAGATAGAATATTCAAAAACAGAGACATTACTTTGTCGACTAAGGTCCGTCTAGTCAAGGCTATGTTTTTTTCGAGTAGTCATGTATGGATGTGAGAGTTGGACTGTGAAGAAGGCTGAGCGCCAAAGAATTGATGCGTTTGAACGGTGGTGTTGGAGAAGACTCTTGAGAGTCCCTTGGACTGCAAGGAGATCCAACCAGTCCATTCTGAAGGAGATCAGCCCTGGGTGTTCTTTGGAAGGAATGATGCTAAAGCTGAAACTCCAGTACTTTGGCCACCTCATGAGAAAAGTTGACTCATTGGAAAAGACTCTGATGCTGGGAGGGATTGGGGGCAGGAGGAGAAGGGGACGACAGAGGATGAGATGGGTGGATGGCATCACTGACTCAATGGATGTGAATCTGAGTGAACTCCAGGAGTTGGTGATGGACAGGGAGGCCTGCCGTGCTGCAGTTCATGGGGTCACAAAGAGTCAGACACTACTGAGCGACTGAACTGAACTGAACTGAATCAGGGAAATCAGCTTTGAGTTCTTCTGATTTATGATTTCAGCTGTTTACAAATTAAAATTCATTAGAATGGGATGAATTTGTATATTGTACAATCAGATTTAACTCTCTAAATGCCAGTTGCATAATATTAATCTTTATAAAAGACTTGCCTGGTGGTGAAGAGAATAATATTTGGAAGAAGGCCATGTGGGTTTGAATCCCTGCTCCTCTTACATTAACAGTGAAATCTTGGCCAAGTCATGCCTAACATGCCTCTGCTTTTTCCATCTGTAAAATGAGCATATTAAAAATACTTGCTTCACAAAATACTGTACCAAATAGTTAATATATTTAAGACCCTTAAAACAACACCCATTACAATGTAGGAGCTATAAAGTCTCACCTTACATTGTTATAGGTCTGCCTCATATTACACACAGCTGGAGGCCAATATGTGTGCAGTAAATGCAGGAAAAAAGTTGTAAGAAGTTAAAAGTTTGATAGTAATAAAATAAAAATCTTATAAGATATACTTTAAAAAAAAAACTCTTAAGATTTCAAGAAAGTGCTCAACTACCAAAAGAGTACTCTAATAACCCAAATAACTTATTAAGACTAAAAGTTCCTTCCCTCAACTGTTTATTCACTAAAAAGCTTTTCTTTAAGTTGTTAAAATTTTCACACTTGAAATTCATGAAGACTAAGTTAAACTGACTGGAGAGTTTCTATCATATTATAAGGTCAGTCATATGAAAAATAATTGAGAGGACTTTAAATAAAGCAGTGGATAATATCCAAACTTTTAATTAGCTGTGATAATTGGGCAATGTACCCTGGATAATTAATGTTCACAGAAAATTCTAAAAGCTTATTATTTAAGTCTCTCCTATTTCCAAGTTTTAAAATTTATTTTTGGTTGGAACTCAAAACTAAAAACAAAGATACAGATTTTCTCTGTTTTGTATTTTTCTACCATAATTTTTATTAGCAAAGATAAAGATGGCCAGGAATTAAGGACCTCATGGTCTAGTGGCTAAGATTCTGCCTTCTCAGTTCGGTGGGCCTGGGTTGGATCCCTAGTTGGGGAACTAGACCCCACATGTCAGAGTAAATAAATAAATAAAAAATAAGTATAAAAAAACAAATGACCAGGAAGTAAAGCTATGTGAGGTTTCAGTGGTCTGTAATGATTGAATAATCTGTGAAATAAATTCAAATAGTTTCTGAAAACAAAGTTTGGGCTGATACAGACCTTAGTATGAATCTGAAAGTGAAAGTGAAGTCGCTCAGTCATGTCCGACTCTTTGCGACCCCATTGACTGTAGCCTACCAGGCTCCTCTGTCCATGGGATTTTCCAGGCAAGAGTACTGGAGTGGATTGCCATTTCCTTCTCCAGGGGATCGTCCCGACCCAGGGATCGAACCCAGGTCTCCCGCATTGTAGACAGACGCTTTACCGTCTAAGCCATCAGACAGTCAATATGAGTCTAGGCTATGTCATTTATAAATTATTTCATTTTGAACAAATTATTCAAACACTGTCAGCCTCAGTTTCCTCCTCTGTCAAACTGAGATAGGAGTATTTACTTCTTATGATTTTTGAGATTTAAATTAGATGACACAGAAGAATATATAGTACATTTCTTGGCATAAATAGCTTGATAAATGTGAGCTGCTAATGGTGGTGGTGATGATGGTGATGGTAGTGATGGCTCCACTTACGTTTGTTTTGCTCCACTTACATTTTGGTCTTTAGTCACTGATAGGTTTCCTTATTCTAATGTTTCTTTTCTACTTCTGTAAGTATTCTTTCTCCTTTTTAGGACTTTTCTTTATGTACCTCTTTCTTTAAGTGTTATGATTGTTTATTAAGATCTTTACATAGGAATTGAGATATGGATAAACATACAGTAGTTGCTCAACAACTTGTTTCAAATTTTGTAGTGTTTCACACCTTTATACCTATCAAATATGTAGAATCTGTATAAGAATTCGGAGAAGGCAATGGCACCCCACTCCAGTACTTTTGCCTGGAAAATCCCATGGATGGAGAAGCCTGGTGGGCTGCAGTCCATGGGGTCGCTAAGAGTCTGACATGACTGAGCGACTTCACTTTCACTTTTCACTTTCATGCATTGGAGAAGGAAATGGCAACCCACTCCAGTGTTCTTGCCTGGACAATCCCAGGGATGGGGGAGCCTGGTGGGCTGCCATCTATGGGGTCGCACAGAGTCGGACACGACTGAAGCGGCTCAGCGGCAACAGCAGCAGTAGGAATTTGAGGAAGACACAAAATATTTCTAAGACATAGTTTCTTCTGAGGTTAAAGTCTCTTAGAATTTGGGATCTGTGACACAGAACTTCTGGCCAGGGGTCTCTTATGACACAGAGCTGTAGATACATCGGGTAGGGGTGAGATAAGTAGTCTTCATGAGTAGACAGAAGGTAACTGCAATTTATTGGATGCCACTCTATGTACCTGGATGACAGCAGGTAAAGAATCTGCCTGCAATACAGGAGACACAAGAGACGTGGGTTCAATATCTGGGTTGGGAAGATCCCCTGAAGGAGGGCATGGCAACCTACTCCAGTATTCTTCCCTGAAAAATCCCATGGACAGAGAAGCCTGATAAGCTACAGTCCATAGGGTAGCAAAGAGTCAGACTGGACTAAGTGCAAACATTCTATGTACCCCTTTTAAGTAAATATTCCTCAAATATATACCTGGTTTCCATTTAGCTTCTCATGATACAATCTCTCCAATGCATGCATTCATGCTCAGTTGCCACAGTCGTGTCCGACTCTTTGCAACCCAATGGACCATAGCCCTCCAGGCTCCTCTGTTCATGGGATTCTCCAGGAACAAAAGAAGATGTCTAAAAATTTTTACATCTTTAGATATATATAGTTTTTTCAGATGGTTCAAAGGCCCTCTCTCTGGCCCTGACTTATCTCAAAGTCTCCGGTCTGACAGGCAGTCTTCAGGGAGATATCCCACCATTACTCCAACCAGTGAAGTGCTGGTAAGCTGGCTCTCAGAAATGTTATTTATGGATTTGTCTGGTGGTCCAGTAGTTAAGACTACACCTGACAATGCAGGGGACACGTCTGATTCCTGGTCTGTGAAAATCCCACATGCCTCAGGGTAACGAAGCCTGTGTGCCACAACCGCTGAGCATGTGCTCTAGAGTTCGTGCTCTGCAACAAGAGAAGCCGCTGCAATGAGAGCCCACACAACTGCAACTAGAGAATAGACCCTGCCCACCAAAACTAGAGAAAGCACGCACACAGCAACGAAGACCCAGCAGCCAGACCCAGTGCTGCCAAAAAAATAAATCAATAATTTTAAAAGTTATTTGTAAGCATTTGTCAGTTTCTATAATGTAAATACTTTCAACACAGCCTGTTTCCTAGCTTAACATCACTGAATGCAGATTTGAAAGGAGATGTGCACACTCGCTACAGCGCAGCACCGGACTTTCCCTAACTTGTAATGCCCCAAACCAAATTCATCATCTTTGCTCCAATCCCAGTTAACAGCACTTCACTCACCAGTATATCCAGGCTAGAAGCGCAAGAGTCAGCCTCAGTGGAATAGGAGGTATTCCTCAGTTGTCTCCTGCTTACCCCTGTGCCTTTGCTGCTGCTGCTGCCTCAGACTGCACTGTCTCATGTGTTCACAGCTTCAAGTCTGAGCTCAGACATGGAATCTGTTGAGAAGCCTTCCTTACTTGACTCTCCAGTTGGAAGTAGTCACTTTTTCCTCTGTAATCATACTAAGTATTTTTTCTTTAAATAGAAACAACTAAAGTTGGTACATTGAAAGTAAACCCAGATTTCTCAACGTGAGTAAAGAAAGAAGAGCTCTACCTGTAGGGTGTGAGGATGGGTCTGAAGTTCTGAGCTCTGGTCTGCAGTCATTCACCTTCCTCCCAGGAGGGTTTCATATGGGTCTTCTTTCCTTAATTCTGTCATCACAGCCCAATCAAGATTGGAACTTTAAAACAAAGCATTCAACAAACTCAAGAGAGACAGGAAGGAAATAAAGGACTTTGCATGGATCAGGTCAGTGGCCCACTCCAGCATGAAGGTTTGAGTTAGTAAATAAAGCTGACCTTTCAAAAGCATTTATTTATTTATTTATGCTAATTATAGTCTTCACCAAATATAAACTTCTATCTGCTAGGATAGCGTTTTACTCATCTCTAAACCACTCATATAGACTGGCACTATATTATGTATAATACATAACTCAAAATTTGTGAACACAATTCATGAATGCATGACATGAGAACTTTGATTTCAAAGTTTAGCTTGAGAAGATTGTGACAGGTAACAGAATATAAATATGCCACTATCCTGTGAGCATCGACAAGAGAACTTTTGTGACCCCATTTGACCTTAAATGGAATATAATAATTTTATTTTTACTTATTTCTATGTTTCTTCTGAAGAAAATATAGATAGAAATACACTATTCAAAATGCACAATAATCCATTAAAGGGAGATAACTCTTAGCCTTTCTTTCTCCTTCAGAAACATTAAGAGCCATGACTTTGTTTTCCTATCCTTAATTTGCAGGCAATTGCTTCTAAAGAATCCAGCTTCAAATTGACATGAGGATTGCAGAATAAGTATTTGTCCTTTGAATTTTATTTCAAAAGATCTGAAAACTTAGATGGTATATTTTTCTTAACTGAAGAGCCTTTAACTTCTGGGACAAAAGAGAAAGAGGAGCTGTAGCAAGGACTGTGATTAAACCTTAACCTGAAAGACAACTGGCCAGACGTGGATGCATGTGCTGGTTTAGCTCGTTCAGACTTGCTACTCCTTGCATAAACATTCTCATCAGACCCACCCATCTCTGTCTAGTAGGGATCAGTGAATCATGCTGAATCCAGATTTTTACCTTTTCAAGGTCTATCTATAGCTTTTGCCTCCAATCACCTTTTCTTTGCCTCCTGCCTTTTTGCTTGACATCACTGTTTACCAGGCATCTGGAAAAGGAAATAGATTTAGAAGGAGATTTGGAATGGAGTAATATTTGGAAATAATTAGGCAAGAATTCAGAAGACCTGGTTTGGTTCTAGTTCTAGCTGATTTTGAGTAGCTATTGACCTTGAATAAACCCCATTATGTTTCTGGATAGAATTCATAAAAGTTATTGAACTGGAATAAACAGTATTCATGAATTTGTAATATTATCATATGTTTAAGTGCTATGTTTGCCTTCTTAAAAAATAGACTTTTAGTGATATATACAATGCACTAAAAAGCACAGAAGTAGATATAATACTATAATGAGAAATTAATGGGATCAAAATAGTTGATATGGGAAGAGAGGAAAATAGGGAAGAAAATATAGACCTAGGTACAGCGATGGGTAGCCTTGACCTCCAGATTTGTTATATAAAATTAATTTTGCACAAAGGAATTGGTTTTAAGGGGCAGAATGTACTGACAAGTTATAGTTTTACTTAGTTATAGACATTGGTTGCTATTTTACCGTGATAATGTCTGCTCCTGTTTTTAAATTTTAGTCTGTATCTTTTGTTTTGCTTCTTATTTATACTTTTTCTTTACAATTAAAAAATGAAAGCATACCTTAAAGAAAATAATTAATAAAATAATAATTAATTCATAAAATAATAAATAAAATAATTACACTCATTACCCAGAATCATTGAGTCACAGTTTTGGAGTTCTAGTGTTTGTTTGGGTTTTTTTTTTTTTTTTCCGAGAAGGCAATGGCACCCCACTCCAGTACTCTTGCCTGGAAAATCCCATGGACAGAGGAGCCTGGTAGGCTGCAGTCCATGGGGTCGCTGAGAGTTGGACGCGACTCAGTGACTTCACTTTCACTTTTCACTCTCATGCATTGAAGAAGGAAATGGCAACCCATTCCAGTGTTCTTGCTTGGAGAATCCCCAGGAACGGCAGAGCCTGGTGGGCTGCCGTCTATGGGGTCGCACAGAGTCGGACACGACTGAAGTAACTTAGCAGCAGTGTTTGTTTTTATTTGCATATAATGTATATATTAGTCTGTATTCTTCCAGAAGAAAATCCTCCAACAATTATTTGAGTGCAAATAGTTTATGTGAGCTAGCAGAGGACACTAGAAGGGCAGTTGGATAGTGAGAGAAGGGGAAGCAGCTAAGAAAGAGTACTTTTGTCATCCCACATCTATGGTGGGTAACTGGAGTTTGTCCCTTGGAAAGACTCTGGGAAATAGTATGAAAAAAAAAAAAAATACCAGGTCTTGATAATCCCATCTGAAGTTCAAGAGGGCTGGCTTTAGGGCTGCTGGTATGCATACATGCCAAGTTGCTTCAGTCATGTCCAACTCTTTGCAACCCCCACGGACTGTAGCCTGTCAGGCTCCTCTGTCCATGGGATTCTCTAGGCAAGAATACTGGAGTGAGTTGCTATGCCTTCCTCCAGGGGATCTTCCCAGGGATTGAACCTGCATCTCCTGTATCTCGAACTGCCAGAGGATTCTTTACTGCTGAGCCACCAGGGAAGCCCTAGGGCTGCTGTGGGGGTTGTTTGTGTGCGTTAATCCCTCAGCACCTGTAGATCATTTTCCATGTATAGAGGGCATAGCAGCCTTCCATGGGCTGGCGGATGGCACTTGAGTGGAGAAATGTGGATAATGACAGCAGAGAGTCAACTGGAGCACACAGAAGAGTTAGAGAAATTTGGGTGTAGCAACAACAATGTCTACTTCAATGTATCACTGAATTTTTTAGGTAAATCAATTATTTTATAAAGATGAAACATGTTTACCTTGAGCAAGTTGGAAAAGTTAAAATGATATATTATAAAATCATTCAAAATTTGACATCTTATAGTAGTCATCAATATGTTTAGGTGAACACCATTCCCATTAAATAAGTGTATGTGTGTGTCCGTGTGTCTGTATAGACATGTGTATGCATGTGTGTAGACAGACAAATTTTGTGAATTCTTCATTTCAGGAATAAATTTTTATGTCAACTGAAAAAAAAAACACACAATAGAAAAGCTGCAAGTTAAGTTTCACTGGGACCTTATTGAAGACTATAGCCTGGGAGTCAGCCACTCAGATAGCTCTGAGGAATGGCTCTGAAGAAGTAAGGGAAGGGCCAGGATATATATCAATTTTCTGCTAAAACAAAACAAAACAAAACACAACACAACATGTAGTCTAATCACAAAGAATAGACATCTCAAGTTAATGATTTTAGTGCTGTTCTAAGTATGGGAAGATGCTAGACTCTGAGGTCATTGAAATTTTCCTTAGATATGCATCTTAACGATCTTGGAGCCAGTATATCCAAAGCACAGAAGGCTCTCTGTTTTCCTTCATTGCAAATTCCTGTCAGGGTGCACTTGTCCCTAGGTGACTGCAGTATCTCATGGCTTTGATTCTTGTAGAAATGATATGGCAGCAACATTCTTTTCTTTACAGATACATCTGCTTTTCTTTGGTCAGATTCCTTATTAAGGAGTGTTGTATATGCTCATGATGGATTTTCCTTATCTTCGATATCTATTAGCCATTCTGTAGTTGTTTAAAACATTATTTTTGCCTCTTTCATATGCATTTATTAAAATTATCTTAAACTTTTCTTCTACATCAGTATTTTGATTTTTATTGGTTTACTTTTTACTCTGCTTTCAAGTTAGCAATTTTTGTGATATTTTAGCCTTCTTTCATTTTCTTAAATCTACACTTCCCTTTTTCATTTACTTTTATTGTTCTGTCATCTTACCTTTGAGTTTCTGAATTCATATTCTTACTAAGTTATTCTCTAAGTTAAGATTATTGTGATGAATTTTCTTGTGCTTTGAATTATGTTTTCTTTCACCTTTAGGATCCTTATCTTCCTTTTAAAGTCACATTTCTTTCTTGCTTGCTTTTTTCCTCTTCTCTGCATATTTTGTTTTGCTGTAGTATGTTTGCATTTTTGCCATGGCACTTTCTTTCACATTGTTCAAAATTAAGTGGTTCTGTTCAGACATTTTTTGTGATATTATGTGAGTACACTCATGATTCTTCCTGGTACAGTTGAACCAAGTTTCTTTTGCCCTTCTGGGTACTGTTTAAGAGATATTTTGCTTTCTGCTCATTTAAGAACCCAGTTGAAGTGCTATGCAGTCTATAATACCATGGCTCTGGTCTCTTCTGAGATGTTAATTATCGTATTGTGTTCTGTGTGTTATTTGTGCTTGTGCTCAGTCATGTCCAACTCTTTGCGACCCCATTGACTATAGCCCGCCAGGCTCTGTCCATGGAAGTTTCCAAGCAAGAATAACTGGTGTGGGTTGCCATTTTCTCCTCTAGGGTATCTTCTGGACCCAAGGATCAAATCCGCAACTCTCGCATCTCCTGCACTGGCGGGCAGATTCTTTTACCACTGTGCCACCCAGGAAACTGTATAGAAGGAGTAAAACCATCTAGTTTGGTAAGTCATATACTTATAGGGGGATTATACCTGGGTTTCACACTATTTTCTCAATTCAATGTATTTGTTTGACTTCTCTAAGACAGTAATAATTCAGCTTCTTAGCTTCAGAACAAAGAGAAAAACTTAAATCTATAGTTTACTCTCCCTTATATTAAAAAGAAATGCTTAGCTACTTATATTTTTCAAACTACATCTGTAGGTGGAAGAATGCCCAAGAATTGAATGGGATAATTTACTTACAATGAGATTATACATATATGGTTACATGCTGACCATGATGGTGCCTGTAATTAGGTGAGCCAGTTTTTGTTTTCTTTTAACCTTCATGACAAGGGAAAAGAGTTTGCTACACCCTCATTTTAAATAAATGCTTGTTTATTTTCTGGAATTGTTTTTAATCAATCAATATTCAGGCTTGTTTTATTGCAATATAGATTATTTATAATATTATATTAGCTTCAGGTGGACAACACAGTGATGCAATATTTTTATAGATTATACTCCATTAAAGTTACTACAAAATAATGACTATGTTTTCCTGTATTATACAACATATGTTTGTTGCTTATTTATTGTATAAATGGTAGTTTGTGTCTCCTAACTCCTTACCCCTCTTTTGTTCCTCTCCCCTTCCCTCTCCCCATTGGTAAACACTAATTTGTTCTCTATATCTATAATTCTGTCTCTATTGTTATATTCATTCGTTTGTTTTATATTTTAAATTCTATGTGTAAGTAATAACATAGGGTATTTGTCTTTGTCTGACTTATTTCACTTAGTATGATACCACCTAGGTCCATTCATGTTCCAAATGACAGAAATGTTGCTTTTCTTTTATGACTGAGTAGTATTCCATTGTATGTACACACTATATCTTCTTTATCCATTTATATGTTGATGGACACTTAAGTTGTTTCCAACTCTTCATTATTGTAATTAATGCTGCTATAAATATTGGGGTGCATGTATCTTTTTGAATTACTATTTTCAGATTTATTCTTGAATGATGTTAATACATTATATAATTACAAATTTTAAAAACATTCTTACAATACACAGAAAGAATTCTTACATTGGAGAAGTTAAACTATCTGAGCATTATGATAATTTCCAGTTGATTCATTTTGTAATTCTAAATAGTATATTGTGATATGAAATATGTAACTTAGAAATAGGACAATCAAAGGTGACCTCTAAGAATACTATCAAACTCAAGAAACATATAAGTCAACCAAAGGTATCTATTTTCAGTCAAAATCCATAGCAGATGGAAAAAATAACTGAATAATATTTAATATAACATTTAATAAAAAGACAAGGGAATGCGAGGTTATGAACACGTTTACTCAGGGACTAGAAACAATGGGATAGTGTTACCACCCCTAAATTGGAAGGGACAGGAGAAGGAAGGCTTACAGACCAGGTGTTAGAAGTGCAAAGGGACTGCCCCTTACCTGGAGGAACATTCACAACTGAAACTTTGGAAATAGTGCTGCCACAGACTCTGATCCTTTTCTCCTTCCAACCTGAAATCTATCAATGCTTGTTATTGACCAAACCCACAGAATGCTGAAGGCAGGAGGCCAGGTGTAGAAGAGAGGAGAGGTTAATCTCCAAGGATTTAGTAAGTCAAGAAAGGGTGGAGGATGGATCTGGAGGGACAAATGGAGGCCACCCAGCAGAGCATCTTACCTTAACATTGTCTTTAAACATCATTTAAATAACAGGAATGAGCTCTTTAGCTATAGAAGTTAAGAGCATACTTTTCTGCATTTACATAAACTTACAAAGCCAATCACATATAATTTATAAAATGGAATTGCTTCTTGCATGTTCTATGTATGTAGGCACTCACGTTCAGAGTTGTTTCTACTACTTGAATTAGCTCACACTTCTTGAGTGGTATATGCAAGGAACTTTTCAAATGGTGTTATGTGAATTTACTCATTTACTCTTCAGTAGTAGGCACTATCGTTCCCCACTTTGCAGGTGAAGAAACAGAAGCTCAGCGAAGTTGCCTCAGGTTAATAACAAGAAGTTGGACTCTTAAGCTGGGATGCTAACTGGGGCATCTGGCACCAGAGCATTTCCCCCTAACTACCATCCCTAAAGGAAGTCTATGCTATTAGCCCATAGGCTAGTCAATTGCCTAATTTTGGAGTCTCATGAGTTTTTGTGTCATTCTTATTACGCTTGAGTAATAACTGCTGAATTGGCAAAGTAACTTAATCTGAAAGAAATGACCCACTTACCAAATTTTGTACACAAAGTCTGAGAATCAGATTCCAAGATGTTTTGGGTCTGAAAGGAACTTAGCCAATCCTTCCTTTAGTTGTGACCAGACCAGTACCCTCTCTAACCTCATTAGCATCTTGCTGATTCACTTACTGGAACAGATGTAACTCCTGTTTCGTAAGCTTAAAAACCATCCTCCTGAAATACTGCATAGCTCCTAAACAGTGGTGGTATGAAGATATTTTGCATCAGATATGATTCTAATAGCAATGTGTGGCAACTCTGTCAAAGGGAAAGAAATCTAACTAAGTTTCTTCTTGTGAAACAGAATAAAGAAATGGAGATTTTTGTAAAAGAAGTAATGAGTTCAGTAGCTTCTGAAAGTGAAACTAGGAATTAAATGCAATCACATAGAAGTCTCTCTTTAAAAATGAAGGTCAGTTTGGGAAATATCTTAGGTAACCCAACCTCCATAACAAAATATCATAGATTTCATGGCTTAAACAATACAAATGAGAAACAGAAATATTCTCAGTGTTCTAGAGGCTGGAAGTTCAGATCAGGCTGCATGGTTGGGTTCTGAAGAGAGTTCTCTTCCTGGCAGATGGCCATCTTCTCACTATGTGTTCACATGGCTCTTCCTCAATGTGCGTCTGGTTTTGAAAATAAAGACAGCTCTTCCTCTTCTCATCAGATCAACAATTCCATTCAGTTAGAACTTCTTCCTTTCACTGCTTCCTAGAAGCCCTATATCCAAATACTGGCACGTGGAATTTAGGACTTCAACACATGAATTTGCGAGGGCACATTCAGTCCATAGTAAGAAACTACTTTTCTCCTGACTAGATTAGTAAAATAGAATTATTCTACACTTTATTCAAGAATAATTTTATCACAGCACATTTATATTTAAAATAGGAATAACCCATGAAAGTTTATTAAAAAATACACCAGCAATTACTGCTTTATGAATTGCTAAATGCTGGCCATAACATGGAATTCTATTAGAATTCTTAGCTTACTTCAAATTAAACTGATATATAAAATTTCTAAAATAGATTGGGCTTGAAATTGTAAAGATAATCAGAGTTTCCCTAAATGTGGCCTCCTTCCACTGTCATTGTACATGCAGATGACTATGGTAATTGGAGTGGGTGGGGGGAGGTGAAGATTATATTGGGTCCCCTCCTTTGGAGCTTCTGTTTATTTAGGGCAGTGAATCAAGGTGGCTGTTAATTGAGAAAAAATGATACGTCAGTGCATTTGTGTCAAAAAGACACAAATACAATCAACCCACAATTCCCACCATCCCTCAAATAAGTTATTTCATTCGTCCACCTATAAGAGGCTTGGTGTTGTTCTTGTATCACCTCTTTCCACTCTGAGTTTCTTTATATATGGCACTTAACTGCATTTCTTAGGAATACTAATACCTGAGATCAGTACTCTTGCCTGGAGAATCCCATGGACAGAGGAGCCTGGTGGGCTGCAGTCCGTGGGGTCATGAAGAGTCGGACACGACTGAGCGCCTTCCCTTTCACTTTTCACTTTCATGCATTGGAGAAGGAAATGGCAACCCACTCCAGTATTCTTGCCTGGAGAATCCCAGGGATGGCAGAGCCTGGTGGGTTGCCGTCTATGGGGTCTCACAGAGTCGGATACGACTGAAGCGACTTCGCAGCAGCAGCAGCAGAAGAGATTAGTTGGGTATAGTGGTTTAGGGGCATAATTGCTTTGGGTCCTATGCAATTCCAAAGACAGCCATACTATTAATACTGCAGAAAGCTGGATAGTGAAGATATGTGTGAGCATGGATAGTTGAGACATTTTTACATGACAAACTATGCCTTTCAATTTATATGACTTATATGACTTTATGCAACCTCCTAGACTTCAATTTATTTATTTATGATATAGGTTTAATAACAGTATATAACACATAGTGTTGTGAGATTTATATATAGTATTATAAATATTATGTATGATGTATATTTGTATCCACATATGTATGTATGTGTCTATCTAGAGGGAAAGATACTTTCAGTTGAGACCACTTGATAAATGTTAGGTGTTCTTACTACTTTTGATCTGGAGTTATAATTTCTATTTGAATCTTTTTAGGTAGATACTTTTATCACTGGTCCAATTTAACTCAGTTTCTATGTATTTTTAAAGGGCAAAAGCAAGAATAATTTTGAAGTTATAAAATAAATTATAAAATTAATTTATAAAATTGGATTGGGGTGGTAAATTAGCCAAGGTTGCAATATATGTCTTATCTGATTTCTTCAATCAGTAAAAATGACCTTTTGTGAATATAAGACTGCATCTGAAAGAAAATCATATTTTTCAACTTCAATACTGAAAATAAACATAATATTAAAACAAATTATCTTATTTTCTATTTAACAGTACACTTTATCACCAAGATGTTTCTTTTTTAAAACAGAACAAGAATATGCTGCATGACCATGAATACTTATAAAACCCCAATGACAATCTGTGCTGTCCTCATCATCAAATGATCATATAAAATGCTTTACAATGCCCCTTGGATTATCTATTTAAACAATATGCATGATCCATTCTGAAGGATTAACATTGATTGTCAAAGTAAATTCAAATTTATGATTTTAAAACAATCAGGAACTGACAGAAAAGTTGGAGGTAACTGTAAAAGAAACTTTTTATTTTCCTGAACTGTTTAGAACAAGTTGCCAACCTGATATTCCATTATTCCAGAATACTATGATGTATATAAACAAGGACCTTTCCTGTACAACTGGAATAAAACCATTGAAGTCAACAAATTACCACAAAACATCACTAACATTTAATCCTCACAGTCCATTTAAATTTCACCAATTGTCCCAATAATGGTCTTTACAGCAATAGGATCTAGGTGTGAATCACAGGATATAGTCAGTTGTCAGGTCTTTTTAGTCTCCTTTTCCTGGAACAAACTCCTGTCTTTCTTTGACCATCATGACCTTGAAATTTGGAGGCCAGCTTTTTATAGAATGTTCTTCTGTCTTGTAGAATATTTGGGTTTGGCTGATGTTTCCTCATGATTAAGTTCAAGTTGTATATCTTTGGCAGAAATATCACACGTGAAATGCTGTGTTCTTTTTGTTGTAACCTATCAGAGAGCACAAAATTTTGATCAGTTTCATTACTAAAGAAGTTCACTTTAGCCACTAAATTAAGGTGGAGTCTGCAAAACTTCTCTGCTATAGTTTTCCTTGTAGTAACCAATAAATATTTTGTGGGCTACTACTTTGAAAATGAATTGCTATTTTATTCCTCAGTGAACCCTCAATTTATTCACTTATTTGTATCTGAATGGACTCACAGTTTTCTGTATTATTTAGTGGGGTATAGTTGTCCTTTGCCATTTCTATTTATTTTGGCATCCATACTGGTCCTCACTGGGCCATGCAGGAACAACCAGTCCTATGGACACCCTCCTCACTTTCCTTAAACTTTTACACCTCACGCCTGACTGCCTTCCTACACAGATGCTCTCTCAATCTACTGGGGTTCTGGTACCCCGATCTTGACCACTGCAACTGCCCCAGACTGGCACAAATGCCTACCTCACTCTGTTCCACCTAATGGCTTTAGAACTAAATTGTTCAGGAAGGAGAGATGAGGGGAGTAGAGGAAAGGAGAGGGAAAATGAGCCAGTTACAATTTGACAGTGAATTGTGTAGCCTTAAAGTTCTGCGACTTTGATGTTGGGAGGGATTGGGGGCAGGAGGAGAAGGGGACGACAGAGGATGAGATGGCTGGATGGCATCACTAACTCGATGGACATGAATCTGCGTGAACTCCGGGAGTTGGTGATGGACAGGGAGGCCTGGCGTGCTGCAGTTCATGGGGTTGCAAAGAGTCGGACACAACTGAGCGACTGAACTGAACTGAACTGAAAATTCTGCAACTTAAAAATTTTTTTCTCTGATATTTTCTCAATTTCATATGAGAAAACCATCAAATCACTCTCAGGCAATTCATATCTATCTGAACTTGTGTGTGTGTGTGTGTGTGTGTGTGTGTGTGTGTGTGTGTGTGTGTGTGTGTGTGTGCGCGCGTGTGTGCGAGTGCGTGCGCGCACGTGCGCGCATGCTTGCAGTTGCTCAGTTGTGTCTGACCCTGTGACCCCATGGACTGTAGCCCTCCAGTTCCTCTGTCCATGGAGTTCTCCGGCAAGAATACTGGAGTGGGTTACCATTTCCTACTCCAGGGGATCTTCACAACCCAGGGATTGAACCCATATTTCTTGCATTTCCTGCATTGGCAGGCAGATTCTTTACCACTGCGCCACCTAGGAAGTCCCTATTTGAGTTTACTGGTCATAAATTTATTTAAATTTTCTTTTAAATAAATCTTAATGATTGTCTATGTCTGCCTCCTGAGTCTGCATTAAAGAACACTGAGGGAGGATCTGGTCCTTTGAAGGAGAGAAGACTAATGATGGATTTCTGAAAGGCTTCTTTCAGCAGCTTTATAAGTATGCAATTTAAAGTGTCTGTTCACTAAAGAAAATAATAGAGTATGGAATATATGAAAGATCTTTTTGATTATGGGTGAAAAAGCATTCCCTTTTAAGGATATAGAACTGTTTGGTGAAACTGACTTGAGACCTGTACCTTTTCTGCCATTCAAATGTTAACTTTAACCCCAATCTGACCTCAGTCATGTGTATACTGTTGAAGAAATCTGTCTGCATGCTTTGAGAAAATGTCCAGACAGGAAAAAAGCCCAGTAGAGTGAACTCAGCTTTCTAAAGGCTCCAACTGCCAAATGATCTATAGGGCTATCTGGTACGCAAAACCTGCACTGCCTAGTGATATCTCTTCTTCTGTTGTTTCATATTAATTCTCCTGCACGTACACATTTTCTATGTTTCTGTTTTGCTTCATCAGGTTGGCTGTAAACAATTTGATTATACAAATGATACATTTAATGATTTTTTTCCTGGATATCATCCAAAATAGCAGTAGATATATAACTGTTTGTAGAATGAATCAATGTGCATGCTTGCAGTGCTTAGTGACTCCGTCATATCTAACTTCTTGTGACCCTATGGACTGAAGCCCACCAGGCTCCTCTGTCCATGGCATTCTCCAGGCAAGAATACTAGAGTAGGTAGTCATTCCCTTCTCCAGGAGATCTTCCTGACCCAGGGGTCAAACTCAGGTCTCCTGCATTGCAGGCAGATTCTTTACTATCTGAGCCACCAGGGAAGCCTGAATCAATGGTCCAATTAATCAGTTAAGTGACTCAAGTACGTGGCAGTAACCATAGTTTAAAAATATTTTTTCCACCCTAAAAGTCCTTAGGCTTGGGTTTTCAAGAGAGAAAATAAATTTTTTGCTATTAATGATCTCATTTTTATTGTTATAGATTCTGCAACTTAAAAAAAAAAAAACCAACTATTTTTTTCCCCAATATATTGGAAAGTGACATTTGAGAAGTGACAATATATGTCAGTTCTGTGCAAATGTCACTTCTATATATTTTCCCAATATTGTTTAAGAAAATCATCGTGTTCTTAGGCCATTCATCTCTCTAGTTTTACATATAATCAGAAATTGCTAGAGCAGATGAGAGATTTCCCCATATTTGTAAAACAGTCAAGGAATAATTTTAAAATGGAGTCTTCCTATGCTGCCTCAAAGAAAATGCTTCAACATCATCAGATATTTGGTATCGTTAATGAATTAAGGCAAATACATGGTTTCACCAATCATAGGTTTTGTCTGTTTTTTTTTTAACTTGCCCTAGATCTATACCAGTTATAGATCTAAGTTACTATATAGATCTATATAGTTATACTTGTTATTTAACAAGGAGTTCCACAAAGCTTAAGTGTATTGTTATCACTAAGGCAACAAACAGAACATCTCTCCAGAATGTAAGTACACTTTTCAGTGTCAGTAAACACAATTTTGACACAATGCTATACTTCTCCTCCTGAACACTAGCATTTTATGCAAATTTGGAAGGTGTTAATGATAAGCAGTAATATGGCTTATCTCTTAGATGATATTCACCTGAAGAAGGCAAGTGTTTTACATAAAAACATAGAAAATAAAACAACAAATATTTTGCCCTTTTCCCTTTTAAATGTACTGTTTTTCTCTCAGTGTATTCTAAAAGCAGTAACTGTACCAGATGATGACTTGAGGATTTAATACATAAAACAGAATATACACCCCCATCAATCACTTCCCTGCTCAGACCCTCTAATCCTCTTACTAGTGTCTGCTGGGCCAGGCGTGATGTGGCCCTCCCCACGCACTGCTTTCTGACCTCATCTCTTACTACTCATGCGCCTGTTTCTTTACCTGTTCCAGCTCCTGGGAGAGCCAGACTAGTTTCGCTTTTGTGCCTTTTTCTTGTGCTCTTTGCTCTGCTTGGAACTGCTGGTAACCCAAAGTACCACTCTGTAGGTGTGAAGGGAGGGTTTGTTTTTTTTTTTTTTTTTTTGGTATTAGCTTCTTCCATCTCAAATAAATATGTAAGTAAACAGAGTATGTTTTCTATGCGAATGTCACTTCCCAAAAAGGTCCTCTCAAACTTCCAACCAGATCACTGCTTCAGTATAGGAACTCTGGGTCCATGTCTAAAAGTTCTTCCCCTGTTTCTCCTCGCCGCTGACTCCGCATCATTCAAGGCTCAGGTCAAATGCCAGCTCTTCAGAAAGACATAATATCATGTTCTTCTTCCTCACTCCAGTCACTCTTTTCTTACTGTGCTCTCTACTAGGTTTATATTCTTCACAGCACGTGTAACTTTCAGAGATCAATTTATCTTAGTGTCTACTCATCATTTCTGTTTTTGGAGTGGATTGTAAACACAATGAGAGCAGGAGTTGTGTCTTTTTCCCCCCTGCTATATCTCTAGTTCTCAGTGGTGCTTGATACACAGTGCACTCAAAATCTATCTGTTGAGTGTAAACAGACATAGAGAACAGACTTATGGACATGGGGAGAGGGGAGGAGAGGGTGAGATGTATGGAAAGAGTAACATGGAAACTTACATTCCCATATATAAAATAGATAACCAATGGGAATTTGCTGTATGGCTCAGGAAACTCAAACAGGAGTTCTGTATCAACCTAGAGGGGTGGGATGGAGACGGAAATGGGAGGGATGTTCAAAAGGGAGGGGATATATGTATACCTATGGCTGATTCATATTGAAGTTTAACAGAAAACAAAAAAATTATGTAAAGCAATTATCCTTCAATTAAAAAAATAAATTTAAAAAAGTCTTATATGTTGAATGTAGAAAAAATGATTTCTTTCCTTGACAAAGTTGGATACGTGACCCATTTCTAAACCAGATGACTCTACAGTCATATTAAGCAATCCTATAACAATTTCAACTGCCCTCTCACCAGTATTTCTTCAGAATATTTAAATATTCTGAATTTGACAGAGAATTTGATAGATTTTTTTCTAAGTGGTATCAAATATATTGCAAAAAAGTTTAAATTTATGCTTTTATTTGTTATAGATTTGGAAACTCTGAAGTTGCTTCAGTTTATAATTTGTACTGAAGAACATACTCTTCTATTAGATGTCAATATAGTATTTTAAGAATCATTGTCTAATATTTCTAAAATAAACAGTTGAAAGAGAAAATTACTTAAGGGTATTTTTATTTATGAAGGCAGACTTAATTTTAGGTAATATTGGAAGAAATAATAGTAGCAATATGGAGCTAAATGCATTCTGGGAAATTAACATTGTTCAAGTGGTGTAATTAGGCAGTTTCATAGTATTATCACTTGCATATAATTAGGACTAACTCTAATTTCACTCCTTTTTTTTTTTTCAAAAAAAGCAATTTTGAAATTTCTAGATATTTGTGGTGTTAAATATTATCATTATTTTTATTGACTTGCTCTTTTAGCAGACCAAAAGTGATACCTGAACACTTCTGATGTGAGATATATAGAAGACAATGAACGAGTTGAAATACTTTACAAATGTATAGGCAATGAGTTTTTAAAATCCACTATTGTCATTTCAATTTTATTTTAGTTTACAAGGACAGTTTACTTTTTAAATTGCTAAATAGCTGATAAAGTGAAAATTTTCCTATTATGGAGAAAAACTTCAATATAGGAACACAAAATGATTAATACTACTTTTAGCAGTTGATTTTAAAACTGAGGGGATGTGAAAAGAAACACTGCAATCTACAAGTTAAGATTTGCTCTGCCATATAATGGAATTTGACAAGGCTGAAAAGATTTCAAGTCCTAATGAGTACTGTAAGCTAACAGGAATACCATGGGGAGTGGCTGCGCTTGCCAGAATTGGATTTGGAGGCAGTAGGAATAATATATCCTGGCAACCAGGGTCTGCTTGTTCTTCTAGAGTTTGAGATTTGAACAACAACAGATATAAACAAAGACTCACATCACACTTAAGAATCAATACATTTTGCTACTTGACCTTTCAGAGTTCGCTTGATCCATCCCTGAGAACACAATGTTTCTTAATATTTACTCCTTGACCCTCTGCCCTCTGGCTTAAATACCTCCCCTCCCCTCTAACCATCTCTTTATTGCTAAGCCCATTTCTCTGGTCTCCCTCCACACTCATTCTCTTTTCTCATTTAACCCTGCTTATCACTACTTCCTTCTGGGTTTCTTCAATGTTGTATTTCCTCCTTCCCCTCTTTGCTTCCCTGGATATTCTGTCCTGGTCTCTTGAGCTAAGTCTTTGTAGATCGACACCAAGTCTCTCAAGTTTCCCTCTCCCTGCAGCTAATTCCATTGACCATCTCAGGTATCCTGTGCCCAACTCCACTTCGTAGGTTCCCAGCCTCAGACCACTCTTCACTGAGCACTTACTAAGTGCCAGGCAGTTGTATAGAGTTTCAAATAAATAATCTCATTCATACCTCAACAACCCAATGAGTAGGCACCACTCACCCTATTTTTGGATGAGAAAACTGAGGCCAGTTTCTTATGCTTAACAATTGTCTGTACCAGGATTTGAACCCAATTGAGTCTCACTCTTTTTTTTTTTTTGGCTGATCTGGGTCTTAGTTGAGGCACTCAGGATCTTTTTTTTTTTTTTTTTTTTTTTTTTTTAGTTGCAGCATGTGGGATCTAGTTCCCTGAGAGGGATTGAACCCTGGCCCCTGCATTGGAAGTGTGGAGTCTTAACCCCTGGACCACCAGGGAAGTCCCAAGTCTAACAGTTAAATACCATAGAAAAGCTTCCAACTTTGTTAAGCATTCATACCATAAGACTTGCCCTGACCTTATGCTGTGATTTCCTTCATTCTCACTTCACTCAGTACTCACAATTTACATCTTGTACTGATGTCTGGTACAACTCTACATCTGACTTTCTGCATTGTAACTCCTCTTCTTCTTAGTCTGGCTAAGGGAGGCCAGGTAAACCTGGAAAAGAGAAATCCATGTAAAGTCTAGTCTTTCTTTGCTCATCAGACACTTGGAAGGTGCAGAGTCCTGTCTTGTAATGACATTTCAAGGTCTGGAGACCCAGGTATGAAGTGAAAGGTATTGCCTCACAAATCAACCTAGGAAAGTGGACAGACTGTCTGCCTGATGCAAGACTGACTGGGAAATTGGGGAGAGGTCAGTGTTAGACCCTCAAAAGGGACAGCTTCAGTCTCCACACAGATGTCCCCACAGAACTTCGTGACAGAATATGGCAGCATGGTTTCTGTTATAACCTGCTCCTCTTCCTGACCTTCTCTAACCCTCTCCTAATCTAGTCTGTTGGTATCTCATGAGTCAGACATCTCCTCTAGAGTCACTTCTTAGTTCAGACCTTACTCACACTCCTGGCTAGCTCCCTTGCTCTGGTTACCTCTTCATCTATCACTCCTGGCACTTGCGTGACCTCACCATTCCAGTCCACCCCTGGCTGGCTGTCGTCACAGGCTGTTATTGTTGTTTAGTCGCTAAGTCATGTCTGACTCTTTGTGACCCCCTATGGACTGTAACCTGCCAGACTCCTCTGTCCATGGAATTCTCCAGGCAAAAATAATGGAGTGGATTGCCATTTCCTTCTTCAAGGGATCTTCCCGACCTAGGGATTGAACCTGTGTGTCCTGCATTAGCAGGCAGATTCTTTACCACTGAACCACCAGGGAAGCCCCATCCTCACAGGTACCATGAGTTAAAATCCAGCCATCCCACAGATAATGTGCTTATAGTTGTGACCATCAGCCTCGCTCTGGAGGCTCCAGAGCTCCTTGCTCTGGAGCTGCATGCCCTGCTCTCCCCACATCTTCCTACTTTAGCCCTCAGCCTCCTGGTCCACCCTAAGATTAACAGGCCAAGCTGTTAGAAGAGAGGTCTCTTTTCACTAGCCCTTGAAATGTGTATATTTGCTTAGATCTTACCTTTCAACTCCTCATTTGCACAGAACTCCTTAGCAATGCATTCTCTCTCACGCTTTTCTCATGATGTTCTTGTCACTTCCAAATCTATCTAGCTTTGAGTATCTGTTTTAAAAGCCTTTTCCTATTCTGAGCCTTGCCCCTCTGAAAAAAACATTTCTGGATATATTCCTCTCTTGCTATAGCTTCTGATAATAATAATTTAAAAAGCTCACAGTATCAGCTCTAATTTCTCAATTGCACTCACTATTTCTCTTTCTTTAACATGAACTTTGTATTGACAAAGGTGGATACCTATAATAATTACCTCAATCATGATATAAAATACCACATTCTTCAGTCCTAAAATTCCTTTATGGAGGTTTGCCATCATTCCCCTATGCCCCACAGTTCTGGCCCCCTAGGCAATTCATTTTGCCTGTTCCAGAACCTCATGTAAATAATCTAGAATGATCTATTGTGCCTGGCTTTTTTCTTAGCATAGCATTTTTGAGATTCATCCATATTGTATGCATCTCTAGATTGCTCCATTTTGTTTCTAAATAGCATTCCATTGTAGGGCTCTATCACAATTTATTTTGTTGTTCATCTGTTGAGGGATGTTTGAGCTATTTCTGGATTTGACTATTTTCATTCTCTTTTTAACTTTTTATTTGATAATTAAAGATTCACAGTCGTTAAGAAATAATACGGAGATCCCATGTACCTTTTACCCATTTTCCCCTAATGGTAACATTTCTATCACTGCAAGAATCCCTCTTGTTACCATTCTATACTACATCCACTTCCCAACCTCTCCTACTCTGTCTTTAACCCCTGGCAACTACTCATCTGTTCCCCAATTCTATTCTATGATTTTCTCATCTCAAGAATTATATAAATGGATGAGCATCTGACCTTTTGAGGGTTTTTTTTTTTTTTTTTCCCACTCAGTCTATGTTTGGGAGATTCACCCAGGTCATTGGCTATATAGTCTTTTTCCCCTCTTCTTGCTGAGTAGTATTCCATGAGATAGTTTGTACCACAATTTATTTTACTAATAATCACCCACTGACAGATACTTTGGTTGTTTTCAATTTTTATCTCTTACGAATAAAATTTGTATAACATTTTTGTACAGCTTTCATTGTGAATACAGATTTTCATTTTTCTGGAAAAAATGTCCAGTGGACAATTTCTGGGTCATATGGTAGTTGCATGTATAGTTTTTTAAAGAAATTGCCAAACTATTTCTCAGAGTGGTTGTATCATCTTACATTTCCACCATCAATGTATGAGTGATCCAGTTTCACCATATCCCTACTAGTATTTGGTTTTGTCCCTATTTTTTATTTCACCCATTTTGATAAGTATGTACTGATATCTCACTGTAGTTTTAATCTGCTGATGATGTTCAACATACATTTTGTGTTTCTGCTGATGATGTTCAACATACATTTCTATATCCTTATATTTTTGCGCACTTTCTGCTTGGATTATTTTTGTTTTTACTGTTGAATTTTCAGAGTTTTTTATATATTCCACTCCCTGTTCTTTGTCAGATATGAGGTTTGCAAACATTTTCCAAGAATGTCTTTTATCTTCTTAACAGGATCTATTACAGAGCAAACATTTTAAGATTGGTAAAATCCAATTTATCAATTTTTTCCTTCATGGGTTATGCTTTTGGTGTCATCTAGAACTCTTTTTCTAGACCTTTAAGATTTTCTCCTGTGACTTTTTTAAGTTTCATAGTTATATGATTTGCATTTATGTTTATGCTCCATTTTGAGTTAATTTTTCTATCAGGAATGAGTTTTACAGGGATGGCTTCTTCTTTCCTTCATTCATTTGTTCCTTCTTTTATCCCTCCCTCTTTTTTTCTCTCTTCTTTCTTTCATCTTGGTCATGGATGTCCAACTGTTTTGGCACTATTTGTTGAAAATACTATTTTTCTTCCATTTAATTATTTTTGTATCTTAGGTAAAAAGCAACTGGATATTTTTCTCTGGATCTATGTTAAGGTTCTCTGTTTTGGTCCATTAATCTGTTTATTCCTCTGCTAATACCAAACAGATTACTCTAACTGTGTAAGTTTTGAAATCAGGAAGTTTTTATTTCTCCTGCTTTATTCTTCTTTCTCATAATTGTCTTAGCTACTCTAGATCCTTTGCTTTGCTATATAAATTTTAAGATAATCTTGTCTATAACTACAAAATGTCTCACTGAGTTTCAATAAAATTGTGTTGAATCCATATATCAGTTTGAGGAGTATTGAAGAGTATGTATTTTCACTTATTTAGCTTGTTGTATTTTTCATCAACATTGTATAGTTTTAGCATACAAGTTCTGTATATGTTTTGTTAGATTTCATTTCATTTTTTATTACTTTTCATTGAAGGATAATTGCTTTACCAAATTTTGTTGTTTTATATAAAACCTCAACATGAATCAGCCATAGGTACACATATATGCCCTCCCTTTTGAACCTCCCTCTCATCTCCTGCCCCATCCCACCCCTCTAGATTGATACAGAGCCCCTGTTTGAGTTTCCTGAGCCATACAGCAAATTCCCATTAGCTGTCTATTTTACATATGGGAATGTAAGTTTCCATGTCACTCTTTCCATACATCTCACCCTCTCCTCCCCTCTCCCCATGTCCATAAGTCTATTCTCTATGTCTGTTTCTCCACTGCTGCCCTATAAATAAATTCTTCAGTAGCATTTTTCTAGATTTTGTAAATATCCATTAGAATATGATATTTATCTTTTTCTGACTCATTTCACTCTGTATAGTAGGTTCTAGGTTCATCCACCTCATTAGAACTGACTAAAATGTGTTCCTTTAATGGCTGAGTAATATTCCATTGTGTATATGTACCACAACTTCTTTATCCATTCATCTGTTGATGGACATCTAGGTTGCTTCCATGTTCTAGCCATTGTAAATAGTGCTGCAATGAACAATGGGATACAGGGGTCTTTTTCAATTTTGGTTTTCTCAGGGTGTATGCCTAGGAGTGGGATTTCTGGGTCATATTCTCAATGGTGAAAAACTGAAAGCATTCCCCCTACAATCAGGAACAAGACAAGAGGGTCCACTTTCACCACTATTATTCAGCATAGTTCTGGAAGTTCTGCAGTCAGAGAAGAAAAAGAAATAAAAGGAATCCATATTGAAAAAGAAGTAAAGCTTTCACTGTTTGCAGATGACATGATACTGTACATAGAAAACACTAAAGATACTATCAGAAAATTACTAAAGCTAATCACTGAATTAGCAAAGTTGCAGGATATAAAATCAATACACAGAAATCACTTGCATTTCTATATACTAACAATGAAAAATCAGAAAGAGAAATTAAGGAATCAATTCCATTCACCATTGTAACAAAAAGAATTAAATATCTAGGAATAAACTTACCTAAGGAGACAAAAGAATTGTACAGAGAAAATTATAAGACACTAATGAAAGAAATCAAAGCCAACATAAACAGATGGAGAGATATTTCATGTTCCTGGGTAGGAAGAATCAATATTGTGAAAATGACTATACTACCAAATGCAGTCTACAGATTCAATGTGATCCATATCATTTCATTTTTTAAAATTTAAATTTATTTATTTTAACTGGAGGCTAATTAATTTACAATATTATATTGCTTTTGCCATACATCAACATGAATCCGTCACGAGTGTACACGTGTTCCTAATCCTGAACCCCCTTCCCACCGCCCTCCCCATACCATCCCTCTGGGTCATCCCAGTGCACCAGCCCCAAGCATCCTGTATCCTGGACTGGCAATTCGTTTCTTATATGATATTATACATGTTTCAATGCCATTCTCCCAAATCATCCCACCCTTGCCCTCTCCCACAGAGTCCAAAAGACTGTTCTATACTTCTGTGTCTCTTTTGCTGTCTTGCATACAGGATTACCGTTACTATCTTCCTAAATTCCACATATATGCATTAGTATACTGTATTGGTGTTTTTCAGATTTATTGGGGTGTGTCATTTTTTAAAAAATATATTTTCTTTCTGTGCTCCTTGGCTTTCATTGCTGTGCAAAGGGCTTTCTCTAGCTGTCACAAGTGGGGGCTGCTTTTCATTGTGGTGTGCAGGCTTCTCATTGCAGTGGCTTTTCTCTTTTTGGGTAGCACAGGCTCTAGGCACAGACTTCAGTGCTTGAAGCACATGGACTCAGTAGTTGTGGCACAGGGGCTTACTTGCCCCATGGTATGTGGAATCTTCCTGGACGAGGGATCTAACCCATGTCCCCTGCACTGGCAGGCAGGTTCTCAACCACTTGACTACCAGGAAAGAGCTAATTTCATTTTTTAGCTATTGTAAATGTTTATTGTTAATATATAGAAATACAATTGATATTTGTATGTTTGTTTCACCCCGTGACCTTGCTAAATTCACTTACATAGTTTTAGGACTTTTATTTTGGAGATTCCTAGGGCTTTTCTACAGAGGCAATCATATCACATGCAAATAATTACTTCCTTTCCAATCTGTATATCTTTATATTTACTTTTCTCACCTTGTTACACTGACTAGAACTTCAAGTCCTGTGTTGAATAAGAGTGGTAAAGGCAGAACTCTGTGTTGTTCCTAGTCATTGGAGAAAATCATTCAGTCTTATACCATTAAATATAATGTTAGTTGTATAGTTATAGGTTTTGTTTGTTTGGTTTTTTTTTAAAGATGCTCTCTATCAAACTGAGAAAATTCCTCTCTTCTCCTGTTTCTCTGGGATTTTTTTATCATGAATATATTGTTATATTAGGTCCATTGCTTTTTCTTCATCAATGGCATGATCATGTGATCTTTCTTCTTTTTCTGTTTTTTTTTTTTTTTTTTTGCAGGGGGGAGTGGAGGGGAGTAAGAAGTGGATTTATTCAGAAAGAAATACACTTCATAGATAGAGAGTGGGCAGCCTTGGAAGGTAAGAGGCTATGATCTTTCTTCTCATGGGGTCGCAAAGAGTCGGACATAACTGAGTGACTGAACTGAACAGAATGATTATATAGATGGATTTTTAAATATTGAATCAGTCTTGCATCACTGTTCCCATCTGGTGATGAAACTATTTTTATATATTCTTATATTATATTTGCTAATATTTTGTTAAAACTTTTTGTGACTATATTCATCAGGGGTATTACTCTTTATTTTATTTTTATCTTTAATTTTTGGTACTCTCTGTCTAACTTTGGTTATCAGGGTAATACTAGACCCATATAATAAATTGGTAAGTGTTCCTTCTGTTTTCGGGAGGAAATTGTGTAGAATTGGTGTAAATTTTCTTTAAACATGTGGTTAAATTCTTTAAGAAAGCCTACTAAGCCTGGAGATTCCTTTTTTTCCAGAGGGAGGTTAAGTTACAAATTCACTTATTAATAGTTTCAAGATGACTCAAATTATCTATTTCATATTAGGTTAATTGGATAAATTTGTATTTTTGGAGGAATTTTATCTAATGTCAATTTTTTTTTCTTTTTGGCTCTTCTTATTCTAGATTCTTGACACGGGAGCATAGATTATTGATTTGAGGTTTTTCCCTTTTCTAATTAAGTATTTGGTGCTATATATTCCCCTCTTGTTACTGCCTTCATTGGATCATCAAAAAAGCACAAAAGTTATAGAGAAACATCTATTTCTGCTTTATTGACTATGCCAAGACCTTTGACTGTGTGGATCACAACAAACTTGGAAAATTATTAATGATATGGAAATATCAGACCACCCAACCTGCCTCCTGAAAAGTCTGTATGCAGGTCAAGAAGCAACAGAACCGGACGTGGAACAACAGACTGGTTCCAAACTGGGAAAGGAGTACGTCAAGGCTATATATTGTCACCCTTCTTATTTAATGTCTATGCAGAGTACATTATGCAAAATGCCAGGCTGGATGAAGCACAAACTGGAATCAAGATTGCTGGGAGAAGTATCAATAACCTCAGATATGCAGATGATACCACCCTTATGGCAGAAAGTGAAGAACTAAAGAGCCTCTTGATGAAGGTGAAAGAGGAGAGTGAAAAAGTTGGCTTAAAACTCAACATTCAGAAAACTAATATCATAGCATCTGGTCCTATCACTGCATGGGAAATAGATGGGGAAACAATGGAAACTGAGAGACTTTATTTTGGGGGCTCCAAAATCACTGCAGATGGTGACTACAGCCATGAAATTAAAAGATGCTTGCTACTTGGAAGAAAAGTTATGACCAACCTAGACAGCATATTAAAAAGCAGAGACATTACTTTGCCAACAAAGGTCCATCTAGTCTAGGCTACGGTTTTTCCAGTGGTCATGTATGGATGTGAGAGTTGGACTATAAAGAAAGCTAAGTGCTGAAGAATTGATGATTTAGAACTATGGTGTTGGGGAAAACTCTTAACAGTTCCTTGGACAGCAAAGAGATCCAACTAATCAATCCTAAAGGAAATCAGTCCTGAATATTCATTGGAAGGACTGATGCTGAAGCTGAAACTCCAATACTTTGGCCACCGGAGGCAAGAGTTGGACACAACTGAGTGACTGAACTGAACTGAAATGATGCAAAGAACTGACTCATTTGAAAAGACCCTGATGCTGGGAAAGATTGAAGGCAGGAGAAGAAGGGAATGACAGAGGATGAGATGGTTGGATGGCATCACCAACTCAATAAACATGAGTTTGAGCATGTTCGGTGATGGAAAGGGAAGCCTGATGTGCTATAGTCTATGGGGGTCACAACGAGTGGGACACGACTGAGCAACTGAACTGAACTGACTACTTTCACACCAGTTTTGCTTGTTTCCCATCTTTGGGAGGGAAACATTGCCTTTCACCATTGAATATGATGTTAGCTGTAATTTTTTAAAGATATGTGTTATTGTGTTCCATAAATTTTGATTGTTTATATTTTAATTCAGTTCAGTCTATTTTTAAAAATTTTCCCTTGAGATTTCTTCTTAATCCATGGGATTTTTGTGGACTATACATGTAGTTTTTAAGTATATAGTATTATATATAAAAATATATAGTATTCTGTAGTTTCTAAGTGCTTGGATCTGTTATCTTTCTTTATTTCTAGTTTGTGTCCATTGTGGTCAGAAAACACATTTTATATAATGTTAGTTCCTTGAAATTTTTTGAGATTTGTTCTGTGGCTCACGATGTGAGTGCTTCCAAACAGTGTGTTTTCTGCTATTGTTGAGTGGAGTGTTCTATAAAAGTCAGTTGAGTCCTCTTGTTGATCACATTATTGAGTTCTATATCCTTGATGATATTTGGCCTAGCAGTTTTATTACTTGTCGGAAGAGCAATGTTGAGGTCTCCAACCGTATTTTTGCATTTGTCTATTTCTCCTTCCAGTTCTATCAGTTTTTGCTTCTTACATTTTGCATCTTTTTTGGTGCAGATGAATATATATATATATATATATATATATATATATATATATATATATATATATATATATATATATATATGCAGTTCCTGCTAATTTTGCTTTCCTTGAAGCATAAATTATCCTTAATTAATATAGCTAGTGGAGAAGGAAATGGCAACCCACATTCTTGCCTGGAGAATCCCAGGGATGGAGGAGACTAGTGGGCTCCCATCTATGGGGTCGCACAGAGTCGGACACGACTGAAGCGACTTAGCAGCAGCAGCAGCAGCAACACTATAGCTAGTCCTATGTTTCTTTAGTGTTTATATAACTTCACTCTTTTACTTTCAATCTGCTATACTGTTATGTTTGAAGTTAGTTTCTTATAGAAAGAATAAAGTCATGTTCTTAAATCCAGTCAGTCAGTCTACATTTTCAGTTCAGTTCAGTTCAGTTCAATCACTCAGTCCTGTACAACTCATTGTGACCCCATGAATCTCAGCACGCCAGGCCTCCGTGTCCATCACCAACTCCTGGAGTTCACTCAGACTCATGTCCATCAAGTCGTTGAGCCATCCAGCCATCTCATCCTCTGTTGTCCCCTTCTCCTCCTGCCCCCATCCCTCCCAACATCAGAGTCTTTTCCAATGAGTCAACTCGTTGCATGAGGTGGCCAAAGTACTGGAGTTTCAGCATTAGCATCATTCCTTCCAAAGAAATCCCAGGGCTGATCTCCTTCAGAATGGACTGGTTGGATCTCTTTGCAGTCCAAGGGACTCTCAAGAGTCTTCTCCAACACCACAGTTCAAACGCATCAATTCTTTGATGCTCAGCCTTCTTCACAGTCCAACTCTCACATCCATACATGACCACTGGAAAAACCATAGCCTTGACTAGATGGACCTTTGTTGGCAAAGTAATGTCTCTGCTTTTGAATATGCTATCTAGGTTGGTCATAACTTTTCTTCCAAGCAGTGAGCGTCTTTTAATTTCATGGCTGCAGTCACCATCTGAAGTGATTTTGGAGCCCAAAAAAATAAAGTCTGACACTGTTTCCCCATCTATTTCCCATGAAGTGATGGGACCGGATGCCATGATCTTCGTTTTCTGAATGTTGAGCTTTAAGCCAACTTTTTCACTCTCCACTTTCACTTTCATCAAGAGGCTTGCTAGTTCCTCTTCACTTTCTGCCATAAAGGTGGTGTCATCTGCATATCTGAGGTTATTGATATTTCTCCCGGCAATCTTGATTCCAGATTGTGCTTCTTCCAGCCCAGCATTTCTCATGATGTACTCTGCATAGAAGTTAAATAAGCAGGGTGACAATATACAGCCTTGACATACTCCTTTTCCTATTTGGAACCAGTCTGTTGTTCCATGTCCACTTCTAACTGTTGCTTCCTTACCTGCATGTGGGTTTCTCAAGAGCCAGATCAGGTGGTCTGGTATTCACATCTCTTTCAGAATTTTCCACAGTTTATTGTGATCCACATAGTCAAAGGCTTTGGTATAGTCAATAAAGCATAAATAGATGTTTTTCTGAAACTCTCTTGCTTTTTCTATGATCCAGCAGATGTTGGCAATTTGATCTCTGGTTCCTCTGCCTTTTCTAAATCCAGCTTGAACATCTGGAAGTTCATGTACTGTTGAACCCTGGCTTGCAGAATTTTGAGCATTACTTTACTAGCATGTGAGATGAGTGCAATTGTGCAGTAGTTTGAGCATTCTTTGGCATCGCCTTTCTTTGGGATTGGAATGAAAACTGACCTTTTCCAGTCCTGTGGCCACTGCTGAGTTTTCCAAATTTGCTGGCATTTTGAGCACAGCACTTTCACAGCATCATCTTTCAGGATTTGAAATAGCTCAACTGGAATTCCATCACCTCCACTAGCTTTGTTCGTAGTGATGCTTTCTAACGCCCACTTGACTTCACATTCCCGGATGTCTGGCTCTAGGTGAGTGATCATACTATCGTGATTATCTGGGTTGTGGAGATCTTTTTTGTACAGTTCTGTGTATTCTTGACACCTCTTCTTAATATCTTCTGCTTCTGCTTCTGTCCTTTATCGAGCCCATCTTTGCATGAAATGTTCCCTTGGTATCTCTAATTTTCTTGAAGAGATCTGTAGTCTTTCCTATTCTGTTGTTTTCCTCTATTTCTTTGCATTGATCACTGAGAAAGGCTTTCTTATCTCTTTTTGCTCTTCTTTGGAACTCTGCATTCAGATGCTTATATCTTTCCTTTTCTCCTTTGCTTTCCCTTCTCTTCTTTTCACAGCTGTTTGTGAAGCCTCTCCAGACAGCCATTTTGCTTTTTTGCATTTCTTTTCCATGGGCATGGTTTTGATCCCTGTCTCCTGTACAGTGTCATGAACCTCATTCCTTAGTTCATCAGGCACTCTATCAGATCTAGGCCCTTAAATCTATTTTTCACTTCTACTGTATAATCATAATGGATTTGATTTAGGTCATACCTGAATGGTCTAGTGGTTTTCCCTACTTTCTTCAATTTCAGTCTGAATTTGGCAATAAGGAATTCATGATCTGAGCCACAGTCAGCTCCTGGTCTTGTTTTTGTTGACTGTATAGAGCTTCTCCATCTTTGGCTGCAAAGAATAGAATCAATCTGATTTTGGTGTTGACCATCTGGTGATGTCCATGTGTAGAGTCTTCTCTTGTATTGTTGGAAGAGGGTGTTTTCTATGACCAGTGCATTCTCTTGGCAAAACTCTATTAGCCTTTGCCCTGCTTCATTCCATATTCCAAAGCCAAATTTGCCTGTTACTCCAAGTGCTTCTTGACTTCCTACTTTTGCATTTCAGTCCCCTATAATGAAAAGGATATCTTTTTGGGTGTTAGTTCTAAAAGGTCTTGTAGGTCTTCATAGAACCGTTCAACTACAGCTTCTTCAGCATTACTGGTTGGGGCATAGACTTGGATTACTGTGATATTGAATGGTTTGCCTTGGAAATGAACAGAGATCATTCTGTCGTTTTTGAGATTGCATACAAGTACTGCATTTTGGACTCTTTTGTTGACCATGATGGCTACTCCATTTCTTATAAGGGATTCCTGCCCGCAGTAGTAGATATAATGGTCATCTGAGTTAAATTCACCCATTCCAGTCCATTTTAGTTCGCTGATTCCTAGAATGTTGACGTTCACTCTTGCCATCTCCTGGTTGACCACTTCCAATTTGCCTTGATTCATGGACCTGACATTCCAGGTTCCTATGCAATATTCCTCTTCACAGCATTGGACCTTGCTTTTTATCACCAGTCACATCCACAACTGGGTGTTGTTTTTGCCTTGGCTCCATCCTTTCATTCTTTCTGTAGTTATTTCTCCACTGATCTCCAGTAGCATATTGGGCACCTACTGACCTGGGCAGTTCCTCTTTCAGTATCCTATCATTTTGCCTTTTTATGCTGTTCATGGGGTTCTCAAGGCAAGAATACTGAAGTGGTTTGCCATTCCCTTCTCCAGTGGACCACATTCTGTCATTTTACTTGCTATATTTAGACCCATTCACATTTATTGATATGTTAAGTGTTTAAATCATTTATTGTTTGCCATTTATTCTGTGTCTTTTGTTGTTGTTGTTTTTGTTTTCTTTTTTCTGCCTTTCCATGGGTTATTTGAAAATTTTTAGAATTCCATTTTATCTACATTGTTTTCAAGTGCATCGCTTTTCATACCTACTTTTTATTTGTAGCTTTAGCTATTATATGGATATAACTTTTCCTATTTACTGTTGACATTTTATCAGTTCAAGTTAAGTGCAGAAATCTTAACTCCCCTTTATGTCTCTTTGTGTGTGTGTGTGTGTGTCTGTGTGTGTGTGTGTGTGTGCTTAGTCGCTCTGTTGTGTCCTACTCTGTGACCTCATAGACTGTAGCCTGCCAGGCTGCTCTGTTCATGGAATTCTCCAGGCAAGAGTACTGGCGTGGGTAGCCATTCCCTTCTCCAGGGGATCTTCCTGACCTGGGCCAGGTCCCCAAACCTGAGTCTCCTGCATTACAAGTGGATTCTTTACCATCTGAGCACACCAAGGAAGTGCTTATGTCTTTTTACTGTCCTTCATTTGTAAGTATCTTAAATATTTTCTCTGCATATATTTAGAGCCAAATCAAATAGTATTATAATATTGCTTCAATCACCAAACAATTTAGAAAACTGGAAAGGAGGAAAAATATATTTTTACATTGAAATATGACTGATTTACAATGTTGTGTTAGCTTCAGGTGGATGGCAAAGTGATTCAGTTATACACACACACATATATTATTGTTTTACATTCTTTTCCATTATAGTTTATTACTAGGCTATTCACTAGGTCGTTGTTGGTTATATATTTTACATATAGTAGTGTGTATACTTTAATCTCAATTTTCTAATTTATTCCTCAGCCCCTTCCCCTCTGGTAATTCTAAATGTGTGTCTCTTTCTGTTCTGTTTTGTAAACTGGGCTTCTCAGGTAGCTCAGTGGTAAAGAACTCGCCTTCCAATGCAGGAGATAAGGTTCAATTCCAGAATCAGGACGATCCCCTGGAAGAGAGTATGGCAACCCACTCTAGTATCCTTCCCTGGAAAATTCCATGGACAGAGGAGCCTGGTGGGCTTCAGTCCAGAGGGTTGCAAAGAGTTGGACATAACTGAGCGACTAACACTTCAAGGAGAAGGGCAGAGGAACTGAATTTCTGCCAGACTAGCAGAAGAGGGACCTATAAAGACAAAGTTGTAGAATTGAAATATAAATGGAGTGATATTTCTTGCACAGGGGACTTCCAAGTCTTACACTCTATTTTCATGGTTTTTAAAGTACTCTTCTGCTTTACTTTCCAACATCCTACTTCCAACAGAATCACTACCATTATTCCTGGTTCTCCAGGTGGAACCTCAGGGATTTTTGACTTTTCTTTTCTCTTCTCCATTTTATCCACATACCATTATTTCTTCATATGAAATAGTTTGTGTTTCCACCTCCTTACCACACCACCATTGTCTGAATGTCTTGCTTAGAGCAGCAGTGTCTCTATTTCCCCTTGCAGAATCCCCTATGTCATTCCTTTGACTTAAAACTAGTCATGACTTTCTGTTGCCTTCCATAATGAACACAAACTTCTTTGCTTATTCCTTCACAGGGTGCTTTTTTTCTTCCTACTTAACCTTAATTTTTCTCTGAACCACAATGAATCTGTTGTCTTCCTTTCTACCACCTAAGTCCATCCTCTTTCTTTCTTTTTTTTTTTTTCTTGTCCATCATTAATTTTATTTTTTTTAATTAAATTTTAAAATCTTTAATTCTTACATGTGTTCCCAAACATGAAACCCCCTCCCACCTCCCTCCCCATAACATCTCTGTGGGTCATCCCCATGCACCAGCCCCAAGCATGCTGTATCCTGCGTCAGACATAGACTGGCGATTCAATTCTTACATGATAGTATACATGATAGAATGCCATCTGCTGCCTTTGTTCATTTTTCCATTACACCCAAATACATAGAAAGCCTGGCATACTTTCCCTTCTTCATCCTGAATATTAAATTCCATTCTACCTTTAAACCCAACTTTATAATGATTACCTCCATGAATACTCTTTCTCAGTCTACTCTAGTTAAACTGAAATTCTCTTCTTTTTGAAATTCTTTTATACTCACATCTTCTTGGTACAATTTACCTCTTAACTATTCTACATATAAGATTTTTTTTTTTTGTATCAATGTAAGTGCCTTCTAAATGCCTGGTACTGTTTTGGAAGCATGGATTATAATAACAGAAATATTTAGCCATAATTAAGCACTAACTGTGGTATTGGAGAAGACTCTTGAGAGTCCCTTGGACTGTAAGGAGACCCAACCAATCCATTCTGAAGGAGATCAGCCCTGGGATTTCTTTGGAAGGAATGATGCTAAAGCTGAAACTCCAGTACTTTGGCCACCTCATGCGAAGAGTTGACTCATTGGAAAAGACTCTGATGCTGGGAGGGATTGGGGGCAGGAGGAGAAGGAGATGACAGAGGATGACATGGCTGGATGGCATCACTGACTCCATGGACATGAGTCTGAGTGAACTCCGGGAGTTGGTGATGGACAGGGAGGCCTGGCGTGCTGCGATTCATGGGGTTACAAAGAGTTGGACAGGACTGAGCGACTGAACTGAACTGAACTGAACTGAAGCACTAACTTTAAACAATCTGAATAGCATCTGGTCAACCATCCAGTTCTCTGTATGCTGCTGCTGCTGCTGCTAAGTCGCTTCAGTCGTGTCCCACTCTGTGCGACCCCATAGACGGCAGCCCACCCGGCTCCCCCGTCCCTGGGATTCTCAAGGCAAGAACACTGGAGTGAGTTGCCACTTCCTTCTCCAATGCATGAAAGTGAAAACTGAAAGTGAAGTTGCTCAGTCGTGTCCAACTCTTAGCGACTCCATGGACTGTAGCCCGCCATGCTCCTCCATCCATGGGATTTTCCAGGCAAGAGTACTGGGGTGGAATGCCATTGCCTTCTCTGAGTTCTCTGTATATGTGCATATAATTGAATGAATATCATCCCTGGCTGAGGACCCACTATATATCCCTAAATCGATCCCACTCCCCATCCTCTACCCCAATACTGGAATGGGTTGCCATTTCCTTCTCCAGGGGATCTTCCCGACCCAGGGATCGAACCCAGGTCATCCGCATTGCAAGCAGACGCTTTAACCTCTGAGCCACCAGGGAAGCCCCCTCCTACCTGAGCCACATCTACCTAAAAACAAAAAAGCAATTCCCATGAAAGATAACACTGCATCAGCAGTCCCACCCCAACCACAGTCTAAGTTAGGCTTGTCAGGTTATCTGTTGTTGTGTAATAAAATATACCCAAACTCATCAATAAACACAATCAATTTTCCTAATAGATTTCATGGGTCAGATTTTCACACACACCTCAGTAAAGATGGCTTATCTTTGCTCCCTGATGACAGAGGCCTCAGCTAAAAAGATCTAACCAGCTGGAGGGACTAGAATGGCTCAGTGTTTGAATCAGCCTTCTTCATGTTCATGTCTTGTGTCTGGGCTGGTATGATGTGAATGGCTAGAGGCTCTTGGTCTCTTGTTTTCTCTCTCTCTCACAAACACACACACCTCTACCTCATTTTCAAGGCTTTGCCAAGTGACCTCTCCCTGTGGCCTCTCCAACATGCGGCCCCAAGGTAGTCAGCTTCTTAAACCATAACTCAGGGTCCAAGAGAGAATGTTCCAGCCAACAAAGCAGCAGCTATGTAGTTTTTTATGACCTAGTTGTAAAAATCACAGTGCATTACTTCTACCATATTCTGTTCATCAAAACAATCACAGATGCTCTCAAGATTCAAGGGGAGGGACCATAGACCCAAATTCTTAATGGAAAAAATGCCAAGGAATTTGTAGCCATGTTTTAAGATCACGACACAAAGCCAATCTATTTCCCTCTTCCCTGATTCCATCCAAGTATGATCTGTCTAGGCTATGGGGAAACTGAACTGCTAAAGTTCTTGAAGTATCAGCTATTTCTACCATGGGATCTTTCTACAATTGGCCTTTTTTGTCCTCACAATCTAGCATGACCTCCTGGATACAAGTTTTCTTGTCACAAAAATTTTCTTCTCCATCCATTTAATTCCCTTCTTCTCCCACTTCAGTTCTGTCTTGACCATGCTTCCTACCCTTTCCTCCTTTTTGGAGACACAATTCTTTCCAAAAGAAACTTCTATATCCTCAACCTTCTTTTACCAGAAGTTGTCAACAACTTCCCAGTAAAATATTTTGCTCACTTTTTTCCCAGTAGAAGCCATTTCTTTTACCTCACTATCCTAACTCGTCAGAAAAGGGATAGACACTCTTCCAGATCCTCACTGCTTCTTAACATTATTCTCCCACTGCCATAGAAGTCTCTCTTTGGAGAATTGTTGTTTAGTTGCTAAGTCCCCTCCAATTCCTTTGCAACTCCATGAAACTGTAGCTTGCCAGGCTCCTCTGTCCAAGTCATTTTCTAGGCAAGAATACTGGAGTGGGTTGTCATTTCCTTCTCCAGGGAATCTTCCTGACCCAGGGATCAAACCTGCATCTCCAGCATTGGCAGACGGGTTCTTTAATGCCAACTAATTTTTGCTAGCCATCCCATTCATCAGTGCTCTTTTTGTCCACCAATTTTTGCATCCGTTTCCTCCACAACTCCCAGTCTTCCTGTCACTCAGTGACTCGTCCAATGTCCTGGCCTCACAATTCTGGCTCTCCTCTATTGGGATGGCTTTCACTGCCATTCAACCCCAATAACCACAGCCACTCCTTCCCTTTGTCCTGTTGATGTCCTTCATCTACTCCAGTTTCACTTCATCCACTCTTGGTTCCTCTGGCATTATCAAGCAGCCTCCCTTTATACCATTTTCTATCTCTAATCCCTGATTTCTGCTCAGACTACTAACCTTTTTCTCCTCACTGGCATCACCAAAACACTTCTTGGGTGATCAGTCATCATAGCTATTTTACAGTTCAAAAGTACTCTGAATTAAACACCAATGCTCCTAATCTCTAAATCCAACCGACTGTATATGGCCCTTGCTGTAACAAGGGACACAGTGATTTACCTCCTTCCTGAAATCCTCTTCTGAGTCTGATTTCTTCAGGAGTCTGTCAGGGATTTTCTGACTCCAGTTCTTCCCGCTCAGTATGCTTCTCTTTCGCACTGGTGTTGCTTATGGGTCAGCTCACTCCCACTCCCCCTTTGCTGGCCCTTTTTTGTTCTCTGATGACACATGCTTCCCAAGTGATTACATCTCCTTCCTTGGTGACAGCTATCATTTGCACATGGACAATTCCCAAACCTCTATCTCTTGCTACAACACTAGCATGGGCTTTGTAATGACATATTGTACCTTTACAACTAGATGTCTTTTAAGTCTCTCCAACTTAGCAAACATTGAAATCTTTACCACACCTCTCTTCCTATACCACCATTGGGAGACATTACTAAAACATAATTTGAAAGTAAAGAAGTATGCGTTGGTCAAAGAAGTATGGATTGGCCAAAAGTTTGGAGTTTTCCATAAGACAATATGGGCTTCTCCAGTGGCTCAGTGGTAAAGAATCTGCCTGCCAATGCAGGAAACACAGGAGACATGGGTTCAATCCCTAGGTCAGGAAGATCCCCTGGAGGAGGGGCAATCCACTCCAGTATTCTAGCTTGGAAAATCCCGTGGACAGAGCAGCCTGGCGGGCTACAGTCCAGGGGGTTAAAAGAATCAAAGAATTCTTTGAAGAATCGAACATGACTGAGAATGCACACATGCATTAGATGTTATGGAAAAATTTGAATGAACACTTTGGCCAATGCAATAATAATGGTGATGACAGATCTTGAAAGAAAATAAGCAAATGTAAAATTTTCAGTCTATATGCTGCTAAGCTAAATTCACCAGTAGGTGGAATTTGTTCAAAGTACACAATGGATGCTGATCATCATGACCAGTAGCTCTAGGGAGAAGCAATTCTTTTAGCTCTTCTATCTTATTGAAAATACTTTTCAAGAATGCCTCTCTTTGTTCTTATTTTAAGCTCTGCAGGCAACTTTTTGATACATAATTAGATTAAACAACAAGGCAGACGTCTGTTATTGTGAATGGGATATAGCTGCTGTATACTCATAAAGTGACATTCTAGTTGGTAAATGATTCTCTTAGTTTGCTTGGTGTGAGTCAGTGCCCGATAGTTGGTGAACTCTAGGTGAACTGTTGAGATCAAGTTTCTAGATCTGCAAAACTGAAGACCAGGCTCTGGACTGTGGTGACTGAAAATAGACTATGAACTTAAAGGTGAAGCACTTTAAGGAGGTCAGCAGACCATTTTTGTAGATATATTTTTAGCTGTACATACTCGGCTTTATACATCTTCGTCCTACACAGTGGCTAACATGGTACAAAGTATCAAAAAGTTGAATACTTGCTTATTATTTGAACTCAGATATTCAATAGAATGTCCAAAAGAGCAATTAAATATATATATTATATGCATGTTATATTTGTACATATATATATAATTTTTCAGATTCTTTTCTATTATAGGTTATTGCAAGACATTGACACTTACTACTTGGAAGGAAAGTTATGACCAATCTAGACAGCATATTAAAAAGCAGAGACATTACTTTGCCGACAAAGGTCTGTCTAGTTAAGGCTACGGTTTTTCCAGTAGTCATGTATGGATGTGAGAGTTGGACTGTAAAGAAAGCTGAGTGCTGAAGAATTGATGCTTTTAACTGTGGTGTTGGAGAAGACTCCTTGAGAGTCCCTTGGACTACAAGGAGATCCAACCAGTCCATCCTAAAGAAGATCGGTCCTGAGTGTTCATTGGAAGGACTGATGCTGAAGCTGAAACTCCAATACTTGGCCACCTGATGCAAAGAGCTGACTCATTTGAAAAGACTCTGATGCTGGGAAAGATTGAGGGCAGCAGGAGAAGGAGAAGACAGAGGATGAGACGGTTGGATGACATCACCGACTCAAGGGACATGAGTTTGGGTAAACTCCAGGAGTTGTTAATGGACAGGGAGGTCTGGCCTGCTGCAGTCCATGGGGTCACAAAGAGTTGGACACGACTGAGTGACTGAACTGAAGAGGTTGAATATAGTTCCCTATGCTATACAGGCAGTCCTCATTGATTATCTATTTCATATATAATGCGTACCCGTTAATCCCAAACTCCCAGTTTATCCCTTCTCCCCTTTTCCTCTTTGGTAACCATAAGTTTGTTTTCCCTGTCTGTGAGTCTATTTCTGTTTTGTAAAAAAAAGTTCATTTGTGTCATTTGTTTTCGATTTCACATATAAGAGATATCATATGATATTTGTATTTCTCTGAAAAGAGCAATTTTAAATGCACTCAATACCACAGCATGAATTTCTAAGAGACCTACTCTCAATCTCATGATGTAAATTTCTAGAATCACAAAGCCTCCATGACATGAAATAAAACAGAAATTTTAATATCTCTATTAATAAAAATAAAATAATAATAATGACAACAAAGTAACATGCAGAGTGGCAAAACCTTAGCAGCCTCAAGAATTAGAGACCTACCATTTATTAAGTGTGTATTGTATGGTAGGCTTTGCATATTTTATTTCACTTAATTTTCCTAAATATCTTAGGAGATACAAATTATTACAGACATTTTATAGTTGAGAAAAACTCAACCAAGGCAGTTGAAGTAAGTTGCCCAAGATACAGAAGTAGTAAATGGCAGAGGTAGCTTCAAACCTAAGGTATTTTGACTGCAAAGCCAATGCTCTTACACATAGTGGACCTTGGCTATTTTGCTGTTAACTGCTCAACACCAAGGGAATAGTATGAAGAGTTAAGCTGTCAAAGTTTACAGAGTTTCAATTATACTATCTTTAACTACATATAACCATCTCTAGATGTAGGCTAAATTCTGCTTTAGTCTTCTCTTTGGGAATTTCAAGTGAAATCTAGAGAAGAAAACAACATTTTAAAAAAGAGAATGCATGTAACAAAATAAATAACTAAGATTCTTTGTGTTGATTTGAAATGAATTTAGAAAAACAATCTCTCATGCCCTATTCTGTAACTCCATGCTACCTTTTTTGTAGAGTAGTGTCTTTTTTTAACTTTTTGACCAGGTCCTCAGTAAGAAATTAAATGTCCAGTGTGACCCAGGATACAAGTACATGTATATATGTTGTATATGTGAGCATGTGCATGTGTGTGTGTCTGAAATTGAATTCACAAAGCCTTACTCACTTCCTGTAGATTCTGATCTGTTCTATTATGTCAAAGAGTACCTATCATAACCCACTATACTCATTTTTGACCCAGCATTGGGTCAAGATCCACAGTTTGGAGAGCCCTGGGAGGTGGTAAGAATGTGTTAATAGGAGTGAGAAGCCTGAGTTTTTGCAAGTTCCACCTCTAACCATGAAAATTTTACTCTCAGGTGGTGACCAGGTGGGATCATCCCCAAAAACCTCCTTCTGTTTTATTCTATCATCAAGGGGTCTCCACCTTCACACAGGTGATCTCCCCTCATCCAGCAAGCAGGAAAGGCATTCTCCCCCTCAGTGCAGTACTGACTGCTCCACATGCCTCCCACCTCTGCACCCCCACCCCTCCTTACCCATGTCCATTTCTAAGGGACTTCAGTGCTGTCAGCTGCTCAGCCCAGGGGCCTGACTCCATCCACAGCTGTCGTTTGGATCATCAGTCCTAGAAACCAGGCTGACTGGGGATGTTAGTCCCCACGGTCTACCCCAAAGCCATATAACCTTGCAGGGTTAAAGCAAGTAAACACAGTATTAATATTTACATGAATTTCTAGTGACATATGTTGTCTTAAATGGCCCATCCATCAGACTTCTAAACCACAACAGATCTACTTTGAATTTAGGACATGCTTTTTACATTTAGAAACAGAAACTGGGACCATATCTGGGGGCAAAATTTTAAACCTCCTGAAAAGAAAATATAAACTTTCCAGTTCATCAAAGAGAGAAATTAAACACAGTATATTTACTTGTGGAGAGAGAAGGTTCTCTGACTGCAGTTCCGAAGTGTTTTTGAAAATCCCAGGGTGCCCAAAGCTTTATGGCAAATTCTTCCTAAATCAGAAAGATAATTATCTGTATAATTTCTATCTATGCACTAAACAAAACACACAAACATATGTACACAGCCACAAAACTTTACCAAAGCTGATGTTAATAAGTGAGGATTTCTGAGTGGTGAAGTCTGGATAGTACACTTCCAATAAGGAGTTAAAACTGAGTGACAATATCTTAGGGGCTGCAAGAGATCTGCATTTTTCTATCCACAGGATTTTGTAATAGGGGACTTGTCTCAGCAGACAACCAAAAAAATCCAATGAGAGACCAATTGTGTACTTACCTTCTCCACTAAAGAAAATAAAGTAATGCTTTAAGCATGTGTCCATTCCACGTACAGCTTTTCACTGCATAGCTACACACACACACACACACACACTTGGAAGAAGCAGGCAGTGTAGGCTAATAGATAAATAGAAACCACATAGGATTATTAGAATGACTATCTCCATGGATTAAAAATTACAGGAGGCATTACATTATATTAGATTACAGCTGACATTTTAAACACAGAATACTAGTATGAGAAATATGATTAAGATTGTGTTCCATATTTTATTCAAAGAATTAAGTCAAGTTCCTGTTAATAATTAAATAATAAATAATGATGATCTTGTCAATTATCTTGTACCAGCATTCTTTCTTTAACATTTCACTTTTTACAGTCCAGGCTGCATGTTAAGAGATGCCTATACTAATTCAATACATCCTATAGTATTTGCCAGCCAATACAGTGGGCTTCCCCAGTGGCTCACCAGTTAAGAATTCACCTGCAATGCAGGAGCTGCAGGAGACACGGGTTCAGGGGGAGATCCCCTGGAGAAGGGCAAGGCAACCCACTCCAGTATTCTTGCCTGGAGAATCCCATGGACAGAGGAGCCTGGCGGGCTACAGTCTAAAGGGTCGCAGAGAATCAGACATGACTAAAGCGACTTAGTATGCACACACATAACAGTACAGGTCAAAATTTGAGGAAAGTTGCAAGTATTAATACTACAACAACACAAAAGCCATCAGACCACATTTCATAGTTTTATTGAGACTTTTTCGGTTTTCATTGCCTATGGTAGGTATAATTCTAATGACCACGATTATACCAAAGCTCTGCTGTTATTATAAACAGCAGATACAAAGTTGGCTGCCATGCTGTGGACACACACACACACATTCCAAGTTGCACACTCCTGCATGCAAACTTATAGGAAATGTACATTCCTTTTAAAACACAATTATGCACTATTAGTCTGGAATCTGTTAGGTTACCATTGATATAGATAAACCTGAGAAAGCACAAAATGTCAAGTAACACTGTTTCCATACCAGTCATTCAGTGGCACTATTCATCACAAAGAAACCTAGTTCAATTACCTATATTAAAATCACAGATATTATAAAAATAAACATTTTTGCAAAAGCACTAACACATACTAGAGTTCAAATTCACAATTTTTGATATGTAATATATATTCCCCTTCATATTAATTTGTAATGATGTGTATAATACAATGTACAACAAAATTTAAAAAAAAAAACTGTAACAGGATTCAGCAGCCAAATAATATATAGATATTATTGTAAAACTTGGAATTAAAGTTATCAAATGAACAGAGAAAACATTAAAATTACTAGCAATGTTGAACTTGCTGGTAGTGTGTTACTTAGAAACTTCATCTCAAAGAAATTAAGATTATGCTATTTCATCTTAAGAAGAAACACGACATAAAAACTGAAGCAGAACTGAGCAGAGTAATTGATTACATCAGCTGTCTCTTTCTCTCTCCATCTCCCTTAAGTACTTCCTTAAATGCTAATATTGTATCTATAATGCCCATCTCACCAGACTTCTAAAACACAAGTGATCTTGTTTGAATTTAGGACAAACCTTTTGCAATTAGAAATGGGAAGCTCTGACTGTATTTGGGGATACAATTCCAAACATATTGAAAAGACAGTATAAATACTTCTATAATAGTATATGAAATGTAGACAATACAGATACAGTTTGGCTAAGATATTCTGTATTTACTATTGATCCTAATGAAAGTTTGACACCAAACTGTGTCTACGTAGGAAGAACCCTAAATAAAAAGATAAACGTGCAAAAGCATTTCTAGAGAAAATGAATCACTTGTATTACGAAACAGATTTTCATATTTTAGATAAAAAAATCTGAAAACTTAAAACATTTCAAGATACGATATTTGAAAAGCATAATATACAGTAACTCATTTTTATGCATCATACATTATGTAAAATACAGCAATGTGACATATTAATATTATACATTGTAATAAATATAATTTACATCAATATGTTGGAACTTTCAAGAAAGTTTTT